>NC_047578.1:2012500-2732500 GCF_011004845.1 Esox lucius | reverse complement strand
AATTAATATTTTTTGAGGTAAAATTGAAAAATGTAGGTAAAATCAAGAAAGTTATATTTTCTTCCTCAAAAACATGTCTAAACACACACACACACACACACAAACAGGTCCCCACATTATGTTTTTCGGGTGACCCAAGAGAACAGTTGTAGGAGACATGATCGCCATCATCTGTATTGTGGCTCACTAGAAGTGTGCTACAGGAGGCTGGATGTAGCTTCCTGTCAGAGCGCACCATGAACAACTGATGACATATTAACTGACTCAACGCATCATGTACATTAGATGAGGGGATATCCACTGATGATTCCTGTTTCATTAGATTCTTGCTTTTCCAATACTTGGTCTGTACTGGTCTGTTTCCTTTCAACAACAAGCAGAAGAAGAAGAAACTGTGTCAGTGCTCCAGGACTAACACGTCACCGCCCTTATATGGCAACGTTCTGACACTGTCATGCTAATGTGATAATATCGTCATGTTAACGTCATGTCCAGTTTGTTTTGCTTCCTCAATAGTATCGGAAAACTTTACCCGGTGGTCAGGTATGAGAGTCACCGGTCAAGTCTAAAACAGATAAAGTGTATCTAAATTTAGTCATTCACAGCTGTTTAATGGATTTGTGGACTGTAGACAGGTTCAGTTGTGTATTAAAGATAGACCCAACCAGGGCTTGACGTTGGCACCCGCCCACCTGCCAAATGCGGGTGGAATTCGGCTGTGGCGTGTAACTCAGTCACTCTAACTAGCCACTTTGGCGGGTGACATTCTATATATCTATACACAGGGGTTTTCCCGCATTCAAAGTTCAAAGGCATCCCAAAATCTCGCACCACCTTTGTGTTTGGCATGGTAAAACATGATTTTGCACTCCAATGTAAAATTCCAGCGAAACACGGCAGCTAAAATGACGTTGGGGGGAAACTTTTTCCATATTGAATGTTGCCAGGTGGGGTATGTTTCCCAGTAAATTGGAAAATATTTAATTGGCTTGGGCTGGTTGATTATTTTCTGGAGTGTGTGGCAGAATACAGTTTATGGTCAATGAAATCTGGCAATCTTGCACACAGACTTCGCTGAGATAAGTAAAGTTGGAAAAACAAGTGGATCCTAGTTTTCTTTTACACAAGCATGTCAAAATATTCCATTTAAACTTCATAACGCATAACATTTTTTTTTTTAACTTTTCTGGTGACTTCCAGTAGCCTAGAATTACAGATTTGTTTTTAAAGAAAGATTGCGAGACAAACGAACATGATTAACAAGAACATAGTATAACAAAATTAGATAACACTAATATTGACTGCAATAAATTAAGCTGATGAGTGATTTCATATTTATTTTTAAATAACATGTTGATAGTTCTAGGTTATGTTAAGAATAAATATATTGTTTACATATTTTGGTTGATATTAGGGAGGACATTCTAGTGTGCATTAGCTGCTCAAGTGGACACAGGGCAAATTTAACACTATAATAGTTGTCTTTTTCAAGTGTGCAGCCACATTATATAAAGTATTTCGCAGAGGGCTGTCCAGTAGAGTGGGGTTTCTGTTAGGCCTTTTGCCTTGTGCGCCAGTGCCCGAACAAGTGAACAAGACAGGCTAAGATGTAGCACACCATAGTCACATTTAATCAAATTTCATTTCCCAATAACAAAATGGTGGCTAGTAAAAATGAGGAGTGGCTAGTAACTTTGGAAAACCACACATACAGTATATGTCTGTTTAACAAGTGTGTGTCACGGATGTTGACTGTTACTCCTGACGGATTCCTATTGGTCCACATCGACAGACAGAGTGGAGGAGACGGAGGAGAAGAGGTAGAGAATGTACTGGAAGTACGCACACGTTTTCTTAATCTGTTCAGATGTTCTGATGGTCTGCATTACTGCCTGGTATCGCATCTCCTTCTTTGCGGAGCGCATCATCGGCTGCCATCTCCCTTCCGTGCAAGGCATCTACCACACACAATGCCTTTGGAGGGCATGAATGTCTGGTAGATGCTATCAGAGGCATCAGGGTACACACTTCCCAGACTCACAAACAGTTTTTTCTCTCAGGCCATAAGGCTTCTCAACGAGCAAAGCTAATATATGATCATGTTTATCTCACAAACATTTCAAATGCTTTGGTGACTTTCTATGCAAAATTAATTGTACATTAGCTTATTTAATGTACCATTCATAGGCACTATTACACTTTAATATTTATAATATTTCATATTTCTTTCAGTGTCCATATACCGCTTTTCTACACTCTTTAGATGTGCTGCTAGTTTACATTTGCTTTATATTTTACTTAATGCTTACTGTGTAGATGTCATGTGCTATGTCACAAGAATTTCACTGCTCAGATTGGCAATATGTTATTTTGTGCATTTGACAATAAAAATGTCTTTGACTTTGATCTCAACACAACATTGCTCTTCAAGGGTTAATGTCTGAAGGCCACCAAGTCATCACACAGAAAAGAGCCAAAAGTACCAAGTCCAGAACTTGGGATCACACTGGCGGGTGTGTGTTTGAGCGTGTGTGTGTGTGTAAGCATATGTGTGGTATAAATACCAGAATGGTATAGTACCATACAGTATAGTCCAATATAGTACAGTATAGTACTAGGTAGTACAGTAGAGTATAGTACAGTAAATCGTGCAAGACTACAAACAGGGGAGGTACTTCTTTTGCAGACAAGAGTCCCAGGAGTGACTACATAGCATTATCTTAAGTGTATCTAGGATAGTCTACTGCCATGTCATAATGCTGTTTAATGGGGACGTGAGCCTCGCTGAACCTGTTTCTCAATCACCTCGAGAAATGCACACAAACATACACTGGCAGACGCTAAACGACAGACCAGATACAAGGTAGAAGCATTGAAGAATATGGACACAGTTTTAATGTTTGCCCTTGTTCCCCTCCAGTGACATAACAAGGCCCCTGGGGGTGCAGTGAAATAATGCTAATTCATATAAACAAATGTGTTTGTGTGATTCATTCCTATGGTAATGAACTGTCATGTGTCCTGATTGGACAACCCACAACAGTATGTCAATATTAATGGGTCTTATTGGAGGGGTCCATACTGTCCACATTGAGTTGTGGATTTCCATTCTTAGAGGTGGATAAAACTGGCCAGGAAAATCTATAAAGTAAATGACTATTTTCAGAATGATTGAATGGGAACAGTCCTTTCATCTGAAAAGTCCTACCTGCAAACAAATCATTGGAGACAATTTGATTAACAACTGTTTGCAGCCAATTGAAACAGGCAGGGTGCTGCTTCCCCTCCCCAAATGAATGACAGCACATGGAATTGTAACTTGCGATCTGTCCGAGACAAGGTCAGGTTATGTCAAGTTGGCTTCACCTTTCTGGATGAATTTCAATCAGCGCGACTAGATTTTTGTGTCCGACTCGAACCTCGTTGGTCACAATACTCACGAGGAGCGTAGCTTGTTAATGGACTCGGTATCAAGTTATTTTACTCTAAGCATCACTCTCCCTTGCTGGACCAAGAGCACTTGCAAGCACAGCCAGAGGTAACCGAGGAAACATTCAAGGGAGGAGTGGTCATGGGCCTTGCTGTTACCCGATGTCTCTGTCTCTGAACTTCCCCCCCATCAGCTGAAATGTCTGAACAGGCCATGGATGTGAAGGATCAGGCCATTCTGGTTCATGTTGGGTTGAGTTCAAGGCTTTGGGAGCAATGTGGGTTGCACAAATTAATGGGTGGTGTTGCACAAAGTAAAGAGTGGGGTTTTACAGAGTAAAGGGTGGGGTTTTACAAAGTAAAGGGTGGGGTTGCACTAAGTAAAGTGTGGGAAGCCCTGCTGGCTATTTGCTTAATAACCAGGTTCTGATTACTGTACCATTTTGTGTGTGTGTGTGTGTGTGTGATATTGTGATGCTGTGTACGTGTGGCTTGCGTGTGTGTTTGTCATTTCTCGATCGCTGTGAAGGTAATGTTTTGATTGTTGTTTGTGTTTTAAAAATGTTATATTTCAATGTCCTAGCCCAAGTTCTTTGGATTTCACTCTAATCAGATAAATGTGTTTGGGACAGCAAAATGATGGTGAAATCAGGCTGTATTTGTACAGCATTCCTCAGCCTTCATGGACACTTTTCAGTCTAGAAACAGGCTCCATCTGTGGCCGGATCTGTAAGGAACAGCTGGAACGGAAGGTACTAAAGGAGTCGATCTGACAAAGATCCACAACCAAAGATTACACACACAAAATATGCGTGTAGCATTTCCCCCATAGAGACACGCCATTCCACACTCCTCCATTGTAGCATTTCCCCCACAGAGACACGCCATTCCACACTCCTCCATTGTAGCGTTTCCCCCACAGAGACACGCCATTCCACACTCCTCCATTGTAGCATTTCCCCCATAGAGACACGCCATTCCACACTCCTACATTGTAACATTTCCCCCACAGAGACACGCCATTCCACACTCCTCCATTGTAGCATTTCCCCCACAGAGACACGCCATTCCACACTCCTCCATGGTAACATTACTGTGAGATGAGGTGTCACTGTGACATCATCTGCGTCCGACCAACCAGACCTGCACATTGACCTGTGTCATGTTGTCACTGACCCCGAGACACAGTGACAGTAATCATGGACTTACGAACCCATCAGCTGAGATATCAAAACGAGCCCTTTATGGGTTGTCTGAGGTTTTCATCATCTGGCATGTGTGTGTGTGTGTTTATGTGCTGGTGTGTGTTTGTGTGCTGGTGATCTCAGCTGCAGGTTACCGAACTTGACTCTGAAGGTAATTTCAGTTCAACAACGAAGTAAACAGTTCATGGAGACGACGCCATGTTGACCGTGGACAGGATTTTTACATGAATCTACCTGCTTGAACCACATGTATACGTGCGTACGTGCATACGTGCATACATGGCCCTGGGAAGGTATTCAGACCCCTTCTTCAACATTCCTTCAACCCCATTGGATATATGTGGGAAGACCACTGTTCACTGCCACTCCCCATCCAATCTGACAGAGCTTGGGAGGATCTGCAAGGGAGAAGGGGAGAAACTGCCCACATCCGGGTGTCTGTGATCACTGCCAAAGGGGTTTCTACAATGTCCTTGATTACTTATGTACGTTATATTCCTCAGTTTTCTATTAACTTTCTAAAAACTAGTCACAGTTGTGTGTGTGTGCGCATGTGTGCGTGTGTCTGTGTCTGTCACATGATTTTCCATTCCCCTTGTCTATGTATACCTCTCTGCATCAGTGTGACACACATAGTTCCGTGCATAGCATTCTACTCACACACATACACACACACACTCATATACACGTACACACACATACTTACACTCACTCAATGTTTGGTGACAAACACTCAAGGTCACTGAGTATTTTAGTTTCCTTTACGCCTGTGTAAGGTGTGTTGGCCCCTGCCTCTCAATGGTGCCGAGAGCTGCCAGAGGTGTGTTCCACCAAAGACCAAGCGAGGGACCTGAATGAATTTGTCAAACAGGAACTCTGTGTGACTGAACTATTGTGCAACAAGAAAAATGTTTGTTGTAATGAATCCACCTCATTGGCAGAGAGGTCACCAGATGTGGGCTTTCAGAGCTCTAGCCCCAGAGGATTTCTGATCAGCCCAGAGCGTTTTGTGGGATGATATTTGCTCAGAAACAAACACACACAGCATGCTACGAATGAAATACAAGAGAAGACACATCCACTGAAAAAGGAGCCTGTGAGAAAGTTTCATACTTTTGGCTCAAGGTCAACCATGCAATGTGATACCTGTGTGAAAACGTTAAAATCCAGGGGTGAACTGTTTAAAAAACATCTTGGTCCATATCCAAGAGGACACAATTACAGGTGTGCAAGTTTGCACTAGTGGCATCTTATCGAGGTGCAGGGATATTGAACATATCAGAGCCCTGGGACGTGGTGGCGGATATCAAAAGGCTACGGTTGCCTAGTTTTACTAGATGAAAAGAAAATAGTGCAACCTGTAGTATACCTTGGATGGAAGATGAAAGATACTGAGAAGCCACAAGATCCAGGTGACCATGGAGGCCTAGTGGCTAAAGGAGTCTGGGTACAGGTGGGTCGGGATTCCAGATCAGGGAGGTACATATTGAATACAGCAGGCATTTTCGGAGAGGCAATGTTACATATAAGAAGTGCATATTGTTTCTACATAACCTATTTCCCAGGAAATACACACCGAATGCAATTCCCTGTTCCTGGAGCCCCAATGGTCCTGATATTCCGACTGAAACTGGATTGTTTAACCAGTGATAACTGGTCACAATGAACTGGTACACATTGTGTTTGTCACAGTCCTCATACCAGACAACTCCAAAACACTCAAAAGGGAGTGTTAGAGAGTATGAATAAAAAGTACCTACTGGAAAATTGAAATGGTCGCCAGGAGAACATGTGATTATTCAACTTTAGATTATTTCTTAAATGGGTCCGTTTTTCCCCAGACTTCTCTGGGATGTTGTAACGGCCCCAGATTCAGCTAGTCAGTCCACAGGGTTCAAATGTAAAAGAGACCAGTTTCATGTCTCTCCATGAGTAAAGGTTATATAAAACAAATACTTGGTGTCCACGGACCCGGGAAAGCCACATCTTTCATCCAACCCGTGGTCTTCAAGGAGAGGTGTTTGAGGAGATTCAGTAACTGACATATAATTCCCCAAGATAGGTGAGTTGTGAAACAACTGGTGTAGAGAACAATTGGTGTGTGTTCATCTCACTCTGTGTGTGTGTGTGTGTGTGTGTGTGTGTGTGTGTATATCATATTTATCAGGTTTTACTAACTTTTTCCTATGTTAGCATAGATGCTATTTAAGATATTTCAACAATGCTTCCCTTGCAAGTTTACACATTTTCATCATTGAAACTGAGAATATGGCAGCTAGCATGACCAGCCCCTCCCCTTTGCAGCTCATCAGGGCGGGTGTACAGGGTCATAGTTTTAAGGGGTGCCAGGGGGGTCATGCCCTCCACCCCAATATTACAGACAGGTATATTTGACCTCCCTGGAAAAAACTAAAAATCCCAGGAACCATTTACCTTGACCCCCCAATACTAGGCGTAAATATATGCCCTTGGGGCCCTAGAGGAGCAGCTCTGGGTCAAGGCAGAAGGAGAAGCAAGAAGTGGGAGTCAGTAGGAATCAGTGTGAGATGCTGAGCCCTGTCAATCCTCCCAAACCTCCACCATGGGGCTGTCACTCCTCCCAAACCTCCACCATGGGGCTGTCACTCCTCCCAAACCTCCACCATGGGGCTGTCACTCCTCCCAAACCTCCACCATGGGGCTGTCACTCCTCCCAAACCTCCACCATGGGGCTGTCACTCCTCCCAAACCTCCTCCATGGGGCTGTCACTCCTCCCAAACCTCCACCATGGGGCTGTCACTCCTCCCAAACCTCCACCATGGGGCTGTCACTCCTACCAAACCTCCACCATGGGGCTGTCACTCCTCCCAAACCTCCACCATGGGGCTGTCACTCCTCCCAAACCTCCACCATGGGGCTGTCACTCCTCCCAAACCTCCACCATGGGGCTGCCACAGAGACAATGTAACTGGCGAGTGCTTGTTTGGTGGTTTTGGGAGGTGCTTTTTGCTGGTTATTTCCCAGTTCCTGTTTGTACATGATTATTTGGATAGTAAGTAAGAAAAGTTACTATCATAGAATGTTCTGGGAACATTGTAGTGACATCATTTTTACTCACAGAACCTTTAGGGAACATTTCAGTTGATTAACATTGATTGATGCTGCAACTTCAGTTTGATTGACATTGTTTTAAGAATGTTCAAATAGCCAAAGGACTAAAAGGACAGTGAGTCGTGTGACACCTTGATCTTAGAAATATGGCGGTCAGACAGTTAAGCACGATGCCATTCCTAACATGTTTACTAGTAACCAGTTAGAATTTAAAGCTAAAACAAATATTTATATGAAAATGTTGTGGGGTCGTATCATTATTTTTATGCTGTGTATTACAATTTTTTCCTCATTGCTTACAAGCATCGAACAAAACAGAAGTTACCGTAACAAAACTCTTCACACAGTCAGCTTATCTGGAAGTGAGAACCATACTGTGAATAATTTCTCATTGCTTTCACACAAAATGCATTCAGTGAACACATTCCCCAAAATCCATGAACTCTTCTCATTCATACTCAACCACCTACAAAACAATATATTCACAGCTCACATTTTCTCAAATGCTTACACACTGTTCTCAAAATGGTAAAAAACACATTCAAAACCGAATGATGGCAACTGAAAACCGACCCAAGTGTTGTACACTGTACCCTTTGAGAGAAACGGCGAATGTGTGAAAGAACTCAGGTATCAATATATCCTGGTAAGATGTCTGTTCAATAACCAAACAGGGTATTTACACATAATGTAAAGTACTGTAAAACTATGGATCTTTGTGGATGAAGCTGGATTCAACCTGGCAAAAACACATTTATTTTTTCTACAAGATGTAGAAAAAATAAAGGATATTTCCTTCGTATTGCTGCATTTGAGATTAATTCTTGTTCCATATACCTTAGTCATTAAAGTGAGGTGTTTTTCTTATTCTATTATTAAATACTGATTTATGTGAAAAAATATTTTTAAAACCTACAAGATAAAACTTCGCCATTATGCAATGATCCCTGTTGTTAGTGTTTGTTAGGTCAGTGTGTTATGAGTGACAGTGTGTGTTTCTGAGTGAGAATTGTTGCCAGTGTTTTGAGACATGCATGAAGCGTTTTGGTGGTTTTAGTGAGTTTTGGGGATGAGATTTACTGTTTTGCAACGATGCATGTTGGTAATGCACAGTGTGAGAAGAGTTTTGTTATTGTGGTTTCAGTATTGACCTATGCTTGTAAGCAATCGAGAAGATGTATTTATTTCGATTTCTTGTTGTTGCTTGTTGCTTGGGGTTTTAGGCAGGGTATCTGTACGGGTACTTCTGGACAGCAGCTGATGTCAAAAGGGCATTCAATAAAACTAGTGTGATTTACTTGGTACTAGGATCTAATTAATTCAACAAGCATCTTTAACTGGTGAAAGGGAATAACCCTTAAGAAACAGTGGGCGGGTTCCTGAAGCAGGAGTTACGAGTTTCAAAAGGGGGCGGGGTCCCAATACTACCACTGGACGTGTACAGTCAGCTTCAGTTTTCAAAGTCTTAACGGATCACCAAGGTGTAACTGATTTAACTACTGACTTGTGATTATACATCTTCTCCTATATATTTGTTTATAGTATTATTATTATTTTTTAAGTTAGTCATCCATTAAGTGTTATGGCCAAAGGAGCCGAACAATTTTCCCACGCGGGTTTGTTAACTAATAAACCGGTCTGCAAAGATGAGATCAAATTAGCTGGAAAGGTAAGTTTAATTCATTTTGCCATTTATCATGAACATCATCAACACATATTTACTGTACATATTCAATTCTATATTGTGAACAAGGCGGGAGGGGACAGAGATTTGCTCGAAAAGAAATGCAAAAAATACCTGAGGTTGGGTACTCGTTTGACGGCAGTTGTGAATATCTTTTTTGATGCACAGTCGAATCAAACATTTAGTCAACTACATTAACTACTTATTGGTTCAAGGTTATAGCTTTTTGTTGATTATTATAACTGATCTGGCCTATCGTTGTTAAGACCTTTTCATTCAGGCGGACGCGAACAACAGCCACCCGGATCTCCCCCTACCTTTATTCATTCATTCAAATAAGCCGCGACATATCTCTCCAGTAGCCGGGTGTCAAACTTACTATTTCATCGATTGTTAAATCCGTTTGTGGGAATAGCTTTCACGAGAAAAGATTAGGAATAGATCTACTGTACTTTCCAAAAATAAGAATTGGGGGTTTAAAATTCAAACCGTCTACGTATGTAGCGCTACCAATGTGACGTGTCATTGGTGTTGGAACGTTACACTCCGGAAAGTAAATGAAACCTACCAAGCATGCGATGTTGAGTTTAATCTTAGTTACCCTAGGCATGTCGAGTTCACTGGAAACCCATCGTGGTATTATATATGTAGTACTAGGTATTCTACTGCTCATGAATAGAATTGGCACGAATACGAACAATGCACACACATTAGTCGACCTATGTGAACACAGGCTAGCAAATGGAACATAAAGATAAGGCCTCTATAATTATGATAATGATGGTGAAGAGGAAAGAGGAACATTCGCTTCCTTCACCTTGGGAAAAGCCGGTGATAGGGGCGTATTATGAACACCACGAGACAGAAACGACAAACTGCGCTTCTTTTTCATACTACGTATGATTCTGCCACGTGAATGTGTCTGCTGGGTTGCATTTAAATCAGGGTTGATGTGCTTTGTTCTCAGGTGATGGGCTGGGGGGACGGTGGCTTGGTCTGTCAATAGGGATGGCCATACGAGGCTTCATTACCGTTCTTATTATTATGCTGCTAGCATAATATTCGCAGGATATTATGCTAGCAGCGCTAACTCAGATTTACCTTTTCAAAATCATAAAGCCATCATTGAAATATATAAGGCAATATAGTTAATCTAGTCTGGACGTTTTATTTTTAATGTTCTTTCCAATACTATGCTTGCTTGTTCCTTTTTTACCGACTAGATTAACTATATTGCCTTATAAAGTTCAATGATGGCTTTTATTGTGATAAAGAAAATCATTAGGGCTAAAATAACGCCAATGAAGCCTCGTTTGGCCATCACTATCTGTCTATATGTGGGACGGCGGGTATCGTCGGGGTGGCGCTCTTGATTACCAACGGTATTATGTGTATATATATATAAAAAAACATTATTTGACATCAGACGAAACCAGTTTCCAACTGCACCATCGTTGCTCAAGTGGTCATGTTCCTCACAGCTGGCTGTTTGCAGACGCTTCGCCAAGCTATCAGGTTTAAACCGGCGGATTAGCGGTTGTATGCCGGTTTTCAAAGTATGATGTTTATCAAATGCACCAAATAACACGGCGTAATTCTGAACAGTGAAATTCCTGTGACGTGGCACAAGGCAACTGATGATCATGCAAAGTAAGATGCCACTTATTTTGCATTCTCCAGTGCGGTTTGCTGTCTCTTGTCAAGCGTAGCCTAAGTCTTCTTGCCATACGGCTGTTTGACAGGATTTGTTTGTATGTGTTTTTGGAAATATATCCTGGGCACGGTTTGTTTTGAAATGTTTTACATTGTACAATACCACGTGTTTGACCTCAATATCCAGTGGTATAATGTAATTGAGACAACGCCCTGAAAGATGCCATTCATGCAACCTTTAGTTATCTGTCTCCGTCGTGTCCTGTCTTAGTCCATTTGTCATCTGAACAATGACTGTTTTGGTGCACAGCTTAAATTGACTCCTACTTTTATGTTCTCAAGGTGGGTGGGGTAGATGACCCCTTTTCATTGGCTAGGTAGAGGATGTTCTTGGTCTGTCCTGTTGACTGCCAATTGGCTTGAGGTGTCCTATAATCGGACCGGACCACAGAGACCCGCAAGGGATTGTGGACACAGTTTGATGCCGTTTCCCTGGAATGAACTGATCGGCCTCTAAAATGGCACTCTTTTCCAAAGGTAGTCCACCTCTTTACACCTGGTAGAAAGCCACTGGGTAGAGAATCGGAAGCCGTTCGTGAGAATGACTGAGTGGTTTGTGTCAGTGTGGGAAAGATCTCCGTCTCAAACCTCAGGAGGCGGAGTTCACATAGCTGTTGGACCGGTCCAGTTTCTACTCGGTTCCCAGGTTCACGGTGTGTTCTGTAGCCGGGCGGCTTCTCACCCAGCAGACACTGGGTCCTCTGTCAGACCGTTGACCTGGCAACCAGAACTTTGTCATCCCCGTTGTTCTGACCTCTCTGGAGAGGCAAGAGGAGAGATGTGGGAAAGAAGACCGAAGGAAAGAAAGGAAGAAATACAGTGAGGGCGAGGAACGTTGCCAAGAAGCAGGAGGGAAAGCCGAGCGACCCGGATTTGACCCAAAAAGTTTTGCAGGAAAAAGTGACTTGTGAAGCTGACCAAGAAGGCAGACATTGTGTTAGATGAAGCAGCTAAAAGCGTAACATTACTCTGCACCTGTTTTGCCTCCTGTGCAACAAAAACCTGCGTCGTTTGAAAGGTTTCACCACATTAGGTTTGCATTCTTCACAGATGAGTTTTTTTTTGGGGGATGTTTCTGTTTGTCATGACTGCTTAGGCGTGTGTTAAATAGAGCAGTGGAGAACATGCATTCATGATAAGCACAACTGTAGCAACCACGCCAAACTCTAGAGCCTAAAAAGGCTGCTGAACCAATCACAGGACTGCAGACAAAGCTGAACATTTGTGTGGTCTTAGTATGAGAGACTTAAACCGCATTTCGTGTCTGATGTGAAACAATCATTTTGCAAGAATAATTGCATCAATCTGTTTCTTCAAAGCAGATGAGCCAGTCTGTTTCAGCAACAGGAACAATCGATATAGTCTTATGCAACGTGCAAACGCTGAATATCCTATTCTGGTTTTATTTGTGGCCTGATGAATGTCATCCTCCAGTAGTTCCTATATAAACCTTTTGCTAATGAGCTCTTTTTTCAATCTTTCTCTCTCCTTCCTGAATTCTGTCTCCATCCCTTTTCCAGCATTCTCAGAGGAAGCAGTTATCAATATGCAACAAGCTGTGTTATGCCGTAGGAGGAGCCCCTTACCAGATCACGGGGTGTGCCCTTGGGTTCTTCCTCCAGATCTACCTGCTGGATGTGGCTCAGGTGAGTCCTTTATGTACCAGTTCCGTCACCCTCCCCTAGCCCCTCCCCTGCTGTCACATGTAAACGGTCCCAATAACTTCGATAGTGTCACTGTTTTCTTCCATCAACTGCGTAAATGAATGAGTTAAAGTCGATGAAGATGCATGGTGTGGTTTTTTCGTGGCGTATGACATTTAGTAGAGAGGAACTTTACATTTTAGCATCCTTGGCTAACAGCAGGCCGAGTCTGAAACTCTCTGCAAAGAACTGTCAGAATGTAGCTTGGTTCCCCTAAGGGACCGGTTTGGGCTTAATTCGGGTGACACCCTATGGAATTTGATTTTTTTTAACCCCTATGTTCCGCAGGAGTAAATATAGGAGAATACATATTTAATTGCTCACTAGAGGTGCAATGGTGCAGTTATTATCATTGTATTAACTTTTTTCACGAGGCATTCGATCCAACACAGCGTTGCTAGCTAGCTATTCAGATTGTTTTGGTTGAATCTATTCACTCAGGTTCACATGCTTAATGTTTATTTGTAACCTACAGGCATCACCTTGTTTAAAGATGCCAGCCATAATACATTTAAACAAAATCAAGGAAGTGATATAGTCTGTCGCTGTGAATGTTTTGGGCTGTGTTTGGGAATGTCATTGTATAGCTCCGTTGCCCTCAGGGCTGGTTCCACCAGTTTTTACTCAAGGTTGAAGATCACAGCTCATTTATTATAGACGGTCTGTCCTTCCTCCCCCCCTCCCATTTTCCACAATTCCAATCCCCATTCCTTCGTTCATCTGAGGAAGTTCTAACCTCTCTCTCTCTCTACACAGTTGGACCCATTCTATGCGTCCATCATCCTCTTCGTTGGGAGGGCGTGGGATGCAATAACTGACCCTACAATCGGGTTCCTGGTGTCCCGTTCCCCCTGGACGCGCATCGGACGGATGCTGCCATGGTAATTCACACTTTGCCGCCTCTCCTATCTGTCAACCAATCACATTTCAGCAAAGAGGGTTGTACTTCTTGTTATTGGCTCCCAGATCTATCAATCAACGTATTTGCGTTTGGTCTTAGAGCTTCACCGCTGTGGGTAGGGAAGAGTGCTCTGTAGATGGCCTCTGATGCCCCCTGAAGGTACTATGACTTAAGGACTTCAGATATCCCAGGCTTTGGCTGACAGGACCTGACATTAAATTTAAAGTCTATGACACGTTTCCCAGAGTAACTGTCCTTCCAACATTAGGCCCGATTTTACAGAAGCAGATGTGAACACTTGATCAAGTTCACTACTTTGGCAGGAATTTAAATAACTCTCCTAGGGAAACCATTCTAACTGGAGCGTAGCCACCATGGCGAAGTCCGTGATTCTGATGCCCTTTGACAAGTGTAGGTGCACTGCGAGGGTTTGAAAGCTGATGCGTGGCACAATGAACTTCCCTTGTCAACCATGAGAATTGGAATAGGCTTCACGGCCGATGGGATTGCATCATCCAGGCGGGACTTTAGTTGACCTACGTTCACCCAGACAATCACAAATAAACCCACGGCAAAGTGGGGGCAACCAAATGACTTGATGAATGAGGCCCTGGGGATTTCAATCTCGTCGGGTGGATGTGAATTAGGTTGTCATGTGAAAGCTGGGCGTGGCGAATTGACCCTGCGAGTCCTCTAGTTTTAAAAAACGCATTTGTGGGAGGGGCCCTGTGCTACGCTGGTTCATTAGAATTTTAACCGTGGTTTTATCAGTTAAAACCGTGGTTTTATCAGTTAAAACCACGGTTAAATGGTGTCATCCAACACCATTTAAGGTGTTCTACTGCTTTCCATAAAAAGCTTGTGAATATTTCTTCAGTCAAATATTAATCCACGACATGAGACCTGAATTGTCATCTGGACTAAAACTAAAAAAGGGTATAAATTTATAAAAAAGCGTTATAAAAGAAAAAAGAGGCTACCAGATTGACCTGTGGTTCTTAGCTCAGCAACTCTTCGTTGGTAGTTGACCTGCTTCGCACAGCCATATCAAATGCCTGACAGTTTCTGAAAGACTCCTTTCTTTTCCAATATTCAGCGGCTGTGATTAGGTTCTTTAAAAAAAAAAAAGTATAACATATTTACCTTGGCTGCTCCTCGACCTCAAGTTAACTGATAAATTGGCCATTTATGAATGAATCCCTTATAGATTCATCCACATTTAACCTAAGATGCCTGTTGGCTAATATTTATTTTTATGCTTCTATTAAACTCTATCTGCCACGAGTGTCACTGCTTTAGCCCTCTGGAACTGCTGTTTGGTGTCTGTCCTTTGACCCTTCTCAGTGAAGGTCTAATTAGGACTGTCAGGGGCAACTCACACATTTTGTTTTGAGGTGTGCCAGCCACGCGCACCCATGCGCACGCACGCTCACAGCCTGTCCCATTTAAAGCTCACAGCCTTCGCTCCTATGCATGGTCGCAACCCTGTGTTAGTCAGCTGATCCAGTCCCAAGGCTTTTCCCTGTCCTCATGCCACTCCACACACTGACCTCCAGACGGTCTGAAGACCTGTTTCTCAATCGTGGCGATCACAGTGGAGACTGTGGCGGCTCTGTGCCCGAATTGCCTTTTTCTCAATCCGCAGTCGCTACGGAATTTGCACAAACATCAGTTATGCAGTAATGCAGCTCCAGTGAACATTGTTCTTGCACACTCACTCACACAAGAAGGCGGGTCTGTGCAGAGTCAAAGGACACAGTACAGTCTGTTAGTTGGTGCTGTGTCCTTAAGAGGCCTATTCATTCCCTATGTACTGCACTACTTTAGACTGGGTCTCATGGGGGAACTGAGTGTAGCAGTGTGCTGTCAGGGACACGGCAGGGGGATCTCTTCTGAACATCTGAGTGGCCTCGATGTCGGAGGTGGTGACTAATGTGTTTCCACACTGTGACCATTAGCTTCACGGTGGCAGCTGATTGGGCCATGTGGACAGTAATGGGAACGAACAGGATCTTGGGGGAATGCGGGGTTATGTCTATTGGCCGCCCCACTCCTGATGGCATCTCCCAAATAAGACATGAGGCATGGAGAGGGTCTGCATGGGGGAGGGCTTCGGCTTCCTGTGCACAGCAGTGTGTTCTCTGTGGGGGGGAGGGTGATATGGGACCAGCTGGGAAAGCAGTGATTAGTTCCTGCAGTCATTTCCACTGGGGAGCAATTAAAGGATGCACGCATCTGAATAATTGATTCTACTTCCCTGTCTGCTGTCAAATGTATCGCAATGGCGTTTCCTCCCATTCTCACAGCGAGTGGTTCCCTGGATGTGGTTTTAACGGTGTTCTGGTGGTTTCCTTTCGCCCCTGCTTTAGGATATTTATGAGGATGAGCTGGTTATGGGATTTCTGAGAGCTTCCGCAATTTTGCCAACTCCCCCACTACTGCTTGCCAGAACAATTTTGTCATCAAAATAAGTGAAATAATCGGAGTCACTGTGCGTGCGCGTTTGTGTGAGTGCGTGTGTCTATATGGAGGTTCTGTTTATATGGAGATTCAGTTGGTTACACAGAACAGGTCTTTCGCCAGAATAAGAGGGGCATGGATCAAAATATGCTGGAATGTAGCAAATGGGTTCAGACAGGAAGAAGCTTGTGTCCTCATACTTGGTGTTCTGGAGGAGTGTCTGATTGTGGGAGAAGGAATGTGCAAGCTCCTGTCGGTGAAGCTTGTTTAGGCTCTAGGTGTTGTCAGGAAGAACTGTGCCAGCATATCTTCGGAGGCTGAAAGACAGGGAACATGCACAGAAAGAGGCGTATCCACTGTTGTCAACCAAAACAAAGGTTTGGTGGGGATGGTAATTGATAGGAATCTTACAGTGTAGGCAATGCGAGAAAGTGGGTGGACTGGAGAGCTATCACTGTCTTCAAAGCTATCACTGTCTTCAAAGCGTGGTTTGAGAGGGGGAGGGTAGGAGAGCTCTGATTGGCTGGAAAGGGGTGGTGTGTTGTGGGCTGGGCCAAATAGTTCTGTTTATGGGTTATGCAGGCCCAAGGTTACTAGAGTTCAACAGGCAGTTGCTGCTGAGAAATGGGAGTGATGACAGGGAAAGGATGACAAAATCAATGAATATCATGGTTGCCAGGTTCTCACTAGACTCTACACCCCCAAAGTATGGGCTAGAGTATTTATATAAAGGTACTAATTTAACGTTAGTATTTCAGTGTCAGGATTAGCAGTGTGTTTAGGTTCAAAATCTCATTTTTGTGAAGGGCCATTTTGGTAATATTTTTTTTTTAATGTTTATTAAGGCGTGTATCCCGTTTATATTTTGTAATAGGGTTAACTGATTTCTAACAGTGAGCTCACCATGGAGCTTCTCAAAATTTTCAGGAACCTTTTTAAAATAACATATATTTACACCGTAAGAGCCTTGTCTACACATGCTGTAAGTTGGTTTCATTATTGGTGAAATGTCAGAGCGTGACTTTGTAGTCTTAATAATTTACCGAATCGGTAAGAACCCATTCCTGACACAACCACAAATGCTGTCCGAGATGTTGATCGTTATGAATCTGCGTTGATGGCAGCATCTCCCATTGCAGTGCAACCTCTTTCCTGTAGATCATATGTAAAGTTGAGTTTTGTTAATGGAGCTAGTCTACATGGCAGTACACACCCGCAATGCACCAGCGTTACAGCCTTTTCCATGATTACCACCCTTCCAGAGAAGGACAAGCTGAGGAAACAGCGGGACGTTGGTTCAAGTCCTTGCATGACATTGGCATGACTCTGAGGTGTTCAACGGAATTACGCAGTATGCCCGTCAAATCCGAGCCTTAACTGTAACATCTGCGTGAACGGTTTTGCCCCTGTCCAGAAAGGGTTTCATAATTTGACCAAACATTTTCTGGACGGGCGTAGGAGAAGGAGGTGTCCCAGGTTTCCCGTGGTGTAGTTCCTGACACGTAGTCTGTTTTGTTTATTGAAAGGACGGCTGCAGTAAATGCTTGTGGGTGTGTGTTGGGCTGCTGGTCTAGACGGGGGGCAAAGTCTTGTCCACATGGGCTTGGCACGGCCATGTCACTGTGGTTTGGCAGCAGGTACGCCTCGCTTGGCAGCTGACATGGCACAGTAAGTAGCCGTAATGTCCATCTGATATGTCTATTTTGTGGACGTGCGGTTAGGCATGTTGTTTGGCCAGGTTACAGGAGAAGGACCAATATCAACACCCCCGTATTGGACCTTTTTAAGCTTTTCAATATCCCAGCCAGGTTTACGAAGCAAACACTGACATGATTGCATTATTTTGAATTCATTTATATGGGACATAATTCACATTTTCTATGAATTAGATGCCAGGCAGTAGCAGTGGAGGAAAACCATCGTCTGTCTTTTGGATGATGATATAATCATACAGCAACAAGCGACGTTACAGAATGGAAATGAAACGGGACCCATGACTAATGTATGAACACACCGTGACCCAGAAGAGGAAGACCTAGATTTTGAAACATGACTGAAATGTTGATACAGGTCTGGCCACTCCCCCCGGCGTTACGCCGTTGCCTCAGCCCCTTCCAGTGCGAACCGTGCATTTTGACACTTACTTTGTGTCTGTGCTATTCCTTCATGGCATCCAGTACTCTGCCCAGTCCAACTGACCCAGTGGATCGTTGATTATGTTAGTGTTAGGTAGTTATACTCGGTCTGTCCTGTCAATGCCAAACTCGTGACTCAAACTGTACTTGCAGGGAGCGTGTCTATGGGCTTCTCGTGGCATGACACAATTTCCAGTCTGTGGTAATGGGGAGCAGGTAACCTGATTGTGTCTTGCGTCACTGGTTTCCTCAGCCGGCCAGCGAGAGGATGTGATGCAGTTGCTCATCCTCAAGAATGCGTCATCTGATAGGACAGACCACGGCCACACCCCTTCCATTCAATTGGTGCTTGTTGATCAGGCCACAGGAAGTGCATAATTGAGACAGGAATCTCCTCTGTTCTTTCTGTTTCTTCTGGTGTGCTAAGGGAGCGGTGTCGGAGGAGAGGAGGAGGAGTAGGAGGAGTGTCTGACTGACTGACCAGCAACTGTTGCTGCTCAACATGTGTGTCAATACTCTGGCCTGGGTCTAGTTTACAAGATTAGAAGGGGGGGGGGGTCCGATTGGCTCTGAGGGGCCAGGAATTGGAGGGGGAGTATGACTGGCTTTGAGAGGGGGTGGGTGTCTGGCTATGGGCGCATGAGATGGGACGTGATGAAGTAGGTAAAAACTGGTATGCATCTACCATAAATCTGACTTTATGACGCATAAGGGAAAGGAGTCGTTTGCTATGTGACTGCTCTCCTGATGACTAAAACATGGGTGCATCCCACGTCCCCAATGCTCGTCTGTCACCTTAGATCCTTTAGTGAATCAGTGCATGTGGAGGAAGAGGAGACGCTGGGAGAGGAAGCGTTCTTTAGATGATTGAAATGCACCCTTTCTCAACAACGTTAGAATGGGAGGCAAGGGAAAGCCACTGTAGACTATTGAAATAATCCAGCCGTTCTGTGAGTGCTCTCAAACTATGGTTATATTGTTCTATGTTCTATGTGGGAGGTTTGATTAAGTTGTGTTTTCAGTCAATGACTGACCTGTTTGTGTCTTTAGGATCATTTTCTCCACACCTCTGGCAGTGATCTGTTACTTCCTCGTCTGGTACGTTCCTTCCTTTGAGGATGGAAAAGTCATCTGGTACCTGGTCTTCTACTGCCTCTTCCAGACGCTACAGACAGTAAGTACTTGTTAAACTGTGTGTGTCCAGTATACCTAAAAGAAGGCCACAAAAAGGACTAGCACGATGGCAGGGCAAAATGTAAATGCAACGCGGAACAATCCCGTCGTTTAAAAAAACAGTCTTGGGTCAATTTCGATGGCTGCTCACTGACTGTGTGTCTGTCTCCTTCCAGTGTTTCCATGTCCCCTATTCAGCCCTCACCATGTTCATCAGTGATGAACAGAAAGAGAGAGACTCTGCCACTGCGTACAGTAAGTTCCACACCAAAAATCCACTGCCATTCCCACACTGCATGCTGGGTAGTGCACACGTCCTGAGTCGTAGGACACACTGTCTGCTCAATCAAGGATGAAATTTGGAACGCAGTGGAAACACGCTCATTGGTTGATGGGAGTTTCGTCTGCACTCTCGTCCCGTCAGGAATGACGGTGGAGGTTCTGGGAACTGTGATTGGCACAGCCGTCCAGGGTCAGATTGTGGGCATGGCTAACGCGCCGTGTGTCCCGGTGCCTGGTGATGTCATGACACAAGGCCCTAACTCCACCCTGCAGCTGGCGCCAGAGGTGAACAACACGACGGAGGTCATGTCTCCGCCAATCACTCTGGATCAGACGGTACGTATTCGCTGTCATTGGTCAGCATCGTATTCGCTGTCATTGGTCAGCATCGTATTCGCTCTCATTGGTCAGCATCGTATGTAGCCATCGTAAGTATCATCTTTAACCAGCTTGTTCTAAAATTCCACGTCAGTCAGCCGATAGGCATGTCCCTTATTTCTTGTGGTTGCCGTAGTTTCTGTGTCAACAGTTTCCTGTTCTTGTGCCCTGCAGAAAAACGCCTACATGATTGCGTCCGGTGTCATCTGTGCCATGTACGTCCTCTGCGCCGTGGTGTTGTGCTTTGGCGTTACGGAGAGGAAAGGTGAGACCGTCCACCGAAAGTCTCCATCAACGCGATGGTCCGGCGGTTTAAGCCAGAGACTTTCCAAGCATGTGTACTGTGGCGGAGTGGGATCGAATCCCGGCGGCTACTGTTTGAGGCAAATTCTACCTTAGATTTCACCACTTCTTTCAAACACGGAAATTGCCTGTAAATCAAGAAATCTCCGAAGTAGTTTATACACACATTATTTTGTAGAATTGCAGTGTTGGGACTTTTTTCCCAAAAGGCCCTGAAGACCTCGTCTGGGAATTCCCTAGGGGCTTGACTCGCATTCTAGGAAACTGACTCACTTATGTGATGTCGACGTTATAACCGCAGCTCAATGGAAGGCTTTATATGAACACAATCTGTTATGTGAACTCAAGGAAGGGCTAATAAACACCCAGCCCAACTAAAGTTATTTTTTAGATCTGTTGTGAAACCACCTCGATGTCAGTTTTTCCAGTATATAAAACAAACATTTTGGATTCTAATTCCTCTGGGAAGACATCTCCTGCCCATTAAACATGAGGTGGAGAGGTTTTGTGAATACGTTTGATGATGACGACCGTAGTAATTGTAAACATACATCTCTCCACCCTCCCCAGAGTCGCTGCGCCCTCGCTCAGAGCCCATGTCCTTCTGGCAGGGCATTCGGCTGGTGATGGGGCATGGACCCTATGCCAAGCTGGTTATAGGCTTCCTCTTCACCTCCCTCGCTTTCATGGTGAGTACGGAGACTTTGATATAACACACACACACACACACACTTTTTTGCTTTTACTTGAATTTTCTTTTAATTGGGCTGTGAGGTATCCATTCCCACTCTCGTCCCACGCGCCAAAGATTGTTTGCCATTAAACTTTCTAGGTGGTGGCTGGCACACAGGTTTAGTATGAATGCCATGTGATGTGCAATTATCCCAGTTTAAGAGCGTAACCTGACCCAGAGTAAACTCAACCAGACCGTTGAATTAATCAGTATGGTCTCATGCTTGGGTTCTCTGACACCATCACTCTGCTCTTTCAGAGACTCTGTGTGCTCGGTCTTCTGGGCTAAGCTGCTCCTTGTATTTGCGTTCAGCCCACTCAGGGGACAGCCGTTTCTCTGCCTCAATTTAAAGGCCTGTCTGGAAAAGGTTGTTCAAGAGCAAGTGGGAAATAAGAAAATGATCAATACAAGTGAAAAGAGAGAATCAAAATATATGTGAGGGATTTAAAATGTTCTTTGCTCTGTACAGTGTTGTTATGATGTGTATGAATGTCCCACACTTCCTCTCTGCAGCTCCTGGAAGGGAACTTCGCTCTATTCTGCAGCTCCACTCTGGGATTTAGAAACGACTTCCAGAACATTCTGCTGGTAATCATGGTGAGCACCTACACACACACACACACACACACACACACACACACTCAGCAAGACTAAGACCGTCACGTTGTTTCATACAAAATGGCTGTCTCTGCGAACATAAAGTGTCAGGATCCTGTCCAGTCGTTTTATGGATCTGTGGTCACTTTCTCTGGCCGCCTGAATGCCAGGCCTTTCCCACACTCTTAGAACGACACGAGTGACTCTTAATCTCTTGTTCTCTCACTCTCTCTGACACTCTTTGTCTTTCTCCTCTACTTAACATACGGTAATGAGAAACAAGCTATGTGGGCTTCCCTTCATACGTCCATCTCTTTCCTCATCCCTCTCTTCCTTCTATACGACGATAAGGTCTTTAAATCCTTTCCCTTTGTACCATAAAATTATAATAAGGCTTAAATCCTGTCAGAAATGTAGTCATAAGCATGGAGGTCTGCTGACAGAAGGCATGTGAACTGTGGGAATCAGTGGTCAATGAGTTTAAGAAGCTTACATTCAATTCAACTCATAAAATGTAAAAGAATAGACCTAATGTCCTTTTCCTTTATGCATACGATTAGGCCTGTTACAACCTCCAAGAGAACAAGGTATGGTTTAATTCCTTCTGGAATTTACTCTCTAATGGCCAGACTGAGAAGCAGCCCTTTTGGACAGATCTAGGATCAGTTACCCTCCAATAATTAGAATCATAACCATTATGTACCCGTTCTCTTTCTGAGAGGTCTCAACGTTTGCTGGTTCAGGATGGAACAGTTTCACTGAAGTTGTTTCATCAACTGTAATAAAGGACCTTGTGTTCATATCTTGCGAGTTGGACTAATAGACCTTGCGAGTTGGACTAATAGACCTTGCGAGTTGGACTAATAGACCTTGCGAGTTGGACTAACAGACCTTGCGAGTTGGACTAACAGACCTTGCGAGTTGGACTAACAGACCTTGCGAGTTGGACTAACAGACCTTGCGAGTTGGACTAACAGACCTTGCGAGTTGGACTAACAGACCTTGCGAGTTGGACTAACAGACCTTGCGAGTTGGACTAACAGACCTTGCGAGTTGGACTAACAGACCTTGCGAGTTGGACTAACAGACCTTGCGAGTTGGACTAACAGACCTTGCGAGTTGGACTAACAGACCTTGCGAGTTGGACTAACAGACCTTGCGAGTTGGACTAATTGTCTCAGTGGGAGGCAGTCAAGCCACTAATGAAGGATCTGGGGGTGCGACAACAGTAGCCTGTTGTGTTCAGGAAATGTTGATCAGTTCTCACAAAAATCGTTTTCTAGATAATGCAAATGTGTCAACCAATAGATACTTTACAGGCGACAGGGGTTAGGCTGCGGCCTGCGTGGCAGGATACAGACAGAGAAGGGTTTTTATCTTGCCCTGGAATGGGCCAGGAAACAGAACGGTAAATAAATACTGCCGGTGCAACAATGGCAGGCCTCGACATAGAAAGATGACTGACAGGCAACCCATGACTCTGCTTATACGCAATGGAAAACTACTGCCAGTCCAGGGCGCACAATATATTTACCCTCTCACTGGCTACAGCATGAGGTCGCAGGGTATTCTGATCCGCCCTGGCCACCCCCTGGACAGTGGGTTCACGGAACATCTCCATACAAGTCCATGTTCCTTGCTCTTGATGTCTTCCCTGTTCCAGTAGGGCCCTCCAGATCTATGGATTTTACAACGACCTCTGTTGAAACGTGCCGGCGCCCCGGTCACAGCCGGGCATGCACACGGTGCTGGAGTGTGACAGCTTTCGACACTTCCTGTGACTAATTCACACTCTTCGTTCTCCTCAGCTGGCTGCGACCCTCACCATCCCCTTTTGGCAGTGGTTCCTTACACGGTTTGGGAAGAAGTTGGCGGTGTATATCGGTACCTCGGTAAGCATTATCGCAACACATTTCGGCTTGTCTTGATGGCCTGCTGTTGTGTGCATAATAAGGACACCTCAAATGCATTTCATTAAGGACATGGCACTTCCAGGTCTGTTTGCCGAACCACAAACCTTCGGCAAACTGATCAAGATTGGTTAAATCAGAATTGCACCGCCTGTGGCCATGTTATCTTGTGATAAAACGGGTCACTGAGTCATGTCGCTGCCACGGGCTGTGATTCTACCGGGCTGTGATTCACCTGGTTCCAGCGCCCCTTGTGGTGGTTCGGCACTAGCCTGGCTGTGGCTGGGCGGCACCAGAGCTCCGCTGTCAGTCGGTGGCGGTGATGGGTGGAACGCTCAGTAGCCTCTACAGTTCAACACTGTGGTCATAGGTTGCGGCGCTTCCAGTGACCACCCGTCCATCTCATTCTTAGGACGGTGTGTGTGATAAGCCTCTCGTCTCAACCTCCTGCAGGTCGTGATCCCCTTCCTGATTCTGGTCGTGTGTCTGAAGAGTAATCTGGTGGTCACCTACATAGTGTCCTTCATGGCGGGTGCCAGCGTCGGGGCCGCCTTCCTCCTTCCATGGTGAGTCGGACAGGAAGTGCCCCTCCGACGGTCTCTTCCCCATGTCCTTGTGTCTTTAACTCACTGTCTTTCGATCGCAACCTCTTCCTGTTTGATGAATTGTGATGTGGTGTTTTTCCTAAACGTTCCGCGTTCTCCGTCTCTCCAGGTCCATGTTGCCGGACGTGGTGGATGACTTCAAGGTCAATAACCAGGACTCCCAGGGTCACGAGGCCATCTTCTACTCCTTCTACGTCTTCTTCACCAAGTTCGCTTCCGGAATCTCCCTCGGTGTCTCGACTCTCAGCCTCGAGTGAGTCGGTCATAGACGAGAGGGACCTGAGGATCCTGCCCACCACACCAAATAATCACATTTTATATATTAAAGCCTTGTTCTCCCCCAGGGTTGCCAAGTTAATAATGTTAGCGTGAGATGCTAATCCAGACCATGTGGGCAATAAATCCCACTTGAAAGCGTGTGAGTGCGTGCTTGTGTGTGAGTGCGTGCGTGTGTGTGCGCGTGTTCTATGTTCGCTCATTTGATCACCGATTTATTCCCGCCTCCTCTGTAGTTTCGCAGGCTATGTGACTCGGGGCTGCACTCAGCCTGAGAATGTGGGAATCACCCTGAAGGTGCTGGTCTCCGCGGCGCCCATAGGACTCCTCCTGATTGGCTTGTGTATACTCTACACTTATCCAATTGACGAAAAGAGAAGGCAGGACAACAGGAAAAAGCTACAGGAGCAACGGTGAGACTGGTGGAACACATCTGCATGAGCGCGGGTGTGCACACACACACACACACACACACACAGGCCCAGCACTTCCAATGCGTCTAAAAGTTTGTCCGTATTTTTGATGGAGAACTAGCCGTGTAGAATTATAAACCCCTCTTATTCCCCTCAGAAGAAAACATTAAATAGCCTGGGTATCAGTCTGGTTGTGCTATCATTCCACACCTGGCCTTGTGTGGCACCTACACACAAAGTGCATTTAAGTCTTTGTTCACACAGGCGGTCCAATTCTGATATTTTTTATGGAAACGCAGGGGAATAAGATCGAAATTGTTCTGCCTTGGAGATGCATCTTTGGTGTGAATTCCTAAATGCCGTGTCTGATTTGATCTCCGTTCTGTTTCTCACAGTGACAGCGAATCGGACTCAGACACGGACTCTTCAGAACCAACCAATGTGGTGTAGCCATTAAAAAGGACCAATGGGCTGAGGACCGATCACGACCGTACAGATGCTGCTCCCACCCAATCACGGTGCTGCTGGTTGGCGGCTTCCTCGTGTTGTGATGGCGACCGCCCACCCCAAGAGACCACAACATGTATTGTTGCCTTGGCAATGGAATAAAAACGACCGACAGCCTTCCCCGCTCGATTACCACCCACTTCAGCTGGGGCAGACTTTCCAGACCGAAGTCACTCGATCGCTGTTGTTAAGCGGTCAAACCACGAAAGGCAGCTTCGTTCCAAGCGCCCTACACACAGTAGAGCACGGAGAGCTTAAAGTAGAGCCCCATGCTGAGTGTGATTTGTGGCGCAGCCTTTTTCGCCAAAGTCCACGGAAGTTGCACAGAACCTTGTAATGTGATGTGTACTGTTTGGTGGTTTATATGACATTTGTGGGTGTATATTGCCTTTAATTTGATCTCAGAATGTTTATTGTACGTATTACTTGAAACGACTGACACTGCACTTGAATGACCTACGTTACCACTTGGATTAAAGGAGTGTCCTCGGTGGTTGCCCCTGATCAACAGTGTGTTTCTAGGCCAAAGACACCTTGACTATGTTAAAGCACTTGGTTTTGATTTCTAAATCCCAACGATCGTCCCACGTAGCCAGGCAATCATTCACATTGATTGTACAACATTTGAAGATGTATTTGTTATTGTCTATACAGACTTGTTTTCTACTGTCAGACGAGACTTTGGAGTAAATCCAGAATCCTTGCCCTCTAAACATCATCTTCTGCACAACAGGTAGTGGTTCAACTTGACAAGCAAGGGAGCTCTCCATCGCAGCTTCCTTTCTGTTTTGTCTTGATGTTAAATGTCAGTTGCAACTCCTTGTGTAACTTTAAGGTTCACTCTACTGTTGGGCCGAATGAAAAACACTTATACCAACACAAAACAAAACCACTAACAACACAATAACTGCATGGTAACTACAGCTAAAATAACCTATAAACTCAAGCATCTCTGTTTTTATAGGATATTATTTATTGCCTTTTCATCTATTCACTTCACTTAGTCTTTAGGTTATAACATATGGTACTAATCTAGAAAGATTATATATTTTATTTAAGTATTTATTTTCATGTAATTCTGAATCAGTCTGATAAATTGTTATATTTATGCTTTTTTTTTAAAAAGACAATCTCTTGAGGTTGTTTTTTATAAACTGAATGCGTGCCGTTAAACTGTGTGCAGGAGTAGCCGACCAGTCTCATCCCCACTGTATATTTGGCTTAATCTTTAAATGCAGAGTGTTGAAAGTGTTGGTTTTTAATGCATGTCATTGCTTGCAGCTACACGTGTGTGTGTGTGTGTAAAGAAAGGGAAGAAGTGCATTAGAGGAAGTGTAAAAAACGGGGCCTGTTGTCAGTGTATTGCAGTGTATTTTATGTCTGTGAGAGTGGTTGTCATAGTATTAGAAGTGTCACACACAATGAATGGAAATTCAAAGAGGAAATTAAGACCTGTAACCACAAAACAAGGACCATCCCACACTTTCACACCAGATAAATATACTACAGTATTAACACTCAAGTTTCAGGTTATACATTTGCAGACACTTGATCAGTTTTTTTTTTAGTTGTTTCGGGAATACTTTAAGTGTCTGTTATAGTCTTCTGGCGATGTCCCTGAGGAATTTTCTCCCGTTAGGTCAATGGAGACCGCAGGCCCTGTCCAGTAGAATGGGACTAATAAACTGGCTAGAAGAATTAAGATCTCTCTCAACCAGCGGTAGTGGTCACATGCACGGATGGAGAGATTAATGCCTTTTTCAGCCGAGAAGACCTGTGTGTTGATTATGTGGAAGCTCATCCAATGTGAAAACGACATTTTACATTTTCTGTTATTTCAATTAATATCTTTCTGTATGATGTCCTTCCAGTCTGGCCGGGATGGTGGTAACTGCCAAATGTGTTGACTCACGTGAGAGTCCGACCATGCCTTGTACACACACCCCTCCAGTGCAGAATGTAAAAATTGTATATAAGTAACTTGTGTAAATATATTTTTTCATGCCAAAATGAAGTTTAAGGAAATTGATGCAGTTCTGTCCATTTTGTTTAAAATGACTACTTGTATAATAAAAAAGCCTACTGATATAAAATATATTTGAATGTACTTTTTACTGAAGTTTACCGTCTGGGGGCTGATTCTACTTAAAAGGGGTTAGGCTACTAGCAATACCCTGGCCCTTAATATCTAATATTAATATTGTATTTGGGTCAAATTTGTGACTCCAACTTAACAAGCCTCATCTAGATCTGTTGTCCAAGCCGTACAGTCCAAATACAAAAAGTGAGTATAGGGGCTTCTATAACCTAATTATCTTCCTTATAATAGGCCTAAGTGATTTTTAAATGTAGCCTACTTGTATAGAGCCATTCAGTTTTTATTCATTTTGAAAACCCATTAAAATGTTCAGTAACTTTGCATTACACAGGACAGGACCTGCGATATATTATTTGCTAGTCCTATATCAAGAAATAATGACATATGGTACAGGTGCGTTTCAGATAGGCATAGCCTAATTATAACCTTTTGATACTTGAGGCCTATATGTTTTGCAATTATATAGAAGAAATTCATGGAAAAAACCCCAAAATCAAGGAAAAAAACTAAAGGAAGTCAACGTTGGACATGCAAAGTAGTTTGTTGTTTCTTGATCTCGTGATATGACAATGCGTGGAGGACGGAACAAAACATCATCAGAGCAGGAACGCTCCGCAGAATCGCCCGGCGTAAGACGCGCAGTTGTGTGTTCCAACGCGGCACAGGAGAAACTGAACGGCAGGTCCATAACAGAGCAGCACGTTTAGCACCTAGACGTACACAGAGGGCGATTGTCACTTAAGTGCCAAAGTCTCCTCGCAGAAGATTGACAGCGTTACTGTTTTTGGCGCCAAGCCTTTGGTTCAGACAGGAGACGCCATTTCAGTTTGTGGTGAAAGATTCCCTCGTTAGATTAGCTAACATACCGATACAAGCAAAATACCACAAAGGTAAACAACGCATAGACAGAGTAGAGTGGAAAAAACACCCATGATCGTGTGTGAGCCAAATTCTAAAAACTCAAGCACGAAGCTTGCACTGACGTGTTGGATGTGCATTCGATTTCCATGGGCGAGCCGGTTTATCTTACTTACCAATGTGGGATATGAATTTAAACACGAGGGACGTAAAGCAAATAATTTTAGCATGCATGGCTTATGCAAAATGGCTTATGCAAAATACATCGCTTTTGCAAATGAAGGCAAGAGAGCTACATTGCCAACAGTAATTAGTTAAGTACAGATATTCTGCTTGTGGATAGGGCAGAATAACCGAGGGAGGGATTTGACGATTAGTGAACACTCAAATCAATATGATATATGGATGCATACCTGATATACCTGCATGCAGTTACATAGTTAGGACTGGGCGTCCGAGTCTATAGCCCCAGATCTCAAATTGACCAAAATTAATTATTAAAAAAAAGCCTCTGATCTATTCATCTATACTTCCGATCGTGCATTAGCTTGTGGGCTGTGACATCAAATTGAGTCATTCCTACCATTCAGTGACTTTCATGTCCACAGCACAAAGTATGGACATTTTAATAAAACAAAAATATATTATTTTTAAAGCCTTTCTGTTTAAGGTTAAGGTTTTTTTTTACTCTTAAAGAGATACAAACATTAGTATGACTGAAGAGATACAGACATTAGTATGACTGAAGAGATACAGACATTAGTATGACTGAAGAGATACAGACATTAGTATGACTGAAGAGATCATGATATTAGTATGACTGAAGAGATACAGACATTAGTATGACTGAAGAGATACAGACATTAGTATGACTGAAGAGATACAGACATTAGTATGACTGAAGAGATCATGATATGAGTATGACTGAAGAGATCATGATATTAGTATGACTGAAGAGATACAGACATTAGTATGCATTAGAATGGATTTTGTTGGTTTTCTGTGTACAATTCTTATTAAATGTACTTGTAAAGTAAAAGTGATTTTGATTCTGATATAATTGTGAATTGTGTTTGGACTCCAGGAAGAGTAATCACTGCCAAGAGAGGGCAATCACCCAAACTCTCTCTTGGGGAGTAATCATATCCTGGGGTATGAAGATCTCTTCACATTCCCAAGCCTGGAAGAAAAGCAAAGAAAGACACAGAATAATATAGAGACAAGACAACATGGGCTTCTCTTCCACTTCAATAAACTTAAGTGAATAGTAACATTTAAGTTTAAGAAAACATGTTAAACAAAACCTCAAAGTAAATGGCTGTGAAGACACAAACACTACTTTTTTCCTGCCTTCTTATGTTTGTAATGTCTACATGTATATGTTTTATGTTATTTATTTGTCTTATTATTTATTTATTTTTGCCTGTAATGTATTTTTACATTATAGATCGAAATATACCAAAGAAAAGACCGCACCCTACTGGCCCAATACAAATACACAGCATCATATGGTCGCCCATCCAGCAACCGATTCTGCTTAGCTTCAAAGCAGGACTGCAGTACGCTGAGTGCAATCACTGGCGTACCGGATACCCCCGCAGCCACCTGCGTCGTCCGTCCGTAGTCCCTAAACGCGTCCGCCCCGTCGTTGGTTATCTTGCAGGGGACCTACCGAAACTACGATACGCCAGTGAGTGCTGAAGTGCTAGAGGAACCACCCAGGACTGTTGCGGCTTTTCCCATTCATGCGGTTGACGTCTTCCAGCATTTTCAGACAGAACTGATTCCAACATATTGCTTGCCTGTTTTATCCTCCATCTGTTTTTTGAGTGGAGAATAAGACGATGCCCCAGGTTTCACTTAGGAAGCGACATACGCCACCTGGTGGCAATTGGAGAAAGCCGTTTAATCAATGTCTCTGAGTTCGATTAGCTCGAATTGCAGTTGGCTGGTTGAGTCGATCGCAGATGTCCACTTTGCGCTGATGCAATACATTGACAGGTCCACCCGGTTTTTACCCCTCAACAACGGCCACACGTTTTAATACGGTAACGCAAAAGGTAATATGGACGTCTAATGTATGCCTTTCTGTCGATTGACCTAAGTTTAAATCGCTCAAGTGTTTGCTCGATTATGTTTAAGCCAGCCATTTCGATACATATGGTTAGCCGAATGCTAACTATTAGCATGGATGGTCCATTCAATCTCAACGTGTCATTAAACTCCAACCCCTCTTTGCTCTGGTAGCGGTTATGGATTACGAATACTCATTGTATGGTGTTTAAATAGCTGCGAACGGTTACCTAGCTGGCGTAGGTAATTAGCATTTTCAGGTCCCGAACTTCGATTCCCGTCTAAATTATTACCCCTTTGACTGTCAAGAAACCCAGTATTATTTTGTGATACAAAGGCAAATTATTTTTTTTATACTTGAATGTCCTCTCCTCTCTTCTCATACTTCCACTGCTCAATGTTGGAGCTAGACATCATGGGAGAACAGCTGAGTCCAGATGAGAAACTGCACCTCATCACTCGGAACCTTCAGGTACAACCAACGTTTCTTTCTTCACTTCTCTCTGGTTGTTCCCGAATGGCTCAATCTAATGCGTGTTTGTGATGTTTTAGGAGGTGCTCGGAGAGGAGAAGATTAAGCAGGTCTTGGCCGAGAGGGAGTTGAAGGTGTACTGGGGAACAGCCACCACAGGAAAACCCCACGTAGCGTACTTTGTTCCCATGTCCAAGATCGCAGACTTCCTCAAGGCCGGGTGTGAGGTGAGATCTCCCTCTCTGAGTGATTTCCCCAGGGTTAATACGGCTCTTCCCACCGTTAGCGGTGCTGTAATCGAGGGTACTCGATTACATTAAAAGGTGAGGGGGGGGGGGCACTAAAGGCTTTTCAATGCAGCCTAACTGTTTTGCAGAGCCCCCCTCCCTCAGTTACCCATCACGTTAGCAGGCCTGATGGGGTGTGTTTGTCACTGCCTGCCTACGACGGTCTAACTCTCCTGTCGGCCCAACCCCAGGTCACCATCCTCTTTGCGGATCTGCATGCGTTCCTGGACAACATGAAGGCCCCCTGGGAGCTGCTGGCGCTCCGGGTTCAGTACTATGAGCAGGTCATCAAGGCCATGCTGGAGAGCATCGGGGTGCCTCTGGACAAACTGAAGTTCATCAAGGGGACAGAGTACCAGCTCAGCAGGTCAGCTGTCAAGTAATCTCAGTTGACTCGGGTACTAACATGAAATAGCCTGGCAGTTGTTGACGAAATGCCTGAACCCCCCCCTCCCCCAAAATACTTGACTTAATGAGAGAGAAAGAAAACAGGTTCTCTTCTGCACTGATTAAGCAGTCCTCTAAATGAGTGCCCCCGATCTTACATCTTTGCATGACCCAGCCTTCTCTCTCTGGAAGTGAGTAACCAGTCTACTGGTCTATAGGGCGAATTTACCCTGCCCTTCTGTATTTTGAAAACATGCTTATGCCTACAAAACAGGCGTTTGTTGAAAATGGTGGGTGTCTCATGCCTCTGCTGTGTCTGGTGTATGACAGAAGCTTATTGTAATTTACGGGCTGTAAGATAAAAGTATATGATTGAACTGCTCAACTGCCCCTGCCCCCCCCCCCCCCCAGAGAGTACACTCTGGATGTGTACCGATTGTCGTCAATGGTAACAGAACACGATGCCAAGAAGGCTGGAGCTGAAGTGGTCAAACAAGTGGATCATCCTCTGCTGAGTGGGCTCCTCTACCCGGGGCTTCAGGTAATAACATCATTTTGTCTTCTGAACCAATAACTGCCTGGTGAGGTGGGACTTCTCCAGTGGAAGGACATTTCAGGTGGATGATCATGTGGCCAGAATGGACCTTGTAATGTTGTAGTTGTGCCATTGAATCATTGTTATAATGTACCTTTTAGACAGTGATAACATAGTTATAACACACATTGCAGGGTTGTAACAATAATAACATTGTTGCAACATACCTAGTAGAGTATTTAACCCCTATATCGCTGTGGCCTCTTAGGCTCTGGATGAAGAGTATCTGAAAGTAGATGCCCAGTTTGGTGGAGTGGATCAGAGGAAGATCTTTACCCTGGCAGAGAAGGTAATCTCAACCTCCATAACTTCAACCTTAACCTCCCAATAACCTGTGACATGTTCTTGCACTGTCCTATCGTAGAGAGAGCTGTTTTTAGATTCAATTAAATAATTAGTCGACTGGGAAATGAAGAAAGGGTTGTGATCTGTAAGTTTAGGATAATGGATTTGTTTTGATACTCTGTCTCTCGCTCTGTCCAATCTGTTTCTCTTTCTCCATCTTTTTCTCGTTGTATCAACCCTTTCTTTCCCTCTCCAACCCCTCTCTTCTCCATTCTGCTCTCCGTCCTCCAGTACCTTCCCACTCTGGGATACGCTAAGCGTTCCCATTTGATGAATCCCATGGTACCTGGTCTAACTGGGTCAAAGATGAGCTCTTCAGAGGAGGTGGGTGACCCGGTTGTATCCTTTTAACTGTTAGAACGCATTCAGATCTTCCTCATTGTCTTGACAGTAACATTTATGGGGACTAATCCATCCTGATGTGGATTTTTGGGGACTAATCCATACTGATGTGGATTTTTGGGGACTAATCTGTACTGGTGTGGATTTTTTGGGGACTAATCCGTATTGGTGTGGATTTTTTGGGGACTAATCCATACTGATGTGGATTTTTGGGGACTAATCCATACTGATGTGGATTTTTTGGGGACTAATCCGTACTGGTGTGGATTCATTTTGGATTGGAATGTTCTTTGAAGGTGATAAATGGGGAGCATGTACAAACTGTTAATGTTTCTCTGGTGCCTGATGACCTTCTCTGTGTTTCCTGTTGACCTGTGCAGGAGTCTAAAATCGACCTTTTGGACAGGAAGGAGGATGTCAAGAAGAAGCTGAAGAAGGCGTTCTGTGAACCAGGCAACATCGAGAACAACGGAGTCCTGTCTTTCGTTAAACATGTCCTGTTCCCACTAGCTGGAGGTGAGTTTCACCCTTGCTCCTCTCTTCGCTCTCTTCTATCCTGCCTCCAGTTCTCTTCATCCCTCTCTCCTTTTCGCTGTCTCCTTCCATCTCTTCCCTCTCTTTTCATTCCCTCTCCTCTTCCCTTTCATCAAGCGTGTTCAGACCCTCTAGTCCAACCTGAATCCAGTACAAAGCACCGACTAGGACAGGAGAAGTATGCATGTTTGCCTTGAATCTGTTTCAGAGTTCTCCATCAAAAGGGACCCCAAGTTTGGCGGAGACAAAATCTACACCAACTTTGAGGAAGTGGAGAAAGAGTTTTCTGAAGAGGTATGTCACACTGTTGCTGTTTGACCGCCGTTGTTGACCTTTCGTGCATTGGTGTGACCTTTTGCTTCCTTTACCTCTGTCTTCTAGCTGATCCATCCTGGTGACCTGAAAGCGTCTGTGGAGGTGGCCCTAAACAAGCTGTTGGACCCAATCAGGAAGAAGTTTGAATCACCGGAGCTCCGCAAGCTTACCAACCTCGCTTACCCAGACCCTTCGAAGAACAGTGGGTACCCCTCCCTGTCGCCACCCCTAAACCTGTGGTGTCCTAACTGTTCTCCTGACCCATGACCTTTGTCCTCTATCAGCACAATACCTAATGTTACCCTGACTACCAGTAGAATTGCTAACGTCATTGTGTGTTTCCCTGTCAGAGGGACCAGGGAAGGGCAACCCTAAAGCAGCTGAGGACGACGAGCTGGTTCCCTCTCGACTGGACATTAGGGTCGGCAAGGTCATCAGCGTGGAGAAGGTGCTCATTCACTGGTTCTTTTATTGTTTAAACCAGGAAGTCCCTTTGATCATAGCTCCTCCCGACGAACCAAGTGGTTAGAACTGAAAAGATTTAATTGGAAAGCAGTGAAGTGAAAATTCCTGTCATAGGGCAAGATGAAACGAATACCATATTGCCTAGGCTATTTAAAGCCATCACTTCTGAAGTGGCTAAATGGTTATTTGGGATTCAGACAATTTTCCCGCCCCCACTTAACTGATTGGTCTCACTCCCTCAGCATCCGGATGCTGATTCGCTGTACCTGGAGAAGATAGACGTGGGAGAGGCGGAGCCAAGGACGGTGGTCAGCGGCCTGGTGGCCTACGTTTCCCAGGAGGCCCTGCAGGACCGGCTGGTGTTGTTGCTTTGCAACCTGAAGCCCCAAAAGATGAGGGGGGTGGAGTCTCAGGCCATGCTGCTCTGTGCCTCCATGTGAGTGTCTTCATCCCCTTCCCCACTCCCTCTTCTTCATCCTCATCCTCTCACTCTCCCTGATTACATTTTTCTCTCTCCACCTCTCTCTGTATTTTCTTGACCCTCTCTCTGTATTCTCTGGTGTGTCGCCCAATCCCAAATCAACCCCTAAGCTCTGCTACATCCTTTTGATGTGACGGGTGTAATCACTATGGTAACAGCTACACCTTGTCCTTTGATTGGCTAGGTGGAATTGTCCCCATGTTGTTTATACTGGTCTTATACTCTCTGGTGTTAACAGGGCGGAGGGGTTTGGTTTGGGTTTTGGTCCCACACACCCACCAAACACATCTGGCCCATTTCCCCAGCCGCTTGCAGCTCTTTGACTCTCCTCTCTCTGTTCGGCTGTTGTCCCAGTGAAGGAGATCCCAGGAGGGTGGAGCCTCTTGACCCTCCGGAGGGGTCGGCGCCGGGAGACCGGGTGTACGTTGAAGGGTACGAGACTGGCAAGCCGGACGACAAACTCAACCCAAAGAAGAAGGTCTGGGAGAAGCTACAGGTCTGTCTGGGCCCCTCACCTCTCTCACGGTGTACTGATGGTGTCATGGTCAGTCTCTCACGGTGTACTGATGGTGTCATGGTCAGTCTCTCACGGTGTACTGATGGTGTCATGGTCAGTCTCTCACGGTGTACTGATGGTGTCATGGTCAGTCTCTCACGGTGTACTGATGGTGTCATGGTCAGTCTCTCACGGTGTACTGATGGTGTCATGGTCAGTCTCTCACGGTGTACTGATGGTGTCATGGTCAGTCTCTCACGGTGTACTGATGGTGTCATGGTCAGTCTCTCACGGTGTACTGATGGTGTCATGGTCAGTCTCTCACGGTGTACTGATGGTGTCATGGTCAGTCTCTCACGGTGTACTGATGGTGTCATGGTCAGTCTCTCACGGTGTACTGATGGTGTCATGGTCAGTCTCTCACGGTGTACTGATGGTGTCATGGTCAGTCTCTCACGGTGTACTGATGGTGTCATGGTCAGTCTCTCACGGTGTACTGATGGTGTCATGGTCAGTCTCTCACGGTGTACTGATGGTGTCATGGTCAGTCTCTCACGGTGTACTGATGGTGTCATGGTCAGTCTCTCACGGTGTACTGATGGTGTCATGGTCAGTCCCTCACGGTGTACTGATGGTGTCATGGTCAGTCTCTCACGGTGTACTGATGGTGTCATGGTCAGTCTCTCACGGTGTACTGATGGTGTCATTCTCTATCCCCAGGTGGACCTGAAGGTGTCTGCGGACTGTGTAGCCCAGTGGCAGGACAAACATCTGATGACCAAACTGGGAAACATCACTTGCAAAACATTAAAGGGAGGCAACATCAGCTAGAACACACACACCGTTATTCGCTACTCACATGGAGTAATAATCATTCTGCCATTAATACTATTATCAGAAGAGCACAGCAATATGTGTTTTCAAAAACCTGTATATTTACTATTGATATCAGTGAGGCGTTTGGGAAATGATTTGTGGACACTATTGAGCCATGTTGGTTGCTGTCATGAACCAAGGGCCCGGTTGTGAGCAGTCGCCAGACTTGGACTCTACCGCCACAGTTCATGTACAAATGTGTGTAGAGAATGGACATAGATCTGTCACCTAGAATGTGGTGCGATCTGTGCCGTACTTACCATCTCTGTCGGCCGTGTTGCCCCTCGTTGTGCGGGTCCTTGCTCTAAGACTGTATGTGGCGGGGTGTTTTACCATCAACGGTTGGCTGATGGTGTTCGGGGGTCAATGCCACTAACATCAGCATTTCAGCGGTCATCTGTCTCATTGCTGCTTCAACTCTGTATGGAAATAAATTTGCTTCTGATGCCGTGAACAGGTTTGTGTTGACTTTGAAAGCCTCAAAAGATGTGTGTAGAGGAGTGTTTAGTATATATAAAGGAGTATGGGGGGTGTTTTATATGTATGTATGTATGTATGTGAGTGTGAGTTTTGAATAGTTTTTCAGGAAGTTTAAGCTTGAATACCGAGGAGGGTTCAGCATGAATACCGAGGAGGGTTCAGCATGAATACCGAGGAGGGTTTAGCGTGAATACCGAGGAGGGTTCAGCATGAATACTGAGGAGGGTTTAGCGTGAATACCGAGGAGGGTTCAGCATGAATACCGAGGAGGGTTTAGCGTGAATACCGAGGAGGGTTTAGCGTGAATACCGAGGAGGGTTCAGCATGAATACTGAGGAGGGTTTAGCATGAATACCGAGGAGGGTTCAGCATGAATACCGAGGAGGGTTTAGCGTGAATACCGAGGAGGGTTCAGCATGAATACTGAGGAGGGTTTAGCGTGAATACCGAGGAGGGTTCAGCATGAATACCGAGGAGGGTTTAGCGTGAATACCGAGGAGGGTTCAGCATGAATACCGAGGAGGGTTCAGCATGAATACCGAGGAGGGTTCAGCATGAATACCGAGGAGGGTTCAATGTGAATAACGAGGAGGGTTTAGCGTGAATACAGAGGAGGGTTCAGCGTGAATACCGAGGAGGGTTTAGCGTGAATACCGAGGAGGGTTTAGCGTGAATACCGAGGAGGGTTTAGCGTGAATACCGAGGAGGGTTCAGCGTGAATACCGTGGAGGGTTCAGCGTGAATACCGAGGAGGGTTCAGCGTGAATACCGTGGAGGGTTTAGCGTGAATACCGTGGAGGGTTTAGCGTGAATACCGTGGAGGGTTCAGCGTGAATACAGAGGAGGGTTCAGCGTGAATACTGAGGAGGGTTCAACGTGATTACCGAGGAGCGTTCAACGTGATTACCGAGGAGCGTTCAACGTGATTACCGAGGAGGGTTCAACGTGATTACCGAGGAGGGTTCAACGTGATTACCGAGGAGGGTTCAACGTGATTACCGAGGAGGGTTCAGCGTGAATACCGAGGAGGGTTTATTATGAATAAAATGATGGGATGTTTTGTATAGAGTATATCTTGTATGTAGTACCAAAGCATTTTCACACAATCACTCAACTGCAACAAAAAAGGAAACATTTTATTTCTAATACATTTTAATCACATATATTCTGTTCATAAGTAAATAACTGTACATTTTTCTAATTTTTTGCTTTTGAAAAAAAAAAAAGGTTTTGTCCATGACATAATGTGGGCCAAAAGTCCCAAGAGTACAATCGCTTTGGATTTGATTGATTGGTTTGATTTTACTTGTCAAGATTAAGTTGAGCCGCTGATGAAAGAGACGTCTTCTTACTATAGAGAGATAAACGGGTGGATCAAATGACACCCTATTCTACATCCCGTGGGGTTTGGGAGTATACTACACAGTATACTGCCATTCTGGACAGAACCCAGGACTACAGTAGCCAATGGGGAAAGAGGAAAAAGAAGTACTTGTGAATTTGTTCACCCAAACGTGAACGTTACTGTGTCCTCCAGTTGTAGTTCTGTTCACTTTATGCCATATTTACTAAAGCACTGTTTAGGGAATAGGGGGCCATTTTGAAAAACATGTTTGTTGTTCTACCGGAACATTTAATTCAGGGATTTACATTAAAACTGACTATATGAGGCCTTTAAAAAAGAAAATAACATCCTTACAAACAGTCTTGCATGACTTATTTCCAAGCCCAGGTCACACAAGGTAAATACAGACCGGCCGTGTAGATGAAAACCTTGAAGTCAAACCAAGATTTATTATTTGGTTGTATGGAGATGGACCGTGTTAATGCTTTCAAATACATTATTAATGAAGATCCACGTAAAGCAACTTAAAGACAGGCTAAAAAAACAAATAACAGGGAAGTAACTCCATTCATCTAAACCCATAAGTGCTGTCCTTGAAGGCATATAAACGGCGTCTAGTGGAAGTAACTGCTAGAAATATAAATATTGTGCACTTCTGTCTTCTAGGGTTCTATTAAAAATGGCCCACCTCTCCCTGGTAAAAACAAATGCGCCATGTGAGGAATGGGGTCATATTTGGGATGCAAACCTGGAGATCTATAATCTGGAAGCAGCTAACTTTATATGAATGTCACTTCCAGAAAGATCAATGTTTTCTTGCTTAAACCTTTACAGCAGCTCACAAAGTGCTTTTTTTATATGACATCAGGGCTGCAGCATCCCTTTTTCTCAAGTACTACTCTGCCTAATAGTATGTATTTACAAAATAATTAGTGTGTTGGAAATGTGTCTTTATGCAAAGCAAAAGTAACACGTACATTTGTGTACTGGAAATCATGTTGATCACTTGGTTGGTTGATTGATTGATCAAAAGATAAAATCAAAGAAGACAATGATGGGATATTTTATAGCTTGTCATTCCAGGAGACAAGACAGTTCAGAGATCTGAAAGGGTATGTAAAAAAACTGAGAAAAAATAATGTTAAATATAACACAAGCTTAGAATGCCTTAAAGCCCAAATATTTGTTGAGTAGTTATTCTTTCTCATCTGCAGTGTCTGCTACCATTTTTGACCTTCAGATGGTACTATTATAAGCACAGCTTTTTGTACTTTTAGCAGAAATAAGCCGCAATACACCCACTGTGCAGAGGGGGTACTTTGTGCACTTTGCTAGAGCAGACTAAAGCTCTAAATAGAAAAATACACAAAAATAAAGCTTTCATTTTACAGAAATAGGGACTTATATCATGTTATAATTATTTTTCCCTGTAAATATAAAGGCCATTTAAGGCTTAAGGCTTTTGGAGAAGAAACTTAACAGCTTTGAGTTGACTATGTCCTTTGCTCTTGTTCTTAGGGTTCTTGCTCTGTTCCAACTTCTTAGTCCAGGTCCACAAGAGTTCTTTCCACACAAAGCAATTTTTCTCACAAGGGCAACGGTGCTTCTTGAATGTTAGATGTCTCCATTGTACCTGAAAAATATATAGGAAGAATTTAGACTCAATAGCAGATTGGTTCCAAATGATTCCCTATAGGGCATTACATTTTTACCAGAGCCGTGGGCATAAGTAGCACACTATATAGGACATACAGTGCCAATTGGGACTCCACCAGAGACCTTTCACATGTGCATGGTAACAGTTTCTTCCTAATTTAATTGGTTAATATATTGTGGGTGTAACTCAGTTAGCCCATGTGCTAGCGAGTGAATTTGACTGGAAACTGAATGAGACACACTTCTGTTAGGGGAATGTAATTGTATCTTGTTAGCTACAGAGCACAAGAGGAAGTTGCTGGGAAAGGCAAAGTGTAGATCAGGGGGGTCAGTAATCTGAATGGGCATGATTTGGTTAGAAAGCATTATGATGTTCATAGGGTTCAACTAGGCATTCTGTTCAAACATCATTATACCTTCATTTACATCACTATTTGACCGTACGTATGTGAAACAGATATCTTGCGGTTTTACAGGCTCAATTTACTCAATCAAACCTGCCGTACAGTATTTACGCAGTAGCTCTTTTGGACGTAATCATATTAACTTACAGACACTGACTGATCTTGAACATTTTGTAAAAACTAGGACTTTCAAAGTTAATGTATGCAACTGTCTCAAAACTTAGAACTACAAGGTGGGCCCTGCATAAAGATTACAGTGGTATCTTACTTCCTGTGTTGTGGTCCTCTGGCTGTGCTTGCTGACCTGCAGGTTGCACTGTCTCTATCTCCCCATTGGCTTCTGGTCTCCATGGAGATGGAACATTGCCACTCTTCACCGTAGAACACACAGGTCTTTCTGAAGGGTTGGTGATCCCATGAGTAGGTTTCTTAGCCACAGGTGGTGGAACTCTCTTCGGAATTCCAGCCTTCCCGATGTTGCCGTTAGCGACTGTGGAGGTCTTTGATTGGTCAGAAACTAACTTCAGTTCCTCAGCCAGGCTCTGATGTAGGCTCGCCTGCACCTCTGAGGAGGAAACAGGTGTTTCTATGACAATCTTCTTTGAGCTTTTGGAGAATATGAAGCTAGCGGTGGAGGCTGGGGACTTAAGCATATCACCCCCTTCAAGCGATGCTGGGGACAACGTCCCAGATTCACTACCACCACAACTACTGGGGAATGTGATAGATGAAGGCATTCTAAAACGTGTTGGAAGACTGTCTCTAGAAGACATGGCCGCTGTTTTCATGCGGATGGCTTCCTGCAGGCGCATTGAGGGGGCAACTAACGTAGCCGGTGATGACTTCAATGGCGGCGGTGTTGATTTCAGTGACAGGGATTTCCGAACTGGTTTTTGGGGTGTGGTGTTCTGGGACCCAAGGGTTTGGGTTGGGTTTGGATTCTGGTAGAAAGCGGGCATTTTCTCGTCGTTGTTGTTGTCATCTGAAGGTGCTTTTATCTGGTCTTCACCAACGTTGACCGATCTGAGACGTACCATCTGAAGCAGAGAGGGGGTGACCAGGGGAATGTTGGCGTCTTCTTTTGGAATTGGCGCACTCTTTTGCCTTGACAGAAGTTCTTTGCTCCGGGCCTTTGTCTCTCTGTTTACAAAGCTTGGCTGTCTTCTGAAGGTCACAGGGGGCTGGTTCTCAGCTGGGAGAGGAGGTGGGAGAGGGACACTGACGGAGGGGCTACTTACTGGAGGCTCAGAGGGCGTCTGGTCTTCAAATTGTTCAGGGGGGGGGGAGGGGGATGTTGATAGAGAGTGGAGGGGGTACATTTGAGGTGGGCCCTGGAGCTGTTGTGATGGGTGGAATAGGAGTTTTGTGTGGTGGGGGCATTAATACCTGTGACTCAGGATATGTTTCTTTTGATTCTGGGGTGACTTCCTCCATATTGATTGGCGTACTGGAAAGTTGGTTGACCTCTGGGTCTTTCTCATTTGAAAGAACAACTGTTAGATTATCTGAAGGAATTTCGTCAGTCGAGTTGGCATCAGGGTTTGAGTACACAACAATCACGTCGGGCCTATCCTCCTTGATGTCTATTGGGGCCAAATTGGGTAACAGACCTGCAGTTTCCACATTACCAGTTTCTCCGGCCAAGGTTTCCTTATCCTCCCACACACCCAGAGCTTCAGTAGAAGTCTTCTGGGCATCAACAACTGTGTCACCGCTCTCCACCTTATCTGCCAGACTGTCCGTAATGAAGGGAGGTGGTGGTGGTGGAAAGGCCATCTCATCCGGCTCGTCAAAAACGGAATCTGGCGGCTCCTCTGGTGGAGGTGGAGGGGGCCAGTTGGACTCCACTACCTGGACCTCCTCTATAACCCCCTGATTCATTTCCGGTAGGAGGGTGGAAACAGAGCTGGGAGGTGTCTTAGAAGGGGGCGGGGGAGGATGGTGGGCTGGAGGTGGGGAGGCTGGAGGAGAGACCTTGTCCACTTTGGGAAGCTCCAGGGATCCAAGAGTTTGCATAGATGGCTCTGGTTTGGTGGGACACTCCTCTGTAGTATTTTCAAATGCATTCTGACCTTCAACTTCCTCAGCTACGACCCCAACCTCAAGTTGCTTAGATACAACCTCAACTTCATTAGCTACTACCTCAACCTCAAATTGCTTAGTTACAACTTTAACTTCCTTAGCTTCTACCTCAACTTGCTTAGTTACAACTTTAACTTCCTTAGCTACTACGGCAACTTTTTTAACAACCTCAGCCTCAGTCTGCAAGAAAAACATCTCACTCTTTCTGATTGAATCTACATCTGTGGTTGAATCTACCAGTTGCTGGCTTGCTGCTGCTGTCTGAACTTCAGGATCTTTCCTGTGTGGTCTTGGATTTCTTTTTTTCATGACAGGAGGGGGTTCCTTCTTCCGAATCATTGCTAAACTTATTTCACCTTGTTTCTCATGCTTTACTTCTTGATCCTGGTTCTCTGCAACACTGCAACTCTGTTTCTGCACTTCTGCACTTGCTTCTTCTCTCTCTGGGATCAGCACCGGTCTTCCTTGGTCTTTCGTTAGACACTTATGTATCTCAGGCAGCTGCTCTGAAGTAGGCTTAATCTTTTTAAAAGAATTGTCTCTGCTTTGCAGTGTTGTCAAGACAACTTCCTCTATCGTAGCCTGCTCTGCCATCAAACCTTGACACTCCTTGCTATCTTTGTTCTGAGCTTCCTGTTGCAGTTCCAATAGATTTGTATCTTTGAGCTCCTGTTGCTCCTGGAGCTGTGCTAGGCTGTTGATGCTGTGGGAGGGTGGCGGACACAGCAGTTCGATGGTCAGTCTGTTATGGGCCCAGGTCTCCGGCGGGGGCGGGGAGGGTGCTTTCACATTGGGAGGTGCTGGAATGTTAAGCAGTTTTTTGATCTCCATGGATATAGGGGATTTGTCTTGGGTCCCTGGTGCTAGCGTTTTGCTTTTCATATCAGCCAGAGGTGGACAGACCTGCTGTGGAGGGCTAGGGTTGTTTTTCGAAGTGTCTTCATTGACATGTTCTGAGGTGACCGAGGACAGGGAGGTTAGCGAAGAGGATGCTGAAGCTCTCGATCCAGACCTCTCTGGTTTGGTAGGCTTCTTCTGTTTTCCTGTTGGGGCAGAGGGGCAGATCCCCTTAGGGGATAAAGTTGGAGTACCACTCTGGCTGGAATAACCGCTGGAGGGAGACATGGTCCTGTCAAACTTACCCCCCTCTGATTGAGCCTTCTGCGGGGAAGTGCTGATTGACTCTGGCCTCTCTGGAGCTTCACTACCTCCAAGGGAGGCCTGCATGGGACTCAGGGGACTTGAAGTTGTGGAAGACCTTGTATCTTCTGAAGTGTTTGATCCAGGCACAGAGCTCTTTGTGATTTGTTTGTAGAGATCTTTGGAGATCTCAATTGTCACCTGGCCTGTGTCTTTGCCAGCGTTTACCTCTCTGCCCATCGAGTGTCTGAGATCCCTTATCGGCACTAGTTCCTGGGGTCTCCTCTTCATTATCTTCTCGTGGTGCAGTGAGTTGGTTCTCCTTGGGGGAGCCGGCGGCATCTTTGTCTTAATGATTGACAGACTGCGAGAGAACCTATGAGAGTCTCCTCCAGTGTCGCTTGTATCTCCAGCACTCAAAGATCCAGATAGACCTGACTCGGATCTCCCCTGGCCGGTGGCAATAATAGAACCCTTACTAGTTTTTAGGCTCGCTAGATGCTTGTCCCCACCATCAGGCTGCTGTGGCTGTCTCTCCTGCCCAGTGAGGCTCACTACCTGTGGGTTAGCAGGGCCAAAGCTCCCCTTTGTGGAGGAGAGGGCGGATGAGTTGGACTTCATCGTCTCTGAAGACTGTGAGTGGCTCAAGCTGGATCCTGAAGTCACAGAGTGGGGGGTTGCTGTAGAGCCATCGTCATGGGAACTACTGCCTCCGTGTGAAATGCAGTCGCCGTCGTCACAGCAGCCATCGCCGCCAGACGTCCTCGATGACGCAGGGCTGGCAGACGACCCTGAAGCTACACTGCTCTTACTGACGCTGTGGTTACTGTTGTTTCCACGGCTGGTGCTACGGCTGATCTGTATGACTTCAACAGAGGCCGGCAGGTAAGCATTGGGGATGATCTTGGATAGGTAGGTGGCTTGGGGAGAGATGGACATCACTGGACCCTGAGAGGATGCGAATACATGACCCAAGATTAGGAGCTGTATTGTATGGAGATTGTTTATCAACTGTTGAGTTGGATACCATGTTGCCACATAAGAACATAAAATTTGTCCTCTCTTATAGATATATTTGGATCTGAGTTCTGAGTTTAGTCGTTCAGATACTAAGCGTAGTTTAGTTCCAACCAACAACATCCCTGGTTTGGAACAAACACTTTGAACTGAGACCCACCTGTGGCTCCTGGAGGAAGCTGGGGGTTCCAGCTGAGGAGGTCATGCCCGGCACAGCCAGAGATTTGGGCCTTTGGGTGGGGGACAGATGGGAGTTGAGTCCCCGGTGGGGAGTAAAGCCCTGGTCCTCCCTGTAGACATTCTGAAGGTGGCGTCTCAACAGCTGCTCCTCTCTGCACGCCTATTCAGATAATTCAGATAATCCACAAACAGTGATATCTGTTTAAATAAATCCTTAAGAAACCAACGTTTTGATATACTTTCAATGCAGTTACAATTAGGATGTACTACTATCAGTCTGTAAATCTAAATATGACTCTAAAACAAAACAAAAAAACGTTTTTGAACTCCTCACCTCCAGATTTGATAGGTGAACTCGGGCTCCATCTTGGTTAGTTCGTGAAGTCTCTCCATCGATGGTGGGGATGACCACAATGTCAGGTTGGTCATCGCTGCTCTGTATGTCTGGGGCGTTAGTTATCGGGGAAGGAACTTCATAGGCAGACTCCCTGCGCAGGGCTGGAAGGCGCATTCAGATTTAACATGTTTACTTGGGTGCACAGATAAGTTTGCTGCTGTACGTGACCTGACCCTGTACGTACCCAGCTCTCTGTGGATCTGCTGCGGTATGCCCATGATTGTAGTCCTTCTGATCCTCTTCTTGGCTTTCTCCGGTCTTTTTACTGGGTTCAGAGGCTTAAAGGTCGACCCTAGGAGGAATAGAGGAGCACATGTTTGGGTTAGCACAGGAGGAATGGGGAGACGGGGGTGGAGGGTGCGGATGAGTCGCGGGATGAAAGTGTTGATGAGAGGTGAGAAGAAAGAGGATGTGACATTTTTTTCAATAGTGAAAGATGGTTATTTTGGGGATAATTAAAAGAATTATAGAAATATTTGTATGGTTAAAGCTTTAGGAATTCAGAGGGCTGGTGGTGAATTACAAGGAGACTGAATGGGAATGAGTGAATAATTCTGGGTTTAGAGGACAGAATGGCAATGCTTTGCTAGGCAGCGACAGACCCTGACCCGTTTCATAGAGACCAAACAATCTACAGCTGTGTGTGTGTTTGTGTTTGTGAGACATGGTGCTTGGGTCTTAATCTGTTCTTCCTATAAACACACACGTTTATCTCCTCTACCTTGTGCTGTCAGCACGGGTCTTGAGGACGCGGAGGATGAATTATCCGCAGAGTTTCTGGACTCCTCAGGTCCTTCCCTGTCCTGGGAGTCCGCATCCTGCTCCGACTGGACCCCCTGAAACCCCAGAGAGCAGAGGTGCTGGGGAAAAAAACTGATAAAGGAGGAGGAGCCTTGGAGGAAACCTAGAGAGGAGCCAGGTTCCGATGGGATTCCCGTCTCTATCTGGCTCTGTGTTACGATATCCAGATGGTAATTATAAAGTCCACTTTTAGCGGCTATATTGTTAACCAAGACGGCTACCTGACTGACCGCTTTTAGCCATATTGCAAAGAGAATACTACTTACTGCATTGCCATGGTTGTCCTGAAAGTTCCCTCCATTCCCATGTTCTGCTGGAGAAACCAAAGCAGGTACAGTCAGATGTTTGTGCTTAAATGCTAGAGAAATTAGCACCCCTTTCAGATGAGTACCAATTAGTGATCATCATATTCATACTGTACGCTTGTCAGCAGTGAACGTTATGTAGAAGATCATTTTTGCGCAAGAAATCTCCCCTCCCGCGCTGACTTTTGCTAGTGGTTTCTTATCCCATTTTCGGATTGTCTCAGAGATTTAGCGAGGCCGATTGCTAAAGGCTAAGCTCTAGCGGTAGGTGGTCAACAAAACACTGCACGACGTGAGTTAGTGATCGCTGCATTCTGCCCAAACCTCAAGACATTTGTTAAAAACAAAAATATAACAGAATAATGCTTCAATAAAGTAGAACAATTGCAAATATAAACAACCCACATATTTTTCTGTTTAACTGGCATATTGTTTTGCATTTCTGAGAAAACATATTTTGTAGTGTTTAACCCCATTGCTTCAGTGTGGATGTCTGTTAGACGTGTGTGTGTGTGTATCTGTGTGTGTGTGTATGGCAGGTGTGTGTGTGTGTGTATCTGTGTGTGTGTGGGTATAGCAGGTGTGTGTGTATCTGTGTGTGTGTGTGTATGGCAGGTGTGTGTGGGTGTATATGTGTGTGTGTATGGCAGGTGTGTGTGTATCTGTGTGTGTGTATGGCAGGTGTGTGTGAGTGTATATGTGTGTGTGTGTGTATGGCAGGTGTGTGTGGGTGGATCTGTGTGAGTGTATGGCAGGTGTGTGTGGGTGTATATGTGTGTGTGTGTGTATGGCAGGTGTGTGTGGGTGGATCTGTGTGAGTGTATGGCAGGTGTGTGTGGGTGGATCTGTGTGAGTGTATGGCAGGTGTGTGTGGGTGGATCTGTGTGAGTGTGTGTGTATGGCAGGTGTGTGTGTGTATCCCTTTGTGTGTGTATGGCAGGTGTGTGTGTGTATCCCTGTGTGTGTGCAGGTTGTGGTCACCTTCCTGCTGCAGTATCTTCAAACCCTGCAGTGCCTCTGTGTGGAGGTCCTCTATGTGCTGTGGCCGTCTGCCCTCCACAAACACGTTCTCCTGGTACTGGGAGGAGGCTGTGTAGTGAACCGCCAGCCTCCTCTGTTCATCCTGAGCCTTTGGACCCGCTAGGGAAGGAGGAGGGGAGGGAGGGAGGAGGGGAGGGAGGGAGGAGGGGAGGGAGGGAGGGGGTGAGGGGAGGGGGTGAGGGGATGAAATGGAGAGGGGGGCAGAGGAAGAGAGATCACTTATCAAAGTGTTAACTGTAATAACTCACACCAATAATGCCAAGCTAGATGGGTAGAACGCTGCCGTGATAAAGTAGTGATCAGATGGGGTAAGTGAGGTTTCAGTAGTGAACACTCTGGTGTACCTGTGCACTAGTTAGCTGGGGACTAGCAGCACTGGTTTAGTGCTGGGTGCGAGCACTATAGGTAATAAACGTAATCACTAATGCAAATCCAATCACCAAAATGCAAATGTGACCCTTGACCCTGAGTTCCGATGGCCTCGTGGGATGGAGACGTTTGAGAATGAGACGCGCTCTGTTCCCCCTCTACGGTATATCCCCGACCTGTGACCTCGAGGCCCAAGGCTGGGTTTTAGGGCACAAGCCAGTAGAACTTGTGTCTGTGTGTATTTTTGGGTGACCATCCAGCCACCCCACAGAGCTGGAGCAGGCTGATCTCCAGGCGGATCCCCCCCCCTTCGGGTTGTCCATATGGAAGGGAGTAATCTGGATTGGTCCAGTGAGGCATCACAAAAAGCACCCTTGTGGTAGTGCACTTATGTCCAGAGGATCCGGTCAAAAGTGATGCCCTACATAAGTAATAGGGTGGCGTTTGGGACACCGGCATGGCTCCGAGACAAAGATGCTAAGCGGCCTGGGAACTCAACAGGAGTTTGGTGACGTGAGGATTTTGTGTTTAGTAGGATTCCCAGGGGGTTGTGCTGGGTTGTTAGGCAGTACCAGACACCAGACCGTAAACTAGTTTGACCAGGGGGTGGTGCTGGGTTGTTAGGCAGTACCAGACACCAGACTGTAAACTAGTTTGACCAGGGGGTTTTGCTGGGTTGTTAGGTAGTACCAGACACCAACTCAGATAACATTGGTTCCACAAAAGCCTGCAGTGTTACCTCAGTCAAAGACCAGAGTGTTACCTCAGTCAAAGACCAGAGTTTTACCTCAGTCAAAGACCAGAATTTTACCTCAGTCAAAGACCAGAGTTTTACCACAGTCACAGACAGGAGCTTTGCCATAGTCACAGACCGGAGTTTTACCACAGTCACAGACAGGAGTTTCCCAAAGTAACAGACCGGGAGGCTTTTGTCTGTCTTCTGAGAATATATACATACAGGTGTGCACTTGTCTCACCCGCTGGCCCTTGGACACACAAATACACACACCCCTACATACACACACACACGCACACACACATACAGTAATGTAAGCAGTTGGATGAGACTGAGGGCTGTTCTGTTTCCTGTGACAAAAGGCAGAAAGGGAATACCTCATAAAGACCTTTTAGTTCAGTCTGGGGACGCCGAGGTAATCCAACCCCTTCAGAGAGTCATCCTCCTAAATCCTCCAGGCTAATCCTCAAGTTTTTAATCCAAGACTTGGGAATCCAAAGGTGAGCACATTATTTGGTTTGGCCTGCAACTAACCCCAGATTCCACTAATCACCTCATCATTAAACCAGTAATTAGTGGAACCAGGTGTGTAATTCTACAGCGGAAATCAAAATGTGTCCCCATCTGACCCCCCAGGACCGGCTCATCCTAGGAAACAGGAATCCATCCGCGGTGAAACGCTGGCTACGTTGCGTGTTAACACAACGACGTGCCCCGCCTCTCAAGGCCTTCAGCACAGTCCCTCAGCTGCCCAGTACAGACATGCATATACTCTTGTAGGTGGCTAAAACCCTAATAGGCTGTGGACCGCCACCATCACTCGTATTGATTACAAATGAAAACGCCCCTCCTCTTGTCTAAGGGTGTATCAGCAGAGACCATAAAACATTATCCGTTTCCTCTTAACAAAGAACCGCAGCTCATGTCAGGCAGGATTAGTTGGGTCTTTAATGTGTGTGTGTGTGTTTGTGTGTGTCCGTCTGCGTGTGTGCATGTCTGTGTGTTTGCATTACAGTATTTGAAAGCACAGCTCTTGTCATCTCCACTGCGTTTACAATAGCCTCGCCATACCACATTGTTTCTAATGTAAGATCTATTCATTTTCCATCCTTCTCCATCAGCGTTCTCTGACACGTGTTTGGTTTGTTCGGTGATACCAGTCACAGCATAAATTGAATAAAGGCCGAATGCTCAAACAGAAAACCTCACCTCACGCCTACTGCTAACAGTGACTGTCAAACATTACACTCCCCTCAAGACCACTGTCATGCAGCCACACCAAAATTAGATCAACTCATTATTTTTCCTATAATTCCCTGAGTGTTTGTGCGAGCCACAGAATTTGTTTTTACTGTGTGCGGCATCTTGAGAATCAGCCGATACAAGTCATTCATGTATTCCATTAGAGGAATGCATTCACTTGCTGTATTTTTTCCAAGGTAGAGTAGCCAGAAGAGATTGACGTCTGTAAATACTGAACCACTTGTTCTTATTGATCAAAAAGGGAGAGCCAGGGGAACAAGCTGGTGGTCTCCATTTTGCGCTCTGATACACAGAAGGTGCTACAGACCAATTTGTCCAAAGTCTTTTCAGATAGACAATCGCCATGACCTAATGCTTGGCGCTACAAACTCAAAAGTAACTCTGCTAGATTCAGCAGAGTCTCTGGAACACATGGATGTGTTTAGTTTAGCTGTAAGGCGACCACTATTAACCAAATGCTAAGTTATGGTAAAAAGGTTATATCACCTATGTTAGGTGCACTAACAAATAAACTTCTTAAATGTAACAGTTGGGGCAAAATAAATCTGAAATAATGTCCTGTATTCATTAGTCTCTGGAGGGGTGGTTTTAGTTTTGCTGTAGGACAACCACAAGCTGATGTATAGCTGAGATAAAAGTAAACAACACTTCTGGTAAACTTGTTAAGTTTGTAGAATCCGCTTTTATGCACAATAACACTAAAGCCCTTTCATTGCCATATCAAATTATTTTGCATTATTTGGGTGTAAAGATACATAGGTCCTATAACTCCATTTGAAATTGCAAAATGATCTATGAAAAAAATGATCTTAAAATAATTTCATATGTTAACTTTGTTAACCGTAATTTGATAGAAAAGGGCAAGACCTCAGAGTGAGTCTGTCAAAACCTTTTTCACTCGCAAACTTCTAACCAGACGGCAGTAACTTGGCTACCAATCAAATGACCAAGGTATCCAACTTTCACAAAACTAGTGAGTTACTATTCTTACTCACCCTTTTTCTTGAAGACAGAAAGCAGAGAGCGAATGTTCTTTCTCAGATAAACCACCATGACTGCACTAACAACACCAAGACAACGAGAAGAGAAAAATCCTTCTATTTCATCCTCTGTGGACTGAAATCAAAGCCCCGATGACAGGAATCAAGTGCCCGGTCTCTCTGGATGAAAGTGTCTGTGGAATGACGAAAGACACTAATCTATTTGTCGAATCTGTAGTCAGTCTTTAGGCTGTCTTGTAATTGTTTGTAGGGGTCTTTAGGCTGTTCGTTTTGCAGGGGTCTGTTAATGTCTCCTAAATCCTGGAGCGTCATGAGTTCTTGTCCCCTGCTCACCCGTGAGAATGACTGATGATACTAAGTAATGTGGACACGATAAGACCTGCATTCACTCTGAGCAAGCTGCTTTATCTCTCGTCCTTCTTTATGTTGCTCATCTCTCTTCATCCTTCTTTCCCCCCTCCCATCATCCTTCTTTCCCCCCTCTATCCATCTCTCCCTCCCTTATTTAGAACCCCTCTATTGTCCAACAAGGACAAACCCCCAGAGCAAAACGTCTGTTGAACACAAACACACACACATACACACACACTAACACCTACACACTAACACACACACAAAAACAAACGTTTATTGATCTATCTAAATGGGGACACTAAATTTCACAGTCCAATACAAAAAAACTCTTTTACTAATTCTAACTGTAAACCTTGTCCTAAACTTTACTCTAACCTTAACCTCAAAAAACTAAACCTAACCTAACCTAGGCCTAATTCCTAACCCTAAACCTAACATGTAATGCCTAACCCTAGTTCCAACCATACTCCCAATTGTAACTTTTGTCCTAAACTTAAAACTTTAGGCCAAAATATTTTGCAAAACAGGGACAAGGAAAAAGCCCCCATTAGTCATTTGTTTCTGTTTTAATATTGTTATGTAAGAACACACTCCCCCAGGAGTTCTCTGTTAATGCCAACTGACTTTAAGAGAGGCTGCATTGGCTCATACATACAGACAGCACTGACTAAAAACACCCTGAGAGATTATTCCTGAAAAAGACCTTCTCTTCAAACCTTTCTTAGTCTTTGTCCTGGAGGAAACTGTAAATGAATGAGCCATTTCTATTGAAAGCTGGGGATGATTAAAGATAAGATTTTTTTTTTTAAATGCCAGGACACTTACGGTGTTGCTACTCCAACAGTCAGTACCATGACATCCTTAATGACCACAGTCAGGATCCTGAAAATGACCCGCTATGCAGGGCAATATCAAATGTACTGCCCTGGAGAGTGATCCTTAGACCAGGGAGAAGACTGCCCCCAACTGGCCCGCCAACACCGCTTCCAGCAGCGTCTGGTCTCCCATCCTGGGAATAGCCAGGACTGAGCCTCATCACCTTCAGAGCCCAGCGCACAGTGGGACACTGTCTGCCTCTATGGTTCTGGACATACACTGAACAATATTATACACACAAGACTTTTGTTTTTGCCCCCATTTATCATGAGCTGAACTCGAAGATCTAAGACTTTCTCTATGTACACAAAAGGCCTATTTCTCTCAAATATTGTTCATAAATCTGTCTAAATCTGTGTTAGTGACCACTTCTCCTTTGCCGAGATAATCCATACACCTCACAGGTGTGGTATATAAAGATGCTGATTAGACAGCATGATTATTGCACAGATGTGCCTTAGGCTGGCCACAATAAAAGGCCTCACTAACACAGATTTAGACAGGTTTGTGAACAGTATTTGAGAGAAATAGGCCTTTTGTGTACATATTGAAAGTCTTAGATCTTTGAGTTCAGCTTATGATAAATAAGTCCCTGTTTGTCCCTGTTTTGCAAAATATTTTGGCCTAAAGTTTTAAGTTTAGGACAAAAGTTACAATTGGGAGTATGGTTGGAACTAGGGTTAGGCATTACATGTTAGGTTTAGGGTTAGGAATTAGGCCTAGGTTAGGTTAGGTTTAGTTTTTTGAGGTTAAGGTTAGAGTAAAGTTTAGGACAAGGTTTACAGTTAGAATTAGTAAAAGTGTTACATTTATAATTTGGTTCTGTGTATGTCCTACAGGCATAGGCGCTCAACCCAACCCAACATCCACCATTACTGGGACCCAGTAGAACAGACTGGGTCCCAGGAAAGGGTCATCCCCGGCACGTGACTCCAACTGCCCCAGACAACCCATGCAGAGGTCAATGGAGAATGGAGAAGCCAGGGATATAGTCTGTGAGTGAGGCTGTTTTTTGTTTTGCTTCTTGCTCTTACATAATCCCCTCCAGCGTGTGGACAGAGTTATAAATAGTCCTCACATCACACAAACTCAGTCTCGTGTCCCTTCAGAAACCGTCGGTCTGACTGCTCAATGGCCACATTTATTCAAGATAATTTAGCCCCCTGGTCCAGGCTGGAGCTGGGCTAAGTACAAAGTCAGCGAGAGGAATATGATCCCAACACAGTTTGTGTCCTTCAGTTGTCCTGTCCGGCTTGGATTATTTCATAGATGTTATTAGTTACTGGTAGACGTGCAGAACGCAGTGTAACACTGTGCAGAACGCAGCGTAACACCATGCAGAACGCAGTGTAACACCGTGCGGGACGCAGTGTAACACCGTGCAGAACACAGCGTAACACCATGCAGAACGCAGTGTAACACCGTGCGGAACGCAGTGTAACACCGTGCAGAACGCAGTGTAACACTGTGCAGAACGCAGAGTAACACCATGCAGAACGCAGTGTAACACCGTGCGGAACGCAGTGTAACACCGTGCAGAACGCAGTGTAACACCGTGCAGAACACAGTGAATATGTATTATATGGACAGACTGTACACCTTCATCTGCCTCCACTGAGAGATATTACAGCCGGATGTCGTCTCGATGAAAAGGAAAATGTTTTAGTGTTTTGCATGGTTGTTCCACGTAACTACTGTACCTTAAGATGTACACACTAACTGCTCAGCTGCTCTGGATAAGACCGTCTGCTGAAGTGCTAAAATGTAAAATGCAGATAAGCTATGATTTATTATAAAACCTGTGTAGAACTCAAATAAAACATTATACTCTATTGTCAGACTGTCCAGCTGCTCTGGACACCCAGCCTGGGGGTGCTTGGCAATGAGGTAAAAGGTAAGGGAGGGTGGGGGCTAAGCTGAGGCCTCCACGGAGTGGCTTTAGAGCTGGACCTACTGCCAGTAAGGATTAACCTACTACAGTCTTAACCTTACTGTCTTTTCACCTCCTAAAGACCTAATCCTGGGACTCTCCTGTCGTATCTTCACGTTCAGTGTCTTTTGCTACTGTCCTTACTTCCTTACTTCTCTCTCGCTCTCTCTTTCACTCTCGCCCTCTTTATTACCCTCTAACACGCTAACGGTCTCCCTTTAATGTCAGTTCAGTTTCATCTTAAAGGTCTCTTTAAGCATGAGAAACATTTCTTTAGATTATAATTTTTTTTTTAAGTAAATCGCAAATGCCAGAATGGGTGTTTTACACCATGAGCTTGGTACAGTTTATCAAAATGTGCAAATTCTTCTGAATAAGCATGTAAGGGGGAAAACAAATAAACACTCACTCTCTTCCCATTTCTGCCCAAAACACACACCCTGTCAAACCCAGACACTTGCCCTTTACTAATGGCTGTCTGAAATAAGTTTGGTGGTCTTTTATGCCCTCCTCTGGGGCTTGTGTTGTGCTACACCCCCTTATATTAATATTTATTTGGAGAACTAAAGAGACACCATCTGGACTGGGGGGAGGAGGGGGGAGTTAGTGGGAGATGCCTCCAAAACCATGCATCCCCCAAGTGCGCACGCACACACACTCAGCACGGACAACAAATTGTTTTACTGCAGACATTTTATGAATTTTGAGTCAGTTGCTAGTATTGGTAGTATTTCAACCTGTCAACCAATCAAGGCCAAACTCCCCCCATGTCCTAGAGCAGAGGTTCCCAAACTAGGGGTTGTGGCCCCATGTGGGGTCACCTGATATGAAAATGGGGTTGGGGAGAATGTTTTACAATTGACTGTTCTAGCCTCAAATAAAAATAAATACGATTATATAATCTTTCTTCACATGATTGGGGTTGCGAGAATTTTTAGATATCCAAATGGGGTCGTCGGCCAAAAAAGTTTGGGAACCCCAGTCCTAGAGGGAAGCCCGACTTGTCCTGTTTTCCATGCATCACAATGAATCATACATCCAAAAAACATTTACAGAATGTTTTTATTTATAGGCTTTCTAAAAGTGAAAATCTGTTTGTGGTAAAGACAGTTGTTTTTCGAGTTCAGTCATTTAACTGGCCTAAAAGCCATTAAAATGTTCTCCAATCCAAGGTGAACAGAAGATGCATTGTCTCTTGCCCTTAGAGATGGATGGATGAAACCCGGAATGATCAGCCAATGAAGTTGAATATCCCATCCTACATTAAAATACCTCATTGGTGATAACTGGCTGTGGATCAGTGGAGGGTAACTGTATAAAACAAATGTAAAAAACGAATATTCCAAGGACAACCCCCCTCACAAGTTGTCCTTGGAATATTCCGAAGTGTGTGGACTTGGGATAATTATATTGGAAATAAAAGAGACTTTGTACACATTGCTACATGTCTGAAGGAATCCAGGTAGGATGGGAATGTATAACACAATTATTTAATTAATCAATTATTGGTTTTGCAGTCTGCCATTAAATTGTACAAAACAACAGCTGAATCCATACAGCATTAAAACAGATGTAATGGGCTATATTCACCAGTAGAGGTCACTCCTGTACACCACTCTCTCCTCCCTCGACTGATTCAAAATATGAAAAGCAAAGAATAGATGAGAGTATCTTGAGCGGGCGGGACTGGGGAACAAGATGTATGCTATTGGACAGTAGGAGTGTCATAACATTACAGTACATTTCTACCATTGAGTCTGAGTCTGTCAGTCACCACTACCAGTAACACTGCCAACACATAGTGGAACATTTATAAACATGAGAGCACATTTCAGATTAGCTGATAACATGTGTATACTCAATTTACAGTCAGAGAGAGAGTGTGAGTGTGCGTGTATATTCCCAGGACAGCTTATAATGTGTGTTGATAAAACTGCATTTGTTTCCCTCCCTGCCCATCAGGTGAAAATGAAGACCAGTGAAGTGGGAGAGAACCAGAACAATGTTTCTACCTCGTGAATGTGTGTGTAAGAGGAAGAATGAGAGAGAGAGCAAAACACACACACACACAAACACACCACTGGAAAGATGGACAGCAGGAGTCCCAGATAAGGAAACATGTTAACACCATATATGAATGTGTCACAAGAGAAAGACCAAGAAGAGAAAAAAAGCAGGAGGTTATAGTTGGAAAGACTGATGCAAACATCAACCATTTCGGTCATAACTCAGAGAGAACAGAGAGCAGTAACAATCAACCTTCTGATGCTTATTCTGGGGAATAGATCAATAGCACTCTACTGACTCCCCTGATTGTCTTACACCAGGACTACACCAGGACTACACCAACACAGCAGCTGAGTAGAGGGGGAGAGCGAAAATGAGAGGGAGAGAAAGACAAAGAATGAAGGAGGGAAAGAATGAGAGAGGGACTAATATCTGTTTCTGTATGGCACCGTTCATCCTGTCAGAAATCCTCCAGTTTAAATAACAGGACAGAAGACACAAGGGCCAGACGTGAACACAGCCTGTAATTGGAGAATGCACTCGTCGATGCCTCGGATCTCACTTAGCAGTTTTTCTTCTAAAATGTAATTAAACAAAGTTACAAACTAATCTCCCATGACAGCACTCAGAATGTGGAAGAGCGAGGAAACAAAAAAGAGAGAAAAGAGTGACTGAAAATGACAGAAAGAGAGTAAAAAGACAATAAGAGAGAGGAGGTATTCTATTTATACAGAGTGTGTGGGTACTGCAGCGTACAGTCTGTGTCTATGTTAAGCTCCCAGGGTTTCGAATGGAATTTTAGGGATTTTGTGAGCTCCTGTCAGCCCACCATGTTGTTTACCAAACCCTGCGAGCTCACAATGATCCAGCCTAACACACACACACCCTGCACGCATGTACACACATTTAGTTTTTCTACTATTAGATACTTTCTTAAACCCTAATCCCAAAAACAAATAGATCAATTTCACCCCAAACCTTAACCTCAAACCTAAAGATTTTGGTAGGATTAGGCAAATGTTAAAATATTTTACTTGTTTTGACGCACGCACCAATTTTTGTTTCTTGAAAAAAGCCTTTTAACAATACCAAACCTAATTCCAAAACCAGAAATATAACTTTTTTTTCTTGTAGAGAATCTTTTTGTGTGCTTCTGCAGAGAACATCTATGTCTTATTAATGTCTTATTAACTTCAATGTCTTGTGAACTCTTACAGTTAATAAACATTTCTAAGGGTTAATAATTATGTCTTAAGAGCATTGAATGGTACTAGTGGGTGAGTTAATGTGTAACCATTCAATTCCTATACAGTTTGATCCACAATTGTTTACTGCTAATCTATACAGATCATTGGGTGTAGGTTTTGGTTGTTAAATATGGGCCACCCCTTCCTTCTGCCATCTCTTGATCCCCCTGAGACTGACATAAAAAATGTCCAAGCATGGCTACAGAGAGAATTCAAATGTAGTCAGCAATAAACCCCAGTGAACACACACAGGGACCTCTTGAACATATTGTGATAGCTGATGCTAGCTGCTAAACAACGCTCATATAGCTACAGCTAACCAATGTTTTTTATGGTGACAGCTAATGCTAGCATGCTAAACTGTTTTTATATAAAGACAAGTAATGCTAACAGCTTAACAATGTCTATATGGTGACCACTGTTGCCAAAAGTGAAATAGCATGCTAACATCAGCAGCTAATGTAACAGTTAAATAATGTTTCTATGGAAATAGCTAATGCTAACAGATAAACAGCATATTTATAAACTTGCAAGCAAGCAAGTTTAATTATATAGCACAATTCATACATCGAAGCAATTCAATGTGCTTTACAAAGAAAATGAAAAATATAAAAATTCAATAACATAATCAAATGAAAACATCAAAAGAACATCATAATAATAAAAAATAGAATAAGAAAATATAAAAAGAGTAAAAACGGGATAAAAACAAATATAAGGAAGCTATAAGGCAAAACAGTGTGGTTAAGTTTAAGTGCTCAGTCATAGGCACGTGAAAAGAGTAGTGTTTTTAACCTGGATTTAAAAATGTATATGTTTGGGGCACGTCTAAGATCTTCTGGTAGTTTATTCCAATTGTGTACAGCATAACTGCTAAATGCAGCTTCTCCATGTTTAGTTTGGACTCTGGGCTCTACTAGCTGACCTATGTTCATGGATCTAAGAGTCTTAGAGTCTGGTTTATGTTCTTCAAACATATTTGAAACGTATTCGGGTCCTAAACCATTCAGAAATGTATAAACTAAAATCACCATTTTAAAATCTATTCTCTAACTGACTGTCTGTTCTCTTGGTCCTGGTTAACATTCTAGCAGCAGCATTCTGAATGAGCTGCAGCTGTTTTACAGTCTTTTTCAGTCCAGTTAAGAGGCTGTTACAGTAGTCAACCCTACTAGGGATAAAAGCATGGATGAGCTTCTCTTGGTCTTTTTGGACACCAAGCCTTTGATTCTGGCTATATTTTTAAGATGATAAAATGCTGTTTCGGTGACCGCTTTGATATGAATGTTAAATGTGAGAACTGAGACTATCAGAACCGCAAGATTATGCACTTGATCCCTGGGTTTAAGGGCCCGAGAATCCAGCTCTTTACTAATACTGTTGCCGAACACAAAAATCTCAGTTTCATCTTGGTTTAATTGTAGACTATTGTGGTTCATCCAGGTATTTATGTGCTCTATAAGTGATACAGAGAGTCTATTGAGCTGTTTTCATACGATTCGAGAGCCACATATATTTGAGTATGATCGGTATAGCTGTGGTAGTTAATTTTTTGTTCTGTAGAATTTGGCCTAGAGGTAACATATAGAGATTGAACAGAAGCGGTCCGAGAACTGATCCCTGTGGAACTCCGCATGTCATAGCCATCCTATCAGATTCATGATTACCAATGGTGACAAAGTAACTCACGCCATCTAGATAAGATCTGAACCAATCAAGGACTGTCCCAGAGAGTCCTACCCAATTTTCCAGCATCTATAAGGGTTGCTGCACTGAGATCTAATAGAACCAGAACTGTTATTTTATCTGAATCAGTATATAGTATATCATATATCATTTAAAACTTTAATCAGGGCCGTTTCAGTACTGTGGTGAGGTCAGAAGCCTGATTTAAATTGTTCCCCAGCAGGACCACGGCACAGTGTCCCCCCAGTGTTCCCCAGCAGGACCCAGTGTTCCCCAGCAGGACCACGGCACAGTTCCCCCAGTGTTCCCCAGAAGGACCCAGTGTTCCCCAGCAGGACCACGGCACAGTGTCCCCCCAGTGTTCCCCAGAAGGACCCAGTGTTCCCCAGCAGGACCCAGTGTTCCCCAGCAGGACCACGGCACAGTGTTCCCCCAGTGTTCCCCAGCAGGACCCAGTGTTCCCCAGCAGGACCACGGCACAGTGTCCCCCCAGTGTTCCCCAGCAGGACCCAGTGTTCCCCAGCAGGACCCAGTGTTCCCCAGCAGGACCACGGCACAGTGTTCCCCCAGTGTTCCCCAGCAGGACCCAGTGTTCCCCAGCAGGACCACGGCACAGTGTCCCCCCAGTGTTCCCCAGCAGGACCCAGTGTTCCCCAGCAGGACCACGGCACAGTGTTCCCCCAGTGTTCCCCAGCAGGACCCAGTGTTCCCCAGCAGGACCACGGCACAGTGTTCCCCCAGTGTTCCCCAGAAGGACCCAGTGTTCCCCAGCAGGACCACAGCACAGTGTTCCCCCAGTGTTCCCCAGCAGAACCCAGTGTTCCCCAGCAGGACCACAGCACAGTGTTCCCCCAGTGTTCCCCAGCAGGACCCAGTGTTCTCCCAATGTTCCCCAGCAGGACCCAGTGTCCCCCAGCAGGACCCAGTGTTCCCCAGCAGGGCCCAGTGTTCCCCAGCAGGGCCATGGCACAGAGGAATGCAGCCCAGTCAATGTGGAAGATATGCAACAACGCCACTAATGTCACATTATAAAGCTGGAACACGGAAGGACTCTGACAGGTGTAAAAACTTATATGGGAACAGTTCTTAACATGGGCATGCAGATGGAGGGGTAAACCAAAAAGCAATCATATATTCAGTATTTTCCTTTTATTTATATGTGACTTTTATTGCTGGGACCTTTATTTTGAAAGGCTATTCGACTGGCTGTAAAACCAGGATGGATTGTGGGAGAATTGGCAGGAGTGTTTGGAGGGGAGACACAGGTGCATTGCGCAGAGTAGCTACATTTTGTATTACTTTCTTTTGCCAAAAGTTGAGGTAAATAAACCTTGAATAAACCCTGAAGTCTTGGTTACAGAGTTTTGTTGTCCTGGTCATTTCTCCCACTGTCTGCCTAACACAAACATTATGTTTTTCTCCAAACATCCATCTTATGGCCCAGTGAAAATAAAAAGTAATTTTTGGGACAATATTTTTTCACAGGAATAATCCGGATTTGCTAACTTAAAAACGATGAGCCTGGACCATCCTCAGTCAATCTACTCTAGGAACATGAATTGGTTTCCCACCTGGTTTAAAGGGTCGGGGGGGGGGGGGGGGGTACCGGGAAATCAGTTAGAAACGTAACATGTTGTAGTTATTTTCAGAAATGTATAGTGTGATATATAAATATATAGTGTGATGTCATAATTTCGGTATGAAGTTCAAAGAGCCCGAACGTACACTGTCCTGAATTAACTTTAAGAACGATGACATTTTCAAAATGGGACTTTAAAGCTGAGATAGTTTAAGATGCAGATTGGGACATGGGGTGGAAACATACTGAGTCCTGAGTTTATCCTGAGTCTCTGAGGTGTGGGACATACTGTAATACTGGAGGACCAGAATCACACCAAACCAGGTAAATATGAACACCATGCCTGAGTTTGACAGCACACACACACACACACACACACATTAGCACGGTCGAGAGACAGGAAGGAAGGTTGGGGCCTCAGAGCCGCAGATGAGCTCTTCATTTCCATTTACTGGAAACAGAAAAAGAGGGAGGGAGAGGGAGGGAGGGAGGGGAGGGAGAGAGAGAAGAAAGGAGAGACAGATGAAGAGAGAGATGTATGGCTTGTGCATGCAGATGCATATGGTGTGTGTGTGTGTGTGCTTGTGCGTGCGTCTCTGTGTGTGTGTGTGTGTGTGTGTGTGTGTGTGTGTGTGTGTGTGTGTGTGTGTGTGTGTGTGTGTGTGTGCGTGCGTCTCTGTGTGTGTGTGTGTGTGTGTGTGCGCGTGTGTGTCTGTGCCCACTGGATTCAGCGCCAGTCTGGAATCATTGTAACACTGAAGTCTGACAAAATAAATCCTCCATAAACTCGTTGTTTCTCCCACAGTAAAATCCTTTTAGCCACGGCCGGTGAACACAGACTCATTAAACTCATTTATTTAAACAACAACCTCATCAACACAGGCTTCTACACAGGCCATGCTGGCTGAATTCAGGACTGTCCCTTTAAAGCTCTGGAACATAGAAGAAAAGGTCAGACACTCATACAATATTTCAACCCTTCCTAAAAGAGATGTAGTCTGAGTACCAGCCTCTTAACAACGCCCATTCTCCTCCACCTGCACCCAAATGACACCCTATTATCCATCTAGTGTACTACTTTTGACCACTAGTGCACTAAACAGATCACAGTCCAGAACAAACTTATGGCAATATATGGTTCATATATAGTTCATATTTCACTAATGTACTGTTATTACAGATGACACTGTACTATTTGACTGTTACTAGAAATCACATGTTACTACTTTACTGTCATGTATCAGGAATTCACATTTTACTACGTTACAGACGTGTATTAGGAAATCACATTTTACTACCTTCATGTATTAGGAAATCACATTTCACTACTCTACTGTATTGTTACTGTTATTATAAATCACATTTCACTGCTTTTCTGCGCTATTAGAGATCACATTTTACAACTTTACTATTGTACTGTTATTAGAAGTGGATTGCTCAAAAGGTTCTTCCTGGTACCTTTCCTTCTAACATATCCTCAAGTGATTTCATTACAAGACATTAAGCGGTTTTCTCAGTAATCAAGACTCAGCCAAGGCCTTGGGATCTCATATAGAAAAAGGACACGCTGGTATGTATTGTACGCCCGCTTTTAGCTGTTTACCGGACACTTTCCAAACATGCAGTGCGTCACTCTAAGAAATGAGACCGCTGTAATGAGAGAGTTACTGCCACCGCGCAGGTCCCCGGTTAGCAAGGACGACCATTATATTGCCCAAGAGGCTGGCCAATGCCTTGCGCCCACGTCTGTGTCTTTTAGTGGTTCTATTTGTAAGTGGACTATTGTGTGTGTTTCCATGCATTAGAGAGCTTTTTTCTCGGTCTGCGGTAATGCTGTCTCCAGGTCTTCTAATGCTTTAACTCAATTTAAGTCGTCCTAATGCAGGAAGTCACCACGCTGAGCCCAGTTGCATTACTGAAAGGCATTTTACACAATCAACCCGCGAAGTTCCCCGCTGAGCACACTGTCTTTCCTCTCGTCACGCGTAGCGTCTTCACATACAACAGCCTCTGCTGATCTCAACCAAATCAACAAATAGTGACCGTGCCGGAGAGGTGAATCCTTTCATAACACTGTAGCCATGAAAAGCGCTGAACTGCGCGAATGACGGCCATTAAACCGGACTACCTAGCTAGCTGTACTTCACCAAACCTGCATCCAGGTGGGGCGGTTTCCTGCCCAATTGGCTTTTTTTAATGGTAGGGCTTACAGGCAGGTTCGTATTGGAATAGCATTCATGCAATTTTTTACCTTCGAAGGTAGCAAGCTAGCGTTTGTTGGAAACTTTACATAAAGACTGGAAAAGTTAGCCTGCAAATGTTGGGTAACGACGTAACATAGCATTTGTGCACATTGATAATCTGTGGACATTTGTAACATTTGTTAGATCTAAAATGGAGCAGCCTAACTGAGGGTAAACAATGTCTACATTATCAACAGATATAGTGGTCGTAGTTTAGGTGAATCCAGTTTTTTTCATGACAGAAATGCAGCTCGGCAGACTGTTGTGTTGCTGAAACCATTCCCTGGTTGCCACTGTTGATTTCTAGCTGTGGCCAAAGTTTGGTGAAGCTTCCAGGGGATGTTAAAAGAACTGGATTACAGTTGTGGGCCATAGACTTCATTCCGGATGTGGAACCATCTGACATCAAGGGGAAAACGTGTTTTTAAAGGCATTGGGGATAATCAGGAAAGGGTTCCCCATCCTTCCTGTCTGTACACATCCTGGTTTAGCTGGAGGACACCTTTGCTGTGTACATTTGATTTAAAGAGCTATGAGTACAACTAAGTTGACTGCAAAACTAAATGTAGGACAAGAACATTTAACCATAAAAATTTAGAGGCGTCACAAGCTTCTTTTCTTTCACAGAAAATAAGAACAAGCACCCTCTTCTCTCTTCCTGCCCGTGGGCATGAGAAAAAGAAAGGGAAACTCCATCTGTGTAAAATCCCATAAGGACTCTGATCCTGCCTTTAAAACGGTGTGCTACAGACAGGCCTTTAAGGTGAATGACTCACAGCAATGGATAAAAGCGGGTGTCTCCACAACCTTTCATGTTGTGAAAAGGGAATGAGGCCAGTAGGTTTTCCACATTGGCTGTGCTGTCACTAATCTTCCTGTGGGACTCTGTGCTGTGTCTAATCTCTCTGTGGGACTCTGTGCTGTGTCTAATCTTTCTGTGGGACTCTGTGCTGTGTCTAATCTTTCTGTGGGACTCTGTGCTGTGTCTAATCTCTCTGTGGGACTCTGTGCTGTGTCTAATCTTTCTGTGGGACTCTGTGCTGTGTCTAATCTTTCTGTGGGACTCTGTGCTGTGTCTAATCTCTCTGTGGGACTCTGTGCTGTGTCTAATCTTTCTGTGGGACTCTGTGCTGTGTCTAATCTCTCTGTGGGACTCTGTGCTGTGTCTAATCTCTCTGTGGGACTCTGTGCTGTGTCTAATCTTTCTGTGGGACTCTGTGCTGTGTCTAATCTCTCTGTGGGACTCTGTGCTGTGTCTAATCTCTCTGTGGGACTCTGTGCTGTGTCTAATCTCTCTGTGGGACTCTGTGCTGTGTCTAATCTCTCTGTGGGACTCTGTGCTGTGTCTAATCTCTCTGTGGGACTCTGTGCTGTGTCTAATCTCTCTGTGGGACTCTGGGCTGTGTCTAATCTCTCTGTGGGACTCTGGGCTGTGTCTAATCTCTCTGTGGGACTCTGGGCTGTGTCTAATCTCTCTGTGGGACTCTGTGCTGTGTCTAATCTCTTTGTGGGACTGTGACAATGGGACATTCAGAAATGGAGAGACACTAACTGCGGACTGAAATCAAATTGTTCTCTCTCGTTAACATCCCATCTTTTTCTATTCCTTCCACCCTCCCCCTCTCTCACTTTTCTTGTCCTGTTCATCCTGACTTTTTCATCTCTTTTTGTAAAAAGAATTTCAGTTGCTCTCCTCAAAGCAGGGACTGGAAAGAGCATCTTAGCGGCAGCACATAGAAATCAAAGAACATAATCCTGAAGGATAATGGGACACGGGATATGACACCAAACACATCCTGTCTTTAAGAATGTGATTCAGAACAATTTTTAACCTTTCCAGTCTCATCCTCAGTGCCTTCTGTCATCTCATTCACTCATTCCATCTTGCCTGTCTGACTGCCTATCAGGTTTTCTGTCTTGCCTCTCTTTCTGTCTGTCTTCCTGTCTTTCTGTGTGCCTCTGCCTGTCTGTATGTCTGTTTGTCTGCATTCTTGCAGCTGCCAATCGCAACAAGTACACACACACCACATTTGAAATACTTTATTGGAATCATCAGGCTGTCCATGACTGCTGACTGAGCTGGACATAGTGGCTGAGCCTTGGTTTTAGACAGGCCTGCAATCTGTCAGGCTGGAGCTTTAGTCCAGACTCCCAAAGACCAGAATTGCGAGTTGGCACGATACCAAAGTCTGTTCAGGCGTGACACGATGGGAACAAGGTCCCTGTAGCGGTCAGATGGTGAGCCCAGAACCCCCCGCACGACATGAACACACACATCACACACACATACACATCTCACACACACACACACACCACCATCCCCTATTGCAAACAGAGGACTGTCTGTCCTAACCCAAGGAGAGGGAGCCTCTGAAGTCTGCTGCAAATGAGTCAGACACACACATGCATCACACACACACACACATACACATCACACGCAACAACACGCAGCTGTATACAGCAAATGAGTCACACATGACGTTAGTTATGTACTCCATAACATCCCCCGGTCCCTCCCTCCACCCCCCTATCTCCCCCTGTCCCTCCCTCCATCCCCCTATCTCCCCCTGTCTCTCCCCCTCTCTCTCCCCCTGTCTCTCCCTCCACCCCCCTATCTCCCCCTATCTCCCCCTGTCCCTCCTCCATCACCCATCTCCCCCTGTCTCCCCTGTCTCTCCCCCTGTCTCTCCCAGTCTCTCACCCTGTCTCTCCCTCCATCACCCATCTCCCCCCATCTCCCCCTGTCTCTCCCAGTCTCTCTCCCTCTCTCTGTTTCCCACTCTGTGTGTTTTCTCTGCTGTATATGTTGCAGCCCCTCTCCCCATTTGCTGATCCACAGAAGGTGACGGTGACATATGGATCTTTGAGTTGGACTTCAGCTTGTTACATCCTGGCCTGCTTGATTACATTGCGTATTAATCGGAGGAGACACTGCAGCACTGATGTACAATGTGGGAAAGACACCCATCATGTGGAGCATCACCCACCTTGGTCATGTGGAGCATCATCCACCTTGGTCATGTGGAGCATCATCCACCTTGGTCATGTGGAGCATCATCCACCTTGGTCATGTGGAGCATCATCCACCTTGGTCATGTGGAGCATCATCCACCTTGGTCATGTGGAGCATCATCCACCTTGGTCATGTGGAGCATCATCCACCTTGGTCATGTGGAGCATCACCCACCTTGGTCCCGGAGAGCATTCGGGTCAGTGAACCGTGGGCCGGCCTTCATAGCGGCATGGTAACCGAAAGGGACGGTGTGATGTGTTTGGTTGTGTCTGGCAGCAATCTACATTATCAACACGGCACCCTCTGCAATCTACATTATCAACACGGCACCCTCTGCAAACTACATTATCAACCTGGGCACCCTCTGCAATGTACATTATCAACCCGGGCACCCTCTGCAATCTACATTATCTACCCGTCACCCTCTGCAATCTACATTATCAACCTAGCTCCCTCTGCAAACTACATTATCAACCCGGGCAACTTGTGCAAACTACATTATCAACTTGGGCACCCTATGCAAACTACATTATCTACCCATCACCCTCTGCAATCTACATTATCAACCTAGCTCCCTCTGCAAACTACATTATCAACTCGGGCACCCTCTGCAAACTACATTATCTACCCGTCACCCTCTGCAATCTACATTATCAACCTAGCTCCCTCTGCAAACTACATTATCAACCCGGGCACCCTCTGCAAACTACATTATCAACCCGGGCACCCTCTGCAATCTACATTATTATATAGATAGCAACACGTATGAGCACTGGTAATAGTCAGTTATGAACACTTATAAAGCAGCGTTATTAAGCCTGGTAAGCGACATACAAAACTGTTTCCATCCTCAATAAGGAACCAGCGGTATAAACTGTAGACGACGATTGAATGTATAATTGACCTATAATGGAAATGCTTCCTCATTCGTCAACACCCTTGACTCCTCCCCCTCCACGACGATGGACTAAGACAGACACGGGCGAAGCTCCTCAAAAGGCCCGCCGTTGTTCAGTGCGCCGAGAACGTCTGGGCTGGCGGGGTTGTTGTCGTGGTGGGATGGGTGGTCATGTGTAAAGCCAGTATGCTGGAACGCATTCCCACTGCCCGGCTTCTGAATAAACCTTCACAACAAATGAAGAATAACACAGGACACTGCCCGGCTTCTGAATAAACCTTCACAACAAATGAAGAATAACACAGGACACTGCCCGGCTTCTGAATAAACCTTCACAACAAATGAAGAATAACACAGGACAGGGCAAAGCAGGATAGCAGAGGTCAGGGGGAGGGAGGAAGATCTACACTGACTACAGTGTCTGACGAAAACATCCAATTAAGAGCTCAATGGGTTATTGGTTACCATGGAAATCATGGGTATCTTGGCTCAGGCAAGGAACTTCCATCGAAGTTTGAATTCTGCCGAGAGAGGTGCACAAGGGAAAAAAACATTCCTGGGAAAAAAAAGTCTCCAATGATCCTGATCAAGGACTTGGCCAGGGCTATTGTGTTACTGTCTGATGAGCCTAATGGAACATGAAACATGTTGTGAAATGTGAACCATCCACCACTGCCAAGATGGATCCATACATGTTTTAAATCCGAACGGAAATGTTGACTGGATAAGTGGAATTGTGTTGTGGAATGTGAATATATTTTGGGGGAACCTGTGCTGCTATTTTGCTCCAAGGAAAGACTGTTCAATGAGTTGGTCTGGGAATTATCTGTGCTGGACCTAAATAGTTTTCCACTCACACTTACACTACCTCACACACACACACACACGCATACACATGCACATATATTACAAACCTACACACACACACATTGATTGCTCATCATATTTGGCTAACCCAACCTTAATGTAAACCCAAATCCTAACCCAAACCCAATACCTAAACCTTACCCTAAATTTATCCTAACACCTACACCAAAAATAAAAAGTTCAGAAAAGTTTAATGACAAAAAACATTATAGTGGCTGAGCCAGACTTTTGAGAAATGTTTGTCCCGTTCACAGTAGTAGACCCATGTATGATGCTTGTTCTCACACACAATAACAAACTCAAAATCGCAGCACACATTCTCATGGGTCAGGAGGTAAATAATCCCACTGGGAAATGAAAACTTAAAGCAGACTCTGTGTTTTTACAGAAACAAACCTCCGTCTCACGTTAGTCGTACCCTCAGAGCTGACTAAGGAAGTGTCAGCATGAGAACACTGTCCATTCAAATCCCAAAAGGCTTACTGCTATGACACACACACACACACAGTGTATTGGATCTTCGTCCAAACAGCAGATCTGGAAGCTTGCATCACGGTAAGTATTCCAACTACCTCATATTGCAATAAACTACAGGAAGCTGTCAGTACAATTGCCTGTTATTGTAATAAACTACAGGAAGCTGTCAATACAATAACCTGTTATTGTAATAAACTACAGGAAGCTGTCAGTACAATTACCTGTTATTGTAATAAACTACAGGAAGCTTTCAGTACGATAACCTTTTAATATGACTACCTGACAGAAAGCTTTGCCAGGTTAAATGATAACAAATCTTCACACTATGATACACCTTTATCTGCTACGCTATGTGAGAATGAAAACAGGTAATCAGGTAATGGACAACAAGTGAGAAACATCACATAATATCCAGCGTCCCATCCTACCTGTTCTGGGTTTATCCGCCCAGCCAAAGTGCCAGAAGGTTTTGGTTTTCCCCGGTTCCGGACTAGGTTTAGACCACTTTGAGTGGAGCTGAGGGTTTGGGTGAGGTGAGGGTCCGTTTCTGAGAACAGGGACCCCCATCTTATTCTTGTGATTACTGTTCCCCATGATGATGTAATCCGCGCCCCTGTCCCCTACAATCCAGCAGCAGGAAGAGTCCCAAAAACAAACTTCTGGATGGTCCCTCTGTCTCTCTGCCTTTCACACACCCACACACACACACACACACACACACACAGTCACTTATGCTTTACCATAAACATTACCTGAACATCTCAGTCATTCATTCAGTCTCATCGTCACACCTTCTCATCCCTGTTAGTAAAGCGTGCATCTTCTTTCCAGCCATAACACATAACACATCTTCTTTCCGTCAACACACACCAACACACTGACACAGTTCCAGCTACAACACCGTCAACACACACCAACACACTGACACAGTTCCAGCTCCAACACTGTCACACTCCCAGTCTGTCACAAAAGAAACTGCTACACACATTCACAAAGACATGGCTCCCTGCACGTGCACACACACACGCACACACACACACACACTCCCTCAGTCCTTCACATCCAGCAGCTGTACGTCCCTCTAAACAAGGCAACTGTGGCTGTGCCCCTCCTCCTCTCTCTCCACTCTCTCTCCTCTCATTACTCTCTCTCCTCTCTGTCTCTCTCCTCTCATTACTCTCACTGCTCTCTGTCTCTCTCTCCTCTCTGTCTCTCTCCTCTCTGTCTCACTGCTCTCTCCACTCACTCTTTATTCTCCTCTCTGTCTCACTGCTCTCTCCACTCTCTCTCCTCTCTGTCTCTCCCTCCTCTCTGTCTCTCTCCTCTCTGTCTCTCTCTCCTCTCTGTCTCTCTCCTCTCTGTCTCACTGCTCTCTCCACTCTCTCTTTACTCTCCTCTCTCCTCTCTATATGCTCTTGTCTCGGTCTCTGTCTCCTCTCTAAACTCTCTTCTCCCTCCTTTCTCTCCTCTCTCTTTACTCTGTCTTCCCTCACTCCCTTCTCTTCTCTATCTGATTGCAGCTTTTACTCTGACCACTAGGTATCTAATAGAGGAAGAAGCAGGGCAACAAGCTGATCAGATGATTAACACGCTCTCTATGACCCCCCCCACACACATCCCTCCCTCCCGGTTTTCTTCTATTCTCACCCACGTTTTCCCTTCTCACTATTTACTAAGGGTGTCTGTAACAAGCCCCAGTAACCTGTCTGTCTGTCTGTAACAAGCCTCAGTAACCTGTCTGTCTTTCAGTCTGTCTCTCTGTAACAAACCCCAGTAACCTGTCTGTCTTTCAGTCTGTCTCTCTGTAACAAACCCCAGTAACCTGTCTGTCTGTCTGTAACAAGCCCCAGTAACCTGTCTGTCTGTCTGTAACAAGCCCCAGTAATCTGTCTGTCAGTCTGTCTCTCTGTAACAAGCCCCAGTAACCTGTCTGTCTGTCTGTAACAAGCCCCAGTAACCTGTCTGTCTGTCTGTAACAAGCCCCAGTAATCTGTCTGTCTGTCTGTCTGTGACAAGCTCTTTGAGTCATGTCTGTCAAGATACAATATCAAGATCACCAAACATAACACGTGGAAATGTTTTTAAGTGTCCCATTTGCACAATACTCACGCTTGTGTATTGTGTTTCGACCTCAGTTTCTCACATAGGGAACATGCATGTGTTTATATACATCAACTACTGAACATTGGAAACACAAATATACTTCAAATATCTAGCGGAGGAAATACCTCAGGCAAAGCAAGACAGCTAGGAACCATCAGTAGACTTTCCCTAGCAGTGAAACCAGAGGAAATGCTTCTGGAATAGTCTGGATGATGGCATTACGTCACAGAGAAGGATTACTGCTCACAGAGAAACATCACCTGTGTGTCACATGGGAATCTGTGCCTTCATCTCCAACCCCAACCCAGTTATTCTCCTTCCTTTCTTCTTCAACAAGAGCAATAAAGACCTCCTTCCTCCCCTCCCTCCCTCTCCTCCCTCCTCCCCTCCCTCCCTCCCTCCCCTCCCTCCCTCCCTCCCTCCCTCCCTCCCTCCCTCCCTCCCTCTCCTCCCTCCCTCTCCTCCCTCCCAGGGTACTGTGGCAGACATGCAGGGAGAGAATGACTGTGACCAATCACATTCTCATCCTTCCTCTCTTTCACTCCATCTAATAATGCATGCGTTTATCTCTGTGTGTATTCATGACTGCGTGTGTGTGTGCGCGTGTATGTGTGTGAGACACGTTTTCTGAGTGAATACTGCGGTTCCATCTGACTCCTGACCAATCCAGTGAGTCCCAGCTCTCCTGAGGTCCGCCAGCCTACATCACAACCGCTGCATAGCAGGTTCGGTGAAGTCAAGAACAGGAAAAGCTTTGCCATGCTGCTCTGCTTCTCATCACACCGTCCACCCGCCCAGGAAGTGTTCGCCCGCACATGCCAACCAGAGCAGAACACAATCCCCAGCCTGCAACCATGACTGAGCCCGCAGCCGCCCAGCTTGTCACAGGGAGTCCCCAGAGCAAACCTGGGTCGACATCCACAGGTGGCGACGAGTCACTTTGCACCGGCCTCTGTGGGACTCCCGGGGACTGACTGTACGCTACAACCAGGACAGGAACCCCTGGTTGTAATGACTCAGCTTTACGACATCAAGTCACTTTCAATAAGAGCGCCTGCTAAATGACTCAAATGGAAAAGGAAAATGTGTTTATCCCATAGTCTCGCCCTCCTCTCAAGCAGGTCGTGATGAATTAGGTTGTGGAGGAGTAGAGGGTAGGAGGAGGTGAGAAGTAGGAGAAGAGAGAGGAGGAGAAAATAGGAACGTAGATGTACTCGAGAGGTGAAGGAGTATTTACACATCTGTTTTACAGACCTAGAGATCGATCAGCCAGTAAAAGGCAAGATGAAAGAGAAAGAGGAGTGGGAGGGTGGAAAATGGAGAAAGAAAGAGAAGAAACGGGTTGGGTGAGGACTGGAGAGGGAAAGAAAGGGGGGTGACAGAGAGGGAGGAGTATGTTTAGAGAAAAGAAAGCTGGGAGGGTAGGGCAGTGAATAGCTGCAGTAGGCTATAAAGTATCTCACACAAAAGTAACGGATCCTCTATGAAAACCAACCCCAGAGATATGGAACAACACTCCCATCGCATACAGTTACAAGACCAAGCTGCTCCAATCCAGCCAACAGAGGAACACAGTTAGTAGGTGTGTGTGTGTGTGTGTGTGCGCCTGCTTGAATGTGTGAAGTACCAGTTTCCACTGATGTGACAGGCTGGATAGTGAAGCACAAATGTCATCCAGACTAAAGCTTCCTGGTCAAACGTGGACTAGTGGCTCTAGTCGTCAGGAACAGAAGCCGTTGCCAGGGAAAAGCGTTGTCAGGGTGACTGAGGTGCATTGCCTCTGGACAGGGTTCAGAGTTCTACCTGTGTGTCTGTGTGTGTGTGTGTGTGTGTGTGTGTCCGTCCAGTGAGATAAACGCCCATGGGTGGAGTAAAAACTCACAAATATTTAACGGTGCAGTGTAAGTAAACTTCTACAATTGAAATGTAAACTATTGAACATCTACAGGTTAAGTGAGTTCAGTTCAGGTGTTAAGGGTCGCCGAACATATTGAGGTCATGTTGAGTTAGGGTTAAAGGTCAGATGTTAAGAGTAAGGAGGTCAGGGATTATGAATTAGGTAAAAATGTTAGTGATTAAGGGTAAGGTATTAAAGTCAGGGATTAAGAGATGTATAAAGGTCAGGGGTTAAAGATAATGTATTGAGGTCAGGGGTTAAGGGTAAGGTTTGAAGGACTGGGCTTACCTACCCAACACCACCTCCTAGTGGTCAATAATGTAATTCTTATTATTATTAAACAAGGAACACAGACTGAGACAAGGGTCTGTTTTACAGTTGGGCCCTGCATATACAAGTTTACATATACAGGTACGTTTCAATGATTAAAAACAAATAGAAAAAAACAGAGCACAGACCAAACAAGACATACAGTTTAGGTACGATCACAGATAGCACAAAACAAGTAAAAAAATGTCAGACTGCTACAATTCTCTAACCACCCTCCATGGGGACTCCCCCCCCCCGGTATCTCAATCCTCGCGCTCCAGCGCTTGGATAAACTCGTCAGTCCTTTTGTTTGATTATACTCTGCATCGATGTCTACATAACAGAACTTGCATTATCCAAAGCAGTTACAAAGACAGCAGCAGATTGTTACATTTTCACAGGAGCTATTCCCCTGACAGCACAATAACTTGCATTACTCAATGCAGTTACAAGCAACACAGACACAAAAATCCTCCAATAAATGTTTAAAATGGCAAGGGGGACAAGAGTCTCCAGTTTACGTTTGTATTCCATAAGCAGGATGCGTCACAGCAAAAGGCAGTCAGACCCTTATTCTGTGGAAATTGCAGGGGCCTCAAGTGTAATCCAGGCTTGAGATCTGATTTCGTGAGTTATATTTCTAAAGTTGGTGAGTGATGATAAATAAGAAGGTAGTTTATTTCAAAGGGCTTTATAGACAAAAACGAGAGCATGTTGTTTCCGTCTCATGGACAGCTAAGTCCAGCCCACACTTTAACATTAGCTACAGTGGTGAGTTCTGTAGCTAGCATCCATAATAAACCAGAATGCACAATGCTATGTGGCATCCAGTGGTTGAAGTGTGGATGCCATAGCTCGTAGATAATATCTCCATAGTCTGCAACCGACATAAAAGTAGCTTGTATCATTGATTTGTATTTGTGGAGGACAAAGATAGAGGAAGCCTAGCTTGATCGTTAGCCTTTTACAGAGTTCATCAACATGTATTTTAAAAGATAGTTTATCATCCAGCCAGATCCCTAAGTATTTGTATATAGAGACTTGATTAATTGGAGAGCCATCTAAGCACGGGAGAGACCCTTGTTGTGTCTTAAAATCTGCCTCCAGCTGTGATAACGCTTGGTCAGCCGTCAAAGCTAAAGAGTACATGACATTCAGCGTATAGACACATTTTACTCTGTCTTAACACCAATATTGTTTATGTAGAGAGTGAACAGCAATAAACCAAGTGTAGAACTAATTACATCCATGAGCTGGGAAATATCTATCCCGCTGCATCCACCTTTAAAGGTCACTCGAGAGCGACTGATCTACAAATCAAGTTGATCATAAATCATTTCTCAGTGTTGTTTGTTAATCATTCAGTCAATCAAATTTCACCCATAATCACATTTTCTAAAGTTCGCCAACAAGGCCGTTCTTCACGGAAACACCATTCCTGATTAAACAGCCAAACTCCATCTGACTGATTGGATATAACCAGGTCTGGAGAGGAGAATGAAAGAAAGGGGATTTTCTGGATAACACATCATAACCTACCATAACATATGTTCCCTAACAAATCTGGGATTTTCTTTCTGCACAGAGCATCACTTCAGATCTACCTAGCTAGAATAGCAGTATGTATGTGAGTGTGTGTGTGTGTGTGTGTGTGTATGTGTGAGATCCCCAAGGCATAGTCCTGGGGTCTGTAGGTGAAGACTATCTTGTCTGAGAAAGTATGGCTGTGGTCGAAAGCCAAAGCGTGACACTCTGATTAGGGAATATGTAAATATTGATCATGTAACTCTTGGCAACAATGTCACTAAGGATGGTAAGTTGAGTGTTTGCTTTCTTCCACTCTGTTTCAGTCTCTCCTCTCTCTCATGTTAGTCATGTGGCAGGCAGACGTTTATATCCAAAGCCACTGACATTGGTAAATGTGTTGTTGTTTCCATTCGTCCATACATATCAGCGTTGCAAGCAGCAAAAACCCTTTGTTTGAGAACTTCAGAGCACCCCAGATGAACCCAAGCGTTTGCAAGGCAAATATCTGATCAGAAACGTGCCCTATCAGAAACATGGATGTCACCACATCCCTTTGTGACATCACACCCAGCGTCTTTGTTAACTCACAGTGATGTTGCTAGGATAAGTCACCCCAGAATAACGTTGCCAAGGCTGAATGAGGAGGGTTCTGCTCACAGATATGGGTATCTGTGTGTGTGTGTGTGTTTCAGAGGGAATGATCCTGGTCTAGTTGGCAGGGCGAGTACTGTACCCCTCATTAAACATTCAAGTCCTTCTCTCACTCCTTTGTTTTCCTCTCTTCTGTTCCACGTCTCTCTGGTTCAGTTGCCATTCAGTATCTGACACTGAGACAGGATGAATCTACCAGTGACTACAGCAAGTTAAGTCTACTTCATCCACCTACATCTTTACAGTTTGTAATCTAGGATCAGTGCCCAAATCTCAGTAATCGCACCACTAATCTGCCGCTTTTCTAATAATATATAACACGGAGGCCTGTTTGCACTTCAAGCCACACAGATGAACACCAGAGCTGAGCTGGAAGTGAAAACCCAGGGAACCACAGGGAGCAACAATGAGCTCACCAGAAAAGCACCCTGACGCTCAGCCAGCCAGCCAGTCAGCCAGCCAGTCAGCCAGTCAGCCAGCCAGTCAGCCAGTCAGCCAGCCAGCCAGTCAGTCAGCCAGCCAGTCAGTCAGCCAGCTAGGTAGTCAGGACTGGATTTACTGAAACCCCTAGTGACAGGGTGGGTTGTGTGTCTATGTGGACAAGAGGTGATGTAATGTTTGGTTCGGCGTCATCCTAAGCTCAGTACTGCTGATAGCAGCATCACACACACACACACGCGCACACACACACACGCACACGCACACACACGCACACACAGACACACACACACACACAGCTGAACATAAAAACATTGTACACAGTTTGACAATGGTTTGGAACGAAGAAAACACAACCACCATTTGTAGGTAAAAGCAGAAAGCCACAAGGAAAACATAGTCCATTGTTACCGACTGAGGGTTTCTCTGAAACTACAGAGGAGCAAGTCATCATCACAATGAGCTGTAATGAATGGGCAGAGTTACGTCTGTGGCTGGACGGCACAGAGAGAGGGGGAGACAGATGGGGTGAGGATGAAGGAGAGAGAGAAGGAGGGAGAGCCAGAAAGAGAGAGAAGGAGGGAGAATAAAGGGCAAGAGAAAGAGGAAGAAAGGGGGAGTATGAAGGAGAGAGATGAAAGAAACCAAATGAAAAAGTGTGTGTGTGTGTGTGTGTGTATAGGTGTAGGTGTGTGTGTGTGTGTGTGTGAATGTGTATAGGTGTGTGTGTATATGCGTAGGTGTGTGTGTGTATGTGTTTATGTTTGTGCATGTGTGTATGTGTATATGTCTTTGTGTGTGTGTATATGTGTGTGTGTATATGTGTGTGTGAACAGGGCTCTGATTAAAAAAGCATTTGCAGAGCATTCCCCCACAGACATGGTCCTGCATGAATAGGGCTTTGTGTGGCTCTGTAATCTCTCTCTATCAACTCATCCTGCAGCCAGAGACACAGCCGGCCTCAGTCACCCCACCTCAACATCTACATGAGCCCGGCCCGGGACGCAGCTAAGTGTGACTAGAGAACCAGCCACTAGGGAGATGAGAGGCGCTGCTCTGTTTAGATACTATATAATTACAATGAAGATGTGTGTGTGTGTGTACTGGGTTTGTTCAGGATCATTTGCTGTCAGTTGCTTCAGATGAAAGAATCGTCAAGGTTTCACTTACGCTTTACGTTTAATGGGCCTTCATCTCCGCCTGGACAAATGTTGAGCGAGCTGTGAGGTTCTCGGACACATTTGACACGGTTAACAAACACATTCAGGTCGAGAGACAGACAGGTTTCTGTTAAGCCTGCTACTCTTCAGGTCGGTCCGGTGTGTGACCTCACCCAGCTGTCCCTAATATGAACCATTTAGAACACTAACCCTTTAGAACCCTAACCATTTAGAACACTAACCCCTTTAGAACCCTAACCATTTAGAACATTAACCCCTTTAGAACCCTAACCATTTAGAACATTAACCCCTTTAGAACCCTAACCATTTAGACCATTAACCCCTTTAGAACCCTAACCATTTAGAACATTAACCCCTTTAGAACCCTAACCTTTTAGAACATTAACCCCTTTAGAAGTCTACTGACAATTATTTTATAGGAACTTTGACCTCTCACTTTATGAGTCTCAAACTTTCTGTCCCTCTTTCTCTGTCTCTTTCTCTGTCTCTTTCTCTGTCTCTTTCTCCGTCTCTTTCTCTGTCTCTTTCTCTGTCTCTTTCTCCGTCTCTTTCTCCGTCTCTTTCTCTGTCTCTTTCTCCGTCTCTTTCTTTGTCTCTTTCTCTGTCTCTTTCTCCGTCTCTTTCTCTGTCTCTTTCTCTGTCTCTTTCTCCGTCTCTTCCTGTGTTTTCCCCTCTCATTTCTCCTGACAAATAGAAACAAAAGGTGAGAGACAGAGAGAACCACCACCCATTTAGCGGGCATAGAATAAAGGACAAAGTGGCCAATTCAAGAAAAGCTTGTTAGTCTGAAAAGCCATTAAGACAATATTGTCCCAATTTCAAAAGGAGGTCAAGGATTCATATAGCTAGCACATCACCGCCACAAACGTACACATCCCCAAACTTCCACCGACGACTTCTTTCATCGGCCGACATCTTGGCCTTAATTCATTTGTTGGTATCTCAAAGCATGAAGTTATCGCTCTCTGAATGATGGTGTCATATTTACTGAGTTGTCCTTTGACATCCGTGACCATACTCAGATCCCAACATACCTTTATGTCCAACTGAATGCAGGAAATACATTCGCCTTTGCTACTCATGTAACATGTTCCATTGGCCAACAGAAACATAGCAGGCAGAAAACCACTGGAGAACTACAAAGAACAATTTGAGTGTGTCCAAGCATCAACAAGGGCTCTTAATGTAATTATTCATTTTCATGAAACAGTTCTGAGCCTCATGTCAACTGGAAACGAGCACATGCACACTCACAGCGTCTAAGAGAGATCTGCTGAGACCGTGTGGAACCTGTTTTGGCTTGGGTGCATGAAGTGGGCACCTTGCAAGACAACAGAACACCAAAAGTAGACATCACACACACGCACACACACACACACACACAGACAGGCACAAGGAAGCTGCTTTAAAGGTAGAAAAACAGGAAATGAGGGATAGTGGAAATCTCTGTGCTTCTGTCATGACCCAATAAACTTATCATGACACAGACGAGATTAACCCTGGTGTGCAAATGCACCTCAATTACATGACCACATCTGTCATATTAAAATCACCCATCAGTCAAACTAAAATCACCCATCAGTCAAACTAAAATCACCCATCAGTCATATTAAAATCACCCATCAGTCAAACTAAAATCACCCATCAGTCATATTAAAATCACCCATCAGTCAAACTAAAATCACCCATCAGTCATATTAAAATCACCCATCAGTCAAACTAAAATCACCCATCAGTCATATTAAAATCACCCATCAGTCAAACTAAAATCACCCATCAGTCATATTAAAATCACCCATCAGTCAAACTAAAATCACCCATCAGTCAAACTAAAATCACCCATCAGTCATATTAAAATCACCCATCAGTCAAACTAAAATCACCCATCAGTCAAACTAAAATCACCCATCAGTCATATTAAAATCACCCATCAGTCAAACTAAAATCACCCATCAGTCATATTAAAATCACCCATCAGTCATATTAAAATCACCCATCAGTCATACTAAAATCATCCATCAGTCATATTAAAATCACCCATCAGTCATATTAAAATCACCCATCAGTCATATTAAAATCACCCATCAGTCATATTAAAATCACCCATCAGTCATATTAAAATCACCCATCAGTCAAACTAAAATCACCCATCAGTCATATTAAAATCACCCATCAGTCATATTAAAATCACCCATCAGTCATATTAAAATCACCCATCAGTCAAACTAAAATCACCCATCAGTCATATTAAAATCACCCATCAGTCATATTAAAATCACCCATCAGTCATATTAAAATCACCCATCAGTCAAACTAAAATCACCCATCAGTCATATTAAAATCACCCATCAGTCATACTAAAATCACCCATCAGTCATATTAAAATCACCCATCAGTCATATTAAAATCACCCATCAGTCATACTAAAATCACCCATCAGTCATATTAAAATCACCCATCAGTCATATTAAAATCATCCATCAGTCATACTAAAATCACCCATCAGTCGTACTAAAACCCAGCCAGTGTCCAAGACCAACCACCACTAGGTCTTATAAAGAGTCATAGTTCAGGTGTAAAAGTCAGTTGACATAAGAATGTGACATCACAGGCCAGTACAGCCACGCCCAGCTTATCTCATGTGAACATGAGAGATGACAACCCATCTGGCTTTGCCTTTTCCCTCCCTTTCTTTCTCTCTCTACTGTCACTCTCTCTTTAGATGATTCATGATTCATTCCAGGTTTACATGTGTGGGATTTATGGTTCATTCCAGGTTTACGTGTGTGGGATTTGTGGTTCATTCCAGGTTTACATGTGTGGGATTTGTGGTTCATTCCAGGTTTACATGTGTGGGATTTGTGGTTCATTCCAGGTTTACATGTGTGGGATTTGTGGTTCATTCCAGGTTTACATGTGTGGGATTTGTGGTTCATTCCACGTTTACATGTGTGGGATTTGTGGTTCATTCCAGGTTTACACGTGGGGGATTTGTGGTTCATTCCAGGCGTACCTTTAGGCGAATCCTGGATCTGGTGTCCATGTTTGGTTCCGTTGCCCTCTGTGGCTCCAATCACACTTCCTATCCTGTTCTGTTCATTACTTACGTTCTTCTTCCTCTTGGTTCCCTTCAGCCAGCTGAAGGCCTGGCCTAAGGACCCTCCGGCCTTCTTCTGCCCCCGCTGGGCCTTCCCTTCTCGGGCAAGGATTTCGGAGATGTCCCTGGGCACCAGATCCCCCGCGGAGTTCCGGCGGGACATTGCTCCTGGGGTTTTCTTTGGGAATAGTAGTCTCCCCCGTTCTCTCCCCTGTTCTCTCCCCCGTTCTCTCCCCCTCTCTATTCTATCCCTTCTTTTCTCTGTTGAGATGAAGGTTCACGACTGTTCCTCTGACATCTCTTTTCTTGCTCTCCTCGGGGGTGGGAGAGTTAGGGCCTCTCTTCTTTCATGGCCTCTTTTCCTTCACTTTCTCGTTCTCCGTTCTCTTTCTTTATTTCATCATCAGGGTCACCACCTGCCAGAATAAGCAGAAAAGGAATGGAAGGAGAAAAAAATCAAATATGTATTGGATGAAAAAATACATGTGTATATTTGGCCTCTTGCCACAATTTGTTTGTTTTTTGTGTCACGCTTTAAGGCTTTTCAATCATTTTAACACCAGCAACCCACTACTTTAGCATTATATTGCATTATGAAAATGGTTTCATGTTGTTAGCATTTTTAATGCCTGTTTTTCCATTGGTTTGACTACCGTTATTTCATGTAGACTTTGACAATGTAAGTAACCTAAGTTTCCATGTTAAAAATGACGTCTACTGAATTGAACGGTTCAATGGGGGGGGGGGGGGGCAAAAGGAGGGGGGGGGGGGCAAGAGGAGGGGGGGGGGCAAGATGAGGGGGGGGGGGCAAGAGAGAGGGAGGGCTGGATGTAAAGGATACAAAGATAAGACGAAGGTACAGTATGTCAGCTTCAGCATGCAGTTACAGCAAGAACAGCCCCTCAACCATGTTCTCTTTCCCCTCTTCCCCTCTCCATCCAGTGTGTGTGTGCGTGTGCGTGTGTGTGTGTGTGTGTGTGTGTGTGTGTGCAGTGACGGAGTCCTGTGCAGGATAATAGCCAGTTTAGTGGGATCACATGTGGTTCACATCAGGAAGAAGAAGAATGAAGTTTAAGAGAGAGAGAGAGAGTGAGAGGGAGGAGAAAGAGGTCCATTTCTGGTACCCCCCACTCCCATTCCAACCCACAGAAACCTGAATGTAAGACAGAAACACAGGATAAAAGACCCAGCAACTCAGGGGGTACTAGGGCACACACACACACACGCACACACACACACGCACACACACACCTCCACCTACACACACACACACAGTACATTCACCATCCACTCACAAACACACACCCACACACACACCCACACACACACCCACACAGACACAGGCCATGTTAACTCTACACCAGCATAACACCACTGAATAAACTGTCTTTTAAGGTTAATTAACCCTGTTGCATGTTATTCTACCATGAGAAGAAGTTACTGCTACTGTCTGTCTGTCTGCCTGTCTGTCTGTCTGTCTGCCTGTCTGCCTGTCTGCCTGTTCCCAGTCAGGTGAACAAATTGCAATCCAGCGTAATATAACAATCCCCGCAATTTGACAAAGCACATAACACACAAACACACACCCACACACACAAACACACACACACACACACACACACACACACACTGTCCTGCACATGCAGATGGTCACACCACCTCAGACACAGATAGCCAAACATAACAACCAAAACTCCTCCACACAAGTTGCACACACACTAATGTTCACAAATAGGTTTTCTCACTATCCCACTCTCGATGAAAACTACACAACTTGATCATTCCAGCACATAAAAACACAACTTGTACTCACTTTGTGAACCATATCTCTTCTCTTCTCTGCTTCGGTGACTTTCTCTTTCTGTGCCGTTCTTTTTTCTCTGTCTCTTTCCCTCCAAGTCCCTCTCTATGTTCTCTCCCTCTCTACCTCCATGCGCAGGCTGCTGTTTTCTGTGTGTTTAGCCGTGTGAGAGTGAATGAAGCCCCTGCCCTGGTCCGTCTGTCTGTTCCTCCCTCTGGGGCCGAGCCGCTCCTCCCACTTCCCACAGTGCTGTTAGCAGTAGCCTCCGAGCTAGCTTGGTTAGCCTCTCCTCCCACTAAAAGACCACGGGGTCTTAGCATTAGTGGATTGATAGGCCTCAACTTGTAACTGTTGCAATGTTAAATTAAAAGGATTTGCGGTATCTTAAAAGCTAGCTATGTTAGCTTCAGTCGAGCTTGTCATCATCCATACAATCCACTGTCATCATCCCCTCTCTGCCCCTTCTTCTTCGGGGTCCAAAGGTTCATCCAGAAGGGGATCAGTTCCTCACACAGGACAGCTGTGAGGAACTGAAATGATGAACAGTTGAACGTGTAAACATTTGAGTGGGTACCAGAAGATCTCAGGATGGCAGCTGACTGTCGGTCACGTACAGGTCCAGTACAGTTCCCATCGATGTCGTCTGGACAGAAAGGCGTGCCGTGAGACGAGGCGACAAGGTAGAGTCAGATATGTGACGGACATAGAAGACAGAATTGTCAGCTCTGTCACCATGGTGACAACGACAGAGACCTCAGCTGACACTCTTACACACACACACACACACACACACATTAACAACACACACGCACACTCACTAATAATGATAGTGAACATGTTATACAAACACACACACACACACACACACACACACACTGATATAAAGCCCCACAGGGGACCCATTAGGTGTGGGCTCCAAAGAAATAACTCTCTCACTCTTGGCTGAATCTCCTCTCCTGTCCGTTCTGCCAAGACGTCCTCGGGTCCCAATGCTACCCTGATCCCTGTAGTGGGCCCTGGCTCCGACCAAGGCCCCCTGGGGTAGTGCACAACCGTAGCATGCCTCGCAGGGCACAGGGTGTGATTTGGTACTGCGCTATCTCCATCTCTGGTTTCATAGCGGCACTGTGTCGGGGAGCATGGGAACGGGCCATCCTCCCAAATGGCACACTACTCCCCCTATGCGGCGCGCTGCGAGGTTAGGGCACTACAGAGGGCGTATGGTGTAATTTGATCTGCAGGCACACGGTAAGTTATGGTATGGAGGAGACAACAGTCAGCCAGGTGTGTGTGTGTGTGTTTATGGGGGGGCAGGATCATCTGGTTTCAATGTGGAACAAACTCTGGGGTAAGGGCTTGGGGCGGGTGGAGTCGTGGTGGTTTGGGGGGACTGGAGGAGGGGTCAAAAAAGAATGGGAGGACAGAACATGCCATTTGTGCATGGGGGGAGGATTCAGGCGAGGTAGAAGCAGTCAGATGCTGTGACTCTACTGTAACCCTATTAAGGATCTGTTTACTCTGCACATCAAACAGAAAAACATCATTGTCACTTTCTGCATAACAGTGACATAAAGTGTCCTCAGAAGTGAGTCTCAGAAAGTGAGTCTCAGCGGACCACTCCGTCAGCTCTGACAGGGCCCAAATTAGCTGCGTCAGGACATCCAAGACGACCTCAGTGTCACGTCACCTAATTACTGGTCCGCCGGGACGTCACCTAAATTACTGGTCCGCCGGGATTCTAATCATTCTATTCTTGAACATGAACGTTAGAACCTTAGAACACTTAGAATCCTGGGAACGTCCACGTTCTGATTCTAGAAACATGTTACGAAATTCAGCAGCATTAAGAAAGAGGAAAATGAAGAAAACATAACTGTGAGGTAGATTAATGGTTTATTAATCGACATAAGATGTAAAACATATGACCAGATCACAGAGATGATATGAAGGTTTTGAGAGTAGAGTATGTCTGGCTGCTTAGGCAACCTTCCCAGGGACACAGATGTACATCTGATGTAGTCCATGAGGGAAAACAGGCATCCTAAATCACACACTATATAGCACACTACTTTTTAGCAAAGACCCATAGGGGCAAGGATGCGATTTGAGACACCTCCAGGCTGTCCTGGTTGAGGGGAAAGTCTTTTTAATCGTTCGCAGATCAGATAAGGATAACAATGTCTTAACTCAGATTAACACTCGGAATTATGTTTCAGACTTTTTAAGACCGTTCCCTTTTTAAGACTGTTCCCTTTTTAAGACTGTTCCCTTTTTAAGACTGTTCCCTTTTTAAGACCGTTCCCTTTTTAAGACTGTTCCCTTTTTAAGACTGTTCCCTTTTTAAGACCGTTCCCTTTTTAAGACATTTCCTTTTTAAGACCTTTCCTTTTTTCCGACTTTGATTTCAATGCCCATATATAAACTGTATGTTTGAGAGATGAATCTGACTCATAGATGAGCTGTCTGTTGCAACAGTTACATGAATGTTTCAGGGTTGACCGTATTAGGTTGACCGTATTAGGTTGACCGTATTAGGTTGTCCGTATTAGGTTGACCGTTTGTCAAGTTAACCATCTCAGCTAACCCGGCTGGGGGCAGAAGTAAACAAAGGCTTAGTAAACACTATGGGCATTTAGGCACACCCAATGTTAAAGGGAATTTCACCTAAATATTATTTTTCTGCAAACTATCCCCATAAGCTGGTGCTGGGCAGATAAAGCCTACTGTGTTTGGGAAGGAAAGTACATTTTAAATTCCAGTAATTTAGCAGACACTCTTAACCAGACTGACTTACAGTTAGTGCCTTCATCTCTAGAAGCTAGGTGCAACAACTACACAACTCTTTAGTAGATGTGTTGTGTGTCTGTGTGTGTGTGTGTCCTGGGGAGGTAGGGTAACAATGAGTCACACTTTGGTTTGGTCATGCAGAACAGATTGAAATGTTTAAACATCTCCATGGCAACACCACATGAAAACAGTAACTTTCTACCGCCAACAACAGCTTTTACTTCACTGAGAGCAGTGTAACTGTTTCTCCACGCGTTTAGGACATGCTGGCTTCCGTGTGCGTGTGCGCGTGTGCGTGTGTGTGTCTCTACAATTAAAATAATAATTTACCAACTGAACAGTTTGAGCCTTTTGGGGATTTCATCGTCACTGGGTCTGATGGTCCTGCTCACATCCAACGAAGTAAGAGGAGAGAGGACAGGAGAGAGAGAGACAGTGAGGAATGAGAGTGAGATGAAAGACAGACCGAAGACGGGGAGGGCGGAGGGACAGAGGTAGACTCTGGGCATGGGAGTATATCTTCTCAGAACACTCAGGTGAGAAGAACCCAGGTATTCATATTCGCCTGCCAACCACCCAACATTCCATTCCTGGTTGCCATGGCACCGGACAGACCCTCCAGTAAATTATTTTGGAGCTTTGGAGTAGAGTAGCTGGACAGAACTTTATGGTGAACATTTCAGGACATCAACCGTCGGCCTCCGGCCTCCCTGAAGTTCCTAAAATGTGCGCCATACAGTAACCTCCCATTAGCCAAAATCAGAGAACAATAAACAGACATTGACAAACCAATGTATCTCAATAACAAGAAAGGCTGAAATCTGAAGTCTGACGGCTGTCTGATAGTTACAGTATATCACCAGGCAATTTGGCAAGTGTGTGTGATCTGTTTGTGTGATGTGTTTGTGTGTGAGTGTGTGTGATGTGTTTGTGATGTGTCTGTGTGATGTGTTTGTGTGTGTGTGAGATGTGTTTGTGTGTGTCTGTGTGAGTCTGTGTGTGTGTTTGTGTGTGCGTGTGTGAGTCTGTGTGTGTGTGTGTGTCTGTGCACCAATTCTTTCTCTGGCTGACCAGGAAATCCAGACTGCCGGTCAGAATAAGCCGTTCTCTCCCAACTCGGCATTATCATTCCCAAGCTGCCTTTGTCCTTTCCTCTACACACCGGAATTCTTTCTGCACCAACGAGTACCTCTTACTCACACACACACACACATACACACTGGAAAACAGAGGCCCAAAATCAATGGCACATTCCGCATTTTTAAAGAGCCACAACACATTCAACAACTGGTTATTTATAACTCCTACCAACAGGATAGAGGGAAAATAACTAAAGAGAAAGACATGGAAAGAGAGAAGTGTGTGATTATCAGACATTTAAATTCAGAAGTTCATTCTGAATGACATTCTGTGTGTGTGGAGCAGAGTATACTTTTACCCAGTTCTCAACATGCCCGTGATGTTTCCAAGACTAGCCAGTCTTAAGAACGTTTATTAACTAGTACTTTTACAATTTGTGAGGTAAGATAGGAAGTTTCTCTGTGACAGCCTTATACAAAATCAGTCTTCCATGTAAAAATGTTATTGCTGAGTTTGGATTTGGATTTGCTTTTTGATAGCATAGAATGTACTTCCTGTTTTCCCTTTCAGTTCATTGGCAGCCAAGCACACATTGCCTGTAGTGTTATTTTTAAATCGTTAACTCTCTCTCCACATACAGTGGATATAAAAAGTCTACACACCCCTGTTAAAATGCCAGGTTCTTTTGATGTATTAGAATGAGACAAAGATAAATCATGTCAGAACTTTTTCCACTTTTAATGTGACCTATAATGTGACCAATTCAACTGAAAATCAAAGTGAAATATTTGAAAAACAAAAACAACCTTGTTGCATAAGTGTGCACAGACTTAAACTAAGTTATTTCATTTTTCCCCGTTGAAGATTTCAGTTTGTTTTTCAGTTGGATAGTTCACATTATAAGTCACATTAAAAGTGGAAAAAGTTTTGACATTATTTATCTTTGTCTCATTCTTTTACATCACAAATACCTGGCATTTTCACAGGGGTGTGTAGACTTTTTATATCCACTGTATATATACATATATGTCCCCCTTTCTCTCTGTCTCCACCTCTCTCTGTCTCCCTCTCTCCCCCTCTCTCTGTCTCCCTCTCTCCACCTCTCTCTGTCTCCCTCTCTCCACCTCTCTCCCCCTCCCTCTCTCCCCCTCTCTCTGTCTCCCTTTATCTCACTCTTTGTCTCCCTCTCTCCATTTCCCTCTCTAGACAACTAGGGTTGTCTCTCTCTCAATTCCTCAAATTCCTGCACCTTCTCTGGCTGAGCATCACAAAGGACTGGCAGGAATCAGGAGGAGTGAAAGAGAGGGAGACCGGAGGAGTGAAAGAGAGGGAGACGGGAGAGAAGGGGAGTTCAGAGGAGGAGAATAATAAAGGGGAGAAAATAAGAAACATGTTTCGGATATTTCCCAGGAAACAAGGGGGATTCAGACGACTAGGATGGAGGGATGGAGAAGTCTGGATGGAGGGATGGATGGAGAGGTCTGGATGGAGGGATGAAGAGGTCTGGATGGAGGGATGGAGAGGTCTGGATGGAGGGATGGAGAGGTCTGGATGGAGGGATGGAGAGGTCTGGATGGAGGGATGGATGGAGAGGTCTGGATGGAGGGATGAAGAGGTCTAGATGGAGGGATGGAGAAGTCTGGATGGAGGGATGGATGGAGAGGTCTAGATGGAGGGATGGAGAGGTCTGGATGGAGGGATGAGAGGTCTGGATGGAGGGATGAAGAGGTGTGGATGGAGGGATGGAGAGGTCTAGATGGAGGGATGGAGAGGTCTGGATGGAGGGATGGAGAGGTCTGGATGGAGGGATGGAGAGGTGTGGATGGAGGGATGGAGAGGTCTGGATGGAGGGATGGAGAGGTCTGGATGGAGGGATGGAGAGGTCTGGATGGAGGGATGGAGAGGTCTGGATGGAGGGATGAAGAGGTCTAGATGGAGGGATGGAGCGGTCTAGATGGAGGGATGAAGAGGTCTAGATGGAGGGATGGATGGGAATATGAAAAAATGATATAAGATTAAACTTTATTGTCACTGAACAAGTATAAGTACAGTACAACGAAATGTAGTTAGCATCAAACCAGAACTGCAAATAGAAGAGGGCAGGGAATGTACAAATATTAAGTATATGTATATTACAAATGACAATACTAAATGTGCAATGAAGGCAAATACAGGACAACATCTGATGAAGGTACAGGACAACATCTGATAAAGGTACAGGACAACGTCTGATGAAGGTACAGGATAACATCTGATAAAGGTACAGGGCAACATCTGATAAAGGTACAGGACAACATCTGATGAAGGTACAGGACAACATCTGATGAAGGTACAGGACAATGTCTGATGAAGGTACAGGACAACATCTGATGAAGGTACAGGACAACGTCTGATGAAGGTACAGGACAACATCTGATGAAGGTACAGGACAGCATCTGCTATATAGAAGCTTCCAGCTGCTCCGCTGTCAGAATGGAAGGGTGGGGATTTCTCAATGTTTCAGACCTCATGACAGGTCAATTCCTGATCAACCAATCAGAGTTCTGTGCCGACTCTGGGTCTGGACATGACCCAGATGGACTAGTCAGAAATGATGATGAAGTTCCCTCCCTCTGAGAAGAAACTAGAAATAGTTCCTTCCCTAGATGAAGTCCTAGGGACTGAAATAATTGTGTTGAAGATCTTTAACCTCTTTCCAAAACAGGCACAGGCTTAACCTTAAGTTATTTAAGTCCTCGATTACAACTCCACAAATAAACAGAAATAAACAAATGATTGGGAAAATGCAAGACAATGGGGAGAGATTCAGCGCTGTTCTCACTCAGGACAGTAACATTTAATCACAGACAGATCTGAGGAAAAACATACCGCCTGTGCAGTGATCAATGTGGCTAGCTGTCCAGACTCTAGAAAGAGGGAGAGAGAAGGAGAGAGAAAGAGAGAGGCAAAGAGACAAGAGATAGAGAGAGAGAGACAGAGGGAGTGAGAGAGACAGAGGGAGTGAGAGGGCAGACAAGAGTGAGAAAAACAAAGAGGATTTACTCAAATAAAAGCATCCTGAAGGACAACTTTATCAGCCCAGTGAGTCGGTTCATCACTGAAACCAACACTACATGCCGTTCATTTGTCTATTACTGTTTGACTGCCAGGTAAAGTTCTCTTGATGAAAATGTCATTCAAATTCAGTATCTATCTCAACTGGCTGTCTAGTTTGCAGGCCAAAATAATGGGTAGTTTTGCCTAAAATCCACAGTTGCAAGTATATAAGTGTTGTTCATATAACTTAAATTAACTACAATCTTGCTGACACCAACAGCTCTATGGAAACATGAGATGCATTTAGATGGCATGTTTTGGATCTGACATTCCTGAAGGGTGTGGCTTTGTGGGTTCTTAGGGAAAAGAGGAAAAACAGGCCTGGTTTTCCATCCCTCATCCAGTGTTTTTCTCCTCTCTCATCCGTCTCTGCAGGGGTCATTGCTCAGCTGGATGATGTCCCAAACTTCCATGATAACATTTCCACCACGACAGCGTCTATCTCTCATAACATGATAAAAGAGGAATAAAAAATGTGTTTGCGTTGCTTTGAATTTTGAATGGATAGGAAACACAGACAACACACACACACACACAGACAGGTGCAGACTTCTTAAATTTAATTTTGTCTGAAAAACAGCCCACACATATATAAAAAAGCACTTCGCCAACGAGCCAACAACATCCAATCATTCAATGAACCGTCACAATCTAAGATTTCAAGCCAAAGATACAGTGAAAATCTATAAATATCTCTGTTCTGTTTGGGCGTTGAGCCTTTAGCAGAACGCTCCATTACAGTGAGTGAATCCCAAATGGATATTACCTATGGGACCTGTTTAACAACATGCAAAGGAGCCGTGACTGAACCCACAGAGAAGATTGGGTGACTGACTGACTGTCTCGTTAATTGACTGTCTGGCTGTCTCGTTGGTTGACTGTGTGGATCATTTGCTGGCTGGTTGACAGGTTGGTGGACAGGTTAGGTAACAGGATAGTTAAATGGCTGTCTGACTCGCTGTCTTGTTGGTTGACTGGCTGACTGACTGGCTGTGTCATTGGTTGGTTGGCTGGCTGGATGACTGGCTGACTGACTGGTTTACTCGTTGGTTGACTGACTGACTGGCTGTAGTAGAGCTGGGAGCATAGCAGGTGGTCCCCTATTCCTTTTCAGACCACTACTTTAACCCACTACTTCAGACCACTACTTTAACCCACTGCATTATCCCACTACTTCAAACTACTACATTAACCCACTATCCTAAACTACATCGCACACTACTTTAGCCCACTAAACTGACCCAATATTGTATAAAGGGTGAGGTTAGGAACTGTGTAACATTCTATAAAGGACAAGGTTAGGAACTGTGTAACATTCTAGAAAGGACAAGGTTAGGAACTGCGTAACATTCTATAAAGGACAAGGTTAGGAACTGCGTAACATTCTATAAAGGACAAGGTTTGGAACTGTGTAACATTCTATAAAGGACAAGTTTAGGAACTACATAAATTTCTATAAAGCGTAAGATTAGGAACTGCGTAACATTCAATAAAGGGTGAGGTTAGGAACTGCGTAACATTCTATAAAGGGTGAGGTTAGGAACTGCGTAACATTCTATAAAGGACAAGTTTAGGAACTGCGTAACATTCTATAAAGGACAAGTTTAGGAACTGCGTAACATTCTATTAAGGACAAGTTTAGGAACTGCGTAACATTCTATAAAGGACAAGTTTAGGAACTGCGTAACATTCTATAAAGGACAAGTTTAGGAACTGCGTAACATTCTATAAAGGACAAGGTTAGGAACTGCGTAACATTCTATAAAGGACAAGTTTAGGAACTGCGTAACATTCTATAAAGGACAAGTTTAGGAACTGCGTAACATTCTATAAAGGACAAGTTTAGGAACTGTGTAACATTCTATAAAGGGTGAGGTTAGGAACTGCGTAACATTCTATAAAGGGTGAGGTTAGGAACTGCGTAACATTCTATAAAGGGTGAGGTTAGGCACATTTTGTGCGCTCTAGTTTCTTTTTCGTACTAGTAATCTTCAAGACCTTTTTACAGTGACCTTTAAGACATTAAAACCCAGTCCTGTTCAAACAACTGATGTTGATTTTATATGTACACCAACTCCAGAGGGCTGTCTCAGTGATATCAACAGTGGCTGACACGACGCTCATTAAAACCCACTTAGCCGAGCCAAACCTTTCCGTTCATTAGCGTACATGACAGGTACTGTGGAATGGTCCAGACACCCGAGCTAATGGAACACGTGTTGGTACAGACATATGAGTCCATGTCAAAACACGCTCATACGTGTACACTGACACTGTTACACACACGTGATCGGGCGCACGTGGTCAGACACACACACACAGTAATACAGTACTAGCGTCAACACACTCCCCTCATCATGTTTTGACCCAGTGATACGGCCTGGATCACGAAATGTATGGAGGGTGTGTTCTGGGTCTGGGTCGGTGTGTTCTGGGTCTGGGTCGGTGTGTTCTGGGTCGGTGTGTTCTGGGTCTGGGTCGGAGTGTTCTGGGTCTGGGTCGGTGTGTTCTGGGTCGGTGTGTTCTGGGTCGGTGTGTTCTGGGTCTGGGTCGGAGTGTTCTGGGTCGGTGTGTTCTGGGTCGGTGTGTTCTGGGTCTGGGTCGGAGTGTTCTGGGTCGGTGTGTTCTGGGTCGGTGTGTTCTGGGTCTGGGTCGGTGTGTTATGGGTCTGGGTCGGTGTGTTCTGGGTCTGGGTCGGTGTGTTCTGGGTCGGTGTGTTCTGGGTCTGGGTCGGTGTGTTCTGGGTCTGGGTCGGTGTGTTCTGGGGCTGGGTCGGTGTGTTCTGGGTCTGGGTCGGAGTGTTCTGGGTCTGGGTCGGTGTGTTCTGGGTCTGGGTCTGGGTTGGTGTGTTCTGGGTCGGTGTGTTCTGGGTCTGGGTCGGTGTGTTCTGGGTCTGGGTCGGAGTGTTCTGGGTCTGGGTCGGTGTGTTCTGGGTCTGGGTCGGTGTGTTCTGGGTCTGGGTCAGAGTGTTCTGGGTCTGGGTCGGTGTGCTCTGGGTCTGGGTCGGAGTGTTCTGGGTCTGGGTCGGTGTGTTCTGGGTCGGTGTGTTCTGGGTCTGGGTCGGAGTGTTCTGGGTCTGGGTCGGAGTGTTCTGGGTCTGGGTCGGTGTGCTCTGGGTCTGGGTCGGTGTGTTCTGGGTCTGGGTCGGAGTGTTCTGGGTCGGTGTGTTCTGGGTCTGGGTTGGTGTGTTCTGGGTCTGGGTCGGAGTGTTCTGGGTCTGGGTCGGTGTGTTCTGGGTCTGGGTCGGTGTGTTCTGGGTTTGGGTCGGTGTGTTCTGGGTCTGGGTCAGTGTGCCACACCAGGGATTCTAACTCTTGGCCACGATGACGAAGCGCCACTATGAGGACACCTTAGGAGACTGGGCTTCCTGCTGAGGTTCTGTACATTTTCTTACAAGACGTGTGTGTGTATTCTCTTTCTATGTGTGTGTATGCATATAATGAGTGTACTGTGTGTGTTTTTGTATGTGAGTAACATTAGGTTTAACATCACTCAACATGGTAGCGTTTGTGGTGAAAGATTAAAAAACAAAAATGACTTGCTCTGCACACAAATAAGTCAATATATTTGTATATTTAGATTGTACTCCATAAGCGCAAGTGACTGTGATGTCAAAATAAACTTTGCAGTTTACTTTTGGGTAACTTTAGGGTAACTGAGGTAGCCTTAATGTAACTTAATTGTCTGTAGATGTAATTTCAAGGATTAAAACAAAATAATTTAGCTTTTTATGTGGAAAAACAATATCAGTTATAATCATTTATTATTCAAAGTATGATATTGAAAAATGTATATTTTTTATGTAATTTATGTTTTTTTCAGAAATTCAAGTTGTTTATTTGTAAGCTCCAAATCCTCTTATTTCACTCTATGGCTTTGGTGCCCTGGAATGTGACTTTTGTGTCCTAAACATTTTTGTGACATTGAAGCCCAAATGCCCTTGCCCCTACAGAATTCCAAGCCTGGTGCTCTCCTACAGTATGTCTGGAGACTGTGTTTCAACATTTCAATTGACTTGACGATCCCAGGACAGAATGTGAGATGTTTCTACCTTCATTGTGTGTCCTTGTCAGATGAGGACGAGGAAGGAGAGTTCACTTGTACCTAAACTCCCAGGATCCTCCCAGGGTAAAATGTGTCCAAGAACAGATGCCATTACATCCAATGCTTTTTGTGACAACAGGTTAACAACAGATCCAGAATCACAGTAGAAAACTTTTTTCCAGCAATTAATAGTCAAAAAAGAGAGAGAAGTCAACAATGACATTTTTTCACAATATATTCAATGGGCTAATATTTTCTGTAGTGTTTTATTTATTTCTGTCCCCTTCAACTAAACCCTCACAGTGAAAAGGAAAAAAAATTATGTAAAGTCCTGGAAGTGTGCCGACAGATATAATCTTAGATCTCTACATCAGAGTGAGTGGCTTTGTTGTTGACATTTGGAGATGCTGTCAATTTTATGTTAACACACAATAAGCAGTCAGTCCATCTCTCTAAATCTCACTATAAATCTCACTCTAACTCTCACTCTCTCCAACTCCCACTCTTACCCTCACTCTCTCCAAACCTCTCTCTAGCTCTCACTCTCTTCAAGTCTCACTCTAACTCACACTATGTCCAACTCTTACACCCTCCAACATTCTATCATTCCTCAGCTGCTACTTTGACACAACTGCAGTTGGATCAGGACATTGTTTATTCTATATAGAGATAAATAAGGGAGGGGAGTGGGGGGGGGTGGGGGCGGTGGGGGCGGTGGGGGGGGGTGGGTGCGTTAGAGGTGAGGAGAGGCCTTGCTGAAATAAAAGTTTATGACACTTGTCTCTCTGTAGTGCCCCACCCCTACACCCAAAATGGCAAAGCTTGTCTAGAGTAAAACCTGGATTTAATAAAGAGGGTTTAGTAGCTCTGCTATTCATCATTATGTTGTTAGACACTTGGAATAATGTCATCTTTGAGCTCATATGAGCCTGTTTAGAGAGTCAGACAAAGAGTCTGGCCCAAGGGGGGCTAAAACACATGGTACCACCCACCTAAGTTCAAGAGTTAATCTAAACATGTCCAATTGCATGTTTCCACCATCTACACCACCCATGGAGGTGAACACACCCAGAGGTATTTCAGAGAGGTGACATCCCCATCTAGTGGTGACTGTGGGGAAATAGCAAAACACAAACATGACAATCAACTAGGTGAACTCAGATGTAAGGTAATTATCAACACATTTATTTATTTAATAAAAGAAACACAGAACAAGTGGCAGTTCACACAAAGGTAACCTACTCTCTCTAATACGCACACACACACACACACACACACACACACACACACACACACACACACACACACACACACACACACACACACATACACACACACACACACACACACACACACACACACACACATACACACACACACACACACACACACACACACACACATACACACATACAGGAGAACACCTCTGTTCTATCATGTGTGTCCCCAGTGTTGGAGGGAAACCCAATCCTGTCCTCTGATCAGGCAAAGTGCACAAGGCTATTTAAAGATGCTGTGATAATGACCAGGCACTGGAGGAATCCACGATACACAATCTGTAGCTACAATCACTTCATTTACACAAACACACCCTGCCTACACACAGAGACACGCATGCACGTTTCTTCATACATATAGGGCCGTGAAACATTATTCCTTATTTTCCCTTAAACCCCTTATGACTAAATCTTAAACAAACCCCAGTTCTTACATTGACCCAAATGGTGAGATAAACTTGATCCCAATGGTGAGGCCCCAAAGCCCTTAATCCCGGAAAACAGCCCTTTCCTTGTTGGGATCTAATTGTCATGTTGTAGTAAAACCAGGATCACAAACCTACACACACAACATCTTTACACAAACTAATTTGCTACACACTCACACGTTAACTCTCTATGCAAACACTCTTTCCCCATGTAAACACACACACACACACACAAATAAACATACACACACTCAATTATGGTTTTTCAGTTATTTCTGCTGACCCCTCTTTCCTTTCCCCCAGTTGACCTCCTTCTCTGAGTGCACCTCTCCTTCTCCCTCTCTCGACATCCTTTTTCAACATCTCACAGAGCGGAAGAGTATAATGCTTCATTTCAATCTACAACTGAAATTGACAACTAAATATGATTTAAATCAAGGTTGATATGCGAGTTGACACTCAGGGATAATGATACAGACAGCTACCATGTTAGCCTTATAGTACAGACAGCCACCATGTTAGCCTAATAGTACAGACAGCCACCATATTAGCCTAATAGTACAGACAGCCACCATGTTAGCCAAATAGTACAGATAGCCACAATGTTAGCCTAATAGTACAAATAGCCACCATGTTAGCCTAATGCTACAGACAGCCACCATGTTAGCATAATGATACAGAGAGGCACCATGTTAGCATAATGATACAGACAGCCACCATGTTAGTCTAATGGTATAGACAGTGACCATGTTAGCCTAATAAAACAGACAGCCACCATGTTAGCCTAATGATACAGAGAGGCACCATGTTAGCCTAATAATACAGACAGCCACCATGTTAGCCTAATAATACAGACAGCCACCATGTTAGCCTAATGATACAGAGAGGCACCATGTTAGCCTAATAGAACAGATGGCCACCATGTTAGGCAAATTGTATAGACAGCCACCATTTAGCCTAATGATACAGACAGCCACCATGTTAGCCTAATGATACAGAGAGGCACAATGTTAGCCTAATGATACAGAGAGGCACAATGTTAGCCTAATGATACAGAGAGGCACCATGTTAGTCTAATGGTATAGACAGCCACCATGTTAGCCTAATGGTACAGAGAGGTACCAGGTTAGCACTATGGTACAGAGAGGGACCTTGTTAGCTTAATGGTAAAGAGAGCCACAATGTTAGCCTAATGATATAAAAAGGCACCATGTTAGCCTAATAGATAACATGGATATCACATTTGATTATCATTTCAGAATTTCATATCAAGATTTTATACCTCAAAATAATATGTGGACATCAGACCTGGATATAATATCGAGATATCAGACCTGAAAATAATATCTAGATATCAGCCCTGGATAATATATCTAGATATCAGACCTGGATATAATATCTAGATATCCAACTGGAGTAATCTTCCATGGACATCATATATGGATATTATAGGATATACCAGGATATTAAATATGCCATTATGTCATCCCTCCCTGTCTTAATATCTGCCTTCCCCCAGGCCTTCATGAAAATGAAAGTTCAGTGAAAGTGTATCAAGCAACTGTCACGCATTTCAATATGCTGTCTCATGGAATGGAATAGTCATGGAACAGTGATTCTACTGCCAAAAACAGAAGAAATTATATGTGTTAAACTGAAGCTATGTATGTCCCAAACATTCTTGTTAACATCACAAGAGGGGCACTACCTAGGGAATATGGGATTGTTTGGGATACATTGTCCTGCAGATGAACTGTAGACCCAGTCCATATTGTCTCCTGTTCCTTTCGTGGACACACACACACTGACACACACACACTGACACACACACACTGACACACACACACTGACACACACACACTGACACACACACACCCGGTCTCTTCTTTCTCCCTGCAGACGGGTGTTTATTAATAAACGTAAACAGAATGGTTGTTGCCAGGGCAACGCATAGCAGCCCCCTGACTGTTGAAGAGAAGGCGGGGTCTCTTTTTTCCCACCTCCCTCCTTTCTTCCACTCTTCCTCATGCTTGGTCTTCTCTGGACCCACACTCTTCCTCGTGTTCTCACTTTTCTAGATGCACAGTATTCCTTGTCTTCTCACTTCTCCAGATCCACGCTTCTTGTGTTATCACTTCTCCAGAACCTCAGTTTTTTTTGGTGGACAGAGAAGAGGAGAAAAGCAGCACTGTCTGAGGACAGAGAAAAGGAGTTAATAAATCTGAGAAGCCTTCTGAACTGTGAGTTTCTAAAGCATGTATCATAACATTATCTCGACCTGTCTCTGAACCTCAGGGCTCATCCAAACTACACAGGTTGAACAAGTGTCTGAAGACTCAACTGTAGCTCACAACTATGTTCTTAACTGGTCGTACTAGAACCCTCTGGTTCAGACATTTATTATTTCATGGACAGAGTTTATGTCAGACATGAGCTCATCGATGACAGTTTTTTAGTGAGCTAATTAATGGTATGTGTTCGAGAGGGACTCCTAAAGGCCTTGTCCTCTCCAGGCATTCCCTATCCACTCTGACTAGGCGACTGGTTCCCTGCCATACCAAGCCTGGCATCATAACTGAAGCGGCAACCCCGCAGCCAATGTTCTCTACTGACGACAGGAGGCCTTCACACAATATTTGTACTGGCTTAGAATACTGCCGGGGAATCAGTGGCTCTATAAATGTCCACCAGGACTGTGAGACGCAAGGCTGACTGGATTTTTATTAGGCCCTTGTTAGAACTTTTATTTTGTTTACTTTGTGAGATCACAAAATCTAAATAAAATGCGAGCTTGCAGCCATTCCTTCAACATCTTAAGAAGGCTAGCTATGCACAAAGTGTCATTACAGACAGCCAGTCGTCCTGAGACAGTCCACGGCATGTTATGGTATCCTCCGATAATAATGTGGTCCATGTAATGCCAGCCGTCAAAGACTTAGAGCCTGATGCTGTCCGAGTACGTTGGTGAATGCCTGGTTATGAGTGAATGAGTCAACATGAGTGTTCAAAAGAATGAGAAAGCATGTCAAGTGTGTGTGTGTGTGTGTGTCTAAACCCAGCTGTCCATCGGTGCCATGATATGGCAGCTGTTCTGTGGTGACTGACGTTCTTTAGGCTTATTACTTTAACACCCCCACTCGCCGGCCCAAAACCCTGCATGACCCCAAACCCTGTGTGACCCCCCCCCCCCGCATTTTATGACATCATTTACAAAGTGCTCTCTTAGGCAGCTTACAAAGACATCATCAGGGGTCACCAAAATGCAGCCTGCCAATGTGTTGTGATGTGTTCTTATGCCTGCCAGTCAAAACAATGGTTTGCCTATTTGATCACATCTACAACACACATCTAGATAAGGATGTTCACTCTCAATATGTAGAAATATCATTCCCATCAACATGCGCAGTGTATTGATATACACGCCCCGGGTGGACCTGCTGTAAAAACACTATTGAAAAGACGATTCCATTACGCACCCACATCTGTAACTACTACGCTCCCAAATCTGTAACTACTACACATCCGCATCTGTAACTATTACCACCGCATCTTTAACTATTACCACCCGCATATGTAAATACTACCACCCGCATCTGTAACTACTACCCACCCACATCATCTAACTACTACGCACCCACATCTCTAACTACCACACACCCAGATCTGTAACTACTACGCACCCACATCTGTAACTACTACGCACCCACATCTGTAACTACTACGCACCCACATCTGTAACAACTACGCACCCACATCTGTAACTACTACGCACCCACATCTGTAACTACTATGCACCCACATCTATAATTACTACGCACCCACATCTGTAACTATTACGCACCCGCATCTGTAACTACTACGCACCCACATCTGTAACTACTACGCACCCACATCTGTAACTACTACGCACCCACATCTGTAATTACTACGTACCCACATCTGTAGCTATTACCACCCGCATCTGTGACTACTACGCACCCACATCATCTAATTACTACGCACCCACATCTGTAATTACCATGCACCCACATCTGTAACAACTACGCACCATGATCTGTAACTACAATGCACCCACATCTGTAATTACTACGCACCCACATCTGTTACTACGCACCCACATCTGTAACAACTACGCACCATGATCTGTAACTACAATGCACCCACATCTGTAATTACTACGCACCCACATCTGTTACTACGCACCCACATCTGTAACTACTACCCACCCACATCATCTAACTACTACGCACCCACATCTGTAACTACTATGCACCCACATCTGTTACTACTACGCACCCACATCTGTAACTACTACGCACCCACATCTGTAACTACTACGCACCCACATCTGTAACTACTACGCACCTACATCTGTAACTACTACGCACCCACATCTGTAACTACTACGCTCACGCATTTGTAACTATTACCACACACCTGCATCTGTAACTACTACGCACCCACATCTGTAACTACTACGCATCCGCATCTGTAACTATTACCACCCGCATCTGTAATTACTACCACCCGCATCTGTAACTACTACGCACCCACATCTGTAACTACTATGCACCCACATCTGTAACTACTACGCACCCACATCTGTAACTACCACACACCCGCATCTGTAACTACTACGCATCCGCATCTGTAACTATTACCACCCGCATCTGTAATTACTACCACCCGCATCTGTAACTACTACGCATCCGCATCTGTAACTATTACCACCCGCATCTGTAACTACTACGCACCCGCATCTGTGACTATTACCAGCGCATCTTTAACTATTACCACCCGCATATGTAAATACTACCACCCGCATCTGTAACTACTACGCACCCACATCTGTAACTACTATGCACCCACATCTGTAACTACTACGCACCCACATCTGTAACTACTACGCACCCACATCTGTAACTACTACGCACCCACATCTGTAACTACTACGCACCCACATCTGTAACTATTACCACCCGCATCTGTGACTATTACCAGCGCATCTTTAACTATTACCACCCGCATATGTAAATACTACCACCCGCATCTGTAACTACTACCCACCCACATCATCTAACTACAACGCATCCGCATCTGTAACTACTACACACCCACATCTTTAGTTATTTATATAAACTTTTAAATGTTCCTCCTATTCATCAGAAGGAATGGAAGACCAGGAGCCTGAGACGGACCCAGAGGTGTGCTTTGACCCGCTCTTCATTAACGAGGAAGATCAGAAAGGGTGCGAGGGATTTGATGAGGAGAGCAGAGACCCGTTTCTGCCTTTCCTTCGAGTTTCCCACACAAACCCCCAGATGAGCGGCTCAGCTCACATCCAGTCATCCCTTTCAGCCACGCACAGAGACGGACTGGATGCCTTGCAATCCCAGGACAAGGAAATGGACATTGTCTTTACAAGTACTGGGGGAGAGAGTGGAGAGTCTTCTGGGCCTCAACCGACGACAGGGTCAGGATGGGTCCAGACTCCTCTCATGGAAATGGATGAACTGTTGAAGAGCTGTGGTGAAATGACAGGCATGTCATTCAGCTCTCACCTCTCCACCAGGTACACAGACACAGACCTATCAAGATCAGCTCCGAACCAGAACCAGTCCGACATGGAGAAGATGAATGCTATGATTGGAAGTTGTAGGAAAGACATACTTCCCTCTATAACGTCTTACACAGACACACACCTGGATGCCTCCAGGGTACAATGCCAAAGTCACCTGAAAGAGATAGACACCATTTTGGATCAAGGCGGAGCCACAGGACCTTCTGCCCAGCCTCAGTTACCACCTCTGACCTCAGCAGGCTGTCAGCTGAGTGGGACTATGGCCGAGTATCAGACAGAGTTGATGGGTATGCTGTCCATGTTAGAGAAGTGTATGGATGAGGCAGGGATGAACTTCGGGCCTTTGGAGTGGACCTACCCCAGCTTACCCAAAGGTTTTGGACATCCCAACGTGGATGAGTTGATAAAACAGAAACACGCAGAGGGTGAAATAGGGGACAGTTTGGGTATGGCTAATCACTCAACCTCGCAGAGAGTTCATCAACAGAACATTGTGGGTGAATTTGGGGAGCATGCAGAGAGTGCCATGTCTGAAGGACTAGAGTCTGAATTTTGTGTGGATTTACAGCCCCCAAGCTATCAAAGTATCTCAACAGAAGAGCAGATGGATGGATCAGGAGATAGTGGTCAGAGACACAGAGGTGAAAATGTCTTGGGCCTGTCTGTGAGGGACCCAGGAGAACATGGATTGGGTCAGTCTGTGAAGGACCCAGGAGAACATGGATCTGGTGGGTCTGCGGAGGACCCAGATGCTTGCAGCATGGAGGGCATCCAACAGGAGACAGGGATGAGAGAGGTGGAGTTGACGGGTTCCATGCAGGAGTTGGAGGCGCTAGGGAGTGACCTGGAAGGGTACATTGAGCAGGTTGGGAGGTTAGAGAAGAGACGAGACGAACTAATGGAAGAGTTGCAAGCGCTTAGGGAGGAGAAGATCGGGACCGATGAAGGGGATGAAAGAGAACAGGAGGTACAGTTAAGGCACACCGTGAACATCGACGCAGACAGGAGGAGGGAGGCGCGGATGAGGGAGTGGCAGTCATTGAGGGCAGAGAGGAGTGAGGAGGAGGTGAAGCTGTTCCGTGTATATTTGGAGAGGCAGGGTCTTCAGGAGGAGACAAGGAGGCTCAAGAGGAGACTGTTCTCTGTCACCAGGGAGTGTACGCAGAACCAGGTGCTCCTGGCCACACAGCAGCGTGGGGTTGCCCAGCTCAACAAGGAAAAGGTAGGTGCAGAACAAGGTAATATCAGGGTCATTCAAACTGGTTGAATATCAAGATGATTCTGAATCACCCAGTAAACCTGAACCATTGGTGTTCCTGAACCATTAATGTCTGCCATAGCTTTCAAATTACTGGAAACTTCCAAGTAAGTTCATACTGTTCTAGAACTTGACTGGTTTTCCAGAATATTGTTAATGTTCTAGAACCTTAAGAGTGTCCTGAACTATCAAATAGTTCTGGGCCCAGTTTTCCTAAAGCATATCAACACCAAGTTAATTGTTAGTTATACGATTCTACATTCCTATTTTCTGGTTCTAATGATGAACTAATTCTGTTTTTGGGAAACAGGCCCCTGGAACCAAAATACTTGAGGAACTTTGTATACTTTCTAGAACACATGTTGCATTCATCAGAGCTCATCTGTGCAAGATCTTCTGTTTCTTACCTTCATCTCCCCTGGCCCAGGTGGAACTTGATGCCCTGACAATCCAACTAACCGAGGAGGCCTCTCAGCTCCGATCCAACCACCAGAACCACCTCTCCACCCTGCATGCCCAATTCCAGGCCCACACTTCCAGTCAGACTCCACTCCCCATGGAGGAGATAACCCAGAGCAAGAGGAACTCCTGTGGGGACATTCAACAGTACCTGCAGTCGGGCCTAAAATCCCTGGAGGAATGGTATGACTACTGTACGACTATGAGACGTTTATCTTACTACATAAACCACAACCTTTCCTCACACCTAAGAAATGGCAGTGGGCAATTTATTGAATTTTGTTGCGCAAGAGACTGGGTCCCCAATAAACAACATGTTTTGCAAACAAATTGAAGTGCACTGTCCTTCCCAATTTGCCAGGTACGAGCCCATGCTGCTGGCCCTGTTGAAGCGCAGGGAGGGGACATCAGAGGCCTTGGGGAGGGCCAGGCAGCAGGCCCAGGAGCTCAGGGGTCGCCTGAAGCCCCTCCGGGAGGAGGAACAGAAGCTGGGGCTACAGAGGGCCTGTCTGGAGGAGAGAATGAAGCTGATTGAGGCACAACGCAGAGAAGACATAGAGACCTACAAGGTACGGAGGAAGAGGATAATGGAAAGATGAATGAGAGCCGGGAGGATGGATGAAGGAAAGGAAAAATGTAATGCAGAAAGAGGCGGTGAAAGGAGGAAAGGAAGGATGCATCAAGGAATGGTGGGAAGTGTTTGTACAGTGGCATGGTTGGAACACAAGTGTGTCCAGAAATTCTACACGCTCGCATTACAAATCAAGGCCCCCTGAACACGCACAGCACACAAATACCCATTTCTATATCAGCAGGTCAATTTATTTCCTTCAGGTTCATTTGGTCTTTGTGGATCACTGGGTGTCCCTCTCCCTACAGGAGACAGTGGACCAGCTGGAGGAGACCAGCAGAGAGCAGAGGATGGAGGTTCAGTTCCAGAAGAGGACAAATAAAGAGATGGAGGAACTGACAGCCAGCCTCACAGAAGAAGTAAACCTGTACAGGTGAGATCAGACAGCCTCAATAAAGAACATTAGAGGTGAGACCAGACAGCCTCACAAAATAACTTTTACCGGCCATTATACAATAAGTACCAACTGACCACAAGCATGCTTAATTGAAATTCTCCTTTAAAGTTGCTTTCAACTCCAGGACAAGGATTAATCTGCTCCAGGACAGGAACCCAGACATTTAGCTGAATCAGTTGAAGAACCTAAAATCCACAGCTAATATTGGCTTTGGCTATTGGGATCAGTTGATTCGCTGGCTGATCATATGCTGTTCATAGTACATAGAGCTGCCTTAACATCAGTTATACTCCCCTCTCTGGCTGCAGGAGCATCATTGACAGCCAGAACCAGAATGATCGAACGGATGTGAAGGAGAAGACATAACTGGAGCCAACAGTCTGCAGAGTTCAAATGGCGGTTTAGGTCTCAGAGACAATTAACCACATCGGGTTTTTTTTATGCCTACAAGTCACTTAAAACACTATTCCCATGCCTCTAATTAGAAGCTTACACTTAAGAGGGTTATCACGTGAGTACGATCTGTAATTGTACAAAGAAAAATTTATTAAATGGAAATATTCTTCATGAAAAATCTCAAGAATTGTCTACATCACTTAAGCACACAGACAAGCCTTAGCTGCCGGGCATCAGATTGGAGATGAACTCACACGTTCTAGAACACACTATAATTCTCATTCTATATTTACGCAGATGCAGTGAATAAACATGTCAGAACAATAATGGAAATGCCACAGAAAAGCTTTCCCCATATACTCCATGCCCCCAATCAAAATGAGTCTACATCAAGACTAGTGTTTCTGCCTGTCACACTGTCAAGTTAGAAGAAAATGTAATACAATGAATATACGAGTGTCACACCCAATACATGTTCATCATGTCACGTTTAGTCCAAACCTAAAAACTTCTGAATGCATATGAAGGGAAAAAATCGTGTTTCCAGTGTCGATGCGGTCTACAGAATGCACAATTGTGGAACCATCTGAAAAGCAGAGGGTTCTGTAAGGGTCTGTGGCAAAAGACTGTAATGTGATTGCGTTGTTTATACAGAGGAAAAATACCATGCCATAAATAAAGGTGTTGTTTTTCAAAGTCAACCGAGTGAGTGACGGTAATAAGTTCACCACAGTCGAACGCACGCGGCGTACCGTTCTGGTCCGCGGCCAGGACAAGGGAAGGTGTGCATATATGGGCAGCACCGCGGAACGCTTTAAACAAGGACACGCTGAGAACCAATACATCATCCATCCCCTGAATACATCAACGGCCGAGTTATAAGCCCACCTTCGCAATGCTTATGTTACGACCAACGTCCAAGGGTACGGATGTCGAGTCATAACCAAGTCTCTGTAATGGCGTTGGAAGAAGCATTCTCTAAACAACGACGAGGATAATGGAGCTAGACAGATCGCAGCGGAATCCGGTCCAGCTCGCGTGCCAAATGTCTCCCTGCTCCCCGCGGTAGTCCACTACTCCTGACTAGGGACTACAGGAATCTGGTTTAAACTGCTGTACAACGGAAATAGGGCGTCATTCTACCCTAGACTAAACCACACTTTCCAAGACTGGTACACGGGCTGACAAGAGACACACTTCAATGTGTTGATGAAAGTAAACACGAGACAGGAGGGCTTATAAATGAGGTCCTTGGGCGTTTAATAAGAGTACACAGGGTGAAGTGTTTCCTGGTTTATAGTTTCACCAGATGAACGCAAACAGTGACTTGACATTTTCAAACGATGCCCAGTCAGACGAACGCCACGGTCGGAAATAGCAACAGTATTAGTCTTGGCCCAGATGCGATTTTTCTCTGGTGTTTTTCTTGAACTGGTTTCGTTCGGTTGGTCCCAAACGCAACCCAACATTGCGGCTTTTAAAGGACCTTTCAGACCGAACCAACATCTTGAGCGTTACAGCAAGACAAAGAGAGGTCACAATGTGTGTTTTTGTGAAGCTTGGCAATTCCCATGTTGTGAGCGCATGCAATGAGTTCACCTTTAAAAAAAAGGCACAATGACTAAAACCTGTGATTAGAACGTGTGGAACTATAGAAGGTAACCCCTTTAACCAGCAACAAGGTCATTGTACAGACTGCTGAATCAGCGTTGGTCACGGATCAAGCCAGAGCCTCGATTCACTCTTCAAACTGTTTGGTTTCCTCCAACAAGCCCTTAGGTGGCCAGATATAAGCGCACAGTGATTAGGACACAGGTGTCAATAATGGAAAATGTTTTATTCAGAAAGCACTGACTGTACAATTTAATATAAGATAAAGGTACAGGACAAGGAAACAGCATAAAGACATCACAATAGCAACAAAAAAACACACACACCAAAAAATTAAATCACATTAAAGAGCTAAATACTTCCAACAAAAAATATGTTTTAAATTCCTACCCGGGCTTTGGTTACAGGGTGCCCAATCAATGAAGATGAATTGAAAAGGAAATGCTGGTCATAGTCTAATAATGATACAGATGGTTTCTCAGAGGAAGAAAACACAGATCTTTAACCACAGCCAACACAAGTGAGGGGCAGAGAGACAGGTTACTTTTAAAAGTATTAATATTCAATAGAAAGAACCCTTGTAGAAAAACAGTGGTAGTTTGTCATACCGTGTAGGTGGGGGACGCCAATCGAGGAATTAAAAAAATAATCTTTATATTACAGTACAAAACTTGTTCTAGGAGCAGGGATTTCAAGACAATAAATTACTCTTTTACACCACGAGAGAGAGAGAGGGAGGAGAGCAAGAGGCAGAGCGAGAGAGAATGTCCATATTACACTTTCATCTGCTTTGAGTCAAGGAAATAGTACTTACTGGCTTTGTCCCAGTTATCTGACCATACACTTCCTAACTTCACGGATTTAAAAGGTAATGACAGAAGAAACCGCACTGACATGCCTACGACTCCAGGGCTCCACCTAAGCAGTGCTTTTAGATTTGTGAAAAGTAGTGAACAAGTGCAACCTTCAGGACACGTTATTGGGACACAGTAATAAGTGGCTGTTTAACTTTGTGCCACATTGCTCAGAGCACAGAGGGGCAGACTGGGAGGGCGGGTGGAGCCTCACCCGATTGGTTCACTCAGGCCGTGACTTCCGGGTCTGTTCCCGCCTCTGGATCCTCATCATTATAAATGTTCTCAGCCTGAACGGAGAGGAAAAATGGACTTTACATACATACGTGTGTGTGTGTGTGTATATATACACACACATTTATTACACAGAACAATGAGTGTTATACAGCTCCGGAAATATGTAAGAGACCACTGCACCTTTTTCTTTCCTTTCCAAAAAAGTGTGGAACAGAAGCATTCAATTTGCATTGGTCTCTTAATTTTAACCCTTCTGTCCCATACTTAAAACCATCCTTTTCAACTTTTTTGGAAAGAGGAAGGTGCAGTGGTCTCTTAATTTGTACCGGAGCTGTATGGAGAAGTGAATCTGTCTCACCATCTGCCAGACTTGCATGATGTTGTCCTCGGACACAGAGCAGATGACCCAGGGTTCATTGGGGTTCCAGGAGAAGTCTGAGATCTTAGCTGTGTGCCCCCCATGGATGAACTGGGACACGGTTGGAAATGGAGTCAAACGATTAATTAGAGCTGGACAACAGAAATCCATTAAAACTATCTTGATAAATTCACTAAATGATCACTTAATAAATCAATAGAAAAACATACAAAGAAGAATGCACACGGTTTATTTCTATGTTTTTACAGTTTATCAAAACTGTTACGAAAGTCCCCATGTGGGTTTCACTGGACCCACAGCCCACAGGACCCACAGGACCCACGGTACACTTCTAACCCCCACAACGCCGTCCCTCTGAAGCTCTAACAAAACAAGCTCACCAGCAGCTCAGGGGGGCCGTCTTCAGCGTCCTCCGGCGACTGCTCTTCTCCGATTTTACTAGAAACACACAGACGGACGGATCAGTTTAGTGCCTAGCAACAGTTTGGCCTGGGGATGAGAGGTCGGGGTTCACCTGGCGGGCGGCGTCTCACCTGAGGTCCCAGACGTTGAGTCTTCTGTCCGTACCGCTGGACGCCAGGATGGTCTCGTTATGGGGGGACCACTGGACCTACACCAGCCCAAATCAGAGAGCTCAGACACAGGACCAATCACAGGACTGGAACTAACAACATAGCCATAGCGCTCTTCTGATGTGAGCTCATTCATTATTCCCCACAAAAGTAAAGTCTTAAAATCGGTTTAGGAAAGTTCAGGTTTTAGATTGTTTTCTTCTTCTTCAAAGCAGCAAAGGGAATTGGGAAAAAGGGCACACTTTCCGGGGGGGGGACTGGGCCAGGCCGTATCCTACCTGAAATATCTCATCCTTGTGCGATTCAAAGGAGTGGAGCTTCAGCTTGAGGTTCCTCAGGTCCCACAGAGCGACTGTCTGTAAGGGAAGAGAGAAGCAGAAGACGACACGTTTAAACAGGTCACGGACCCCTGCAAGCAGGCTGTGACCACGGCAGCATCCTCCAACATACATAACGGTACCCTGTAGAGCTGATACCCACTCTGCCCTAAAGACACTGAACACCAAAGAGATAGTGGGTAGATTTTGGGGGCACCATCAACTCCACTGTGGCAAAAATCTAATAATAATTTCATGAGTTGTGGCCGGTGTGTTGAGTCCTGGAAAGGGAACATGTTTATCGGGGGACCTTAATAAGCCTTACAAACATCAAAGAAATACAACAAAAGCTAGACGCCTGGAACCGATGAAGTAGACGTTCATAAAAAGGATCGAAGCCAAGACACTCTGTAACGGACAAAGACACACATCCAGTCCACAGCAGGATACCCAGTCGTGACACTCTACCAACGCTCTTAATTCATTCCTGTATGATGCCTTTCTAGTGGCACATTGTCACTGGTCCCTCATATAACCGTGTTCTACATGTCCCAAGGACCCGTCCACTGGGTCCTATTGTACGGTAACTTTAACTTTTATGTTGTTATGCTGTTAATTCTGCATGCGCGAGCCCTTTGTTGATAATGTCAAGCGATAAAAGAATGTCCCAAACTGAGGTACATGGAAAGCAGTGTTCCCTGGAACACGTCGAAGCATGTTCTGAACCTTATAACAGCATTCGGTAACGTTGGGGAACATACCTTGTCTGCAGAACCAGTGGCCAGGATGAACTCGCTGTAGGGGTTAAACGAGAGGCAGTTGACCTCAGCAGTGTGGGCGTCCACCGCGTGGCTGGGCTTGGACGTGTTGTTGGAGCGAGTGTCCCAGCTGAGAGAAAGGTCAAAGGTTAGAGGCGCCAGACCATAAAGTTCGTCCCTCTAAAAACTCTTCCTCCCAGGCGAGTTAGTGACCGCTGTAAATACAATCTAAAGAGCTTTAATAAGGAATGAACGGAAGGGAAAACGACGCCAGGGACCTCCTTACATCATCAGTTTCTGGTCGTCAGCCACGGACCCAAACAGCGACTCGTGGAGTAGATGCCAGGAAACGTCCTCCACCACGGCCGTGTGACCCGTGAAGATGGTCTTGGCATCCACGATCTTCCCCTCCTTCGGCACGGCGCTGATGTCCCACATGCAGATGGTCTGAGGACAGAACCGGGGCCAAAGCGGGTCAGAGGACAGAAGCGGGGCCAAAGCGGGTCAGAGGACAGAAGCGGGCCAAAGCGGGTCAGAGGACAGAAGCGGGGCCAAAGCGGGTCAGAGGACAGAAGCGGGCCAAAGCGGGTCAGAGGACAGAAGCGGGCCAAAGCGGGTCAGAGGACAGAAGCGGGGCCAAAGCGGGTCAGAGGACAGAAGCGGGGCCAAAGCGGGTCAGAGGACAGAAGCGGGGCCCAGCGGTTCAGAGGACAGAACCGGGGCCCAGCGGGACAAGTCACCGCAATGGATCGGCCTCCTTCTCGTCACGTGATGACACGAGCCAATCCGTGTGACGTTCTAACAATAGCTTAGCGTGTCTGTGGGGGGGGGGGGGTCTTACGTGGTCATCGGAGGCGCTCAGAAGACACCCGGAGAGGTTGGGGTTCCATGACAGGCCGTAACCCTCCTTCTGATGACCCCTCAGACGCAGGTCAGGGGTGCACTCCCCCGAGGGGTCTGGGGGACACATCGAACGTTACACACGCTTCCTGTCAGACATCATCCACCAGCAAAAGGTTTCGGTGGGGGGGGGGGGGGGGGGGGGGCTGGAAGAATTGTAGCCGTGGCTTCAACTAATTATTTTTACACTGAAGTGATGCATTTAAGTCATAAGAGATTCCTATTGGAAGTCATGAAGGACTGACCTCCAGGGGAGATATGGGCGGGATGCAGAACCCAGGCCCGTTACGCTGTAGCACTGAACAGGCCTTACCTGGTTTGGACGGGTGCTTGGTGTAGTCAAACACCAACACGTCTGATGTGGGGGTCTTGGTGGCGATGATGCAGGGGTTCTGGGGCATGTAGCGGGCCCGGTTCACCTCTCCCTCGTGGTTTATCTTGATCTCAATTTCAATCTTTCCACTAACGGATCCAAAACCTCCAAACTCTACAGAGAGAGACAGGAGAAATGTTTAGACAAACTAGATCCGCCGCCATCAGTCAAACTAGATCGGCCGATATCATTTAAAGTAGATCTGATCCAGGTTAGTGTAAACATGACAAATCAGCCCCCAGAAGCATTTTCGGGCAGGTCTCCACTAGGAAACATTACATTTCTGTCTCAGGTTTTGTGCAAAACGTTTGGGTATAGTGTTAGAATTGCAGGTTGGGTTTAGGGCCATGTTAAGTTTAGGCATAAAGATAGGTCTGTTAGGGTTAGCATGAGTGTTTCTCACCGCCTTTCTCGCTGTCATAATGAGAAGCGTCAAACTGCGCGTCGTCATTGGGCAGCTGGACACTGGCGATAACCAGGTGATTCTGCTCGTCTGACGTATGTGTCCCCAGAACCAGGCGGTGCACACTGAAATCCTTCCCCTCGGGCCTGGTGGGAATCAAACATTAGCCGAGGGGGAACAAAGGTGAGATTGTAGTACAGTTTCTGTTTCATCCCATCATCGAGCAGCTGCGGATGCAGTGAGGCTGGGTTGTAAACGGTGTGTGGGCGCGCACGCACGTTACCAGAGCCACGTTCAGATCATTTAAGTTGTGTCAGTCAGTGGAACTAGGCAGTGCTTTGAAGATCAGGGGGTATTCATTCTGTCTTAGCCGTGAAGTGTGTCATTAGACAGAACGCAACAGGGAGAAACAGACCTGAAGCTAGAACTTTCTTTTGTTGTTATGAACAGCAGTTGAAAGTGCAAGGAGGGGTCTACAGATGACGGCCTGGCAAATCCAATTCAAAACATCACACACTGCTTCCAGTTGTAGATCATGGTTCAGCACAATGATCTGAATAGCTAAATGGTGGCACCCCAGAGCCCGTTTTACCTGGAGACATCCGGCAGCCACTGGGCCGTGAGACTGGGCCACTCCAGGGCGTGGGTCATCACCAGGTCGTAGAGGAAGGGGGTGTTCTTCTTCCAGATCTTATACTCCTCATTTATGACCCGCTCCTCCACTGCGTCATCAAAGGCTGCTACAAGGGGAGTAAAACATTTGACGTTTTTGGCAAGCAGTGTATCTATTCATTCGTGTTTTATTCATCAATGCCGTCAACTAGCTAGATCAGGAATTCTCAACCACACACCTACAAATAGCCACTTGTGGGATTTTGAACAAGCAACCCTCCAGTTACTGGCAATGATCTATAAACACTAGGATTTCTGCTGCCCCTTTCTCTTAACCTCTTGCTGCTGTGGGCTTAAACCAGTTTCTAAACCCCATCCAAAAAACGCCCAGTCTTGACCATATGTATGCCCAGCAACAAGAGGTTAACAAAATATTCCGTAAGAGATCTTTTTTGACTTGGTTTCCAGCTTTCTTTTGTGGAAACCATGCTTATTACTGTTATTATTAACGTTTATAAACAGCCCAACAAAAACATGTCATGTGTTGGGTAACTACTTAATAGAATAGCAGGAATTTAGTTTCAAAACTAAATGTTCGACTTAGGTTCTAGAAATGAAGTCATGAACATAAAGCTGATTATGTATTTCAATTGTTATGCCTGCAAATTTGACTGGTACATTACCAGATACCAGAATTGAAAAACCTCGATTCCAATAACGGCCGGGCCAAAATCACACAGCATTTGCAAAAGGACTGGACAACAGAGTACATACGTAGTATCGACAGCTCATGTTAGCTAACCATGTCATCGGACCAGTCACTCTGAATCTTATCTGTTAGTTACCTACCAAAGCAAAAATAAATGATGGGCAACGATTTAAGTGAGATAATACATACAGTTAACTGCAATTAGTAACAACATTCGTCGGTATAAAAAGCCACAAACCGAAGTAGTAGTAGTAACCGAGTCGTCAGACTCAGCTCAGGGGGCAAGTGTGGTGGAATGTTTCCGACCAGGCCTCCATAAACAATAGTGAAACACTATCAGGCGCATTAGCATGCTAGCATGCTAACACGGCTAGCATTCATTTGTATCTAGCTGCTACAGTAAGCAGTAAAAAGGACCGAGAGGACCACTACCTTCTTTATCGGCCATTGAAGCGAATCGACGGGATACAGAAGAAGAAATCTTGAATTCGTCTAGCTAGCTAGTTCACCTGGAACATTAGCTAGTCGCATAAAACGTAACAGATGCGCTTTGTGTCTAGCGGTGCGCGGTGGACACGTTCGCGCCAACTCCGACAGGCAAAGAGCCGCTGGGCCGCCAATCAGCAAGACAGCTTGCTGTGACGTCATTTTATTTCCTACATAAATGAATAGCGGAAGTTGTCGTAAGAGAAAGTAAGGTGAAGGCAGTACTGTCAAATAGGCATAATAAACTCTGTGTTTGTATATTCTAGAATTATCTGGAGAACGTTTTCACACGTTTCTTTGCTGATTCAGTCCATGGATGCTCAGAATCGAGTGATCACTCACTACATCACATTACCAACCACGCCTCCTACCCAGTTCTGTGTAGTTTGAGTACATGGCTGGTAGAGGGTAGCAATGTATCAGTGTATCCACGTCTGTTGCTCGAGCAGTTTTTTGTCAACACCTGATCTGGAATTGTATCTTCTTCAATAACTCATCCGAATTTCAAAGCCCACAATACAATTTACAAATGTTGCTTTAATCTGGACCAACCTATCAATAACCCGAGGCAATAAAAAAATGTAAATGTTTTTTGCTACAGAAATTGCCTTTGTAGATTCTAAGATACCGTCCACAAAGTTAAGCTCCGCCCTCAACCAAAAAGCACTACAAAGTGTGATGTGAAATGGGCTCAGTACTGTCAGAGAGCTCTTTGCCATCTATGACTCTCTCTGTAAATCAGGACCTCCAAACCAGGGGAGCTAAGATGGGGCATGATTGAGGCCAGTGGAAGCTGATCTGTTGGGTCGAAAGTCACTCTCGTACCGCGGTTTGAACTTGAGTGACACACCTCATCCACGAACGGTTGCTCGACGCGTGGCCGCTGACTCAACTGACATGCTTCGATGCATTCCTGAGTACTTTTTGGTTGGTGCTACACTCATCCTTGGGGATGATTTAGACCAGGACACACTCTACCAGGACCTTCATTCCAGGACCTCTATTCCAGGCACTGTCAGAGGAAGGTCCTCAGGATTGTTGCTGATTCTGGTCTAGCAAACCACAGAGTGTTCCCTGTTGCCGCTAAATAAGCAACGCTGATAGGACCCAGAACTGTTTCTACCGCCCAAGACAAAAGACTGCTAAATAGTCAAAATGTCCATGTGGACAGTAATGAAATACCTATTTATATGTACTGCTTCTCTTCACACTGACCCAGACTCCCACACCCACACATACATCAGAACATATGAACACGGCAGACTGTGTCGCCCTCTAATCTGACTCATTAGGATTTGAATGGCAATGCTGATCCAACAACAACTATTGAAATGCTTAGTGGATACCAGGCCGGATCCCGCTTCATCCTCCTACCCAGATGGGCAGTCAGTTCAGGGCTGTGTTCAACCACCTGTCAAAACATTTTAATTGCAAAACGCTTCATCAAACAGAATGAAACGGGGAAAGGCGTACCTGCATTTGTCTGATAGGAAACTCGGTTTGCAGAAACGTTTAGCAACTAAACACTTTGTTTGGCGTAATAAATGCACCCCTGACATCTGAGACGAACCGCGTGTGTGGTTGGATAAAGAGGAGACGGACTGCGTGTGTGGTTGGATAAGGAGGAGCCTGACTGCGTGTGTGGTTGGATAAGGAGGAGCCTGACTGCGTGTGTGGTTGGATAAGGAGGAGACGGACCTTGTGTGATTGGATAAGGAGGAGACTGACCGTGTGTGTGGTTGGATAAGGAGGAGACGGGCCGTGAGTGGTTGGATAAGGAGGAGACGGACCGCGTGTGGTTGGATAAGGAGGAGACTGACCGTGTGTGTGGTAGGATAAGGAGGAGACGGACCGTGTGTGGTTGGATAAGGAGGAGACTGACCGTGTGTGGTTGGATAAGGAGGAGACTGACCGTGTGTGGGGTTGGATAAGGAGGAGACGGACCATGTGTGGTTGGATAAGGAGGAGACTGACCGTGTGTGGGGTTGGATAAGGAGGAGACGGACCGTGTGTGGTTGGATAAAGAGGAGAGCGATTAAACAGTAGTCACCTATTCTGCTGCTTCTGGGATGTTGGCTCTGTTGGGTTGGCCATATTTACTGCTGACAGAGGGCCTGGAGCTCCACTCCACACTCAAACATACCTCATGCACACACACACACACACACACCTCAGAGCAGCACACACTCCACAGGAGATAGAGCCAGGTGCCAGTGAAGGCAAACGTCTACCTTTGGAGTGAAGCCTAAAGCGACTCAAAGAAGACGGATTCAATCCTTCACAATGATGTTCAGGGTTAGGTAGTGAGCTTAAAGTTGAAGCTTTGGTATTGAGGATATGCTAAGAGTTAGATAGTAAATGGGCAAGTCACCCATTTTTACATGTGGCCATATTTAGACTTTTATGTTATAGTTTTTCCTGGAACCATTTATATTTTTACATTCTGTGTTGTTACAGAGAGAAGTGGTGTTCCTAAATGGTTGTTTAAGTGAGTCATCACTTGTCATTTACTACAATATGAAAAGGTTTCTCCATAATAAAACAACAAAAAAATCACCTAACCACACAAACATAGGGAAAATGATCCCACAGTTTCTTATTAAGTTTACCTCCACCACATACAGCATCTATGAACGGTATGACTTCTGCCACTGGCTGTTTTAAAAGCTTATTAGCCAGTAATATTTCGTTAGATACCATTACGCATTGTGTTAAACTGACTAAAGTTTCTTATTAAGTTTACCTTCACCATAAATAGCATCTACTTTTGCCACCTGCCGTTTTTACCGCTTATTAGCCATTCGTGAATGACATTGATACAGTAACTATCAATACAGGAGACGATAACTGACTTTTTCGTCAAGGAAAAGACCAGAGAATCGTGTAGCCAGCTTTTTTCCACCCTGAACAAATCCTAATGCCTAATTAGAAAATCCACCAGAAACAGTCGCAATATAACAGCAAACTCTTTTATTTTAGGCTTCCTATGACATAGCTATTGAAGGTTGTAGCCAGCAATGTTTCTGTCTATCCTGAACCAATCCTAATGCATAATATGTTTTGCCAGTGATGGGAGTCAAACGCAGGACGTGTTGATTGGTAGGCCGTGTTTATAACCACTACCCTATTTAACAAGGGGTAGTCTGTCAGTCAGTCACTCAGTCAGTCAGTAAGAGACATTCGCTCTTCTAAGCCAGCTCTGCTTACGCGGTCCGGAAAAAATACCCAAGGTTCACAGTTGGAGATCAAGTTGGGTCATTCTGTTCCAATGGTCGTATACAGTAAGAATTTACAGTATTCTTATTTGTCTGGGATTAAATAAAGAAGATTATTTATTGTGTGGAATTAATTTATTCTGGAATGGTCTGTTATAATGAACATGCAGTGCAATTTTCCAGATGATATTTCTCAATATAGATTTTGTCAGAATAACAGTGAATAATTAATGCATTAGATGGTGGGGGAGCATGGGAAATGCTGACAGAGAGGAGGGGTAGATAGAAACGAATGCACCCAAGATGGAGAAAGAGAGAGAAGGAGAGAGGAGGGAAGGAGTCAGAGAGTAGAGGAGAGTAGAGGGGAGGCAGGGGGAGGGTGAGTGGGGAAAGAGACAGCGAGAGTGTGACAAGCCAAGGAAGGCTTTCTGCGACATTAGAAAGAACCTAAAACTTTAGATCCCAATCAGAACCTTTTTTTTTAAATCCCCCAGCCAGTTAAAGAACCCGGTGCCCTCTTTGGTTATTTTACTTTCGTAAAAGTATTCTCAGAGTTCATAACATAAAACCTTAAATAATGCATGCAGAGTTGAATTGGGACTATACCCATTCATCCTTAAAACCCACAAAAAATAAATTAAGGCCATTAAATGTCAGAGCTTATTGAAATGCTACCTTGCCCTAACAGAGAGTACGCTGTGACAGAATACCTGACTGGAATTAAGAAGATCCTTGGCTAGGTACAGACTCAGTACGCATACTTGCTATTAAAAGAGGCAGCAATAGGGAGGCCGAGATCTCAACAGAGGACCATGCATGTGTACCCTAAACATAACCAATGTTGACGTCTTTATTTTCCATAGTAATTCTCACTTGTGACTCAGTATTTGCACTTTTTTCCCAACATGCTTTGGCAACGTAATCAAATGTTCTTCATTCCCATAAAGCTCTTTCAATTGAAATCTAATTAAGAGGGGAGAGAAAGGGAGACAGAAACAGAGAGGAAACCTAATGGTTTCGGCCTGGACATTTCTTTGATCGGAGGGTAGAGAGATGGGAAATCTGAGGGGGAAAGGGAGGAAAGGATGGTGAGAGGAGCGGGAGGGAGTTGAAGAAATAGGTAGACGTGCATGATCTTTATAAAGAGATTTAGTTTGACATGACCTCTTCCGAGAAAAGTAGACCGCATTGGTAAGTAGAAATGAGCCATGTGACAAAGCAGGGTCACTCAAACACACATCCGTCTTTAACAAATGCGCTTCTCTAGAGAACACGCCACTTGGACGGAGATGGCCCATTCTTCTGTCCTAATCCAATTTCCTCCGTTCCTGTGATCACTGACAGCCGCACAGACACAGATACGGACACACAGCCACACCGTTTCTGTCTGACTATATTTGTACTGAGAAAATATGCCACCATCACTCGTGGATGATAACAGAAACAAACATTCATTGCTTTTAATTGAGACATTATCGCACCTCTCCTGCCTTGCTTGTTCACACGGCTCAGAAAATACTGGGCTGTAATTGAAACAGAAGAGCTACAGATCCATTGATTGTGTTGTGCTTCCCTGGGCCCAGCGTAACATCGATCCTGTCCCCATGATTGATGTGGGTTTGAGCTGTCCTTCCGTGGTCTGTTGACCGAGACATTCTTCACCTGCAGGAAACGTTGAAGTCTCTGGGCAATTCGGGTTTTCTGTGGAGTGGACGACTTTTGAGCTGTGAACCCTGGTCAAAGGTGGCTCAAGTTGAAGGAAAAAGGGTGATATTTGGGACTCCCCACATGAGGGTTAAGTGTTATTTTGGCCAATCTAAGGTGCTGGGAACTTCCATTCTCTTTCCCTCACATCCCTACCCATTCAGTTCCTCTCTCTCTCTCCTCTCTCTCTCCCTCACATCCCTACCCATTCAGTTCCTCTCTCTCTCTCTCCTTCACATCTCTACCCATTCAGTTCCTCTCTCTCTCTCTCTCCCTCACATCCCTACCCATTCAGTTCCTCTCTCTCTCTCCTCTCTCTCTCCTTCACATCTCTACCCATTCAGTTCCTCTCACTCTCTCTCTCTCTCTCCTCTCTCTCTCCCCTCTCTCTCTTTCTCTCTCCTGCACATCTCCACCTATTCTATTTCTCCCTCTCTCGCCCTCTAAATTTCTCTTTCTCTCTGCCTCACATCACCCATTCTATCCCTCCATCTCCCTCTCTTTAACTCTCTCGTTCTCGTTCTCTCTTTCTCTCTCTCCCTCACATCTCTCCCTTGTCCCTTCCTCTCTCTTTCTCTCACGCAGAAAGTCCTGTAGTCCTCGTCTCCTCTCTCTTACCATCTGTCAAATCTGGCATCTTCTGCTGGGCTGAAACTGCTAGTTGTGATGTTCATACGGATCTAAGGGTAACAGGGGCCTGTGAGCTCTGTGTGTGTGTGTGTGTTTGTGTATGAGACTACTAATGCTCTGCACTCTAAGCCACTTAGCCGTGGCTGGTGGCGGAACAGGGCAGGGCCTGGCTCTTAGCGCTGAGCTCTGGCTGAAGTAATACATATTTAGGTTGAGGGATTAGAGTCCTGTAGGGTGAAGTATGAGTCACTGATGGCAGGTACTGCCAGGGAATGACTACTGTACACTGTCTCCATTAGATTACGGCTGACCTCTGGAAGTGGAGCAGGTAAGTGCATCCACACTCTAAACGACACACATATATATATATATATACACATACACACACATGAACACAAACAACAATACAGAGCAAAAGGCAAATCACTGCTTTTCCCACTCAGCCACAGATGTAGACCAATCAGGGGCAAGGCAGTATTGCTAAACTATTGACCAGGGTTATAACCGTATAGCAAAATTGTGAGGAAGAACAAGGTAAAGATTATTTCAGAAGTTTTACCAGAAAAAAGGGACGTTTGAGGAAACGCCCCTGACTCATCTCAGTGCTCGTCAATAAGCCTATTCGTACTCAACAAAAAGAGGTTTAAGCTAATTAAGAAGCCTAATCACCTCCGTTCCTTATTAACCCACCCAGGCTGTCCCCTCTGTCCTGGGCCCGGTGCCATGACAATACTGGATAGAGGTGACAGTAACCATGGAGATGATTTAGCCTCAAGGAGGCTTGAGGTAGCGTGGGGAAAAGACACACTCTTCCTCTTTCCCTTTTCAAACAGAATATTTGGTATAAAACCTGTATGAATATGGCAATGTTCATAAAGATCGAACAGCCTCCAACTGAGCAATTTATTGCAGGTTTTCATTTTTTATTTAAAAGTGGGAACTTGTAGAAGAGGTGGTGGGTGTGGAGGGTTGCATCTGAAGTTAGTGGTTTAAAAATACAGCTTTTCAAACATTTCTCTGCTTTTAAGCAGGGAGATATTTAAACTTTTCTGACAAACATTATCCCAGTGGCTTCTGGAAAAAAACAAGAATCATGACTAGGGATTACATTTTCCATTATTACTTTATTTGTGGCTTTTCTGCTTACCCCTTTCAGATAACTGGACTGAAAAGGCTGGTAAAAATTAATTATATTTTCGTTATTAGTTATTTGCAATTTATGAGTAGCCTATTAATTTCAGTACTGTGCGCTGCCGCTGGGCAGACAGCCAGTTCGAGCCCAGTCGCATCCTTCAGCATCTCTTTCAATGAGCGCGCCTCTAAAACTACCCATCCACCCTCTCGCTTTCTTCCCAACACCCCCCCGCTCTCTCTCTCTATCTCTCTCTCTCCCTCCCCCCCAGAGTTGCTCCCGCGGCGCCTTGTGGATGCAGAGACACCAGCGAACCGAGAACCGTTGAGAAGCATCATCGTCCTCGCGCACCAGCAACAAACCCAGATAGAACCCAAACGATGACATTGTCAACGATACAACAGCAACAAACCGTAATTTGACAACTTCCAAATTCGCCCGTTAGACGCTCCTAGTTGTGAACGGTAAGTGTTGTTTCATTCTGCATAGTAGTCTAAATTTAAAGAAAAATGCCCGGGTTAATTCCTTGTAATCGCACCGGCAGCTTGGCTCTCATTTACAGATGGTGCGCTATGCTTATTATAATGACAGTATCGTTTATATCTTATTTATGCAGAATAGAATAATGCTAGCTAGAGTTTGGCTATCCTATAAGTCTTACCTATAGCCCGGCGTATTGGGTCGAATGCAAATCTTACTACAACAAGCCAACCTAGGGAGAAAAGGCAAAAATAGTTGACATATGTCATTCTGCATTTGTCTATTTGGAGTTTTTATATGCTTACAGCAAATTTTCGTTTTCGACTTTTCCCTTATATTTGTGAATTTATGATCCAAGCAGGGTGTTGGATGTTGATGTCACCAAGTTCCCTTTTGTACTTATCGACAACCTCTTGGGAGACTCAATACTTAGAAGGGCGCATTGGCATAGTTGTAGAGTTACCATTTTGTTTTTGGTGGTAGGCTGAAGCTATATCCTCATTTATTTGGATCAAGGGCAATATGTATAAATTATTAATATAGAAAATATTGTAAAAGTTGCTTTCATCCAAAACCAGTCTACGTATGTACTAGCTTAACAGCCTAGTTTATTAAAGCCGTTATTCTTCTCCAAATCAGCACTACTCCAAGTTATTCAGATGGCCAGCTATAGACTAATTTACCAATTACATTATGTTGTGGTTGGATACGGGTTAAATGTAACTTTTATGTACTTTTGCAGACAAAGATTTATGTTTCTGTGCAAATAAATCAATTGCAAAACATGCAAGGTGCTATTGGCATCATTTTGGGGCGGAGGCTATTAGAATAATGCCCAGCATGCTTTGCAAGTGTTCATTGTTATGTTTTTATCAGTGTATCAGCCTTTTGGTGTAGGGTGAAAAGTGCCAACAAGATTCTGAGCTGTCATACATTCAAAAAATAAAAACAAATCACAGGTCTGAAAAGTATCTTTTCACCAATTATTGCCTATTGGATTGTAGTTCTGGTTGGTGAAATATAAATAACACCATATGAGATCATTAAAATCCTGCTCTCCTGCACTCATCTCTGCTTCTGGAAACCAAAGGTACCAAATGTCATTTGCCATAACGAAATTAGAAGTTAGATAGTATGAGGTAAAGCATCTAAATGTGTTGGATAGCCAATGGTAGAAGCTCAAACAGTTTAGGTGGAGGAAAGAATAGAATAATAACAATAGAATAGTTGTAGAATAAAACCATGTAATTTTCCCCAGAGGCTGGAGCTGAGTTTGATCCCAATGGCATCTGCTCTGGATACTTTGTAGCTCCTCAGGTTTGAGATTTACACAGGGTCAAAAGGCAGAACTAGATAGAGGATTGTGCGTACGTGTGTTATTTTGTGTGCACATGTGCTGATGTGTGTACGGTGGGATTGCTAAAGCATTGGACTAACACCAGAGCCCGGGTAAAAGAACAGTTTCTGGAGCTGCATACATCTACAGATATTCCCAATCTTCCTGTACTGTATCGCTTGTTCTTTTTTGGGGGGCTTTTCTGCTGGGTATCTAAAGCTTTTTGTGACTTGGGCTTTACAAAAGAAGACTGACTGACTGAGGAAATTGCTGTAAATGTGTTTATTTATGTCTCCAGTATCATACCTTTATTTGCTAAGTACATAACTACATAAACAATGTTTTACTTGGTGTTCTGCTGCTGGTAGGAGACAACATATGTGAAAGACCACGTAATTAGAAAGCAAAGCTCAGATAGTGGTGCTTATGTTTAGTTGCAGGAAGTAATTGCTTATAATGCAAGATCCCGATCAGTGTCCTCACAATGCAAGACTGCAGACAGAATGTCCTCACAATGCAAGACTGTAGACAGAATGTCCTCACAATGCAAGACTGCAGACAGAATGTCCTCACAATGCATGACTACAGACAGAATGTCCTCACCATGCAAGACTACAGACAGAATGTCCTCACAATGCAAGACTGCAGACGGAATGTCCTTACCATGCAAGACTGCAGACAGAATGTCCTCACCATGCAAGACTGCAGACAGAATGTTCTTACCATGCAAGACTGCAGACAGAATGTCTTCACCATGCAAGACTGCAGACAGAATGTCCTTACCATGCAAGACTGTATACAGAATGTCCTTACCATGCAAGACTGTAGACAGAATATCTCACAATTTAAGACTGCAGACAGAATGTCCTTACCATGCAAGACTGTAGACAGAATATTCTCACAATGTAAGACTGCAGAAAGAATGTCCTTACCAAGCAAGACTGTAGACAGAATATTCTCACAATGCAAGACGGCAGACAGAATGTCCTCACAATGCAAGACTGCATACAGAATGTCCCCACGATACAAGACTGCAGACAGAATGTCCTCACAATGCAAGACTGCAGACAGAATGTCCTTACCATGCAAGACTGTATACAGAATGTCCTTACCATGCAAGACTGCAGACAGAATGTCCTCAGAATGCAAGACTGCAGACAGAATGTCCTTATCATGCAAGACTGTAGATAGAATGTCCTTACCATGCAAGACTGCAGACAGAATGTCCTCACAATGCAAGACTGCAAACAGAATGTCCTCACAATGCAAGACTGCAGACAGAATGTCCTTACCATGCAAGACTGCAGACATAATGTCCTTAACATGCAAGACTGCAGACAGAATGTCCTTACCATGCAAGACTGCAGACATAATGTCCTTACCATGCAAGACTGCAGACATAATGTCCTTACCATGCAAGATTGCAGACATAATGTCCTTACCATTCAAGACCACAGGCAGAATGACCTCACAATGCCCTATATCAGCAGCAGAATGCAAGGCCCTATCTGCAAATCTCAAAGGTCCCCAGCATTCAGATCCCTGCTTTTATTCTATTATGGGGCCCTTAGAAATCATGATTGTGTGTCCATGGTGGTGGGCAACAGGGCACTCACTTGGATAGAACTGTCTTACTCTGTCTGTTCCAAATGCCAGTGTCGTGGTGGTGTGGAGTGACTTTTAGGGATCTGAAAAATTTGGCTCACACGCTCAGATGAGCCAAACACAATGCAGCCTAGTGTACTAAAACATTCACCTCAATGATTTGGGAAGAAGGTCTGTAAAAGGGTTTGTCTGGAACGGGACCTCACAGTCCCATTTTGGGTGAGATTAACGTCTGTATGTAAAGTGAAGGCAAATGTCTATCAGTAAAGGAAAGAAAGATGCAGGAGAGATTAACATGGGCTCTGCACAGAAAAGGTTATATTAAATATTGATATTAAAGGGGCATTTACCATAGTATTGAACAGGCATTTCACTATAGTACTAAACAGGCCTTAAACCATAGTGCCAAAGGGGCATTTCACAAATACTGTACTAATAACTAATGTTAGCAATGATACATTTGTGTCATAAAAGCACAAGATCTCCTCTACACAATCTAGAATTAGAATTTTGTGGTAGAATCTACTTGCTTGTGTATTGGACACAAACACTATACCTGCCAGGACATACTCCAGATCATGGTCTTCTTTGAAATGGAGATACAATGAAAACAGCAGAGAACTAGAGCAGATATTATCATAGTAATCACATATTAATCAGTAGGGCTTTGTGTGTCTGTGTGTGTTAGTGTCCGTGTGTGTGTGTGTGTGTGTGTGTGCGTGCGTGTAACTGTGCGTGTGTGTGCATGTGTGTGTGTGTGTGTGTGTGTGTGAGGAGTGTTGAGTTCAGAGTTGAATAGCCCAGACATTGTGGTCGGCATGATCAAAGATGTGTCGTGTTCTCGTACACACACACAAACACATACACTGCCCGCCACAAACACAAAAACACACAAACATAATACAATACAATACAATCAGGTGCAATATTTGGCCAACCCACTTCTGTTTGGTTTGCTAATGAAACCGCCAGGTCATTGTATACTGCATGGCATTCCTTATAGCCACTATATCCTTATAGCCACTAAGTCCTTATAGCCACTAAGTCCTTATAGCCACTATGTCCTTATAGCCACTATGTCCTTATAGCCACTAAGTCCTTATAGCCACTATGTCCTTATAGCCACTATGTCCTTATAGCCACTAAGTCCTTATAGCCACTATGTCCTTATAGCCACTAAGTCCTTATAGCCACTATGTCCTTATAGCCACTATGTCCTTATAGCCACTATGTCCTTATAGCCACTAAGTCCTTATAGCCACTAAGTCCTTATAGCCACTAAGTCCTTATAGCCACTGTGTCCTTATAGTCAACCATGTCATTATATCCAACTATGTCGTTATATCCAACTATGTTGTTATAGCCCACAATACATTGTGATACTCAGTCACCTCCCATTATTGGAACCCTAATAAAGACAATGTATATTGTTGGCACCCTTGATGAAAAAGTCTATAAGCAATAAACAACACAGGAACTGAGTTATATTATTTTACAAAATGTTAATTAATGATTAAAAGCAATCCCCCCCCCCCAAAAAAAAAATTCTCAAGCAAAAGAAATTATGTTTCAAAATTATTGGCACCCTTGTTTTTGCTAATCCTCTAACAGGACGGTTTTATGTTCACACACTCTCATTTGAATAAGACTACTGGTGTGCGTGGGCAAAGAGTTCTGTTGTCATGTCATCTGACCCATCACTGCAGTTAAAAAAAACATGCTTTTTAAGCCAATCACAAACATTTGTTGTCCTGCAATCTTTATGCCTTTGATATTGTGAAAGCAAACTGGTTCTCAACGGCTTACCTGGTTAAATATAGATTTTCATAAAAACGGCATAATATAGTTCAGTCAAGCCACACACCTTTTTCCTGGTCAGTGCATTAAAAAAATTCAAAATTGCAGCATGTTGCAATAAAGCCTTACTTGCTGTAGTGAAGTGAAGCCTTTTGCACAGCAGATATTATGAAAACATCTGGGCACAGTCCTGATGGGATGGGCTGAGTAGGTTCAGTTATTTTTTTTTGCTCATGTCAGATTAAACTATTTAATGCCACTGGGCAAAAATGCTGTTTTATCAGGAGGAAATATTATTTGAGGTTCCTTGAGACTTTTTTGAGTCTATTCTATTAGACTCTCCTTGCCTTTATAGCCTTTTCTATTTCCCAAGATAATGTTTACCAGATAGACACGAACCTATCAGTGACTGAGATTCTCTGTTTAAAAACCACATGATTTGACCCTGCTCTATCTCCAGGGGTACATTCTGTGGAAGGTGCCGCAGGAGTGCCTCTGTACCCCCATTTTCCCATTTTTGCCTGGGAGTGGGGTTAGGAGGCGCTGGTGGTTTTTAAAAAGGGGTTGGAGGGTATGTTTGTCAGAGCTAAGAAAAACAGGCAGGGTGAGCATGAGTCAGGCCAGCCTCATCCGTCAACATCCTCCAACATCTTAGCGTGTTTTCTCCTCCATCTCTCCTAACCCTGTACTCCATCCCTTGGTTCATCCATCCCTCGATTCGTCCATCCCTCGATTCGTCCATCCTTCGGTTCGTCCATCCCTCGATTCGTCCATCCCTCGATTTGTCCATCCCTCGATTCGTCCATCCTTCGATTCATCCATCCTTCGATTCGTCCATCCCTCGATTCCTCCATCCCTCGATTCCTCCATCCCTCGATTCCTCGATTCATCCATCCTTCGATTCGTCCATCCCTCGATTCCTCCATCCTTCGATTCGTCCATCCCTCGATTCCTCCATCCCTCGATTCCTCCATCCCTAGATTCATCCATCCTTCGATTCGTCCATCCCTCGATTCCTCCATCCTTCGATTCGTCCATCCCTCGATTCGTCCATCCCTCGATTCCTTCATCCCTCGATTCCTCCATCCCTCGATTCGTCCATCCTTCGGTTCGTCCCTCCCTCGATTCGTCCATCCCTCGATTTGTCCATCCTTCGATTCGTCCATCCCTCGATTCGTCCATCCCTCGATTCGTCCATCCCTCGATTCCTCCATCCTTCGATTCGTCCATCCCTTGATTCGTTCTTCATCTCTCTGTTCGTCCTCCACCCCCGTCTGCTGTCTGTGTTATATCTGACCAGTCTTTCTCACCCCACTTATTATGTTGCTGATAAAGTAGGGGACGGGTGAATTTTGATTTGCTCCATCTGCTTTGTCAGGTGTGAAGATTGGCCATCGCAATGGAAAGAGGAGCAAATATCCCCATCTAGTGAAAGATGACAGAAGAGAGTGAAAGAGTGTTCTCCTTCCTGGAAGGATTAAATGTATCTTAAATATCCTCCATATGCTGGTTTACAGTTTAAAAATAGATACTGGTCTTGGGTATGAAAAAGGAGGGGATCAAAATGAGGAGATTACACTATTATTTTCCCTGTTATTTTCTATTATTACTACTATTATCTACTATTATTTTCTATTATTACTACTATTATCTACTATTATTTTCTATTATTACTACTATTATCTACTATTATTTTCCCTATTATTTTTTATTATTACTACTATTATGTACTATTATTTTATATTATTACTACTATTATCTATTATTGTTACTATTATGAGGGGTTACAGCAGTATGAGGGGTTACAGGTGTGCAGAGAATAGGGAGGCATTTGGGGTTTTGTGGTCCCACTTCTTGGTGGTTCAAATCCCAGAACAGTTATAGACCTGAAAAGTCACTAAGAGTGAAATGGCCCAGTTGAAGAGATTGAATTGTGTAGAAACTGTAGCATTTACGCTCAGTTTCACACCGGTGACATCAGCCAATGGTTTACTTATACACCGGTGACATCAGCCAATGGTTTACTTATACACCGGTGACATCAGCCAATGGTTTACTTATACACCAGTGACATCAGCCAATGGTTTACTTATACACCGGTGGCATCAGCCAATGGTTTACTTATACACCAGTGACATCAGCCAATGGTTTACTTATACACCGGTGGCATCAGCCAATGGTTTACTTATACACCGGTGGCATCAGCCAATGGTTTACTTATACACCGTTGGCATCAGCCAATGGTTTACTTATACACCGGTGGCATCAGCCAATGGTTTACTTATACACCGGTGGCATCAGCCAATGGTTTACTTATACACCGGTGGCATCAGCCAATGGTCTCGCAGACCCAGAAGGGTGTATCCACATCCAGCTCAGTCCCTCACATTATCGGGGCATCCTTCACCTGATCCCTCAGACATCTGGGACAGCATGCTCAGTCTGTGGCAGGACCCTGCATGCAGTCCACCTCCCTGGTGCTGAGTGCCAAGCAGGGACACCTCAGGCTTCATGTTTCAGGTCTTTGTGAAAACACGGTCACAAAGTACCAGGGCTGTTACAGCAGCCTGAGTATTTACATTATCATGAACACTTCATTGTCTCCATCTTTCATTTGGCTCAACCCCTCCCTTATGTGAATGTGGATGTGTGGACGTGGGTGTGGATGTGGGTGTGGATGTGGGTGTGGATGTATGTGTGTTTGGGTTTGTGTGTGTGGATTTGTGTGAGGGTGTGTGTGTTTGAGAATATGTGTGTATGGATGTCTGTGTGTGTGTGAATGTGCACTGCTATTTTATGGAAGGTAGCTGTTTTGCTGTGAAGGCACAGCAGTGATCTTGACCCAATTCTGGGATGGTTTGTCTGGTGAAACTTTTTTAATCATTGGACCAAAAACAACTCTGCTCTTTTGTATCTGTAAATGGTGTTCTTCTATTAAACATTACGTATTCGGTACGTCTGTGGCTGCCGTGTTGTAAATGATACAGGAAATGCCTCAGAAGGACCATGTGCTGCCATGTTTTTTGTTGCCCTGCCATGAACTGTAGATACTGTGGATCATTGAGTTATGTTTAAGGATCAATTGGCTCATCGACTGCTGCCTCCTGATGGTTTTGTAATTATCTCTGTGAAAGCACCAAAGCTGTCGAGGCTGATGAGGTCAAATCAGAAGTCCCTGACTTATGAAAAAAGTTGGAGTTTGGACCTCCAGGAGGGTATTTACAGGAACAGAGTTAAAATGCACAGGAGGTTAAATCTATAACTTTGTCTCTTTCTCTGTTAACACGAGGTGTCCCCTAACAGTGAAATGCTTTATTACGGAAAGAGTAAAAGCAGAAGGTATTAACACAAAGAATAAATTCACAGCATCTCTCACTATAACAATTACTAAGAACACTAAAAAGTTATTTTGTTTTATGTACTATTGCAAAAAATTATTAGAAGCAGCGAAGTGTGTGTGTGTGCTGAATGTGTGTGTGTGTGCTGAATGTGTGTGTGCTGAGTGTGTGTGTGTGTGTGCGTGGCATGTAGTGTATGTGTAAGTGTGTTTGTGTGGGCGATGTCTTTTGTCTGCACATATCATTAAATACTATCGGGATTGTGCAAAACGGGCGTTTGTTAATCTTAGTCTTTTGGCCTGAAGGTGCCCAGCCTTAGGCAATGTGTCTCAATGCACTGATTTCCCTGCTGTAGGGTTCGAGTTAGGTGCAGTAACTGCAGTCAGCTGTGATATCCTGGATGCAGTAATTGCAGAGAAACAAATAAATGTGACGCGCTATAGTTCTACTGCCCTCGGACTGAGGTATTCTTTGTAAGGCTGGTCTGTGTGTGAGGTATTCTATGTAAGGCTTGTCTGTGTGTGAGGTATTCTTTGTAAGGCTGGTCTGTGTGTGAGGTATTCTTTGTAAGGCTGGTCTGTGTGTGAGGTATTCTATGTAAGGCTGGTCTGTGTGTGAGGTATTCTTTGTAAGGCTGGTCTGTGTGTGAGGTATTCTATGTAAGGCTGGTCTGTGTGTGAGGTATTCTTTGTAAGGTTGGTCTGTGTGTGAGGTATTCTTTGTAAGGCTGGTCTGTGTGTGAGGTATTCTATGTAAGGCTGGTCTGTGTGTGAGGTATTCTATGTAAGGCTGGTCTGTGTGTGAGGTATTCTTTGTAAGGCTGGTCTGTGTGTGAGGTATTCTATGTAAGGCTGGTCTGTTTGTGAGGTATTCTATGTAAGGCTGGTCTGTGTGTGAGGTATTCTTTGTAAGGCTGGTCTGTGTGTGAGGTATTCTATGTAAGGCTGGTCTGTGTGTGAGGTATTCTATGTAAGGCTGGTCTGTGTGTGAGGTATTCTATGTAAGGCTGGTCTGTGTGTGAGGTATTCTATGTAAGGCTGGTCTGTTTGTGAGGTATTCTATGTAAGGCTGGTCTGTGTGTGAGGTATTCTTTGTAAGGCTGGTCTGTGTGTGAGGTATTCTATGTAAGGCTGGTCTGTGTGTGAGGTATTCTTTGTAAGGCTGGTCTGTGTGTGAGGTATTCTATGTAAGGCTGGTCTGTGTGTGAGGTATTCTTTGTAAGGCTGGTCTGTGTGTGAGGTATTCTTTGTAAGGCTGGTCTGTGTGTGAGGTATTCTATGTAAGGCTGGTCTGTGTGTGAGGTATTCTATGTAAGGCTGGTCTGTTTGTGAGGTATTCTATGTAAGGCTGGTCTGTGTGTGAGGTATTCTTTGTAAGGTTGGTCTGTGTGTGAGGTATTCTATGTAAGGCTGGTCTGTGTGAGGTATTCTATGTAAGGCTGGTCTGTGTGTGAGGTATTCTATGTAAGGCTGGTCTGTGTGTGAGGTATTCTTTGTAAGGCTGGTCTGTGTGTGAGATAAACATTCTGAGTTTGGCCTGCGGGAAGTCCTCATAGTCTGGCAGTCACACGTTGTGTTGTCATTATGGTCAAGAACAGACTCTTCCTTTCTGCCTTTTAATGGTTCTAGTGCCAAGTAATGAAAAAAAAACCACCAGTTGCTTTCTTTCTCTGCCTTATTTTGTACTTTTTGTCAGTGGTTGTCAAACTTCAAAGACCCTTAGAACTTTCCTAATGTTGTTGTAGCTCCCCTCAGGGCGAGGACCTCTATTGGTTGTACAATAAATGTGAGATAGAGGGGTTAAAGGTAGCTTTTGTCCACTCAAAATGACTGCGGCACAAGTAGAGAACCAATTACATCAGGCCTTGTACCACTCCCAAAGATTGTGTCCTCAGACTACATGCTGAGTGTGTGCATTTAATGACCTGTAACATTACTGACTCGTTTTGAATACATTACGCAAGATACAGTGCCGCAGATTATGAGTGGACTGGTAGCTATATCATTAGCCCTCTCGCTCTCTCTCTCTCTCTCTCTCTCTCTCTCTCTCTGTCACTGTCTCTCTCTGTCTCCTTCTGTCCATCTCTCTGTCCATTTCAACCTCTCCCCATCTCTCACAATCTCTCTCTTTGTCCCTTTCTCTTCATCTCTCTCTCTGTCTGTGTGTGTGTGATTTTTGTGTGTATGTGTCTATCTGTGTCTGTCTGTGTGTGTGTGTGTGTGTGTGTGTGTACAGTTGGCTCAGTCTCTCTTTGGCAGAGTAAGTGTGTGTGTTTCTGTCAGTGTGTATACTGGAGCTGTAAACACAGTCTTCTGCCCTGTGGTCAAGAGCCCCTCCTTCAACACACACACACACACACACACACACACACACACACACACACGCGCACGGTCATGAGGCCAGACACCAACATGGCCCAAGCAGGCGCTGAGGCATATCACCATGGTAACCTCCACAGTATGTGTGTTCCGGCTTCTGCTCACCATTCTGCCTTGTGTGATCACACACACACAGAAATAAATGTAATTTTAATTGCATTGCAGATTTCCTAAATGCATTTGCTTTCCCAAACACTGGGCCCAAACCCTAATAGGATCAAGCCAGGGCAGGTGTGGACGGAACACGACTCCCTGTCGCAGGACACCTTAACAGGAGGGTTTCAAAGCCACCACAGCTATTTTACAGTAGAATCCGGGTGCCAAGGAGAGGCTGTTGAAAGGGAAACAATGGAAGCCATCACAATGACTCTTACTCATCTTGACAGTACAGTAATGGTGTTTGTTTCCATCCTGCTGGGTGGAGTGTCTGTTGAGACTGGAGAGGGAAAGATGATGAGCATGGGGGAGAGTTAAAAGGGTTTAGAGATGCTTAGAGAGGGCTGGAGAGAGGCTGAGGGAGAGAGAGAGAAAGAGAGAGAGAGGCTGAGGGAGAAAGAGAGGCTGAAAGAGAGGGTGAGAGAGAGAGAGAGAGGGTGAGAGGGAGAGGGAGAGAGAGAGGCTGAGAGAGAGGGTGAGGGGGAGTGAGAGAGACGCTGAGGCTGAGGGGGGAGAGGGAGAGAGAGAGGGTGAGGGAAGGGTTGGGTCAGCTATGTGGAAGGTGAACAGAACATGCTGATAAAAATGAGAGTGGGGGAGTCGGCAAACTGTCCGTCTGTTGACTGGATGATAAATTAGTTTCCACACACACACACACACACACACACACACACACACACAAAACATATACATAAACACACACACACACACACACAAAACATATACACACATACACACACACACACACACACACGGCCTGAGATGTGTCAACATTTAAATCACGACGGATAGGCTACAGCTGAAAGCCCCTCCTCTCTCAACTCATACAAGGCTAAGGTAACCTGGTAACACATCTTCAACCTACTGAGTAAGACAGGGAGTAAGACAGGGAGTAAGACAGGGAGTAAGACAGGGAGTAAGACAGGACGGGAGACAGATGGAGAGGGAGAGACAGAGAGACGGGAAGAGAGGGGGGCGAGGGAGCGATAATGGGAGGATGAGACTGTGTTTGGGTTTGTGTGTGAGGATATATTCAGATAGGCAGGAATCTGTCACTAGCCACACGGTTAGCTATTTCAATCGCCCTAATGGTTAAAGTTGGACTCAGCAAAACGTTTTGCGTATACAGTATTTCATATTGCTGAGTCTTGGGACTGGGGGAAGGGAAGTCATGTTACATTGCCTACATTCTACTATAGCTCAAACCTCTGTTGCTACAGCAGCCATCTCCACAGCAACCATCACTACAGCAGCCATTGACAAGGCAACCATTGACAAGGCAACCATCTCCACAGCAGCCATCACTGGACAGCAGCTAGTCACTGTTTGCTCTGTAACCAAAAAAAAGGTTTTGTTAATTCCACAATTATCTGTTTAAAAAAAAAGGAAGCTCAAAATGCATGATTATAAGGATCTTGAACTGGCGATCCAGAGGAGAGGTTGAAGAAGTCTCAAGGGGTTAAGGAGGACAGAACGGGAGAAAAGAGAAGACCATTGATTCACTTGACATCATCTCTTTTTTCCTAGTTGCTTTTCTCTTGCCCCCCCCCCCTTTCTAACTATCCCTCCCTCACCCCCTACTCACTCCTCCCTCCCAAACAGAAGTTCATGCAGTCATTGTACAAGCAGTAGTCCTGTTACCGTCTCACAGAACCATTGGAGTGAGAATGAACATAAAACTGGTTGTTTTGGATCCAGGAGGTTGACTGCTGTTCCTAGCCATGGTCCGTTTGACCTTTGACTAAAATAGTGTGGGTTTATACTCGCTAAACCATGCATGCGTGTGTGTGAGTGTGTATGTAGCCTGCTGCATGGAGTTAATATTTTATTGGATGTGACACAGTGCTCTTCTGAGAGGCTGATAGTTCCATGTAGGGAAAACATCACGTTGTCTGTGTCCCATATGACACACTATCCCCGTCCTTCACCACTTCTGAGCACTACAGGGGGATAGGGGTCCATTTGGGAAACACACGTTTTCTCTATTCTCAGCCTGTTTCCTCCTTTAGACCTAAGATGATCCAAAATGTAGGAGACAGAAATACAGAGAGACAAAAAGAGAGAGAATGACAGAGAGAGACAGAGAGAATGAGACAGGGGGTCTGGTGTTCTTTGTGTTTACAGTATGTTTGATGTTTACCTGTTATAGAGAGAGGCTGATGAACATAGAACGTGGTAGATGAAGAGAGAGGTAGAAAAGAAAGAGTGGTAGATGAAGAGAGAGGTAGAAAAGAGAGAGTGGTAGATAAAGAGTGAGGTAGAAAAGAGAGAGTGGTAGATAAAGAGTGAGGTAGAAGAGAGAACGAGAGAGGAGGAAGAGCAGAGAGAGTTATGAGAGATGGAGAGGGGAGGGTAAAGAGAAGTGTTGATGAGTATGAGAGCAGAATGTGTGTATAAGGGAAGCTGGCAGCCACAGAGCCCTGCTCTAATCACTGCTGTGGATCTCTGCTGTGAGGAGACAAGGAGAGGAGGAGAGGAGAGGAAGATTTTAAAGGTCTATACCTTAGACTGCAGTTAGGAAGGCCACAGATGTTTGTGTCTCAACAGAGTAGAGTAGCTGTGTGAAGTGGAGGTTTGTGTCGTTTCGATCTGTTGCTGTGTGTGTGTGTGTGTGTGTGTGTGTGTGTCGGGCCAGCAAGCGGGGGCCCCTGCTATGATGGTTAACTCTCTAGTTTGATCATCTGAAGGTTTTAAGGTCAAACAGAAAAAGTCTTCAATATAACACTGTGGACCAATGGCAGCTGACAGCGTCATCCCACAGCAACTGGTCTGATATGGCATTTCCAAACCCTTCTGTCTGTTGTGTGTCTGTTGTGTGTCTGTGGTGTGTGTGTTGTGTGTCTGTGGTGTGTCTGTTGTGTGTCTGTTGTGTGTCGGTTGTGTTTCTTTGGTGTGTCTGTTGTGTGTCTGTTGTGTGTCTGTGATGTGTCTGTTGTCTGTCTGTGGTGTGTCTGTTGTGTGTCTGTCGTGTGTCTGTTGTGTGTGTGTTTATTGTGTATGAACGGTTTGTGTACACATGCTTTTTGTCCATGTGTGAGACATTGAGTATACAGCAACATTTTAATGTCTTCAAACCCAAACAATTTTATTAATCAAAGTCTAGAATTATTTAGTCTCGAATTATTGTTACTGTTTATGTTAAAGTTACAAAAATAACAGCTGAGAGATGGAACTTCTCAACCCGTCTTTCTTCCAGCAATCTAGAACAGAAATAACGTGTGATATTCTGTATCTGAGGAGATCCACACAAGACACACGTTTTCATCCGGCATGAATTAATAGTGTTCTTCTTATTTTTGTTCTTGCTCTTCTTGTACCACTTGTTCTTCTTTACCTACTTTAGAAACATGAATCCCATTGCTCCTCTCTCCCTCCCTCCAGCCCCAGTCCTGTCCTCTAACTGCCCTGAAGCACAACATGATGCTCAGCAGTTCTGTCGAGGTTCCCAGTCCGAGCCATGGAGGCCTGCCCGACGTCTCCGGGATGACGGCGGCCGCGGCCAGGAACGTCATCCGGTCCTCCAGCATCTCGGGAGCCATGTACAACCTGGAGAAAAGCCCTGGGGCCGCCAGCGGGCCGGGTGAGGCGGGAACCCTGGCCGGGAACAAGAAGAGACGCTCCAGTCTGGGGGCCAAGATGGTGGCCATCGTGGGGTTGTCGCAGTGGAGCAAAAGCACCTTGCAGCTCAACCAGCAAGGTCAGTTTCATGGCGATTTCCCTGCTTTCAGTGGTGTGGTTTGAGTAGTTTTGATGCACTGGTAGCCATTTTGGATTATCCATCAGATCTATCATCCCGCAACTCAATCAGGAAGGTCAGTGGTGTTTGTGGATTGTTCATGGGTTGTTGCTGAGATGTTGGAGGACATTTTGGATCGGTGAGCATCCTGCAGCTTAACCAGCAAGGTCAATGTGATTATTTTCACTGGCCAAGGTTCATTAAGATGGAGAAAGTCAGGTATGACCTCGTCATTTTAACTTGCAGAGTTTTAAACTGCACTGCCCAACATTGTTCCATGTGCCAATAAATCAGAAGAATCTATTTATTTGTTACTGCAAATTTCTGCGGTTTTATGACAATACAAGAAATGAGAGAGAACATAGAGAACAATTCTTAACACAGCAAATTTGGCAAGCTGTGCTTTCGTTGTGAGAATGGCGGCCGCCATCTTCATGCACCTTGGCAACTGGTCGTTTAGGAAGTGTTTGCTGGACATTTTCAAGGAGTCGTAAATCATCTCATTGATTAAACTTATATGTCAGTATGACAAAGTGGACAAGAGTTGGTGGCCATTTTGAAACAGGGATCTGTTGACGTATAGGTGTTTTACAATCAGATCCCACTGGGAAATTGTTCTGCGATCCAACAATTACAATTGTTTTCTACTTAATACTTCTTGTCTTGTATTCCCTCAAATGTGTGTTGTCTCTTCCATTTGGCAGTGTGTGGAGAATTGCAGGATGTTAACTCTCAAGCTAAAACAGATCCCAATACACGCACTGCTTGTTGTAAAACTCCTATGATGTTCTTAAAGTGAGGGGTCCACTGATGAATTTGATGTCATAAAAAGGGTATTTCTTTAATAGGTTATTGTCACCTGAGCCCCTAGTCAAGAGTGAACAAAACTCTGAAAAGAGTAATGTAATTGTTACAGGCTGTTTTTATGTTCTTACTGTGCAGGGAATGTTCGCTTCTTCAGTCTTTCTTAAGCACGCTGTCTCTTTTACCAGCCTCGTTGAAAATACTCCTTTCTCTGCGGTTGTTTGGGCAGTACTTGATCTTCTTCTATTCCCGTCATTAACTCGTAATCTCTCACCATTCCTGTTAGGTCAGAGTGACTTTGTCTCTGTCTGTCTAGTGCAAGTTGTTCTTGCCTCCTGCCAGTCCTATCTGTATTTCCCATCTTCTGCTGTTCTTCTCTCTCTTCATGTCCTTCAAGGCTTTCTGACTTCTTTCTTCTCTCTGTTCATGACACTCCTTACCGTAGTCTTTTTGAAATACATCCTGGTGCCTTTCAGATGTGCTAGTCTGAGAGAATAACCTGTTTAAATGTGGGACAATATGAATCTATCGGTCAGAAAATGACAGGCTGATGTGGGTTTTCGTTGAGTCTGATGTTTTATACATTTCCGGTTAAAGACCAGTTGAAGTTTTTTGACCAATTCATTCTGTGTGTTAAAAGCAGTAGGTAGTTTTTTCTGCCTCAAAGAATTCAGTGTTTCATGTGGCCTGGCTACAGCAGATACGCCAAGAGGAAGCCACACAGCCCAGCCACATACAGCTAATATCTGGTTGTCATATTGCCTGGGACTAACAAAGGACAACATAACACTCCGTTCCTCTGACGGGATTGGCTGATGGCAGCCGACTCACTGCCTGAAGTAGAAGGACACTCAAACAAACAATGGTTTACAAAGACATGGTGGCTGTGGCAGAGTTTGGTGTTTCTGGAGACAGCAGCGTTGTGCTGGTTACAGAAGCAGGAGCACCGTTGTGCCGGTTGAAGGGCTGTAATAACTGGTTGCTCGGTGCTTCCCGACAATATGGACACAACATAACCTGTTGTTATGTTGTCTCCGGTCGGGTGTAATTAGTGTTGCTGTGGTGAAATATTTCCCAGGGGAGGTTTCTCCCTCAATGACAGCATAAAAAAATCTCAGCATGTCCAAGTCTGAGAAGGGGAAGGTAGAGATGGTTGGTTGTAGTCCTGAGGGCTACACTTCATGTCGATTGATGTCACAAACCCACACACAGACGCACACACACACACACACAGACACACACACACACACACACACACACACGCGCACACAGACACACACACACACGCAGACACACATACACACACGCACACACAGACACACACACACACGCAGACACACATACACACACACACACACACGCACACGCACACACAGACACACACACACACGCACACACAGACACACACACACACACGCAGACACACATACACACACACACACACACAGATTCACAGGGAACGAGGGACAGGGAGAAATGCAGAGCGAGACCGAGGACGGGAGAGATGGAGAGGGAGGTGTGGAAAGATAAAGAGAGGAGAAAAAGATGAAGAGAGAGTTTGAGGAGGTGATTGAAAGGGAATGGTGAGTAACAGAGAGAGAGGCTGACCTCAGCGTCTCCTCTGCCAGCTCTGACTCAGGGACCATATGGTGGAGAGGTGTTGGCATGTCTCACACACACACGCGGTGCTACTGTATTTGGCAAAAAGAGTTCTGCATTACCTTTACAGCTCACCCATCTACACCCACACCCCTCCTCTAGCTTACACTTCACACACACACACATAAATACCCAGGCTGGCTCAGCTGCTCAGGGAGACGTCAATACCTTCACCAGGGGGGGGTCATGTACCCCGGGTGTTTGTGCAGAAGAAAACACGTGAGGGAGAAAGGACACAGGGTCTAAATGAAGCTGTTTTCATATTGTTTCTCCACCATCAGACAGACAGACAGATACACAGACAGACAGGCAGACAGACAGACAGACAGACCAGACAGACAGACAGACCAGACAGACAAAACAGACAGACAGACAGACAGACCAGACAGACAGACAGACAGACAGACCAGACAGACAAAACAGACAGACAGACCAGACCGACAGGCCAGACAGACAGACAGACAGGCAGACAGACCAGACAGACCAGACAGACCAGACAGACAGACAGACAGACAGACAAAACAGACAGACCAGACAGACCAGACAGACAGACCAGATAGACAGACAGGCAGACAGACAGACCGACAGACCAGACAGACAGACAGACAGACCAGACAGACAAATAGACAGACCAGACTGAAAAACAGACCAGACAGACAGACCAGACAGACAGACAGACCAGACAGACAGACAGACCAGACAGACAGACAGACAGGTGCTGCCGAACAGGTTACTGGTGACAGATTCATTGATGTGGTTGATGGGGTGGGTTGGACCTGGTGGCAGCCTATGGTTGACTCACTTCATCAGTCTTCTGAACCAATCAGACCTCAGTGGAACCCCAGAGACAAATGGATTAGACAGGAGTAGATGAGAGGAGAAAAGAGGAGAAAGAGTTAATAGGGGACAGAGCGGGTTGAAGGAAAGGAGAGAAATGAGGCAAAATGGCAGTAGAGAAAGAGCGAGGGGGAGATGGTCTGTCACTGTCTGGACGTCTTCATAATAAACCACCAGTAAGTCCCAACAACCCAGAGTATCATTTAAAAAAAAAAGCATGACACTTAAAACAGTTTTTTTTATCTGAACGGTCCAAATATTTCTTGAACTATGCAGCATTATTTATTGCCATCTTGTGATTTAAATGGTATTTTGTGTGTGTCTATATACAATTGGTCTACAGTATATATTGCATTGCTTTTATGAGATGATGAACCAAACAAAAATAAACACACTCTTACACGCACATTAGGCTATATTGTGCTGAAGTTTGTAATGTCTTTTCAAATACAATTGGGTTACAGAAAACATATTTCTCCCATAGAATTAATCCAGTGGGAGGAACCATCAAATACCATGTTGTTAAAATGTGGAATTCTCATTAAATTAAAGTAAGATACTATAAAGATAGTAAAAGAAGAAAGGTAGACCACATACACACTGATAATTAATCTGTACTAATTTAATGATTTAATGATCTAGTCAAAACTGAATGTATGCATAATCTTTGTTGTTCTGGTCTTTGATGTAGAAGACCCGCACCGCATCGTAGTCATTATGTTCCCATAATAGAAATTAAACATCACAGAACTCCAGTGTCTTGTGCTTGAGTCTTCATACTCAAAGCGTTTGATGTGACTGCAGTGATAAAGCCTCGCAACAGCCTGGTTCGCCAAACCGGTCCGCGCGTGAAAGGCTAGTTTGATAGTTTGAAGGCTAGTCTCTGAGGTGGAACGGTGATAAGTGTTACAGGGCTGACTAGAACCTGTCAGACTCCGTCCTCGTTAAGATGTGTGTTAGGGAACCGGGTTCTGGGACCGCAGCCTCGCTTTGTTCCCTGTTATTATTAGTCTCCTATGAGAGAGAGAACCAGAACATTCACTCACACACACAGACACACGCACGCACACACACACACACACACACACACACACATACACACACAAGCAAGTGAACACAGTAGGATGTGCAGTGTTCCAGCTTTAAGCTGTGACTCATCCTCTGAGTAAGTCTCCATGTCCCCTAAGGATGACCTCCCTTTCCGCTGTCACCCTGCGGTCCACACTAGTACAGTGACCAGTGTTACTGAAGGACTGTGGAGGACAGCTTACTTTTTTAAATGTAGTTTTTTTAGGCTTAGATAAAGGTTAGGGTTTTGGTTTTGGTTTAGGGTTAAGATTAATTCAGATTTAGGGTTATAGTTAGGTTTGGGCTGAGGGAGAGGTAGTGGGGAGGTAGAGAGGGAGGTAGTGGGGCGGTAGAGAGGGAGGTAGAGGGGGAGGTGGAGGGGGAGGTAAAGAGGAGGTAAAGAGGGAGGTAGAGGGGGAGGTGGAGGGGGAGGTAGAGGGGAGGTAAAGAGGGAGGTAGAGGGGGTGCCTGAGGGGGAGGTAGAGGGGAGGTAAAGAGGGAGGTAGAGAGGAGGTAAAGAGGGAGGTAGAGGGGGAGGTGGAGGAATAGTGGGAGGTAGAGGGGGAGGTGGAGGGGAGGAATAGTGGGAGGTAGAGGGGGAGGTGGAGGGGGATAAAATTAGAACTAATAGCAGTGATTCTCTGAGACGCTTTTTTAATTTGATACCATTTATTTAGCAGACACCATTTAACAATAGGCTCTCTGAGATCTTGGATGGATTTAACGCACACACACACACACACACACACTTACATACATACACGCGCCCACACACACACTAATAATGTAACAAATGTAGATTGAAAATGTAATTGAATGTGTGATAGATGGAGACAGAGAGAGGGAATGCCGAGAGGAGTGTGTGGAAAGTAGAAAAGAGGCCACATGAAACGGCTGAGACAGACAGACCGACAGATAGACAGGCAGACAGATAGACAGACAGACAGTCAGACAGGTAATCTTGTGTGTAGTGCAGCAGCTTCTAACAACACTGCAGGAAAAGAGATTTTGGAACAATGACTCACGGCTTGTGGTTTCATGTGGCAGATGAGTTATTGATACCAAACTTCTGATAACACAGAGACAAAACGGGGAAGGGATATATAAAGACATGGAGGAAGATAACGAGAGTTAGCGAGCGAGAAGAGGAGTGGGGAGAGAGTGGGAAGAAGAAGAGCAGGGGCTAAAAGTTAATATCCTGAAATAACTTCAGAAATCCCTTGATAGGATTTACAATCTCGGCAACACTGATTAATCAATCAATCAATCAATCAAATGTATTTATAAAGCCCTTTTTACAACAGCAGTTGTCACAAAGTGCTTTTACAGAGACACCCGGCCTTAAACCCCAAGGAGCAAACAACACTAGTGTTGAATTTCAGTGGCTAGGAAAAACTCCCTAAGAAGGCCGAATTTTAGGAAGAAACCTAGAGAGGACCCAGGCTCAGAGGGATGAACAGTCCTCTTCTGGCTGTGCCAGGTGAACATATTAAGAGTCCAATTGGAATAATTAATACACTTATTTGGGCTAAATCCAGAGTCTATTTAAATTTAGACTAGGTCAGAAGAATGACCAGATGGACAAGGACAGGGACAGCAATGGCCCCCAAACCAGGTACTCCACAGGTGTGGACCAGGATTTCATGTCCTCCTAAAGTTTAAAACTGGAAGAGACTGGGAAAATTCAGAAAGTGCATTCCTCATGTCAACAACGATTTATAGTGGAGAAAGAGAACTTAGTGGGGAAGGAGAACTGACCCAATCCCCCAGCACAATAGTATAGCAGTGTAAGACCTTGGAACTGAGGTGGATGAAGGAACTGATAAATGGTGAAGATAACTAAAATACACTAAATAAACAGACACACACATTGTTGTGTTGTGGTTATGGTCCTTAACTAGGCATGTAGCTTTGATACAAGAAGAAACAATTTAGTTTGATTTAACATTTGATGCACTAATATTTAATATTTATTTGTCCAGGTTTGGCAGTATGAATCACAGTCTTCCACAAGGATGTTTGGCCTTTTTGCAGGTCAACTGTTTAGCTAGTAATGTATGTCTCACATTCGACTGGTTTAGACATTTTTAGGGAGCTTCTCCCGCTTTAAGAGACCAAATGCCTTTGGGCCAAAGATGGCTGTACTAATCAATACATTATCCCTGCCACCTCTCTAAATCCAAACATTACCACCGAAACTGTTTTTTTCTTCTGCTAAAACACATATTTCAACAGTGCATTTGACGAAAGCCAATTATATTGTGTGTCAGAACTAATAAAGCCTGATGTGGTGCATAGTTTTCTCTATCAGTTGACTGCTGAAGGAGCCCTGCAGTCAGATGTCAGAGGTCAGATGTCAGGACTTAGCTGCATCTCATTGGTCAACAGGCGAAGGTGCACCATTCACAGAGTTGAGGACCTGGTTCAAGTTACAAAAAACGAGTTTAAATGACCGGTAGCTCGATAACCGTCACAGTTGATCACTGCAAGAGAGGACAGGGTGTTCGCCTCAAAAGATGAAGGGAGGGATATAAACAATTACAAAATTACAATTACAAAAGTGTGTACTGTTGTACTGTAGTGATGCACGATATATCTGGTTTGGTTTGAGGTCTGGCGGTCGGTGCATTTGTGTCTGAAACATTTGAATCTGGGGCCTATATATATATAGATAGATAGATGAAACATCTGAAGATAATTCCTGAGTTCTGCCTGCAGTATTTAAAGACCAGTAATATGAATATAGGGTCCCTGCTTACTCCCAAATGACTCCCTGTTCTCTAAATAGTCCACTTATATTGACCAGGGCACATAGGGGTCTATTCAAAAGGAGTGTGCTTCATAGGGAATAAGAAGTCTATAGTATTTGGGACACCAGCCAAAGTGAGAACTAGGACATGTCTGTGTGATTCCCCCTTAAATATGAACTGCTGTCGTCCCTGTGCTGTGTTATATTCACTGGCGGAACGAGGAAGAGGAAAAGGTACTTGTTTTGTCAAATGAAACCTCAAATCTCCTCTGAAACGCAACCCCACGGCTGTTGTGACAGTTGTCAGTTCCTCTGCGTTTACTTGTTCCCTTGTATTTGATCATTAAAACATGTGCTGTGAATAACTTCCCTATTGACCTCAACACGCCGGCAGGTATCACAGACTGCCATATCATTTATAACACTCACATCAGTGACCAGTGTAGGTTTTCCCACATGAGCTCAGCCTTTGTTTTACAGAAACACAACACTTTGACTGAACAAGTTGTGTGTGTTCGTAACCAGTGACCCATCATATCTATACAACAAAACCAAAATCAGGATATTCTTTGTACTGTGGAAAGTCTCCTTTCATCTCGTCTCCCCTCCCCTTCTCTCCCTTCTTCTCTTCACCTCCTCCCCTTCACCTCCTCCCCTTCCCTCCTCTCCTTGCCTGGCCTCACCTCATGCTATGGATCATACTATGTGTTGCTGCCTCCTGAGGTGTAATTCGCTGCATGTGGGAGGCTTTCAGCTGATCTGGCAACCTTATTATAAAGGAGTAGTAGAGAGGCCTCACAACCTGGCAACCTGTGCTGAGAGAAGGAAAGCACTTAAGGGTCCCAGCAAAGATTTAACCGCCTGGAAATGACTGTGTGTCACTAAGCAGCAAGAGTCATGGTAATGTGTCAACAGTGTGTGTGTGTGTGTGTTGTTTGGGTTGCTTGCTTTTAAGTGAACCTTAATCATAGTTACATTACATTTGTCGCTTTTCTCCACCTTGAGTAAACACTATACCTGTCTCTCTGTCTCTACATCTCAGTCTCTCTCTCTCTCTCTCTGTCTCCCTCTGTCTCTCCTTCCCTATTTTTCTTTATCTTCCTTTTGGCAGAGCTGCAGTGAAGGTAAGGAAGCACATGAGTGCAGATCCTGCTGAAGGAGGACCATACATTCACATACATGCGCACAAACACACACACTCACGCAGACACACACACATCTCTCTCTTTAAAAACCTAGGCTGACATCTCTCTCGCGCTACATATATAAATAAATATATATATATATATATATATATATATATATATATATATATATAAATTCACGCTGAGGCATGGAATCTAAAAGACCCCTGAAGGTGTTCTGTGGTATCTGGCACCAATACATTAGCAGCAGATCCTTCAAGTCCTGTGAGTTGCGAGGTCAATCAATCAATCAATCAAATTTATTTATAAAGCCCTTTTTACAACAGCAGTTGTCACAAAGTGCTTTTACAAAAACAAAAACGCCTGGCCTTAAACCCCAAGGAGCAAACAACAGTAGTGTTGAATTTCAGTGGCTAGGAAAAACTCCCTAAGAAGGCCGAAATTTAGGAAGAAACCTAGAGAGGACCCAGGCTCAGAGGTGGATCGGTCTTGTTGTTCCAGGACATCCCACAGATGCTCAATCGGATTAAGATCTGGGGAATTTGGAGGATGGGGCAGCACCTTGAACTCTTCATCATGTTCCTCAAACCATTCCTGAACAACGTATGCAGTGTGGTAGGGAGCATTATCCTGCTGGAAGAGGCCACTGCCATCAGGGAATACCGTTCCTGTGAAGGGGTGAACACTCCCCCCACCGACGCGTCGTCTTCCCACAGTGCATCCTGGTGCCGTCACTTCCCCAGGTAAACGGCGCACACGTACACGGCCGTCCACGTGATGCAGTTGAAAACAAGACTCTTTCTTCCACTGCTCCGAGGTCCAGTTCTGACGTGTCCATTGCAGTCACTTCTGATGGTGGACACGGGTCATCATGGGCCCTCTGACTGGTCTGCGGCTACGCTGCCCCATTACACAGCAAGGTGACACAATCATCCCGTAACCATCATTAACATTTGCTGTGACTTGTGCCACAATAGACCTGTAGGTTCGGACCAGACGGGGCAGCCTTTGTTGCGCCTCGCGCGTCAATGAACATTGGGCGCCCAACTCCCGGTTGCCGGTTGGTGGTTTTTCCCTCCTCGGACCACTGTTGGTTGGTATTCACCACGGCTGACCGGGAGCACCCCACAAGCCTTGCCGTTTCAGTGATTCTCTGACCCAGTCGTCTGGCCATAACAATTGGGCCCTTGCCAAAGTGGCTCAGGTCTTTACTCCTGCCCATTTCTCCTGCATCCAAAATGTAGACTACGAGAACTAGTTGTTCGCTTACCATTTAATCTACCCAGACCTTGACATGTGCCCTTGTTAGATGACCAACATTATTTGCTTGACCTGTTAGTCGTCAGAATGTTTTGGCTCATTAGTGTATATAATAATTTCACAACAGCGAACACACAGTTCTTGAATGTGTCTTCAAATCTAATAAGCACAGTTCTCTAAACTCACACCATATTGAACAAAGCACAGACTTATCAAACAAAATGTTATGTTATACTCAAAACCATACTATCTATCATAGAAATTAATAAATGTCACACAAACATAATCATAAAATACAATGAAACTATTGAATACCCATTACCAACTTCTGAGAGGAGTTTAAACCACTATTCTCAAAAGGTTGTAAGGCATCAATAACCTTAGTGTTTCAAAATTCCCACTACAATTGTTTTACTTTTTATGATATTATAGACTGTAAATTATATCTAGAGTGACTGTGCTCTACTGATATTGCAGTCAAATGTCCTATACTAATACTGTAGTTTACTGTCCTCTGTTGATACTGTAGTTTACTGTCCTCTGCTGATACTGTAGTTGACTGTCCTCTACTTTGATGTACAAACCTATGAAAGTCTGACTATTCCAGACTGTTCTTTGACAAACAATATAAACATGCTCCTATGAACTTCACATTTGTGCTCAGTGGTGCTTCTGCACTGAAATACCCAGAGTCAGTGAAGGAGGAGGAGAAGGAGTAAAAGTGAAATGCCCAGAGACAGTGAAGGAGGAGGAGAAGGAGTAAAAGTGAAATGCCCAGAGACAGTGAAGGAGGAGGAGAAGGAGTAAAAGTGAAATACCCAGAGTCAGTGAAGGAGGAGGAGAAGGAGTAAAAATGAAATGCCCAGAGACAGTGAAGGAGGAGGAGAAGGAGTAAAAGTGAAATACCCAGAGTCAGTGAAGGAGGAGGAGAAGGAGTAAAAGTGAAATGCCCAGAGACAGTGAAGGAGGAGGAGAAGGAGTAAAAGTGAAATACCCAGAGACAGTGAAGGAGGAGGAGAAGGAGTAAAAGTGAAATGCCCAGAGACAGTGAAGGAGGAGGAGAAGGAGTAAAAGTGAAATGCCCAGAGACAGTGAAGGAGGAGGAGAAGGAGTAAAAGTGAAATGCCCAGAGACAGTGAAGGAGGAGGAGAAGGAGTAAAAGTGAAATGCCCAGAGTCAGTGAAGGAGGAGGAGAAAGAGTAAGAGTGCTGCTGCCATTTGTGTGATGACCCATTTTCAGAGCGTCTCCCAAACACAAGTGTCACCAGAGTTACACCAGCAGACGGCAGGAGGACATGTCTCTCTGTTCCCTGAAGACGTGTCACCAGAGTTACACCAGCAGACGGCAGGAGGACATGTCTCTCTGTTCCCTGAAGACATGTCACCAGAGTTACACCAGCAGACGGCAGGAGGACATGTCTCTCTGTTCCCTGAAGACATGTCACCAGAGTTACACCAGCAGACGGCAGGAGGACATGTCTCTCTGTACCCTGAAGACATGTCACCAGAGTTACACCAGCAGACGGCAGGAGGACATGTCTCTCTGTACCCTGAAGACATGTCACCAGAGTTACACCAGCAGACGGCAGGAGGACATGTCTCTCTGTTCCCTGAAGACATGTCACCAGAGTTACTCCAGCAGAGAGCAGGAGGACATGTCTCTCTGTACCCTGAAGAGGTGTCACCCAACCTCAGTAATGAGGCTGCACTTATGTTTACATCTTTACTTCTTTACTTTATCGTAGTGTTTCGTTTTCCTCCTGGAACTGGTAGTCACAAGTGGTAGTGTATTTGAAGTTTTCTGACTTTGTGTTGGAAAATGGATTTTGTGTGTATATGTTCAGTTGGATCAGCTTCTGGAAATGGCATTAACTTGTGTTCAAACAGAAGCATTTGCCTGAAGAGTGTTTACACACAGAGGACTTAAAATAGTTCCATTGCCACCACCTCTGATATCTGTTGTCTTTTGTAAACTTTGCTTATTAGGATTCATGTTTATAATTTGTTTTGATGCTCTTTCCAGCACTGAACTTTGCCAATAAATAATTAATTGATCAGAATGCACACACTACTAAACCGTGTGGTTGTATCTCCTTGGTCTCTTAAATTGTGTGCACTAACTGTAAGACGCTTGGGATCACAGCGTTTGCTAAATGACTAAAATGTAGAAGGTAAAACACACACACACACACACACACTGCAAACTAACTTTTAACTGCAGATATCAAGCCACCTAATGTGTAAAAAGGCCTAGTCTCAGAATAACAATCACCTCAGCTCATCTATACCTAACTGCAGCTTGGTTACTGTTGCTATGCATGGTAGAATCCCGTCACAGCTGCAGCAGCCAATGAGGAAGTGGGAGGAGCCACGGCAGGATTCTAAAAACAGCAGCATTCTACTGTATATGACAGCACACAATGAGACAGACTCCATCAAGACCCTGCAAATGTCAAACCCAACCTAATGATGCAGCATCCAGACACATACCCGCATGGACCCGCCCCAGCCCCCCCCCCCCCCCCACACACACACATACACACAACACACAACACAAACACACCACACACACCATAAACACACACACAAGTTTGTTTGGCTATCCTCATGGGGACCAGAAAATATAGATTGCATGCTCCCTTGCCCTAATCTTAATCCTAAACCTAACCCTTACCCCTAACCTTAACCTAACCCTACTCTAACCCTAACCCTAACCTTAACTTCAATAAAGTAACATTTATGCCTAAACTTTATCTTGATGTAATGCCTAACCTAAACCCTAAACTTAACCAACAACACCAGGACCTTAAAGAAACCTCAATTCTAAGTCTAAAATGAATTGTAAGTTTGACCCTAAACCTAAACCCTGAGCCGGAAATTGACTTTTGCTTCATGGGGACTGGCAAACGGTCCCAATGAGTCAAATGTTTCTGGTTTTAATATAATCATTGGGACATTTGTTCCCCGTGAGTATAGTTAGACCTAAAACACACCACACACACACACACACACACACACACCACACACACATAATTTTTTGTGTCTCTGCCAATATGGCAAGTGATGCAGTTTTAGAATTGCTTTCGTTCATGTATATTCACGTTACATTCATGTTTATTCATGTTATATTAATTCCAGTTCTGGAATATTCTTGTGTTTGGGAAGGTTGTGAAAGGGTTTTGTGTGTGTCTGTGTGTGTGTGTGTGTATGCAAATCTGGTTTCTATTATATCTCTTTTCTGCTTTGCTTGCAATTTTTGCTAAACAGCATCTCCACACATCAAGTGTCTCTGCTCCTCCCCTCTCCCTCGCTTTCCCTCTCTTTTACTCTGTCTCTCTAAGGGGAGGGGCGGTTCAAAAAGGGAGGTGCTAAGGGGTGGTTCTGAAGGGTGGAGCTAAGGGGAAGTTCTAAATGATGGAGCTAAGGGGAGGTTCTAAAGGAAGGGGCTAAAGAGAAAGGCTCCTCATCTCTCATCTCTCCATCTACCTCCTGTCATCCCTCTATATCTTCCCTTCTGTTAAATCTCTCCTCCCTCTTCCTCCTGTGATGTCATATGCTAATCAAACCAATGGAGAGGTGGCTGTGTTACTGTGTCTGTTGACAGGTTTAAACTTTATATTCTCTGAAAGTATTTACTCTCTACTGGGTCAAGCCTATAGGGTATAAACTAGCAATATCATTAATGTGTGAGTGTCTTTGTTTGTGTATATCAGGGACTCTAGTTTTACTCATCCAGCCTGTTTATCCACCAACAGATCCTGGGTGAGTTAATTGCTGTGCAGTTAGCTTTAAAACATTGCTTTCACAGCATGGGACTCTGTGGAATGTGATGGATTATTTTGGCTGCAGAAAGACCAAAATACATTCAGCATGCGACTCTGTTTTACACTGAGCGGGAAATAGCACTGCGACTGAGCCTTTCATCTTTTATAAGGCCAAGCGTGTTTTGTCACAACTCAAGCTGAGAAGTAATAACTAACCCAGCTATGACTCAGTCTTTTCTATTCACTCTTCATTTAGTCTGAGTGGCTCCTGACAACCCATATTGACGTGGCAGTAGTAAGTACACTATTTCCCTTTGCAATAATCAGGTCAGGCTCTAATTTTTATGTACATTGCATTTATCCTTTCTGTAACCCGAGAAATCAACTCTGGCCAAGAAAGCAAGAGAGGGATGAAGACAGGGATGAAGAGAGGGATGAAGACAGGGATGAAGAGAGGGATGAAGACAGGGATGAAGAGAGGGATGAAGACATGGATGAAGAGAGGGATGAAGACAGGGATGAAGACAGGGATGAAGAGAGGGATGAAGAGAGGGATGGAGAGAGGGATGAAGAGAGGGATGAGGAGAGGGATGAGAAGAGGGATGAGGAGAGGCATGAGGAAAGGGATGGTCCTAAGGTAAGAGGATACGAGGGGCAGAGAGGTGGATAGTGACAGACGGAGAGATGCAGACAGATGTATTTTTGAAATGTGAGAAGGACCATACAAAAAATGAATGGAAATAACAAGAAAGAGCGCTAGGGAGAGATACAAAGGATGAAGGAGAGGAAGAGAGAGAGGGATAGAGGGAGAGAGAGGGATAGAGGGTTAGAGAGAGGGATAGAGGGAGATAGAGGGTTAGAGAGAGGGATAGAGGGAGAGAGAGAAGGATGAGGGAGAGAGAGGGATAGAGGAGAGAGAGAGGGATAGAGGAGAGAGCTGCCGAGAACGTCTGTAGGGGACGTTGGTGCAATGCAGATGGCATTGCCATGGAAACGGATGAAGGCAACGCTCAGACTAGACGGGGTTGAGGGGAGGTGGGGGTGGAGTTTAGGAAACAAGTGTTGCAGGGAGGTTCAACCCTATTAAAAGCCTGGGCCCCTCCCCTTATCTATAACACATCCTAAACTGATTAACTGGGCTTGACTTTAGGCAGACTATAACACATCCTAAACAGATTCACTGGGCTTGACTTTAGGTAGACTATAACACATCCTAAACAGATTAACTGGGCTTGACTTTAGGTAGACTATAACACATCCTAAACAGATTAACTGGGCTTGACTTTAGGTAGACTATAACACATCCTAAACAGATTAACTGGGCTTGACTTTCGGTAGTGTATAACACATCCTAAACTGATTAACTGGGCTTGACTTTAGGTAGACTATAACACATCCTAAACAGATTAACTGGGCTTGACTTTAGGTAGTGTATAACACATCCTAAACAGATTAACTGGGCTTGACTTTAGGTAGACTATAACACATCCTAAACAGATTAACTGGGCTTGACTTCAGGTAGACTATAACACATCCTAAACAGATTAACTGGGCTTGACTTTCGGTAGTGTATAACACATCCTAAACTGATTAACTGGGCTTGACTTTAGGTAGACTATAACACATCCTAAACAGATTAACTGGGCTTGACTTTAGGTAGACTATAACACATCCTAAACAGATTAACTGGGCTTGACTTTAGGTAGACTATAACACATCCTAAACAGATTAACTGGGCTTGACTTTCGGTAGTGTATAACACATCCTAAACTGATTAACTGGGCTTGACTTTAGGTAGTGTATAACACATCCTAAACAGATTAACTGGGCTTGACTTTAGGTAGTGTATAACACATCCTAAACAGATTAACTGGGCTTGACTTTAGGTAGACTATAACACATCCTAAACAGATTAACTGGGCTTGACTTTAGGTAGACTATAACACATCCTAAACAGATTAACTGGGCTTGACTTTAGGTAGACTATAACACATCCTAAACAGATTAACTGGGCTTGACTTTCGGTAGTGTATAACACATCCTAAACTGATTAACTGGGCTTGACTTTAGGTAGTGTATAACACATCCTAAACAGATTAACTGGGCTTGACTTTAGGTAGACTATAACACATCCTAAACAGATTAACTGGGCTTGACTTTAGGTAGACTATAACACATCCTAAACAGATTAACTGGGCTTGACTTTAGGTAGTGTATAACACATCCTAAACTGATTAACTGGGCTTGACTTTAGGTAGACTATAACACATCCTAAACTGATTAACTGATATTTCTTGGCGGATTGGTTTGTTGAGTCAGATTGACTGATTTGAATTTCTGATATATTGATAGTCTGATGGTTGATTGATTGATAGTGTGATTGATTGATAGAATTATTGATTGATCGTATAATTGATATCTATATTTACCATGTAATTTAACTGAGAACATATTTTTATGTTCAGCAACAACCTGGTTATAGAGGAGAGGAGATGAATGAGTCGATTAGAAATTTGGGATGATGAGGGTCAGATGAGTGTCAGATGAGGGTCAGATGAGTGTCAAATGAGGGCCAGATTAATGCCAAATTAATGCCAATTGAGGCCCAGATTAGTGCCTAATGAGGCCTGGATAAGGGCCAGATAAGTGCCAGATAAGGGCCAGATAAGTGCCAGATAAGGGCCAGATAAGTGCCAGATGAGGGCCAGATAAGTGCCAGATAAGGGCCAGATAAGTGCCAGATAAGGGCCAGATAAGTGCCAGATGAGGGCCAGATAAGTGCCAGATAAGGGCCAGATAAGTGCCAGATGAGGGCTAGATTAGTGCTAGATGTGGGCCAGATGAGGGGCAGATTGATTGATTAAATAACAGATTGATTGATTGCCTGATTTAATTAATTTGAAGTCTGATTGATTGATATATTGTAAATAAATGATTGATTTATAGACTTAGATTGATTTATACAGTTTTGATTTATTGATTGATATTCTCATTGAATGATTTATAATCTGATTACACAATACATTTGGTAGATTTATTGAATGACTGAATCACTGACTGATAAATTGGTTAATTGACATAGTCTGTTTGAGTGAATAATTCACAGACATTCAGATACATTAATTGACCAGCTGATTCGTTAATTGATTGTCTCATTGCAAGACATTACAGTGAACAAGGGTGGCTTCGCTTCGCCTTGTCTCTTGCAGGCCAGGGTTGTCATGGCAGCAGGGACATAGACTTGCCCCCCCACCCGCCCGAGATATTTCTGACTATAGCTTTATTAATAGATACAGAGAGGACGGGGGGACGGGGGGCTCTCTGTTCATCCACTTCAGCTCCTGGTCTCTTTGCTCTTTATTTTCTCTACCTCCTTCTCTAACTCTACCTCCCTCTCTCTCTTCCACTTATCTCTCTTTTCCACCCCCCCCTCTCACCCTGTCATGCTTTCCCTCGCTCCCTCCTTCATCTTCATCCATTCTCTCTCTCTTTCTGTCTTCATCCATTCTCCGTCTGCTCTTTTCATTCTTCCTCTTCTCTCATCTCACTTAGTGTTGTTGTTAACTTTGCTCTTTTCATCTGAGTTTTCTTTATTTTTCGGTCCTTCAGCCCCCCGACCATCTGGAAGTTGTTAGGGGCTGATAACTGCCATCCCCATGGTGATAATGATGACGGCCTGGGTGTTGCCATGCTGGTTGTCATGGTGATGATGATGATCTTAGAACAGATTTATTAATGGTACAACACTGATAGGACTCAATGTTCTGCCCCTAGACCTCCCTTAATAACCCTAGACCTCCCTTAATTCCCCCTTGACCTCCCTAAATACTGGGAGGTTTGACCACTCTTACTACCCCTAGTCCTCCCCTAATATGCCTAGAACTTTGTTATTACCCCCTAGACCTCCCATTATACCCCCTAGACCTCCCATTATACCCCCTAGACCTCCCATTATACCCCCTAGACCTCCCATTATACCCCCTAGACCTGCCATTATACCCCCTGGACCTCCCAATATACCCCTTAGACCTCCCATTATACCCCCTAGACCTGCCATTATACCCCTAGACCTCCCATTATACCCCTAGACCTGCCATTATACCCCTAGACCTCCCATTATACCCCCTAGGCCTCCATTAATAACCCCTAGACCTCCCTTAATACCCCTAGACCTGGCTTAATACCCCTAGACCTATCTTAAACTTTGTTAATATGTGCATAGGAGACAGACTCTGAGGGGTGACCAGTCCTCTTCTGTCTGTGTTGGGTGGAGATTATAGAAGTACATGACCTTTGAAGATTGCTATGTCTTTCTATCTATCTGTTTATCTGTGTTTGTGTGTGCTCTTGCCTGTATGTGTTAATACTGACTGCGTTTATGTGTGTGTGTGTGTGTAATGTTTTCTTAATGAGCTCTTTTCACCGCTGGCTGTTCTAGTGTATCAGTGAGTGAGTATCAGTTTATTAGGATCCTCTTCACTTCCTGTGAAGTCTTCCTTTGGTCTACAGACAACACAAACATAACCAAACACTCATGAACTGATAGACCAGAACAGTCAAACACTGATGAACTGATAGACCAGAACAGTCAAACACTAATGAACTGATAGACCAGAACAGTTGGTAACCCAATTTAACAAATTACTAAAATAATTACTAAAATACACACAAATGCAATTTCCTTATGTGGAAAAATGTAAATACACCCTTACATTTATCATCACAAAAAACGACTAAAATGAGAATCAACTGCACCAACACTGGTGCAAATGATTCAATAAAAATAATTAGAAAGTAACTTGTTATCCAGGCTCAAATCAAGGGATATACATGGCTCTCTTGCCACAATCAATGTTGTAGTACAGTATTGTTCAGAGACATACTGTAGGTTTCAGAGCGTTCTTGACCTCTAACATCTACCTTTTGACCTCTTGTCTACAGAGGAACGAGCGAAGAAGCTGCGCAGCACAATCAGACGGAGCACGGAGACGGGCATTGCGGTGGAAATGAGAAACCGTGTTACGCGACAGGGCAGCAAGGAGTCCACTGACGGCAGCACCAACTCCAACAGCTCCGAGGGAACGTGAGACACGTTCCCAGTCAAAATAACCAGAAACCATAAAGCAATTATATACTGCACAGTGATACACCATACTACATTATACTGATTTTAACTACACACTATTACATTAGACTACACTATATTAAATATTATTTTGATACAATACATAGTACTACATTATACTAATTACTGTTCAATTATGCAACACTACTTTATGCTACATTTTACTATATTATAACATACTATATATAACATACTAATAGTACATTATACTATCCCCCCATTTCTCTTTCTGTCTGTGACCCCCGTTCTTCATTTCCCTCTTTTGTTGCCCCCCCCCCCCCCACACTTTCTATGTCTAGTTTTATCTTTCCTCCTACTCGTATGGGTCCGGAGAGCCAGTTCAGTGACTTCCTGGATGGATTAGGCCCCGCCCAGATTGTAGGCCGGCAGACGCTGGCCACACCCTCCATGGGTGAGTCTACCAGTGGGAATCAACCATTCAACGTCAGTTCTGACAAGAAACTCTCTGTCTCCTCCTGGTGGTGAACACGGATACTGCAGCTTGACACTGCACATTCTCCCTGCTGAAATAACAAAGGGGCAGATATTACGAAAGAAACAATAAACTTTCTCTAAGTGCGTAAGCTGAATGGACCTGAAGTGAGTGTGCCCTGGCTAAAGTGAGCGGTACGCATCTTTGTTTGGGTTGCTAATGCGTTTCTGAACGTTCTCAAATGGTCTTTACACAAGAAACTAAATCAAGGGGAGTAAAGCTGTTGTTACTCTGGGACAGTAGAAGACAACGAGCTGGTAGTAGAGGACCAAAATGACCCAAAACATCACAAAATGTTCTAATAATACATGCACACGTTGTTCTGATTGGGAAGCATGAAATCCAAAGGTGGGTTAAGACTTCCTCCTTAGCAGTTCCAGAATACTTCTTGGCCAAAAGTATTTTCTAGTTAGTTTATCATGTACCCCTCTAGAAGTTCTATGTGTGTATGTAATACCTCAATAACATGGGTATAAAGTGTGTTTTTGGTTTGTGTGTACACTTTCTTATTGTGTGTGTGATATACACTGAACTAAATTTTAGAGTGGCCTTTTATTGTGGCCAGCCTAAGGCACACCTGTGCAAATACTCTGATCAGCATCTTGATATGCCACACCCGTGAGGTGGATGGATTATTATCGGCAAAGGAGAAGTGCTGACTAACACAGATTTAGACAGATTTGTGAACAATATTTGAGAGAAATAGGCCTTTTGTGTACATAGAGAAAGTCTTAGATCTTTGAGTTCAGCTCATGATAAATGGAGGCAAAAATAAAAGTGTTGCGTGTATACTTGTGTTCAGTGTAACTGACCAATGCGTTTCGTCCTCCAGGTGATGTCCACGTGGGCATGGTAGACAGAGCTGGACACCTAGAGGTGGAGGTGAACCAGGCCAGAGGACTGATCCCTAAACCAGGGTCAAAGAACATCCCAGGTACAAAAAACACCTGCTTTTTATCATTTGCTCCATCACACGGTTGCACCAAAATCTTTAAGTACAAAAACAAATGAGGAAACAGAAGCCATAAAGCAACACATTTTGTCTAGGAATCTCGACTGACACTGAGTCAATGGAGTTGAAATAAATGACTCTTGTTTGTTTCTATTCCAATGTCTGATTCAAGCGACATACGTGAAGGTGTACCTGTTGGAGAACGGGGCATGTCTGGCTAAGAAGAAAACCAGAGTGGTGAAGAAGACTCTAGATCCTACGTACCAACAGCCCCTGCTGTTTGAAGACAGTCCTCAGGGAAAGGTTCTACAGGTGAATATCCACACTACTGACACACTGCCAGGAGAAAAGGCTTCCTAAAAGGTTCTGTAGCGGTTCCCATTTAGAACCTCTAGAAGTGATGCCAACATTTGGGGGGTTAGCCCTCTCCTCCCTCCCCCCCTCCCTCCCCTCCCTCCCCTCTGCTCCCTCCCCTCTCCTCCTTCCCCCCCTCCCTCTTCTCCCTCCCCTCTCCACCCTCATCCCTCTCTCTTCTCTCTCTCTCTCACTCACTCACCCCACCTCTCTCCTCCCCCTCCCCATCTCACCCCTCGACTCTCTCCCTCCTGTCTTTCTCTCTAACCCTCCTCTCCCCTGCCCCTCCTCTCTGTTCCCAGGTGATTGTTTGGGGCGACTATGGGCGGTTGGATCACAAGTGCTTCATGGGCATGGCTCAGATCATGCTGGATGACTTGGACCTCGGCGCCACCGTGAGTGGGTGGTACAAACTGTTCCCCACCTCATCCCTAGCGGACCCCAGCATTGGACCGCTCACGCGGCGACTTTCCCAGTCCTCATTGGATAGTTGTGCCACCAGCCCCTCCTGTACCTAGACAGATGGATAACTACACACCCACATAAACGCAGTCAGTATGAACACATACAGGCAAGAGAACACACACGTGCACACCCACACACACACACACACACACACACACCCTGATCAGCAGATCTATGCCCATGACTAAGTTAGATAACGTGATTTCCCAGAACATGAAGTCCCTGTAGCATCACTTGCTGTTTCTCCCCGTATCCCAGTTCATCTCTTCACACCAGGGGGTTTGCAGAGCGGACTCCACGCTCCACTTCCACCATCTCGACAGATCCCAGACTTCACTGATCCCAGGGCCATGTCACCCCGAAGCCAGTTTTTAAACTCTCTATGCCAAACTGAGAAAGTGAAAAAAAACTTTATTTTTTAAAACCAAAGCAATTCTTATTGTTACTATTAGTAATGCTAGTTATACGATATTGAATTATGGATATGTAGCAGAGTCTATGACTTAGATGCAATGCAAAAAAGTAAGATATTCTAAACACACACAGACAGGTTGGGGTTGAGGGTCAAAGGGCACGTTAACACTATATGTTTACACAATCACTATGAAGTGAGGTAGCAGTGCAAATCTGATCATTTTCACAAAGTAGAGTTTATAAATATATATAAATTGATATATAGATAGGCAGTGTAGATATTTTGTGTTTATGTGTGTAATGGCTGCATCCTGCACGTTTGCTTGCAAACCCTTTTAAAACATTTTAAAGTGCTATTTTTAGCTTGCCTTTAAGACGCTGACAGGTCTCATACAGTAGATGTTTGGCTATTTCTTTTGCTCTTGAGTCGCCGTCTAGAGAACCTGAATTACGATGCACAGCACTGAGTCTAGGAAGATGGAGGGGCGCCACTATGGCGACAAGAGCTCATCATTTCCTTGGAGAACAATCTAGTACCAACCAACCAGCATCCATTGTGAACAAGCTGCATTGTGGGACACAGGAGGCCCTATTAACCAGAACACCATCATAGGTGTCCCAGGTCCCGTAAAACAAAGAGTTTTCAACACAAAGGCTTCTTTGAAATGTAGTTTTGGTTACAGTTGGAGGTCACTGTTGACTCGGTTAGTGAGAACCTCACTGAACTTCATATCCCAGAGTTCTACTGTCTGCTTCTGCCCCAATGTTCCTGTTGTACACTACCAGCATCTGGTTTGAGCTTTCTGAATTTCTCTGACCTCCTATTTAATGTTTTTGTTTTTACTCTTCACTTCAGGAAGAAGGAAGTAGATCTTTGTGATTAAGATCTTGCGTCTGTGTGAACTTATCCCTTTAACCTTTTAAGTTATGTGGTAAAGGTCACTGCTATCGCTGAGCAACTCCAACATAGAAGGATGAAAACGCTGGTTCCTCCATGATCTTCAATGACCAACAGCCTTTGATTGGTTTCTGTACAAACTAAAAGTCCAAACTAAATAATCTTAATTTGACTGGATGCCATTTTCCCAGATATTTTGGAGATTACTCTTGGTCACCAATACTGCATCATCATAAGATCTGGGTGTACTTTACAAAACTGCTGGAATGTTTACAGAGCAGATGAATGCCACTGCTGCACTGCAAAGACCAAACCTCCGTAACTGGAAATATGTATATTCATGTGTTGAATACTGTTAGCTTTTCATGGTATGTTTGATTACTGAATTTCCATTCAGAGTCAAATGATTTCAAAGGATTTGTCACATGATTTCTTGGAGCCAGTGTGTACTCAACAAATACAGAACAAATTTGGTTGAACACCATCAATTGGTTAATTTAGGCAGACTCTGTACCTTTTGTAGCTTTGTGGTTAGGAGGAATTTTATTGAGCTCCGCTTGTAGCTCCAGATTTCAGTACTTTTAAGATGCTGCTTTTCGATAAAGATTGTTCATATTGTAAATTATCTCAATTATTTTGGCATGGACCAGGCAAAGAGGTCAGTGGAACAACAGTGTTGTCATTGGTGCACAGTCTGATCTAACAAAGTAGATAACGTTAAGAGGTTCTCCTTATTCTTCCTACTTTAGTTATTTTTTCAACTTTTGATTATATCCAATTTGGGTTGTAGGTCCTGCCTCATAGCAGCAGCTCCCAGTGGACCTAGGACAGTTGATGTTGAGACATGTCCTACGAAGCACATCCAATGCATTATGGGTTCGTATTACAATGTGTAATCAGTCAGGAAGTGGCCCACACGCCGTGGCGGAAATGCATTATGCCATCTCCAACCGTGAGTTGGCCCCCCGAGTGCCCACGCCAACCACAAGGAGGAACCAGGGCAGGAGGCAAGCCAGCCATATTCCAACACCAACTCCCCCAAATCTGCTGGCCAGTTGCGGTGCCCTCCTCCGGACCTCTGGTCTAGTCAGGGAGCCGAAACATTTTGCAGCATTTAAATTGCTTTGAGTTCCATTTACCTTTTTACTGTATCTATGGAAACACACGAGACATTCCGCCACACTTTACGGTGGGCGCTAGAGTGGGATCTGGATTTCTCGTGTGTGTAATCAAATCACTTATCCTTTTTCTGCAGCACTTTTTCCATAACATTTTAATTTTACATTAACGTTTTTATTTTTCCATGAGAAACAAAAACATTCACTGTTTATTCAGGTTTTAACACAATTTGTTGTCTGTTTATTGAATGCCAGCATGAACATATATTCCATGTTTAGTCACACAAACGGAGAGGACCCTGGAGGATCATGTGTTTTAGGCATGAGTGGAATCAGTTAAATATCAACTTGTACAACTTTTCTTCTCTGAAGCTGATTGCCAAAACATACAGGGACCAATATGCTTGTCAAGTCTAATGCCAAACCTTTCACCGACCAAGATGCTTGCTCACTAAAATCTATGGAAACCAGGTTTTCGAAACCTTGATACTGACATTTCAACAAAAGCTCCGATGTTTTATGTGGGCTGCGGAACAAAGTCTTGCAGTCAAATCTTTACAGTCTTTCTAAGAGTTTGTCTACTGTATATTTCTCTGTACTGTATGACTACTTACACAAAATAGATTTTTATTTAAATTATTAATGTTTAAAATAGTTTCATTATTTTTCTGATAATTGCTGTCAGTGGTAGTGTTGATGGTGGTGTGTTTCTGACGACGTTTAGACTAGATTTCTCGCTCCTTAACTCCTGGTGACCTGCAGAAGTTCCAAACATTCCACTGTTGACACTTTATATGGATGATTTCCCTAGATCACATCGCTGATGCCGCTTGAACTTTCAAGGTGCACTAAGATGTCTCAGTCAGACAACTTGTTTGGGACGATTTACAACTGTGACCCAAAAACTAAGGTGCCCCTCCTAACCCCCTTTGTGTTGACTGTTGTTGGGGGGTAACCTGTGGGTAGAAAGTGGTGGTTTACAGTATGTTTCTTTAATGTTTGGAGCCCTTTCTCTCTGATTTTGTACAGTCATGTTTATGAAGTAGTTATAAATGTACTTTATCTATTTCAGTGGAAATCTGTAATGAAGGGTTTTATTGAATAGGACGTGTAACTGACTGCTGGAAGAAAAAAGCTGTTGGAAAGAGGAAAGGAAAGGAAAGAAAAACATATTTATTCAATCATGATAAAAATTCTATAACTGTATAAATAAGAACAAAAACAACCATATTCACAGCTAGATGGTTACTTATTTAGAACTTTTTACACATTTTTGTTTTTGTATTTTGTGATTTAACTTTTTCGGAATTTGTATGAGCTTATTTGTCTCATCATTATATATTGAGTGTACTCAATGTTTAACAACAGAACTTGAGGATCTGATCATCTGAATTGAGGATGAGAAAATGCCAGAACAAGTATAGACCTTTTCCAAACATTCTTAGCTACCAGAAGAGGACAGGGCAATGGTGATGTATTGCCTTTTTAGAAAGTGAAGTAGTGGTGTCATATTGTCTTTCAAATGATATGTATAGTTTAGACAGTGATGTCTAGTCTATGATGTTTAAACTGTAAAGTCAAAGGGCAGAAAGCTTGGTCAAAGGTCAAATATCATAACATTAGGCCACCTGCACATTATATTTATATATCATTCATAAATGCTAAGTTGCAGACATGTACTGTTATGGTTGTGCTTTAGTCACATATTTATTATAAACAGGACTGTAAAGTATTCTTAAATTTACATTCCAAAACTGTAAAGTAGGACTGTATTGTCCCTCAACAGGACTGTAAAGTACCTCAGAAGGACTGTAAAGTAACACTGTAGAGTAACCCAATAGGACTGTGAAGTACTTCAACAGGACTGTAAAGTGAGACTATATAGTAACTTAACATGACTGTAAAGTAACTCTACAGAACTGTGAAGTTATCTATACTTGTAGTCCTAAAAGACTATAATGTAACTCAACTACTCTGTAAAGTAACTCTACAGGACCCTAAAGTAATTCCCCATGACTCTAACTCTATAGCAGTGTAAAGATAAGTGTCATTATATGACATGTTATTTTATGAATCAGGTAGATAGATGAGCGGAGTTGGGTGACGTCATGATGACATCATTATCAGAAGGATGACCTTAGCAAAGAATGAAATCGGGCTGAAGAAGTCCCTGGACGCTGATCCTAGATCAGCTTAGCATTTACCCCACCCATGGTTAAGGTGGGGATCGGTGGAGCGAAACTGATCTTAGATCTGTAGATAGGAGAAACTTCCTCCTGGAGTTGGATTGATGGGTGAAGGTGAAGTTGGTGCCTTCAGGCAAGCAAAAATGTGTTGATGTATTGCCAGCGCAGGGTTGGATGAAAGCGACTTAATGAGAAGATGCTGACAGTGTGTGGGGGAGACGCGAAAGAAAGACAATCAGGAAGTGAGAAAGTGAATGAATATAAAGACAGTTTGCTAATATTCTTTTGCATGACTAGCTTAAAACGGAATCCTGGGGAACCTGAACAGAGATCTAGAATATGAGCAATATGTCTTTGGATGCTTTGGACATGTTAAGGAGTCAGGTATGTTTTCCTTTGTTGATATGAACACAGCTTTAAGATTATATAGTTCAGCAGAGTTAAGAATGTACCCTAAACACAGCCATTGTCTCCTGTCACCCGCAGTTTGAATTAGAGAATTTTTTTATAGAGATCATTTAATTGTTTTTATTGTTTTTCTCAGAATGTAACCTTGCTAACACGTTTGTCCTTCTGAAGAACAATAGAAAACCTTGTTTTCTCAATGTTTTGGAAGTTTTTCTTAATTCAATTGTTTTATGTAACCCACAACAAATGTATGTTCTTTTGGTAGTTATACTGAAATGTTATTTTATTTTTGTAACGGGAGGAGAGGAGTCATTTTAGAGGAGTGAGTTGTGGAGTTACAACTGTGAGGTGATGATGGGAAATCTACCTTTAGATTCTCGTTATAAATGAGGGCTTGTCCAGTTCAAAATATGCCTTATTTTCTTTAGATGTTGCTCCACTGTTGTAGCACAGGTATACTGTGGAAAGTTTGAACAAAAAAGGTTTTTAAAAAACATGTTAAGAAAAAAAGTATTTTAAAATATTGTGCTGAAGTAACTCTATATATGTATAGTTTTATGAATGTATTTCTTAATCATTACACACTATTCAAGTGTAACCTTTTGTTGTATGTTTGGTACTGTTTTATCGCAGTTTTCTCCCCAGGTGGATGTACCTGTTTTGGTTCAGGTTTGTCTCTGTCTTGCTCCATGGTATGTCCTTGCCATTGGTTATTTGTTTCAAAGCTTCCATGGTTAATTTTAAACTAGGCATGAGTAAAACACATAATGTGTTACAACTGATTTATTTCGATTATGAGTCAAGATGTTAAGTGATCTGAATTATCTGAGTTGTTTTGTTTCTAAGGTTTTACAAACTGTTCTTTAATACACTTTTGTACTGCAGCATGGATCCTTGATTTTCTGTATTTACTTTTGGTGATTTGATGATGATGATGATGATGATTTAATCAATTTGCATATATACTAATGTGTTATGGGCAATCTGCGAATTGCAAGAAATATGAATATTGCTGTATTTAGGGATGGACAGTAATTTCAACAGTTGTATCCAGGGATGGGCAATAATATGGAAATTACATCAATAGCAGTTTTTTTAAACTTGATATCAATATTATATTGTAATTTTAAATCTTGTAGCTATACAAATACATATTTTTTTCTACCTCTTTTTATTTACTGTGACATTGTGATTTCAGTTCCTTTTGATCCACCGTAATGGTTCTCAGATTGCTCAAAAAGAAGCAAACAGATGCTAGATAGCTAGCCTGAAACAGATGCTAGATCGCTAGCCTGAAACAGGAGAAAATAACTAGTGGTACCTCTTGTCCTAATATGTAGCTACATTTCTGTGTTATAACACAGATGAAACTAGGAGCTGACAGCCCACCCCATGAATGAATGTGAAGCCCCAGGTTGACACTTCAACTGCACATCACAACCCTGGAAAATGGGAATGTAAAATGTCCTAAAAACGATTGTTGCATGTTATTTAAACCAGACCGTGTTCACAAGAATGAACTAAGTCTTATCCACTTATTGTAAACAATATGGGCTGGTTTTGTGGAAACTCAGTCAAGTCAATAGAAAACTCGATTGAGCTTGATTTTTTTTGGTCGTAGACTAGGCTTAATCTGTGTACATGAAATTGGCCCTACATGTACAGTACAACTATTTTCTGCTAGTCGCGACACTAGCAAGCTGCTTAGCTGGCTACTGGTTACAGGCTAGCTAACATCTAGCTAAGTGTGGTCAGGTAATAGAGCCAAACTAGAGCCAAAATGTGTTAAATTATGTTCAAACCAGACAAAGTCAATCAAATCAATCAATCAATCAAAATTTATTTATAAAGCCCTTTTTACAACAGCAGTTGTCACAAAGTGCTTTACAGAGACACCCGGCCTTAAACCCCAAGGAGCAAACAACAGTAGTGTTGAATTTCAGTGGCAAAGTGTAAACAAGCATTAACTAAAGAATAGATGTAACAATAAATGTATGGTACAGCCATTATTATCTCTCTTACACTGAGCTAGCTGTCTAGCTAGTTAAATATTTTGTGGCCTGTCAGCATAGTGGCCTGTTAATGTTAGCTAGCAGGCGAGGCTAGTTGACTCATGGAAAAACCAATTGACTCATGGAGAAACTAATTAATGAATGGATGATTATTTTTATTTTATATAGTTTGTGGCCGAAAAAGTACTATCTTGGCATTTTTGGCAACCTATTATTATTATTCAAGTTAAAGTGAGATGTTCTCATTGGTGATCTAACCCGGTTTGCAGTGCTAGCTAGTTGCCAAATGCGGCAGTACTGAAACATTTTGGTGCTCTTTTGGGAAATATTATTCATGAGAGTGTATGAAGTGGGTAAAAAACATTTAAAAAAATATCACAACAAGCCTCCATCATGTATATCTATTAGTGCCCTCAACTTGTTTCTAACATATGTAGCATGAATTTAGCTCTCCATCCTTCCGGTCTAGAGGTCTTATAATGACGTATTTTTCTCGTAATCTTTGACCTGTAGGATCTTAATTCCCCTCAGACAAAAAAAAACGCAGAGCTTGAAGGCCAACCCTCGGATCATCATGACACCATCATTAATGTAAAATGTTAATGTAGGAGGTCCCATATAATGCAGAAACTACAGACGGTATATAGAAGGGTCCAAGGGTAGTCCGGTATTTTGTGAGTTATTTAAACCCTAATAACACCTATTTCAGGAGGATTCTTTCGAATTGACCAACTGTATTCATATCTTAAATCATTGACAATAAAGTACAGTTCTAAATGAAACCCAAAAACCAAAAATCGAAACGAGTAAAGTTGTGTGCCAGTCCACTGTCATCCAGATGTTCCTCAATATTAAGTCACCTTTCACGTTGTTAGTCACAGCACATGTTCCTAAGTAGCCATTCTGTCCGTCAACTCCTGTCTCAAACCCACAAGGCCATTTTGTGGACAACGGTAGCGTCCCCTTTTAACGACAACCTTCCTACAACCCCCCCTAAACCAAGTAGCAACTCCCCACCACCACCCGCTCAGACATGCAGCGTCAACGTCACAGAGATGTTACAGAAACATCCCTGCAACGTTGCTGGGATGGTTTCCGATGTTTTGGAGATCATCTAAAACGCCGTAGAGACACACGTCATGCAGGGCTCGAAGCAGCTGCGTTGGTCAACTGTGTAGGTCACTCCTGTGGTCTGATTGATGGCGCTCCCGGACAATGGTTTAAGCCAAAAGGCTCACAGATGGATCACCTGATTGGGGCAATATTGGGGTCTGATCTAAGGCTGGTATTTGTACATGACAGAATGTCTTTACTTCCTGGTCTGGCCCATGGTCTTTACTCCATGAGATGTTTCAATTGAGTTTGAAAGAGTAAAGTGTTGCAGGCCATCTGATTGGTAGATGGCAAAGACAAGGAGCTGTAATTTTATACCCGTGCTTTGTAAATGTTTTCTATGTGCAGTATTTGATAATGTAAAACTGGTATTTTTGTGGTTTGTACGCTGCAGAATTGATTACTTAAGGTGCACGTAGTTTTGTACTAAAATTTTACCAAACCAGAAGAAAAAAATGACAAAGTTTTCTGATTCAGAAGCCTGTATTTGCATGCCCTTTGACATCTGGACGCAAAGTCAATAAAGTTTTATTTGAATCATTGTTTTGAGTATTTTTTTTCCTTTCTTTTTTAATTCAGTGGCCTCTTTCTAGAATACATCAATGATGAAGATAAATATAAATAAGATTAATAATTTCAACAAAACATTTTTAATAGTGGATTTTTCCCAGACACAGACAATAATTTCCTATCATATATAATTCACAACTTATATACACACTGATGTTTATCAGAGAATTAACAAAAATGGCAGCGCAAATGTAACGTAACTAGTAGACAAACTATCAATGTAGATAATAAAACAAAATACACAGATAAATAAAGTGAATCAACGAAATACAGAGTAACATTCTTATTGACATTAACATTCATTTTGTTGGCTGATATACAGTATCAGCAAGAAAAAGAAAATACAAGCAACAAAAGAAAACCCATCTCAAACATACCCAGTGGTTGTTCTCAGATTTGTATAGCATATACTGTACTAAACCACGCCTGAGAAGATGTTTCATTGCTTTTCTGATGTTTCATTGTTTTGCAAGATTTTTTACATCTGAAGCAGCTATTTACTGGCAGTGTTTTTCTAATGACCTGTTTACACCTGTGCCATCATTTGGCCTTTGTCTCTGATAACATTGAGATCTTGATAACTTTCTGAGGATTTTGTTGACTAGGTTTGATGATTTACAAATCAGTCCTTATCACAAATTGGTTGTGATCTAATTGTGATCAGAATCTTGGTATAGATGGAAAAAATCCTGTCGGGATCAGAACAATATCCGGATGAAGGATGGAATCAGGAGTAAACAGGGCATTTCACAAGGCTGCCAAGGTCTATAGCCCAATTAAAACCTTGTGCTAAATTGTATTCTGTCTTTTTCTAATTCAGAAAAATGGATGCATGAGGGAACTCATGTATAAACCAGGCCTCTCTGTGTCCATCTACTGCCCTGTATGTTTTCACTTGTTTCCCTGTAACTAACCTGATTTAGCTATAAACAAGCAATTAATTCAAACTAAATGTGCTACATTTGGGTTGATGCACCCTGAGCTGCATTTTGAACAAGCAAGTTCTTTTAAATATAGTATCCTCCATTTAGCCCTGAAAACCAGGCGCTGAAACTCCACTGAGACGTTTGCTTTATACATTAAGTTAGGATTGGAGCTAAAACATACAGGATGGCAGCTCTCCAGGCACAGTTTTGGGAAGCCTAGAGCACCGGCCCAAGCTAATCTCTTAGTTCAGTCAGACAGTCACAGACCGGTTAAAGACTTACATTCATTGACAACAAAGACAAAGACATTCATTGATAATCAAAAACATTCCTTGGACAACATAGGGACAGCATAACTAAGGTACAATCCAATACATTTATTTAGATCCATCTAGCTATAGGTGATCAGAAAATAATAACAACAAGATAAAACAGAGTATTTTCTTCTTCTTTTGTTACAATGAGGACAGAATGTTTTCATAGAGATTCAGTGACTAATAAGTATTTTAAGTTTTCAGTTTATATTTTCAGTTGAGTTTACCTGGGAGTGATTTTTTTTTAAACCCTTTAATTGCTCAATGTTCGATTTCTGTATTTATATTTTAATATTATAATTTTTCTCCTTATCAAGGAATCAACTATTTAATGAATGGATTCAACTGACCCCTTGATCCTCAGGAAAAACAAACATTCAAAATGCACTGAGACATGAATTATACACACGTGTTCAGAAACACAATCACTGTGTGATACACACACGTGTTCGGAAAGACATTCATAGATTGACATTCATGTCATGCAGTCCTGATGCATCATGTTTAATTCAGAGCGGTACGGTTCTCCGACACACATACAATTGTCTGCGATACACGTTTGTTTGTTGAGCAGAATCCTCCTGGTTAAATAATAAATCGCAATATAGGGAATATAGTGTTATTTGTACCAGACAGTCTGTCCTCAGAATGACACGGACACAGTCAGATTGGCTTGTGGGTCCTAAGTTAGTTCATTTTTGTATAACATCTTTGACAAACAATTTGATACTTTGGATCAATTCATCATCATTTTTTATGTTTCATTGTCAGGTCAATAACATCATGTCCGTTTCGAGTCTGTTGTTCTTTGAGAGGGATATGATAATCTGTTGTTGGTCCTGCTTAATTTAACTGGTCTTGGACCCTTCTATTTTTTCAGTAAATTAAGGCCTCAGTTTCATGTTACGTTGCAGTCGAGGGTTTCTGATAACTCCCAAAAGAGCCAGGTTTTCCTTACAGTTTTTTTCAATTGCTTACACACTAAAATTAAAACCTTCGCGCAATTAGCAAAACCTTACACTCAAGGAGCAAAACACCAGCCTAGAACTATAAGCACATTGTCAGCTTCACACTTTTTGCAAAACATTACACACAGTGATTTCCAAAACACCAAAACACACTTGTAAGCATTTGACACAGAAATGTATCACGATGTAATTTCCTTGCAATTTCAAAGCAAAGGCTTTCAAATGAACACACCCATGAACCAATTGGTGTGTCTGTGCGCACCACCAGGTGCGCACAGACACACCAATCAGGTTTAAGCACCATAAAAAGGCAACAGGTAAATTCACCTGTCTTCAGAAAAAATGTATGGTGTCAGAGGAAGAGGGAGAGTGCAACAAAATTGGTGTGGCTGGGCTGAGAGTACAGACTGACACTGAGGGAGACTGGGCTGAGAGTACAGACTGACACTGAGGGAGGCTGGACTGAGAGTACAGACTGACACTGAGGGAGGCTGGGCTGAGAGTACAGACTGACACTGAGGGAGGCTGGGCTGAGAGTACAGACTGACACTGAGGGAGGCTGGGCTGAGAGTACAGACTAACCCAAGCAAGTACACAGTGGCATCAATAGTGATGCCACTGTGTACCTGCACAGGTGAGAAACGTATCTTCTCTCAACAGAAAATCCATAGCTTACTGCATTGTACTATATCAACAGTTTTGGTATCTGTTCCTGTATCATTTTACAGTAAGCTACATGTATTCTGTTTGGCCAACACAGGACTGAACGTCAAGAACACCAAGGAGGGAGGGGCCCCATATTCACACAGGAACAAGACTGAGAGATCATAAACCTTGTTTTGGCCAATAATGCAATCAGACTTAGAGAAATTCAAGCCCATATTGTCATTGATCTACCAAGTTTCAATAATCCAACAGATCTCTCTGTCTACAATAGCCTGTATCCTTAAAAAACATCCAGTTCTGATGAAACAACTCTATAAAGTGCAATGTGAAAGACATTCAGACAGGGTTGAATATGTGGTGGTATGTTTTATTCACTGAATGTAGTATTGTGTACTGCACACACAACCTTTTCATTGTGCATGTAACTTTACTGTATATCAGACCTACAGTAAATTTATCTACACAATGTGATCTTTTGCTGTATTTCAGAGTTTTGCAAATGGATGCGGAGGAAGTCCCGCATGAGTTTCTATACATTAATGAGGCTGGATTTAACCTGACAACAGTGAGAAGAAGGGGAAGAAACATCACTGGCCACAGGGCTGTTGTCAAAGTACCAGGGCAACGTAGGGGTAACACTACCCTTTGTGCTGCCATTACACAGAATGGGGTCCTCCACTCCCATGCCAACTTGGGTCCTTACAACACGGACCTCATTCTTACATTTTTAGACAGATTACACAATATTATCACAGCAGCAAACCAAAGGGACCAGATGCAATTCATTGTTGTCTGGGACAACGTAGCTTTCCATCGTTCTGCTCTGGTCCAAAACTGGTTTCCTTAACACCCACAACTTACAGTTCAATACCTTCCACCATACTCCCCTGTCCTAAACCCCATCGAGGAGTTCTTCTCAGCATGGCGGTGGAAGGTTTATGATCTCCGGCCCGATGTCCAGATGGCCCTCATTCAAGCTATGGAGGAAGTATGTGATCGAATTGAAGCAGCATCCATAAAAGGGTGGATTCGTCACTCCAAAAGATTCTTCCCACGTTGCCTTGCAAATGAAAATAGCCTGTGATGTTGACAACCCTGTGGCCAGATCCAGCTAGGCAGAGAGATGTTTAGGTTATACATTTTTTTTTCCGTTACTAAACTGGATATGTAATTTGTTTCAGTATTACTGTAAGCTTACAGTACAATGGTATGTTCAGTAATATTGTATGAAAACTGGAAAATGTTGTGTTATGAATGTTTTGTTTTTATGTTCAGTATTGACTGACTTGAGTACTTGAAAATAAATATGTTCTTTAGTCTGAACCAGTGGTGTTGGTGAATACATTTTTCCACTTTCTCTGTGTAAATGCTAAAAGCGTTTTAGGTTGAGCACAGGAGTGTTTGACTGATTCAATCAGACCATATGATGGTTGGGTTTATGTTATGACCACAAAATAAGGTTTTTAAGACATTGTATAGTGTTGACAAAAGTGTTCCATTTTGCAAATGATCTGAGGTGTTGTGCTACTTTGGTGTGGTGTTGTACTAATTGTGTGAAGGGGTTTGGAAAAACCTGGCCCTGTTTTCAAAATTGTTGCTTAAGCAATTGAAAAAAACCTGTAAATTCTGGTTAGAGGATTCCAGAGCTTCCAAGCATGGGTTTTTAGAAAACTACAATATTTTTCTGAATGGTTGCAACCACAGAAGCAGTACGCTGATGGGATATGCTCAACTGCTCCTTCTAGAATGTTCTGTTACTATAGTGAACAAGCTATTTTTTGTTTCACCAGAGCCAGCCTTCTATACACAGCTGTCTGTTAACATAAACCTGTCATTTGTAGTAGTACTTCTGGAAATGCCCCCTCCTAGAAGTCACGCCATTGCATAATATAGTGCACTACTTTGGACCAGAGCTACATAGGCCCTGGTCAAACGGAGTGCACTACAGGGAAAGGAATAGTGTGGCATTTGTGACCAGCAGTGTGTTGAGGATAGTAAATGTCCGTTGTCATACGCACTGGTGCGTAGCGTTGGGTGCAACAGCCGTACACACGTGAGCCAACACATATGAACAAGCCCCAGCCAGCCGCTGCAATGCAAAACGCCACAGTCATCTTTGGTTTCTGATTGGCCGGTCGTTGTTGGAAGGTCATGTGACTGACAGTCTTCTGGTTCCCATCCCGAATGACATCCTGAGCCCTCACACTTTGTTACATACTTTACTGTGCACTGAAAAGGGATTAGGGTGCCATGCGGGACGCATTCATACTGTTTGTTTTTAACATTCATGTCAACAAATAGCCCTCGTGGAGTTGTCTGGAAGACCCCTTTGTTGTTATTTTATGGGTTAGGTAGCTAGGATGTGTCCATATACAGATCCAAGATCTGCCCATAAACTGAATGCGGACCGAGATCTCCACAAATCCATGAACAGAAGTCTGTTTCAAACAAGGAATAGTGAATTAAAGTCAGGAATAGTAAATTAAAGTCAGGAATAGTAAATTAAAGTCAGGAATAGTAAATTAAAGTCAGGAATAGTAAATTAAATTCAGGAATAGTGAATGTTGAGACGTTTATCAGAAATAAAGGATGACACTGTTTATCCTGTATAAATCAGACTGTCAATCACACACACACACACCCACTAAACCATACAAATGCACACTCTCTTACACCCATATACCCACAAACCCACACACATGCACACTCTTTTACACCCACAAACCCACACACATGCACACTCTTTTACACCCATACACCCACAAACCCACACACATGCACTCTCTTACACCCACAAACCCACACACATGCACTCTCTTACACCCACAAACCCACACACATGCACACTCTCTTACACCCACAAACCCACACACATACACCTACACCCACAAACCCACACACATACACCTACACCCACAAACCCACACACACAAACACACACACTCTCACACACATACATGCAAACTGTCAAACATACGCACACACACACACACACACACTCCCACTCTCACACATGCACACTCCCACACAAACACTGGAAATGACTAGTTTAAAACTGCGGTCCCAGTTCAGTGTGACCTCTGTCACCCCTTCACCTTTGACCTCCATTTCTGGTCCTTTGATTGCTTGTTAAATGATCAGAAGGCAAGCATGGAAAAATGGCTATGAAAGAATAGGAGCTAGAGAGGGAGGAGAGATGGAAAAGAGCAGCTACCTCCTCCTCCACCTCTTTCTGCTCCTATTCATTCTCCTCGTCTTTTTCCTCTAATGTCAGATTATCATTAGAAAATCCCCCAAATACCAGCCCCGCCACGGTTTAATGACATCACTGCCTCTACAAGTTATAACATCACTTCCAGATGTTTGAGGTCATCATCTGGGTGGTGCTTTGATTGGTTGGTCCTCCCATGTGCTGTCTGTCATATCCCATCTTGCCATTGGCTCCGTAGGAGTTCAGCCCTGCCATGTGCTGGGTCATCTGGAGAAACATGTACACACACACACACACACACACACGCACGCACACACACATAGAATACAGATGTTCATATTTTATGTTTTATATAAACCTCCACGTAAAACACATACTGTACTTCCTCATAGAAACACACTGAAGACACAGACTTCCTCCCCATTCACATATTCCTTATATAGTGATGCACACACACACACACACACACACACGCACATATGAACAGAAACACACACACACACACACACATACACACACAAATGCACACACATATGAACACACACACACACACCTATAAACACACACACACACACATATGAACACACACACACACACATATGAACACACACACACACACATATGAACACACACACACACACTTATAAACACACATACACACACACATGAACACACACACCTAGAAACACACACACATGAACACACCTATAGACACACACATGAACACTCCTATAGACACACACATGAACACTCCTATAGAGACACACACACATGAACACACCTATAGACACACACACACACATGAACACACCTATAGACACACACACACATGAACACACCTATAGACACACACACACATGAACACTCCTATAGACACACACACACACATGAACACACCTATAGACACACACACACATGAACACACCTATAGACACACACACACATGAACACTCCTATAGACACACACACACATGAACACACCTATAGACACACACATGGGTCAGTGGTGTCTCACCTGAGCGATGTTCCACTGTAGCTGCTGACCCTGTTGTGCTGCATACAGCTGCTGCTCAGCTGGCATTCCTCCCAGCATGCCTTGCTGTTGAACTCCCATAATGCCTTGCTGTTGTCCCATAGTGCATTGCTGTTGTCCCATGATGCTTTGCTGTGGCTGTCCTTGTCCTGTAAAGCTGTTCTGCGCTGTGGCCACCAGTCCGTTCTGTTGTGCTCCCATGATGCTTTGCTGCTGTCCTCCCATGATGCTGTGCTGATATCCCATGAAGCCATTCTGTTGTGCTGCAACCATTCCATTTGGCTGTGCTCCCATAAAACTTTGCTGCTGGATTACCCCATGGGGTACTCCTGCCATAAATGGGGATGTGACTCCCTGTTGAGCCAAGAAAATGTTCTGTTGTGGCCCATTCTGTTGAGCTCCCATGATGCTTTGCTGTTGCCCCCTCATCATGGTGTTCTGCTGATGACCACTCAGGGACATCATGGAGTGTGATGTCACCATGGTTCCTCCCAAGGCTCCCCCCTGATTGGCCAGAGAATGGTACGATCCATAGTAGCCTAACTGGGCTGGGTTCATGTACAGACCCGCTGGAGATAAAGCCAGAGAAACAGAACAATCAGGAACACTCCATAGACAATCACAGACATTGCTAATGTGACTTGATACTCTAGAACCGGGCTCTGGTCCTGGTGGGCAGAAACACTAAAGGTGTGTTCTACCTGGTAGTTCATTAAGCTCACCTGGTATGTCAGGTTTGATTTATTTTCTGAATAGAAGGAGAGGATTAAAACCAAGTTTTGACAAACTTGTGGATGAAGAGCTAAACCAAGATTTGATGTCCCCTGGAAAGGCCTATTTCCACACCCCCTTTTTACATTAAAAGAAAAAGAAAATAGAAACACAAATCCATATTACTTGGAGGTCTTTTAATTCCATCTGACTGGGGACACAAAGGACACTCATCAGCACAGGTTGCTGTCAGGAGGGACGGGGTTGTTACCATGAGCAGCCAGGTTGGGGTGTGATGTGGGTGTGGTGGCGTAGAGGGACAGGATGGAGTCCTTGGATAACTTCCTCACAGACCCCTCCTGCCTTGGCTTAGAGTCCAGAAACAGACTGAGGTTCTCGGGTACCGACGCGGCCACGCGACCCCTCGGCATGGAGCTACCTACCGGCTGGAGGGAGGACAGATAAGTTAGAGGGAGTGTGTGTTCTGGGTGGGGGTGGGGGTGTGTCTGTCTATCTGACTCCTCCCTCTCTATATCTCACTGTGTTTGTGGCAGTGGAGCTGGAGGCAGAGCTGAATAGATCCAGGCCAGAGTTAGACACTGAGGGACTACCTCCTCCTCCACGGCAGGGTCTGCCATTAGTTACAGCTGCTCCTGATACAGGAACATCTAAAAGAGTGGAGAGATAGAGAGGAATGGAGAGATTGAGGGGAATGGAGAGATAGAGGGGAATGGAGAGATAGAGGGGAATGGAGAGATTGAGGGGAATGGAGAAGGGAGAGATTGAGGGGAATGGAGAAGGGAGATATAGAGGAGAAGGGAGAGATAGAGGGGGAGATAGAGGGGAATGGAGAGGGGAGAGATTGAAGGGAGGAAAGGAGGAACAGATGGAAAAGGTTTGTGTTGGAGTGTTTTCATGTTTGGTGAAGAGCAACAAAACACAGGGCTAATCAACTGGGCTACTCAACCAGGCTACTCAATGTGTCTTTGTGTGTGTGTGTGTGTGTGTATGTGACTGTGTCTTTGTGTGTGTGTGAGACTGTGACTGTGTCTTTGTTTGTGTATGTGTGTGTGTGTGTGTGTGTGAGACTGTGACTGTGTCTTTGTGTGTGTGTGAGACTGTGACTGTGTCTTTGTGTGTGTGTGTGTGTGTGTGTGTGTGAGACTGTGACTGTGTCTTTGTGTGTGTGTGAGACTGTGACTGTGTCTTTGTGTGTGTGTGTGTGTGATGTGTGTGTGTGTGTGTGTGTGTGTGTGTGAGACTGTGACTGTGTCTTTGTGTGTGTGTGTGAGACTGTGACTGTGTCTTTGTGTGTGATGTGTGTGTGTGTGTGTGAGACTGTGACTGTGTCTTTGTGTGTGTGTGTGATGTGTGTGTGTGTGTGTGAGACTGTGACTGTGTCTTTGTGTGTGTGTGAGACTGTGACTGTGTCTTTGTGTGTGATGTGTGTGTGTGTGTGTGTGTGTGACTGTGCGGGTGTTTGAGTGTGTGTGTACATACCTAGTCCCAGCAGGTCTGAGACAGCCTGACCTTGTGTCTGTGTCTTTGTGTGTGTGTGAGACTGTGTCTGTGTCTTTGGGCTGTTTTCTCTTTTCTGAAAGAGTCAGACACAAACATTGAATACTTGAGAATTTCAGTACTGGAATAACAACAGATCATGTTACCTGTTACACACAAACATGCACACTCTCTTACACACACACACACACACACTCACCAACTTCATCTTCTCAAACACCACTGGTTCCCTGGGAATGTTTTCACAGCTCTTCTCTTTCTAAAGGAGAGAAGAAGAGAGCGAGGAAATAGGGGGTGAGAAGGGAAACAAAATGTGTTGCATAAACCTGAAAGAGTATCAATGGAATGACATAATGAAAGGCCTGAATGAATGTGTTCATCCTAACCCCATTGTCCATGTATAAATGAATGTGTTCATACTGACCCCATTGTCCATGTATAAATGAATGTGTTCATACTGACCCCATTGTCCATGTATAAATGAATGTGTTCATACTGACCCCATTGTCCATGTATAAATGAATGTGTTCATACTGACCCCATTGTCCATGTATAAATGAATGTGTTCATACTAACCCTAAGTCTGTTAACATCCAGGACCTTGTCCATGTATTTCTTCTTTTCATATTTGTCCCGGATAAATATCTCTGCTGACCTGTAAAGATGGTTCAGGAAAGAGACTGCAGCTTTTCTTCAAACACACACACACAAGTTTGTATGGCTATCCTCATATGGACCAGAAAATAGAAATAGTATGCTCCCTTGCCCTAATCTTAACCCTAACCTTAACCTAAACCTAATCTATCCCTAACCCTAACCTTAACCTCAATAAAGTACAATGTATGTCTAAACTTTACCTAGATGTAATGCGTAACCATAACCCTAAACTTAACCAACAACACCTGGACCTTAAAGAAACCCCAATTCTAACTCTAAAATGAATTATAAGTATGACCTTAAATCTAAACCCTGAACCAGAAATTGACTTTTGCCTCATGAGGACCTTTTTTCAAAATCTTTCTGGTTTTACTATACTCATGGGGACATTTGGTCCCCATGAGTATAGTTAGACATAAAACACAGACACACACACACACACACACACACATGCACACACACCCACACACAGATACACACACACAAAGATACACACACCACATATACAGATTTGGCCGTCACCAAAGTTGGTCACCAACGTTGATTACCCTTAATGAATCCTACTTTGACTAACCCTAACCCTAGACCTTACCCTAGCCCTAACTTTAACCCTAACCTTAACCTCAAAAACATAACATTAATGCCTAAACTTAAACTAGTCTTCACACTTAACCCTAAATCCAACTAGTAATGCCTGATCCTAACCTCTAATTGTAACTCCAGTTGTAACGTTTGTCCTAAACCAAAAAGTCAAACCAAAATAATTGCCTGTTTCAAAGTAAGGAAAAAAGACCCCATTAGTAAATTATTTCTATTTCAGCTACAGCCTGGGGACATTTTCATCCCTGTTATAATGTCAGAAACACACACACAAAACACGTGTGCACAGACCAACACACACATGTGCACAGACCAACACACACGTGTGCACAGACCAACACACACGTGTGCACAGACCAACACACACATGTGCACAGACCAACACACACATGTGCACAGACCAACACACACGTGTGCACAGACCAACACACACGTGTGCACAGACCAACACACACATGTGCACAGACCAACACACACGTGTGCACAGACCAACACACACATGTGCACAGACAAACACACACAGAGTGCAATGAGGATACTGGTCAGTCTCAGGTCGACTGAAACATTCAGGTAAGAAAGCTTCATATAGACGTTTGGCCTTGGCATTTCCCATCTCCTGAACACACTGCAAACAGAGAGAGAGAGAGAGAGAGAGAGAGAGAGAGAAAAGGTGAGGAGAGAAAGGGTGAGAGCGAGAGACAGAACATTGACAGACAGACAGACAAACAGAGAGAGAGTGAGAGGTGGTTAATGACCAGTAAAGACAGGGGAAGTCCTCTCCTCTCCTTGGGGAAGGTTTGAGAAAGAAACAACCATTCCAGCCACTGACCATATGACCAATTTGACCTCTGACCTGTATCTGTTCTTGTGTCCACTGGTCCAGGTTGACGGACTTGACCCGGGAGATGTGGACGCCCAGGTTCCGGTGGATGCCGGCACAGCGGATACAAATGAAGACGCCCAGGCTCCATGACGCCCACCTGGGTCCTGGGAGATGACGAAGACCCAATCATAGATGATCCCACCTCCAAACCTCAGGTATTAAACTAATCAGGGAGCAGTGGACTCCCTTGTTAATCAAACACATCTCTGACTGGGACCACAGCCTAAACAGACCCCTAATCCCTCTATTGTAGCAGACTACGCCAGACCAGATCCTTATTTATTCCAGTTATCACCTTAAAAAAGGTTATTTAACTGTCAAGAGTTTGGTTTGGGGTTGGAATTAGACTGATAGGGTTAGGAGTTGCAGTCAGGGTTAAGGATTTTGGGTTAGGGTTAGGATTATGTTAAGATTAGGATTAGAAGAATTTGATTCTCAATGTATAACTATTGTTACTACCCAAAACCTCCCCACAAATACAGTGCTAAAACATCTGTTTGTGTGTGTGTGTGTGTTTGAGATAGAGAGTCAGTGAATGTTCCTGAGTCTATATTTTGTGTTGGTTTGGGTGTATGTGTTTGTGACTACATGTGGGATAGATCTATGTGTTTGGTGTATTTGTGTGTGTGTGTGTGTGTGGTTTTATCTGCTAAACTCTAGTCTCATGATAAAAGCAGAGCAGGGACCTAAGAAGAAGATTCTCTCTCCATCGCTCTCTTGATCTCTCTGGCTATTTCTCTATTCTAATTTAACTATACCACAGTCCTCTTCATGGAAGACCGACAGCTTCAAAGTGAGTACTGGAGCCTCCCTCCCTCCCTCTCTCCCTCTCCATCTTCCTCTCTCATCCTCTCTTCTCTCTCTCTCCATTGCGTCACTATCTTCCTCTCTTCCCCCTCTCTCTGTCTCTCTACTGACCCATCCTCTGTGGTGTGAAGGGCACTTGAACACAGCTCTTCTATCCTTGTGCCCTCACAGTCTCTCTCCATTTCACTGTAAAGTCCTCCCTGCCCTGCCTCACAGTCTCTCTCCATTTCACTTTAAAGTCCTCCCTGCCCTGCCTCATAGTCTCTCTCCATTTCACTGTAAAGTCCTCCCTGCCCTGCCTCACAGTCTCTCTCAATTTCACTGTAAAGTCCTCCCTGCCCCGCCTCACAGTCTCTCTCCATTTCACTGTAAAGTCCTCCCTGCCCTGCCTCACAGTCTCTCTCCATTTCACTGTAAAGTCCTCCCTGCCTCGCACTCTTTTTCCCTCTGGGTATATAATTTTTACATGCTCTTCTTATCGCTTTGATATTAGTATCAACAGTATGTAGTGTTTTTTTTAAACCAACTCTTAGTACAAACACATTAAGACATTAAGTCTTGCAATAACACATACTTGCATTTTAAATAACAGCTTTTGCTTTCATTTAGTAAGAAAACATCTTTCAGCAGAAGATAATTGATTCAACCATTATGTCTTTGGTAAAATATAATGACTACATTGGTTAAGTCATCAAAACATATCATAGTGCAATTCTCACAGTCATTGTAACAATCAGTTAGTCCAGGACCAAACAACCTGAGACACGTGTTTCAAAACGACTCTTTGAAGTGCTGAAGGGAGTCTGTTACAGTTAATTCCACTGTTTTCACATAAGGGAAAACTCTTACTGTACATTACCCATCACAAATGATGAAAATTCCTTTCCATAACTTCTATCAAATAATCAAAAGTGCGATCAGTGAAGACAATCATTGATGCCACGTGGGTCTTTTGTCTAATCAAATGTAACAAACACTATCAGAAAGAAATGCCAATGTTTAGCGCACACTGCACTACAGTATGATTAGTCTTTTTGGTACTATTCAATCAAAGATATTGCACTGACACTATGTTGAGTTTTGGCCAGGTACAAGCCTGCTCTTATCAACAAAGATGTACTTGTGATGGTTCAAAGCAACTCCATTTGTAGTTTTGTCTCTCTGATTTATTCCTCTGCCTTGCAGTCCATGTGTTCACATGGTTTATAGTTATATGGTTACTATGAATTACAATGGTTACTATGAATTACAATGGTTACTATGAATTACTATGGTTACTATGAATGTAACCATGTCCTCCATTTGACAGTATTGTATTGAACATAGGAAATGGAGTGGTCTTCCAAGGTTATCGGTTTGAATCCCACTGAGGTCACTTATAAATCCATGGCCTCAGGATGGTGATTCTGTACTGTTCAAACTGAACACAACAGGCAAACATTTTAAAATATAATTATTATCTTCATCAAATGGTTGAGTGATGATCAATTAGGAATAATGAACCCAGCGAAAATATTTATTTTATTTTAACAATAAAGAAATATAATTGAGAATCTGTAATGTGCATATACTGCCCCTAGATGGCATCACTGTCTACTGGCATTCTCTGAGTTTTCCACTAGATTTTACAGCCACAAATTTAAAAGAAATGTTTGGCTTGGGAATCAGCTAAGCAAATATAAAGTGTGGCTACTGGTTAAGGTTCCGTGCAAAACACTTATTTTGGAAAACGAACTATATAAATAGTATGAATGAGTTTATGAATTTATAGCTCTAGAAACGACTGACCATCCTATCTGTCCCTCTCCTCCGCCTACACCCCCATTATTTCGTCTTTCTCCCACTCTCTAACTCTCTTCCTGTCCATCTCTCTCATCCCAGTTTCCCTTTCTCTTTACATTTAGATCTCTCTCATCCAGAGAAAGACGTCCAGAAAGGTGTTTCTTTCAGGTCAAAGGTGGTTTTCCTGGTGGACGCTTAGTTTAACCTTATCAATTGTCTCCATAAAGTACGGCAGCATAAAGCGCTTCTTCATACAGTAAAGATGCTTTTGAGTGACTGCACAGAGACTAAATATAGAAGAATAATCCAGGAACAAAAAGAGACAGTATTCATGCATTACAAAGTATTCTAAATGTAATACACAGACAGATGTTAAGGTCAGTGTTATCTAAATGTAATACACAGACAGATGCAGATCCTTTGGCCCTCAGTGACACAGTCTGTCTGGTGGATGTCTTCCTGTCAGTCTGTCTGTCCGTCAGTCTGTGTGTCTGTCCGTCAGTCTGTCACATTAGCTAGCAGCAGGTAGGCTAATAATAGAGGAATTACTCAGCAAAGCCTATTTAACAGTGAACACTCGGACAGAAGCCCTCTATGTGAGCATGAAGTGTGTGTGTGTGTGTGTGTCCCCTGCCATTACCCTGGCTGGAAGGAAAGACCCAATACATGTGTAAACAACTGTCTCCCATATAGTCTGTCTAATCCTTATTTGCTATGCTTAAAATATCTCCTTCTGTCAGTCTTTCTCCTTCTGTCTCTCTCTTTCTGTCCACTATACTGGCCTTCTCTCTGTTTCCTCTGTGCCTGCAGTTCTCTGTCAGTCTTTCTCCTCCCAGCCCCTCACTCTTTCCCTTGTCCATCAATCTACTCTTCTGTCTCTCATCCCTCTCAGTCTACGCTCCATCCATCTCTCATCCTCCGTCTCTCTCTCCCTACCGCTCTTTTTCTCCGTCCATACCTCTCTCCCTCCCTCTCTTTCTTCCTCTCTCCCTCCCTCTATCACTCCCTTTCTCATTCCCTGCCTCCCTCTAATCTTCTTGTGGGGTATTACAGGGTTTGAGTGTGTTGGTGGCCTGGTTCTCCAGGCATGTCAGGGAGGAGTCAAAAGCCCTCTTTGCCTGGCATGACGAGAGAAGGACAGGGTGGGGTGGGCCTGAGGCGGTGAGTACTGAATGGTGACTGTTGCCATTGGCTGATGACAGCGTAAAGCCAGTGGTCAGCCATAAGCTGCTCTGTTGTTCAGGACATTTGTTATGTCATTATTCATGTGAACGGGATGACGACCAAAACTAGACATCTGAGGAAAGCAGTAAAACCACCTCATATCAGTGCTTGCACTAACTGTAGATAGTTAAACCTGGAACCATATAGGGTTCTAGAACAATCCAGGGTTCCGGAACCTTAAAGTGTTCAGTTGTCCCGATACAAAGTAGGAGAACCTCGAAATAAAACCTGGAACTAAAACGGTTTTAAAAGTGTTTGGAGAGCTACGCACTGCATCCTGTTGGGTAAACCACTGACAGAGTTGAGCTTCCTCTCTAAGTTAAAAGGAAGGATCTGTGATTGACACATAAGCCTGTCGCTGTTACCCACACGGAAGTATTACAAACCCGATTCCAAAAAAGTTGGGACACTGTACACTTGTGAATAAAAACAGAATGCAATGATTTGGAAGTTTCAAATTTCAATATTTTATTCATAATACAACATAGATGACATATCAAATGTTTAAACTGAGAAAATATATCACTTTAAGGGAAAAATAAGTTGATTTTAAATTTCATGGCATCAACAAATCTCCAAAAAGTTGGGACAAGGCCATGTTTACCACTGTGTGGCATCCCCTCTTCTTTTTATAACCGACTGCAAACGTCTGGGGACTGAGGAGACAAGTTGCTCAAGTTTATGAATAGGAATGTTGTCCCATTCTTGTCTAATACAGGCTTCCAGTTGCTCAACTGTCTTAGGTCTTCTTTGTCGCACCTTCCTCTTTATGATGCGCCAAATGTTTTCTATGGGTGAAAGATCTGGACTGCAGGCTGGCCATTTCAGTACCCGGATCCTTCTTCTATGCAGCCATGACATTGTAATTGATGCAGTATGTGGTCTGGCATTGTCATGTTGGAAAATGCAAGGTCTTACCTGAAAGAGACGACGTCTGGATGGGAGCATATATTGTTCTAGAACTTGGACTCATGCCACACGCACTCATGCAACCCCATACCATCAGAGATGCAGGCTTCTGAACTGAGCGCTGATAACAACTTGGGTTGTCCTTGTCCTCTTTAGTCCGGATGACATGGCGTCCCAGTTTTCCAAAATGAACTTCAAATTTTGATTTGTCTGACCACAGAACACTTTTCCACTTTGCCACAGTCCATTTTAAATGATCCTTGGCCCAGAGAAAATGCCTGCGCTTCTGGATCCTGTTTAGATACGGCTTCTTTTTTGACCTATAGAGTTTTAGCCGGCAACGGCGAATGGCAAGGTGGATTGTGTTCACCGACAATGTTTTCTGGAAGTATTCCTGAGCCCATGTTGTGATTTCCATTACAGTATCATTCCTGTATGTGATGCAGTGCCGTCTGAGGGCCCAAAGATCACGGGCATCCAGTATGGTTTTCCGGCCTTGACCCTTACGCACAGAGATTGTTCCAGATTCTCTGAATCTTTGGATGATAGATGATGATAACTTCAAACTCTTTGCAATTTTTCTCTGAGAAACTCCTTCCTGATATTGCTCCATTATTTTTCGTCGCAGCATTGGGGGAATTGGTGATCCTCTGCCCATCTTGACTTCTGAGAGACACTGCCACTCTGAGAGGCTCTTTTTATACCCAATCATGTTGCCAATTGACATAATAAGTGGCAAATTGGTCCTCCAGCTGTTCCTTATCTGTACATTTAACTTTTCCGGCCTGTTATTGCTACTTGTCCCAACTTTTTTGGAATGTGTAGCTCTCATGAAATCCAAAATGAGACAATATTTGGCATGACATTACAAAATGTCTCACTTTCAACATTCGATATGTTATCTATATTCTATTTTGAATTAAATATAAGTTTATGAGATTTGTAAATTATTCCATTCCTTTTTTACTCACAATTTGTACAGTGTTCCAACTTTTTTGGAATCGGGTTTGTATATATTGACATATATACATATATTTTAAAAACATATACTAATATATTTATTATATGTATTACTACTGTATTGCCATTTATTCCATACACATTTTTACATATTCGATTTTGGCTATTTTGAAATATGCTTTAATATGTCTTAAATACATCAAATACATCAATGTCAAAATGCTAGTTTGTTATGTGCATTTAGCGTTTACACCTAACTGATATATTTTCATATTTGTATTGTTTCCTGTCATGTGTTTATTATGTTATCTAGTTGTTTCTTTGAAGTACTTTTACAGAGAGGAATTGCATTCATGATACTCTGTTAAAATGTATTACATTTTTTTAAATGTAAATTTGGAGTACAAAGTGGTTCATTATATTGAACCTGAAAAAGGTGCTATATGCTGCTTCACAGTGACTGAAGTCAAAACTTTGTTGTATTTACTAAACATTTCGCATCATATTGTGACACAAAGGCAGTTGTATGACACTGGGAATAAAGGTCCTTATTAAATTAAGATGACTGACCCTAACCAGTAGTTTCCTAAATTGCTTTTACAATGTATTTAATAGAAATTATGGTAAATACATACTGTACAATAAAAAAATCAGCTCTTGTTTGTAAAAGATAATACTTGTCCTTTCACAGTAATTAATGTAATGCAATAAGGCCTAGAAGTTTTCCGTGTGGATAAAAGAAACGTCTGTTGTAGACGGGTGGTAAAAAGTAAACAAACAACATGAAAGGGATGGAGGAACCAAAGAAGGGAAGGGGAGAGAGAGAAGAAGGAGAGAAACAGAGAGAGAAACAGAGAGAGAGAAGATAACACAGAGAGAAAGAGAGAGAGGGCATTTGAATGAGAATGAGAGAAAAAAAAGAGAGAGACTGATTTAGAGCAAACAAACCGGGGACTTTGGTTGTTTGATCACCTGCTAGCACACAGAGAACGGGACAGGCACACACACACACACACACACACACACACACACACACACACACACAGAGAACGGGACAGGCATACACACACACACACACACACACACACACACACACAGAGAACGGGACAGGCACACACACACACACACACACAGAGAGAACGGGACAGACACACACACACACACACACACACACACACACACACACAGAGAACGGGACAGACACACACACACACACACACACACACACACACACACAGAGAACGGGACAGACACACACACACACACACACACAGAGAACGGGACAGACACACACACACACACACACAGAGAATGGGACAGGCACACACACACACACAGAGAACGGGACAGGCACACACACACACACACACACACACACACACAGAGAACGGGACAGACACACACACACACACACACACAGAGAATGGGACAGGCACACACACACACACAGAGAACGGGACAGGCACACACACACACACACACACAGAAAAGCTGAATGTTTATTAAGTAAGCGCTTTCTATGTCTATTTCCATGTTGACACAACACAATCAATATGTTTGTTTGTGCCCAGAGCCCCCCCCCCCTTCTGTCTCCCATGAAGAGTCACATTCTAGAGGATGGACCATGTGGGGATAATAGCATCCAGTTTATACAGTGGGGAGAACAAGTATTTGATACACTGCAGATTTAGCAGGTTTTCCTACTTACAAAGCATATAGAAGTTGGACATTTTTATCATAGGTACACTTCAACAAAAATCCATAAAAATCAAATTGAATGATTTTTAAGTAATTAATTAGCATTTTATTGCATGACATAAGTATTTGATACATCAGAAAAGCAGAACTTAATATTTGGTACAGAAACCTTTGTTTGCAATGACAGAGATCATACGTTTCCTGTAGTTCCTGACCAGGTTTGCACACACTGCAGCAGGGATTTTGGCCCACTCCACCACACAGACCTTCTCCAGATCCTTGAGATTTCAGGGCTGTCGCTGGGCAATACAGACTTTCAGCTCCCTCCAAAGATTTTCTATTGGATTCAGGTCTGGAGACTGGCTAAGCCACTCCAGGACCTTGAGATGCTTCTTGCCTGTCCACTCCTTAGTTGCCCTGGCTGTGTGTTTCGGGTCATGGTCATGCTGGAAGACCCAGCCACGACCCATCTTCAATGCTCTTACTGATGGAAGGAAGTTGTTGGCCAAGATCTCGTGATACATGGCCTCATCCAACCTCCCCTCAATACGGTGCAGTCGTCCTGTCCCCTTTGCAGAAAAGCATCCCCAAAGAATGATGTTTCCACCTCCATGCTTCACGGTTGGGATGGTGTTCTTTGGGTTGTACTCATTCTTTTTGTTCCTCCAAACACAGTGAGTGGAGTTTAGACCAAAAAGCTCTATTTTTGTCTCATCAGACCACATGACCTTCTCCCATTCCTCCTCTGGATCATCCAGATGGTCATTGGCAAACTTCAGATGGGGCTGGACATGTGCTGGCTTGTGCAGGGGGACCTTGCGTGCGCTGCAGGATTTTAATCCATGACAGCGTAGGTTGTTACTAATGGTTTTCTTTGAGACTGTGGTCCCAGCTCTCTTCAGGTCATTGACCAGGTCCTGCCGTGTAGTTCTGGGCTGATCCCTCACCTTCCTCATGATCATTGATGAGGTGAGTTCTTGCATGGAGCCCCAGACCGAGGGAGATTGACCGTCATCTTGAACTTCTTCCATTTTCTATTAATTGTGCCAACAGTTGTTGCCTTCTCACCAAACTGCTTGCCTATTGTCCTGTAGCCCATCCCAGCCTTGTGCAGGTCTACAATTTTATCCTTGATGTCCTTACACAGCTCTCTGGTCTTGGCCATTGTGGAGAGGTTGGAGTCTGTTTGATTGAGTGTGTGGACAGGTGTCTTTTATACAGGTAACGAGTTCAAACAGGTGCAGTTAATACAGGTAATGAGTGGAGAACAGGAGGACTTCTTAAAGAAAAACTAACAGGTCTGTGTGAGCCGGAATTCTTACTGTTTGGAAGGTGATCAAATACTTATGTCATGCAATAAAATGCAAATTAATTATTTAAAATTCATATAATGTGATTTTCTGGGTTTTTGTTGTAGATTCAAAGAACAGGAACACATCCGTGCTAGGATGATCTCAACATGACCCCTGGATGGTTTGGTTTTGAATGTGTTCCCTTACGCAAATACTTTGGAATCAGGTTAGATTACAAAATACCTTAAAAAAACACATCTCAGAACTGGCTAAAGGTTTTAAGGTTAGAATTAGTTGATTTTATTGTAAAAAATCATATATGTCATATCAGCATAGATATGAAATTGTTCTCGCCACTTTTCTATTAGTACGACGTACTAGATTATATTGATTATATTCACACGCCTCAGGCTCAGTAATAAAACCTCTAGATGCAGTTTGTCATTCAGCTTAGCATTTTATTACTGGTATAAACCTTCAATACACATCATTGTATTAAATACATTTAGTTATCTGGGACTCCCTGAAATCTAGAACAGGGCAGATACAGGTTGATGTTTGTATATAGGGCTGTTTTGAAAAACGTCCTATCTCACCATACAAATTCATTGGAAAAACTGCAGTTCAGACAGAAAATGCCATGTTTTTGTTAAACCATTTATTAGGAACATGCACAATAGTAATGTTATTGTCTTGGAGTTATGTTCTGCTCCTCTGGGTTAACTCCAACCCACTCTCTTCCTTTTGCGTACATATAACACAGGTTCACACAATGTCGTGCTATGCATACGCCAAAGTCCTTTTATGCGTGCAGTTGAGACGCGATCTCCTCCCATTAATAATAATGCTGGTCAATAAAATCGTTTCATTGACACGCACCAACTGAAACCTATTTGACGTCACCATCATCGAGGCACGGATTTCCCGTGTGACTAATCGTTTAAAAGCCGTAGATTAACCCGTGTTATATGTACGCAAAGGGAAGAGAGTGGGTTGGATAACTCACTGTCATCACATGACTGTATACCATACTACTAATAACAACATCAACACCATCACATGATTAATGGCAATCCCAATAGGCAATGAGCAAGGTACGCCGTACCGATCCCCCCCCAGAAAAGGAAACAGAATCAAACAGGTGGAGGCAGGGGTGGTGGGTGGGTTAGCGCCCGCATGCTAGTAAGACCAGCACACATCAGCCTGAGTAACCTGCCGATTAAATAATCAGCATGAAATGTGACATTGCGATTGGAGCGATCCCAAGTGTCTGTTGATACGTTGCTGACCAACGACCACTCCTGTCTGAGCCGACTCTGCTAACTTATCAGACAAGCTCACAAGACTCGCTGGTAAGAGACACAGAGGGCCCACTCTGAATTAGGAAAAACTGCCTTTGACTGGCGTGCTCTATATTTATGGAATGCCTTGCAGAACAACTTTAAGTTACAACCCCGTTTCCAAAAAAGCATGCATTTTTCCAAGAACAATAAAGTTTCTCAGTTTCAACATTTGATATGTTGCCTTAGTACTATTTTGAATTAAACACAGGGATAAATGATTTGCACATCATTGCATTCTGTTTTTATTTACATTTTGCACTAGCATACCAACTACTTTGGAAACGAGGTTGTAGAAACAACAGTACCTATAGGAAAGTTGAAATTATTAGTTTATGTTTCTCATAAAAGATCTTTGCACAGTGAACTGAGAATGCTTTTCCTAATGTGTCCACCTCATATCCATGTGTTTCGTTTATGCCTGAAAAAAACTAAATTGTTGTTGAAATGGCGAAAAGCATCAGAGAGATATCCAACCACAAAACACAAGCCTTCTGTTGTTGTTGTGGAAACGGCAAACCAACCTGAACCAAGACCCCCCCCCAACCCACCCACACCCACCTCAATGTATCATGGACAGGTTGACTGACTCCAGGTCCAAGAAGTTTCTCCTCATTACTGTGGTCCTCTTCAACCAGCCTCCATTCCTACAGAGACTAAAAGGCCTGCAGTCACCGCTTCAACACACCTCCATACTGTTAGCTAAATAGCTGCCCACGACTGCAATGCAAACTCAGCTCTATTAGATTGCATGTAGATAAACTACATGCATCCATCGATGGCAAATGTGTTTATATAATGCACTCACCACTCACAGGCCATTATCTTACATGCTCACCAGACCTTCAGTCAGTAACAGCATTAACGCACCAACAACCATTCTGAGTATGTGGGAATATTAAAGGGGTTTTTAATCCTGCCTCCCTGGTTACTATAAATATTGAATGGTGTTACGCTTCTGACGGCAGCCTGCCTTTGACGTCTCCAGAATAAGAGTCTCTGTTCCAAACGGACTCAGCTGAATGGTGTCGCCGCGAGCCTCGGATATCAGTATGTCCAAGATGCCCGTATTCTCTCTATTCACAGTATGTGTCCATGCAGACTGGCGTCCGCAGCTCCAACGTTACATCTTTTGCAGAAACTGACTTTCTGCATGGACATTATTTAGCGGCGTCTACTGTTTTGTGTAACTAAGGTGCTTCTAATGTGTTACTAGGGCACCACAATACACACACTACACGCACACACACACACACACACACACACACACACACACACACACAGGTACTGACAGGAATATGAACACATCACATGGCAAAGAACATGTCAATGATCAGACCCACTGTCTCTAATGTTGTATGCTGAGACAAAGCTTACAGTACATTAACACTAAGTGGTTACACACACATTTCCCTGTCTCTGCCAACCCACACAAACACACACACACACACACGAACATGTATACCTCCCCCTTTCAAAGACACTCTCTCCCCCTCTCTCCCCCTCTCTCCTGTGTATTATTTCAGACTGTGCTAATTAGACTGGCTGATTAGAGAACAGAGGGATGCTGTTGACCCTCTTTCTACCCAAAGCCTGCTGAAACCTACTTCAGATGGAGTGTGTCGTTGAGTGTGTCTGTGCATGTGTGTGCAAGTGATTTCATTAAGCATGCACGATTCTTCTGTTTGCATACAAGCGGTTCCATTGTTGCTATAGTGACATCATCAGGGGATGCCACTTACCATCCTGAAGACATAATTTTTGACTGCAGGCAAAGTTCTTCAGCGTGGTCGCTCCATGCTGATTGGCTGTGGAAAGGTTATTTTGCATGGTCCCTCTCTGCTGATTGACTGCCTTGATTTTCAGAGGTTAAATTAGGTGTAGAAGCTGCTGTAGAGGCTGTTTTGCTCAAAGAGGTTGCCTGGGTGACCTGGTGTTTTGCAGGTATTACTTAATGATTCTGCCAGTTGAGGACCTGTGATGCATCTGTTTCTCAAACGAGACCCTCTAATGTATTTGTCATCTTGCTCAGTTGTGCATCGGGGCCTCCCACTCCTCTTTCTATTCTGGTTAGACCCAGTTTGGGATATTATGTGAAGGGTGCATTACATATCGTTGAACGAGATCTTCAGTTTCTTGGCAGTTTCTCACATGGACTAGCCTATATTGTTCAGAAGTATAGACTGACAAGTTTCAGAAGAAAGATATTTGTCTCACAAACGCTGATGCTGAAGATACTGAACTAGTCTAAAAGACTGTTTGATTGCTACTTTAATCAGCACAATAGTTTTCAGCAGTTCTAATAAAATCACAAAAGGGTTTTCTAATGATCAATACAATTGCCGAGTCAGTCACCTGATCTCAACCCGATCAAGCATGCATTTCACTTGCTGCAGACAAAACTTAAAAGAACCACGAACAAACAACTGAAAACAGCTGCAGTAAAGGCCTGGCAAAGCATCACAAAGGAGGAAACCCAACTTTTGGTTATGTCTATGCGTTCCAGACTTCAAGCAGTCCTTGCCTACAAAGGATTCTTGAAAATGTATTAAGAACAAACATTTTATTTATGATTGTGTTAATTTGTCCAATTACATTTGAGCCCCTGAAATAAGGGGACTGTGTATGAAGTCCTGAAGTCCATTATCATCTCCACTGTCTTTAGGGTGTTGAGCTCCAAGGTGTTCTGACGGCACCAGGAGACCAGACGGCCCATCTCCCACCAATAGGCGGCCTTGTCTCCATCAGAAACAGGTCCGATGAGGATGGTGTCATCTGCAAACTTCATGAGCTTCACAGAGTGGTGACTGAAGGTGCAGCTGCTGCTATACAGGGAGAAGAGTAGGGGGGACAGGACACAGCCTTGAGGGGAGCCAGTGCTGATGGTCAGGGGGTCAGACAGGTATATCCCCAATCACACGTGTTGCCTCCTGTTGGACAGGAAGGCTGTGATGGGGACTTCGGCCCTCCCAGTTCGGACAGCTTGTCTTTAACATTTATTAACTAAACAAAATGTACTATGGTGAATCACTCTTTTTGGCTACATTGTAAAGCAATTTTTGTGCCTTTTGTTGGTTTGGATGGATGGGGACAATGTGGACTTCAATTTCTTTATTCGGATAGAATTTCAGTAAGTCACATTAGATCTGTGTCTAACACAAACTATGTAACAGATATACTTTTGGACAACCTTGACCAAAGATAACCTTATTAAATAAATGTATTTTCAAATATACGATGAAAATACATTTTGGGGACTTGCCCAGACCCCCAAATAGAGTTAGCCCCCCATTCATGAATCTCTAGTGGCGTCCCTGGTGTCAACACTAAAAGAGGTCTGACAATTAGCACTTTCATATTTGAATTTTCAAAGCAACACGAAGCAACTAACAGAGTTCCAAAGAGGCCAAATAGTTGGTGCCGGAATTGAAGACCAATTGATCACAAAAACTGTAAAACAATTCATTGTGTCAAGGGGAACTGTTGCAAAAATCATGACAGCACACGCAGAACATGGAAAAACGTCATTACCAAAGAGGAAGAGTGATAGACGGACCCTAAACAGGATAGTTGCTCAATGCCCGAACACAGAGGCACAGCCTCAAAAATTACCACAGATTTCAATCAGCACATATGCGAACCAGTCTCAACAAAACCTCAACGTTGTGAGATTCACAAAGCTGGAATGTATGGCAGGGCTGCCATTAAGGAACACACCGTATCAATGGCCAAAGCACAAAGATGCATAACTTTATGTAAGAGGAACCAAACCTGGACCCCTGAGCAATGGAATGAATTAATATGCTCTGTTGAGTCATCTTTCACCCTATTTCCTACATCCGGACAGCGGTTTACATTTCTGAACATCACTTATGGGGAAGTCCTGGAGCGACAGAGTGTGAAGTAGATTTCCACCTCCTCCATTCCTCAAAGAACTGGAAGCTTATCTTCTTGTGAAATGGTGCAATATCCCACTACACACAATTCAGGACTTGTATGACAGCATTCCACAAAGGATTGGAGCTGTTTTGAAGGACGGCCCTAGACCTAATTAAGTCCCTGATATTAATATATTGCTGAGGTGTTTCTGTTATTTTGTCCACCTCCTATGTATGTATGTGTTTGGTATTCTACTATTTCCTGCCCTTAACCCATAATCCCACTGCACTAGCTAATTAGACTAGACAGGTTTAAAGTCATATACGACACAGATATCCTACACACAGTTTCACTGTCCTGAAAAAGAAGCCATCAGTACATAATTACAACAGTGGCGAGAGACATTGACGTCACATCCCACCTAGCCAGGATCTAAGATGAAAACAGTGCAGGACATCTGTACAGACCCCCATGTGTCTCAAACTGAAGAAGAAAATAAGCATATACATGTTTCTTCAAAGTAGTGTCCTCTGGCCATCTCTATGGTAGTACCAGGTGACCTCACATACTACTGCAGTAACCCTGCAGCTTGGGCTGTTAAATTAATGAAATTCATGTCCAAATCGCAACCTTGACATGCGCAACATCCACATCGCAAGAGCATTCGATATTTTGAAATGCATCTCAGCTGTATGCAATGTCTGTTTTAGGTTTACTTTGTTTTTCCCCTTCAACAGCAGCGTTCCGCGCACACACACCAAAGCCACACCCCTTGTCATTTAAGCTGCTCAGCTCCTACTTCTCAGTGGTAGAGTCACCATAGGTTTGCTTGCTGTTTGGTTATTTTGTTAATATGTGATTTCAAACGACATACTACACAATTCTTCTGGCAACAATATGTCATTCTATTTCCATGGTTCCATCTTATATGGTGTTGTGTTGCCGTGGGCTACAGTACAATACTCTGTGTTCTAGATGTTGTGTCGCCATTGGCTACAGTATAATACTCAGTGGTTTTAGATGTTGTCCTCGGCTGTTCTGTATGTTATTGGGGTAGACATCTGCTAAACCTCTTGACAGAGTTGTCAGCATTATTCACAGCGAGAAAAAGAAAAACAGAGGAGAGAGAGAGAGAAAAGAGAGATGAAAAGTTAGAAAGAGAGGGAGCGGGAAGAGGTAGAGAAAGGCAGGCAGAGAGAGAGAGAGAGGGGGAGGGGTTTAGGTACAGGTAGAGGTCAGATGGGAATGTCTGGGTACACAACCACACACACGCAGACAACCACATACACATACAAACCACCACATACACAATCACATACACATACAAACCACCACATACACAATCACATACACATGCAAACCAACACATACACAATCACATACACATGCAAACCAACACATACACAACCACATACACATACAAACCACCACATACACAACCACATACAAACCACATACACTCACAAACCACCACATACACAATCACATACACAATCACACATACAAACCACCACATACACAATCACATACACAATCACATACACAATTACATAAACAATCACATACAAACCACCACATACACAATCACATACACAATCACATACACATACAAACCACCACATACACAATCACACATACAAACCACCACATACACAATCACATACACATTAAAAACCACCACACACACAATCACATTCACAATCCCATTCACATATGCATTCACATATACAATCACACACAATCACATACACACACAGGAAAAAGGGAAAAGAGAACAGGAAAACTGCTCAGATGAGAGCGAACAGAGGGAAAGTGTTCAAACTCAATCTTAGAACTGTCCAGTAAATTGCTCTTGATCTAAAAATACGGTAAGACCTTGCCGGTCTGCTGTCTGCCTTTCAAAGGCCTTGGCATCCCAAGCTGCTCTGCAGGCACATATGTGTAAGTAAGCCAGTGTTACTGGAGAAGCCTGTGTTACTGGAGAAGCCTGTGTTACTGGAGAAACCTGTGTTACTGGGGAAGCCTGTGTTACTGGGGAAGCCTGTGTTACTGGGGAAGCCTGTGTTACTGGGGAAGCCTGTGTTACTGGGGAAGCCTGTGTTACTGGGGAAACCTTTGTTACTGGGGAAACCTTTGTTAGATGGGAAGCCTGTGTTAGATGGGAAGCCTGTGTTAGATGGGAAGCCTGTGTTACCGGGGAAGCCTGTGTTACCGGGGAAGCCTGTGTTAGATGGGAAGCCTGTGTTACTGGGGAAGCCTGTGTTACTGGGGAAGCCTATGTTAGATGGGAAGCCTGTGTTAGATGGGAAGCCTGTGTTCCAGACAGTTTCTGAAGTGATCATCCAACAGTCAAGAGGACAAAAGTTGGTTACATTCCTACTTACCATTCACTTACAAACCCCAACATTACACCGTCATGACCCTAACATTACCATAACATTACCCCAAAAGTACCCTAACAGTACAACATCCTTGCCATATTATTAACGTAACAGTACCCTAACGTTACCCTAATAGTACCACATCCTTACCATGATAGTACCCTAACGTTACCCTAACAGTACCACATCATTACCAAGTTAGTACCCCAGCATTATTTTAACAGTACCACATCATTACCATGATAGTACCCCAACATTACTCTAACAATACCACAGCATTACCAAGACAGTACCCCAACATTATTTTAACAGTACCACATCATTACCATGATAGTACCCCAACATTACTCTAAAAGTACCATATCATTACCATGATAGTACCCAAACATTACTCTAAAAGTACCATATCATTACCATGATAGTACCCAAACATTACTCTAAAAGTACCATATCATTACCATGATAGTACCCAAACATTACTCTAACAGTACCATATCATTACCATGATAGTACCCAAACATTACTCTAACAGTACCTTATCATTACCATGATAGTACCCAAACATTACTCTAACAGTACCATGATAGTACCCAAACATTACTCTAACAGTACCATATCATTACCAAAACATTACCCAAATAATATCCAGACATTATACCCTAATAGTATAACACTGACTCACTAAAATGTACTGCCATTTAAAAAAACTATTCTGCATATCTCATAGCTGCATAAACTAACCTTAACCTTCACTCTAAAAGGACAGAGACACAGGCAGGATTTATCCGATGCACCTGATATGTGTTCAGCTTGGAACAGTTTGTACCGGCGGGAGAGAATGCCGTGTATAACTGTGCAGTCGCCCTTCCCTTTAACTCCCTCTACAATGGCCTTTAAATAACAACCTTCAAAGTTCACTAAAACCGTATTATGCAAGTATCGCTTTCCCTCAGACAGACCGGATACGTTCCGGGAAACTGAGGGAACAGAGATTGACTCATTCCCGTTCAGTCGTGCCTACCCACCCCCGGACCCAGGGTGTTGGACATCAGACATATGGCTTATACTAACGCATGGTCTCTGTTTTTATAACGTACATGTTTCTTTAGATTCACATTCTGAGATACCAGCAGTACAAACACTCTGCCCGAGAAAGGCACTTCAATGCGTTTGGTTGTTTGAACGGACAATCGGTCAACACAACCACTTACCTTTTGATTCACAATCCGCGCAGAATTTATTCTCCTCAAGTGATAGTAACGAGTTGAGCGCAGCTTGATATCTGTCAATGTCTTTCATAGATTTCCCCGACATCATCGCTTCGATTCCTTTCACCGCTCCGACACAGGTTGAACGCGAGATGGAGTTGGACGATAGGTTCAGATAAGCTCCGTTTGCAGTTATACCCAGAAAGACAGAACAAGAAAATACAGAACAAAGCGATGCGGCAACCGCTTTTGTTGTGCCTCTTCAGAATAAGGAAGCTATTTGTATAAAACCAACGTTCAGGAACAAGCCCTGAAGTCAAAGCTAGCCATTTAGCTTGCAGCAACGCATAAGTAACAGGCTGACAAATGTATTAGCCTCTTTGCACTGTTACGCTTTTATCTGAGGGAAAAAAACAACAAAATGTCCTGTTGCCTTTTATTGCACAGCAAGCGATTCAGCTACACGACTTAAACCGCATCAGTATCGAGTCCTCACGTCTCTCTGACAGTTTACACACCTCTCCCTCGCACTCTCAACCTCTCCTAGCGCGCGCGCACACACACACACACACACACACACACACACACACACATACAAACACACACACTTCAACATTCCCGCGATCGTCCTCTAATTTGACAGGTTTATATATTAGACGAATTACTTGTGCTTCAGTCACAATGTTTTTAAGCATCGAGCATGTATTTTAAAGCCACTATCGAACGACGAGTCGTTATCGTTCCAAACCCGTATCCCAGCCCCCTGATCCCTATAATCGACCCGTAGACACCACAGATCCCGTTGAGGCAGAAACGTGCTCACAGGCATAGAGGTGGTTTGAGTACTTATCACGGAGGAAACGTGTCCTAGCAGTGCAATTGAAAGCATGAATCGAAAGGCAGCCGATTTGAATAATTGCACACACTACTTCCCAGAGAAGGCGTTCCTAACAGAACGTGTCAACATTGCCCAATGGGGTCTCGCTAGCTCGTGCCTATGCTATGCTCCCTTCTCTAGGTTCTGCCCACTCAGCTTCACTAGCATTCTATTGGAGAATAACCGCTTAATTAAGGGCTGTCGTGGTTATACATATCTTTCAACTAATCAACTCGGTGGGCTTCGACTCTAGCTGGCCCATGAGCCGATTAATCCTACAGAGAATGATTAGTTTCAACATGGAAATACTAAGATTATATTGACATTTTAACCGATTATTTCCACTCTTTCCGTCTCTTTTCTCACAAGGTGTCTATTAGGTCAAATTGACATTTTGTGAACGCGCGCCACATTGTGGCCAATCGCGAGAAGTGAGAATGCTGTTGCCTTCATGTACCCTGGGACGTGTTTCTCAACTTTGGTTGAATGCGCTGTTTACGATCTTCTTGAAATGTTGAGATGTTAATGGGAACTGAAGCCGCAGCATGACCAGAGATAGGCCTACCCATTTAACATATTATAGTGGTGTTGGACCAGGCCCGGCGCCAGGACGAAGAGACAGGGGGCAGAAAATAATCTTTTTTGTGTGATATTTTTCTATAGAGTATTTGAAACCTAAACTGGGGGGGGGGGGTCAACTGCCCCCTCGTGGCGCCCGAGCCTGTGTTGAAAGTCTGCAGGGAGGTTTCGCAGAGGTTTCGTTTAATTCAGTTATTGCTCACCTAATGAAATATGTCATTGTTTAATGATTAGACAACAAGTCTGTTTGGGTGTGCTAATCGTTGTGAAATTGTAAAAGTTTTTTTTACCTGTGTTGTTTTTTTTGTCTCTCTGTATCCCAACCAATCCATGGATGTGATCTATTCCAGATCGATTAAAATCCTTGAATGGGTGAAACAGGTGATCTACTCACGGGCATGGCAAAAACGTAACTGTGTTAAGGGGCGGAAACTGTTACAGAATAGCATAGATTTTAAAATATAGCATACTGAATTATTACAGCCTAACCAACACCCATCATATGAATGAGCACTGGGTGAAGCAAGGATCAGCACCAGAGCTCAGGGGGACAGCGCCAGTACAAACCCAATTGGGTTGTCCTTTTCATAAGGCTGACTTAACGTCTTTCTTCCACTAGATGGCAGTGGCTAAACAAGTCATTTTGGGCTTTCGCAGAAGGTTACGTTACCACAAGCAGATTTTATATGCATAGAAATTAGCTGAGTTGTGGCTTTTGCTCGGGTTTCCAGTAGTTGACTACTCTAAGCTCCCGCCGTCTGGAATCAGGTCACACCGGCGCGTTACGTAGAAGGTCCCCAGATTTAATTTAACTGTGGCCCCAGAACATGGAGAGGCTGATTAAGTTCATTTAATCGATTTGCACGGGATTGAGTGACGTGAGTTAACCAGTAAATGTCACAGAAAGCGAGCGACAGGGAGGGGAGAGCATCTGTGGGAATCGCGCAAAAGATTTTCCCTGCGAGGTTGTGATCTACAGGAGTGGACGAGGGATATCGGCTTTGACCAGATGACAATACTGTCAAGGTAAGCGCTCTCCCTTGCACGATGTATTCATCAGTTACACTGCTGCTGCTTTTCTTTAGGTAGGGCTATGCATTAACGTTTGTCTGATAATGAGCGCTGAGATACAGACAGTACGTGTTATAACTGTGGACCCGCTCCGCCCGGCCCAGTAGATTTTGAGCAGTGCTGCATATCCAAATTCTGGTTCCAAAACGCACGTGGTACAACATAAAGAGATTACTTTTTTCACATCGAATTTGGTTTGGGAAAATGTAGAACAGGTTCGGAAGAACATCTTGTGCACAGCCCAAATATCGGACAACGCATAAGGCTTGATTTTGCCAAAACTGAAAGAATCAACAGTGCCAAGGAGAGACGGGCAAGGCGAGAAAATAGAACATAGTAATTTAAACCCGTCTTCATCGGTGTGAATGAACATGTTACTATGTTGTTTTCTTTCCACTGTCAGAGAGAGGGACAGACAGAGAGCGAGTGAAACGGAGAGGGGGGCTAATTCTGGCAAACAGGCACAGCTGGGGACGTGTTGGCTCGCGACTGTAATTTCAGCTGTTTGCTACTGCTCCAGAAAGCTCGAGTCCATTTAGTCCACAAAGGAGCCGGTGACAACACAACCCTGCTACTTGAGTCCGCTCACCGTGTGTGTGTGTGTGTGTGTGTGTTTAAACATTTGCAGAAGCATGGAGGTGTCCTCGGTTGTTTTGTGCCTTCAGATTCTTCTCTGCCCGACATGGGCCCTGTCCTCCTTTGACCACATATACGACATGTTCTCAGCTCAAGGTAGGAAGGCAATGCGTGTGCGTGTGTGTCTGTGTGCGCACGCGCGTGAATGCACACGTGTTTGTGTTAGGTGGGGGTCACAAAGCCACACCCATCAGACTTCTTGGTGGTTTAAGGATGAGACATTGACACTGCAACTGAAAGTCAATGGACCAGATAATAAGGACTTAATGCAGAGTGACAACATTGTGGAGCCTGCTTAAGATGATCCCAAATGAGCCCAGGTGCATCATATGGTCAACAGCTTACAGCTGTTTTATTTCACAGAACAGCCTGTAGATTTCAAAGCTGTAAAGCAGTTCCACCTCAAACACAAACAGCTGCGATGCAATTGTCTGCTCAAGGCTAGTGGGATTACACACACACTGCTTATCTGTCATGCCTTTACATTTTGGGATTTCTGGCTAGCTGCAATTGGTTGTGCCATGTGTCATTCAGCCCTCAGGTCCTTGGATGAGCCAATGAGGGTTGACCCGTGCTGTCTCTTGGTCCCTCCCCCACTTCTCCCCCCTCCTCCCATGCTGTGGAAGCGAGGGACCACTGTGAGTTCAAATACACACAAACACACGTGTAGTTTCTACTGTTACATCATACATCTATATACATTCAGCCATTCAAGCAGTGACTACAGCCTTGGCTTATGCATTGCAACTCAAAGCTTTCTCAGAAGCATCACAACTTGTGATGCCTAAACTTCTGAACTGCTGAACACCAGTCTAGACCTGAATACTTTTCTAGACCTCAACACTAGTCCTGACCTGAACACTAAGTATTCAGACCAGAATACCTGTCCAAACTTTAATATTAGTCCAGACCAGAATACCTGTCCAAACCTGAATACTAGTCTAGACCAGAATACCTGTCCGAACCTGAACACTAGTGTAGACCAAAATACCTGTCCAAACCTGAATACCTGTCCAAACTTTAATATTAGTCCAGACCAGAATACCTGTCCAAACCTGAATACTAGTCTAGACCAGAATACCTGTCCGAACCTGAACACTAGTGTAGACCAAAATACCTGTCCAAACCTGAATACTAGTCTAGACCAGAATACCTGTCCAAACCTGAATACTAGTCTAAACCTGTTGCCATTGTTGCCTCTGTATCTCTGTCACTCCCTCTATCTATCTATCTATCTATCTATCTATCTATCTATCTATCTATCTATCTATCTATCTATCTATCTATCTATCTATCTGTCTGTCTATCTCTCTCTCTCTGTCTCTCTGTCTCTCTGTCTCTCTGTCTCTCTGTCTCTCTGTCTCTCTCTATCTCTCTCTCTCTCTCTCTCTCTCTCTCTCTGTCTCTGTCTCTGTCTCTGTCTCTGTCTCTGTCTCTCTCTCTCTATCTGTCTCTCTCTATCTCGGTCTCTCTCTCTGTCTCTCTCTGTCTCTCTCTGTCTCTCTCTATCTCTGTCTCCACATCTCTGACTGTTATATATCATGTTAAAAGGTTGACCACCCACTGATAGATAGAGATGGGGGAGAGGAGGAAGATGGAAGGCAGAACCACCTGCCTGTAATCTCTGTCTGTGAACGGGGACCCCCAGGACCTCCGGGACCCCAAGGCCCTGAGGTGTGTGTATGTATGTGTGTGTGTGTGCATGTGTGTGTAATTATTACTGTTTGAGCTGTTTATCAATTGTACTTTTTTTTTCAGGGTTCCAGTGGAATAGCAGGACTACAGGGACCCAAAGGTGATAAGGTGAACAGCGTTTGCAACTCTGCTACGTGCTGTGTGTGTATGTGTGTGGGGAGAGATGAAACCTACTGCTTGACCTACTATCATGACTCTTGAAAGACTCTCTGAGTTCTAATGAACACGTCTTCTCATCCAGGGAGAGATCGGACGGCCGGGGTCAAAGGTGAGAGATGCTCCTCCTTTTACATCCCTGCTCCAGCCTGTGTCCTTGTTGTAAGGTCATCTACTGTGCTACCTCTCTCCCTCCCACTCTGTCTCTCTGTCTCCCTCTCTCTATCTTTCTGTCTCTCTCCCTCTGTCTGTCCCTCTCTGGCTTCCTTTTCCATTCCTCTCCCACCTCATTTCCACCCCTCCCTGTCTTGCTTTCTCTTTCCATCCCTCCGTCTTTCCCTGTATTTCTTCCTCCATCTCTGCTTCTCTTCCTGTCCTTTAAATCCTGTGTGTGTGTGTGTGGGTACAAGATTCTGATCCGCTCTGCAGTTCTGCACAGTTCTAATCTCCCTGAGTGCTTCTGTTCTCTATGATAAATCACTAAGACGTTAGCCTGTGGTGACATGCACACACACACACACACACACACACACACACACACACACACACACACACAGACACACACAAACACACACACAACGCTGTACTGCAGTACAGCACACAGGTTAATGGCAGGTAGTTGAAGGACTGCATGCTCAACTCCATCACTAAGTTGCAGAGAGCATCTTCTCTCGGGGCACTTTAAGATGTCGTATGACAAGTCATGTATGTCATCTGTGCTCTATTAAATTAAACATAAGGCCTTCAGTTTCAGTTTTCCGTTACCTTGGAGATATTCGGCAGTACGGGACGTTCTGAGGGTCTACACCATGCGGCAGGCTTGGCTGTTAGTCTGCAAATGAGTTAATAGGCCAGCTGTCACACTGTGAACATGGATGTGGTACTGTCACACTGCGAACGTGGATGTGGTACTGTCACACTGCGAACGTGGATGTGGTACTGTCACACTGCGAACGTGGATGTGGTACTGTCACACTGCGAACGTAGATGTGGTACTGTCACACTGCAAATGTGGATGTGGTACTGTCACACTGCGAACGTAGATGTGGTACTGTCACACTGCGAACGTAGATGTGGTACTGTCACACTGCGAATGTGGATGTGGTACTGTCACACTGCGAACGTGGATGTGGTACTGTCACACTGCGAACGTGGATGTGGTACTGTCACACTGCGAACGTGGATGTGGTACTGTCACACTGCGAACGTGGATGTGGTACTGTCACACTGCGAACGTGGATGTGGTACTGTCACACTGCGAACGTGGATGTGGTACTGTCACACTGCGAACGTGGATGTGGTACTGTCACACTGCGAACGTGGATGTGGAACTGTCACATTGCGAACGTGGATGTGGTACTGTCACACTGCGAACGTGGATGTGGTACTGTCACACTGCGAACGTGGATGTGGTACTGTCACACTGCGAACGTGGATGTGGAACTGTCACATTGCGAACGTAGATGTGGTACTGTCACACTGCGAACGTGGATGTGGTACTGTCAGAGTGCTGCCAGTGTTCTGCTCTGGGATTGTTTTTTTGCAAAGGTCTCCATACAAAACATGAGACACGTTTACCTCCGTGGGAGCTGAATGCGTTTTGACTCATTGGTATGACTGACCCATGACTCCAGCCCCACCCACAGGACCCATGACTCCAGCCCCACCCACAGGACCCATGACTCCAGCCCCACCCACAGAACCCATGACTCCAGCCCCAAAGACAGGACCTATGACTCCAGCCACAAACACAGGACCCATGACTCCAGCCCCACCCACAGGACCCATGACTCCAGCCCCACCCACAGAACCCATGACTCCAGCCCCAAAGACAGGACCTATGACTCCAGCCACAAACACAGGACCCATGACTCCAGCCCCGCACACAGGACCCATGACTCCAGCCCTGCACACAGGACCCATGACTCCAGCCCTGCACACAGGACCCATGACTCCAGCCCCACCCACAGGACCCATGACTCCAGCCCCAAACACAGGACCCATGACTCCAGCCCCAAACACAGGACCCATGACTCCAGCCCTACCCACAGGACCCATGACTCCAGCCCCAAACACAGGACCCATGACTCCAGCCCTACCCACAGGACCCATGACTCCAGCCCCGCACACAGGACCCATGACTCCAGCCCCGCACACAGGACCCATGACTCCAGCCCCGCACACAGGACCCATGACTCCAGCCCCAAACACAGGACCCATGACTCCAGCCCCACCCACAGGACCCATGACATCTCCCAGGGGTATGGGGGAAAGTGAATGTGAAAGCACCGTAATGAATGTTCCCTCTACTCTTTTCAGGGTCGTACCGGACCTCCTGGGTTACCAGGTAGACTGGGTCCACCCGGGTGGCCTGGCCCAGAGGGACCCAAAGTGAGTCTCACCATTCTGATTAAGGTGGTTAATTGATGACAGTATATGATGTCATGTGACCTTACAGAACCTTTTCGTTACAGGGAGACAAAGGTGACTTGGGCCTGATGGGACTCCCTGGGTTACGAGGACCTCCTGGGACCAAGGTCTGTCTCAGTCTTTCTCTCTCCCACACACACACACACACACAGGATCACAAATGCAAACATTGTATCAGAGGAGAAAAGAGGTTCAGGCTGTTTCCTTCTTTCACCAGGGTCTTCCTGGTTACAAAGGAGAGAAGGTAAGATCAGATCAAACACTCACTCGGACCATGCAGTTGAAAATACATTACCAACCATGATTAGCATTGAAACAACAACAGTGATTAGCATGTAAACTACATTACCCATATCCTTTAGCATTATCTAATACTGGGTCTTTGTCTCTCTGTCCCTCTCCCTCTCTTTCTCTTTTTCTTTGTCTTTTCAGGGCTCTCATGGTGATTTGGGCATAGTAGGTCCAAAGGGAGACAAAGTGAGTGTAACTGGATGCCATCTAGCTACTCAGCGCTAACTAGCATTGTGCTTGCTGTCACCTCCCTGTAGACATACGTGTTTGTGATATTTTATGATGGACATTAAGAGTCTTCATGCCATTTCTCAGGGTCTTTTAACCTGAAAGAGGCAGCTCATTTGGATCCCAAGCTAATCAACAACCATGGAAAAATATTAAATTTTAAACTTTGTTAACATTTACCCCAGTAGTATATGACTTATGCAGGTGGTACAGGGTCTCTTCGTTCCCGCTCCAGCAGGCTCAGGAACAGTTTAATTCCATTTACCTTAACCCTGCTTAAGTCTGTGACCCATCACTAACCATACCCATCCGCCTCTCAGGGACCTTGTTGCACTACTCCCTTTGTACTACTCTGACACTGCTTTGCAAAGTCTGATAACGGTTTTTAGTTGTTACATGTACTTTTCTACCTCGGGAACCTCATTGCTGCCATCCCTGCATTTCAGTTGCACAAGCACCTTGCGCATTCAATTTGCCAGCAATGCATGTTTAGAATTTCCATTGCACTTTCATTTTTCAGTTGTCACATGCAAGTCTACCTCGGGAACCTCATTGCTGCCATCCCTGCATTTCAGTTGCACATGCAACATTACACCTCCAATTTGCTTGATTGCACAGTCAGAATTGCCATTTGTACTTGCATACCTCATTGTACAACCATTCATTCCCAACTAGTACATAGATTATACTTAATACTTGTACATTTTCTTCCCTTCCCTAATTGCTATCATTTCACATGTAGAATTGCCATTTGTACTGCATTTGCTTTCATTGCACATCTATACATTCCACATGTAATATACACTATACTTAATACTCGTAATTTTCTGCTAGATGCTAATTGCATTTCGTTGTACTGTATTCGTACTGTTCAATTACAATAAAGTTGAATCTTATCTAATCTAGTAGTCTACAATTATGTCATAAAGTCCCAGTAGTACTCAACTATGATGTCATAAAGCCCCAGTAGTACTCAACTATGATGTCATAAAGCCCCAGTTGTCTTGTACTATGATGTTATTAAGCCCCAGTAGTAGTCTACTATTATGTTACAACACACCAGTAGTACTCAACTATTATGTCATAAAGCCCCAGTAGTCCTGTACTGTGATGTCATAGAGCCCCAGTAGTCCTGTACTATGATGTCATAAAGCCCCAGTAGTCCTGTACTATGATGTCATAAAGCCCCAGTACTCCTGTACTATGATGTCATAGAGCCCCAGTAGTTCTGTACTATGATGTCATAATGCACCAATAGTCCTGTACTATGATGTCATAGAGCCCAAGTAGTTCTGTACTATGATGTCATAATGCACCAGTAGTCCTGTACTATAATATCATAAAGCCCCAGTAGTAGTCTACTATTATGTTACAACACCCAGTAGTAGTCTACTATTATGTTACAACACCCCAGTAGTAGTCTACTATTATGTTACAACACCCCAGTAGTAGTCTACTATTATGTTACAACACCCCAGTAGTAGTCTACTATTATGTTACAACACCCCAGTAGTAGTCTACTATTATGTTACAACACCCCAGTAGTAGTCTACTATTATGTTACAACACCCCAGTAGTAGTCTACTAAAAGAACCCCCCGGTTTCTGGTCGGTTGGTTAAACAAATAGATTTTGTTTAATCAAGAAACGTCCCTTAAAATATTTGCGTGGACCAGAATGCATTGGTCCAACAGGGAGGACACACCAACTAAAGTGAATCATGTTGTAGCTTTTCTGCAGATGCTTGCATTGATTTTGATATAAAAAGTATGTAAACTGGGGGATCAAAATTAATGTCTAATTCGCTTCTGTGAATTGATTTCCAATATTCATATATTTTAAACTAACTGTTTGCAGACTTAGCATTAGTAGTGTTGCCTGGAACCATTCGATCATAACATTTGACTCCCTCTATTTCTTTTTATCTCACACCCCATTTATCTCTCTCTCACTCCCTCTATTTCCCCTTTCTCTATCTCTCACCTCCTCTATCTCCCTCTATCTCTCTTTTCTCTATCTTTCACCCCCTCTATCTCTCACTCCCTCTATCACTCTTTTATCTATCTCTCACACCTTCTATCTCCCTCTATCTCTCTTTCATCTCTGTTGCCCTCAACCCCTCTGTCTTCATCTCGTCATGCCTCTTCATCCTCTCTATAGGGTTCTATCGGTCTGCCGGGGATGCTGGGGCAGAAGGTGAGGAACAATATCTCACAAAATCTTTACATTTTGAAATGATAATGTTTGTCCATGGTTGGGATGACCCATGTGATATTGAATTGATACAAAATGATTTGCACCTTTCTCTCTCAGGGTGAGATGGGGTCAAAGGGTGACCCGGGCGTTCCAGGAAGACGAGGTCCCACTGGCCGACCTGGGAAGAGAGGAAAACAGGTGAGACAGGTGGAGAACGTGAGAGAGACAGAAGGAGAACAGATGAGAGAGACAGGAGGAGGACAGGTGAGAGAGACAGGAGGAGGACAGGTGAGTGAGACAGGAGGAGGACAGGTGAGAGAGACTGGAGGAGAACCGATAAGAGACAGCAGACCAGGTGAGAGAGACAGCAGAACAGATGAGAGAGACAGGGGGAGAACAGGTGAGAGAGTCAGAAGGAGACCAGGTGAGAAGTCCTGAAAGAGGGAAGTGTGTTGGCACCTTGGACACGGCTGTCATTTAGCCCACACTTATCCAGAGTGACTCACAGAAGTAATTAGGGCTAAGTGCTTGGCTCAAAGAGACGTTGACAGATTTTTCACCCAGGGATTTCAACCAAGGACTTTCCAGTGACGTGTGCCATTGAGAGCCTGGAATCCAAAGTGCAGTGCTATACAACCTTTTTGTGTTAGTAAACAGTGATTACATATTTTGTGGGCGGAGCCAAACTGGTGGCAGAAAGTGACAATAACCTCTTTACAACACATAAGAATATGGATCATACTCCTTCTTTAGTTATTTTGTAAAGAAAATGTCATATCACAGGTATAATATTACCATATATCCCATTCATTAAATGCCTGCATAAATACTGAGTGATGTAAGCTAAACTGTCTAAGTATGAGCAGTTTGGTTTGTTTGCATGCTTATTCTGCTTACACGCTAATGTTGCTAACGTTGGTCCACAGTGTTTACCATTGTGAAATGGCCTACTGAGAATGTCAGTAGGCTAATTCATTATTGTTATTAGAACTACATCAGTGATTTTGCCTGTGTGTGATAAACAGTGGATACAACTTTGCCTGATATGAAATGAGCGCTGCAGAGACGAGCATCCCAGATGATTTCATCAGTCCTGTCTGTCTATTTAATGGCTTGCAACCATAAATGTCTGCATTTAGCTCCCAAGCGTGGCTTCGACAACGGTCTTCTATAATAATGAAGGCCATCTTTTTTTGCATTCCTATTCTGACGTCCAGTGGCAGAACAAGGCATTTTTTCTCTTTAGTCCGAGGATCTTGCCCATTTCCCTACACTTGTTCCTGCAGTTTTCTGCCAAACTTCAGTGGCGTAACCGTGACGTCTGCTCCAAATGGTCTGTAGCAACGGAGGCATGCAGGGCTACTTCGATCCTACCTCTGTGTGTGTGTGGGTGTGTGCGCGTTTGTGTGCATGTTTGTGTGTGCGTGTGTGTTTGTGTGCATGTGCATGTTTGTGTGTGTGTGTGTGTTTGTGTGCGGGTGCGTGTTTGTGTGCGTGTTTGTCTGTGTTTGTGTGTGTGAATGTGTGTGTGTGTGTGTAAGAATGTGTGTGTGTGTTTGCGCACGCGTGTGTTTGTGTGAGTGTTTGTGTGTGTGCGTGTGTGTGTAAGAATGTGTGTGTGCGCGCACGTGTGTTTTTTTGTGTGTGCGTGAGTGTATGTATGTGTGTGTGTGTGTGTGCGTGAGTGTGTGTGTGTGAGTGTGTTTGTGTGTGTGTGTGTAAGAATGTGTGTGTGTGCGCAAGCGTGTGTTTGTGTGCGTGTGTGTGTGCGTGTGTGTGTGCGCTTTAAAGGGGTTGCTCATTGGCCTCCGACGACTGGAACAGACACACCTTTGTCCCGGTCATCTGAAGTGTATTTGCTCTGCAGCAAATTCTGTCAAACAATCAACTATATCAAGACTTTCTCTGAGTGTAGGATGACCTCTGACAGCGCTCTCGCTTTCCGGCTTTTTCTCTCTGTCTGTCTCTGTCTGTCTGTCTGTCTTCTGTCTCTCTGTTTGTCTCTGTTTGTCTCTCTCTGTCTGTCTGTCTGTCTCTCTCTGTCTGTCTCTGTCTGTCTGTCTGTCTGTCTGTCTCTGTCTTCTGTCTGTCTGTCTGTCTCTCTGTTTGTCTCTGTCTGTCTCTCTCTGTCTGTCTGTCTGTCTCTGTCCGTCTGTCTGTCTCTGTCTGTCTCTGTCTTCTGTCTGTCTGTCTCTTTGTTTGTCTCTGTCTGTCTCTCTCTGTTTGTCTCTGTCTGTCTGTCTCTCTATATCTGTCTCAGTCTGGGCTTGTTTACATTACGGTACATTTTCTGTATATATACTCAATATTAAACTCAAGACGCTAGACCACATTTTCAGTAGAGCCCTCTGCTGGAGACAGTTCTGTCCAGACGCATATCACTCTGTTTCCCCACATTTGATGGCCACAATCCTGCGTGGTACATCTCGTAACATCCCGGTGTAATTTCAAACAGTATGGAAATGATTATGCAAATCAAGAATAGTCCATCTTAATGTAAACAAGCTATCTGTCTCTCTCTGTCTCCCTCTGTCTCCCTCTGTCTCTCTCCGTCTCTCTCTGTCTCCCTCTGTCTCTCTCTGTCTCTCTCTGTCTCCTTCTGTCTCCCTCTGTCTCTCTCTGTCTCTCTCTGTCTCCTTCTGTCTCCCTCTCTGTCTTTCTCACTCTCTCTCTTAAAGATCTTATTGGACAATCCTTGCTGTGTAAAAAAGGTGTCACCATCTATATAAGTCACGTGGGGGTGTGTGTGTGTGTATGTGTGTGTGTGATATTGGGTTTACCATACATGTGGTAACCAGAAGCCCCCCCCCCAAAGATAGCACGTACTGTACTGTATCTTTCAGCGTTTATGTTGCTTATTAGCTTCAGCTAATTGTTTGTGTGTGTGCGTGTGTGTGCGTATTTGTGTGTGCGTGTGTGTGTGCATGTGTGTTTGTGTGTGTGTGTGTGTGTGTAGGGTATGAAGGGCCAGAGTGGCATCTCAGGTCCAATGGGCCCCCCCGGTCCTCCCGGTCCAGCTGGACACCCTGGACCACCTGGCCTACCTGCCTCAGGTAACACAGACTAACCCTAACCCTGAACTCTGAACCTGAACCCTAACCCTACCTGCCTCAGGTAACACAGACTAACCCTGAACCCTGAACCTGAACCCTAACCCTACCTGCCTCAGGTAACACAGACTAACCCTAAACCCTGAACCCTGAATCTGAACCCTAACCCTACCCACCTCAGGTAAAACAGACACACATGCAGGTTTTACAGTCAAAGTTATTATCTATTTTACCTAATCCTTAACCACTGACCATAATCTAACATTAACCTCAATAACCTATCAATTATGACGAACCTTAACCAAATCCCCTAAGCCAAACCCTAAATGCCCTAACCATAACCCTAATTCTAACCTCCTATTGGGGGATTAGAACCTTTCTTTTAATTCCAATCTGAACCCCTAGTCGGTAAATTGACATTGTTGTTAATGCTTTGGTACTGTTGTCTACAGGACGTGGTGATATTTCAACTCTTAGTACCAAACTCTAAAAGGACCACGCTTGGAACACAGGAAGTCCTGCGTTCATGACCACTGATTGTGTGACACGGTTCTTTTGTGAGAGAAACCACTGACACTTATAACCTGGATGATAATTATAACCTGGATGTGGTTGTTTCTACGTTTGGAAGTCGCTTCTTCAAAAGCTATCATGCTATGATAGGGCAAATATCTGGCCGTCGCGCCTACAAATGCATACAAGCAGCTGCTGTGTGCGGCATGGCTGTTTGGAGAAGGAGACATTTCAGTTCTGCCGCTTTGAATTCTTTGATATTTCCCATTTGATCTGTGGATCTGAGGTATCTGACCTGTGTTTGCAGGTCTGTATGTTGTTGGGGAGAAAGGCGACAAGGGTGAAGTGGGACCTCCAGGTCACTGTGACTGCAGCCTCTACGGTGGCCACGCCCCTGTGGGAGGGTCCAACCATGCCCCTGTGGGAGGGGCCAGCAAAGCCCTCTACGGCAGCTACACACAGCGTGGCAACTACCACAAAGTCCCGGCAGTGAGAAGACTCAAAACCTGAACTGAGAACACCTCAAACAAAATTGTTCTGTTGTAAACAACAACCCTAAAAATAACAACTCTGTGCAAAGTTAATTTCATACTATCGCTCTCTTTCTGTTTCTCTTCCTGTCTCACTCTGTTTCTCCCTCTCTTTCTTCCTCCTTCCCCCACTCTGTTTCTCTCCATCTCTTTTATCCCCCATCTCTGTCCCCGTCTCCTATTCTCTGATTTTCTCTATCTCTTGTACTGCATACAGTACGAAACACGGTAAATTACTGTAACTGGACCACTTCAGTATTCTGTTCCTTTAGAGAATTTGCGGCGTCCACACTGACCGTTCTCCGTCTCTCTGATCTGTGTGTAGATCTTCATAGTGGACGATGAGGAGGGTTTGGATCGTCTCCACACAGACAACGCCATCGCTTTCCAGAAGGACCAGAGAACACTATATTTCAAAGACAAAGACGGCTGGCAACCCATACAGGTATGGAGACCCGGGAATCACCACATTCCACATTTATATTTCACATTGCAGTCATTTAGCAAAGTTTACATTACCAAAAATAGTAACAGCGTAGTAAAACGTCTCTGTAAGATTTTATTACATGAATTTATATTGAATATAATAATTAATATAATATTGATTAGTAATCATTTGTGAAAACAACGAGTCCAGATGGTTCTGCCGGAGTAAAGAGCCTAACCGACCGGATCCACAGCCACTCTGACAGCATTGTTCTTTATTCTGTGTTGTAGCCGTTCCTGGCATTCCAGTCCACTGAGAAAGTTCTGGAGGTGGGTGTGTGTGGGGACGGACTAGTGCAGGCATCGAATGAAGAAGAGTGTGACGATGGCAACAAGGTCGTCACGGACGCCTGTCTTAGTGAGTCACACGCACCTCTATACAGAAATACACAGTAGAAAGTGAAAAAATTTAACCAATTGCTTAATCAGCGTTATTCAGTGTTGTGTGGAATGTAAACAGAGTGGGCTGATATGTGAACAAAAAAACAGAATTTTTTACTATTAAGTCAGAATACAAATTAACTTCTGTCTTCATTGTAAAAAAACAACAACAATTCTGTCAATGCTTAAAGGTGGTGTTAGATTCTGTCCATTTGTGATCCATGAACAAAATAAATGCAACCAGAAGTCAGGGGAGAGAGCCTTTATTCAGCATGAGGTTTACGATGATAACCTTCCATAGTTCTTTCATTGTTCTCTCCAAATGCTTACAACGTAAACACAGTCATATATACCAGGACACACAGGAGGTGGTGAGTGTTCATAGCCAACCATTACACAGACTATTATAAGAAATAGTTTGTCCTACAAAATACCCTTGTATGGCGTATTTCAACCTATGACCCAAGGGTCTATTCAGAGAGTCCTATGAAAGTCACATACACAGTTCCTAACAGGTGGTATGGACAGGGTGTTTGGGACCCATCAGTAATGGGACATCACATTTCCTACCTAGTGTCCTCCATACAGAGATAGTTAGTACTCTCATACATTGTGTCAAACTTAATTCAATTACTTTCATGCTCAATATCTATCAGTGGAGACTTTGTTTTTTGTATAATTTCAGGTAGCAGGTGTAGAAGTGTGGTCATGAGCCAAACTGGTTCGCTGTCTGTGGTGTACCACATCATGCATTTGTGTACTTCGCCACCTATATTGTATGACATGGTCTCTCATTCGTCACATATCACACAAATGTGGTGTGCTTAAGCTCTTACAAAGCATTGTTCGTCACACAAAGAAACCTGTCAAAACTGTGCTGATTTGTCCGATGGGCTAACAGTACCTGCCTCTGGCTCAACAATCAATACCCCTTTTTCAGCAGTCATTCTCATTACAGGTTGCGCTTAGCAAAATGTTAAATTGTCTGGACATCCTCACTCTTGGCTGGATTCCAATAGATTACACATCACTTTTGATTACAACACGGCAGCACTGCGGTTGATTCAGTGTACGAGTTGTAAGGCCAACAGCACTGCAGTTGATTCAGTGTACGAGTTGCTAGGCCAACAGCACTGAGGTTGATACGATGCTAGTTTCTTTACAATTTCTCGTTAAATCCAACTCTTTTTGTATTTCATTTTACAGTGCACAAAAAGTGTACAGCCAATTATATTGATGACGTTGTAAAATGAAATGCACACACACACACACACACACACACACACGCTTTTACATTCCAACATGAAAGGCATCTCTGCTATCTTGTATAAATAAAATCATAAAGAGTTATTGGACTGTACATTGAGACTATTAGCCGTGTCATGAATGTCTCGTTCCCTCTCCACCTGTCTCAGTTTGTCCAACTTAATTGAATTAGCTTCATGCTTTATCAGCATCGTTGTAATACATTGGTAGAGACAAGTCATTAACCATCTCTGTCTTGTTTCCCTCCTCTCTCTCTCTCACTTCTTTCCTTGTAATCCTTTCTTTTCCCTCCCTCTATCACTATCTTACTACCCTCTATTTCTCCCTTTCTTTCTCCTGCTCTTCCTCACGCGCCTCCGGTCCTTGCCTGTAGATTGTAAGTGGGCGTATTGTGGAGATGGTTACCGTCATGAGGGCATGGAGGAGTGCGATGGGAAAGACTTTGGCTACCAGACCTGTAATTCCTATCTCCCAGGGTATATTACTAGATTATCTCTTTTCACTTACCCTCCCACACAAACACAAGCCTGCATGCACAGCCTGCAGTATTCAACCATTTTGATGCCTTTCATGATGTAACCTCTGCATGCTTCAAATTAACTGGAATTATCTGGGTTTTCATAAAGTGTATAATTCCGGTTTCTGTGAATCCCGCTCAGGCTATGGTAACTCAGGCTATGGTAACTCAGGCTATGGTAACTCAGGCTATGGTAACTCAGGCTATGGTAACTCAGGCTATGGTAACTCAGGCTATGGTAACTCAGGCTATGGTAACTCAGGCTATGGTAACTCAGGCTATGGTAACTCCTGCAACTTTACATAATGGTTGTAACATGTGTCACCACTCTCCTGTCTCAGGTCTTTTGGCTATCTCAGGTGTACCGATTCCTGTTCCATCGACTCTACTGGCTGCAAATACTTCACCTAAACCAATGAGAAGATGGCACCACAGTGTCAGCAATTTAGATTGCCCCCCCTGCCCCCCCCCCCCCCCGTACCGGGTCTCTTTATTGGTGGTTTAAACTTCAGCTGTGTGCTGACTTGTCCTCAGTAAGGTGACACACAGAAGGAAATCATAACAGCTTGAACGTCTGAAGCACTTTTCAAGGCACGATATGTTGTATGCATGGGACTGGACCTCCAATGTGACTACACTGTTGAATCCAAATACTGAGACCTCCTCAGACCTCCTGTTAGAGGGAGCTCCGTAGCCACGGAAGACTCCTCTGTCCTGTCTGAATGAGCTTGGACACGTGGCGCATGGTTGTCAGGACCATTTTGGTGGTGCCCCAATGTTACCACACATGCATAATGGGAGGCCCATTGGCTTTAGCACTGTTAAAGACCATTAGAAGACGCTGGTGCCATTTGAACAATATATGTAAACGTTCCTGTATGACTGTAATCTACATAAGCTATAGTATGGCAGAGAAAGGTACGGCTTGATGTTTTTTATCTCAATCTCAATACAGATATCCCCCATGAAAATGTGCTACTGTATAATACTGTGGAACTTACTACAAATTGAGATGTTCTGTATTCTGCTGTAGTACCCTATTTAGTACTCTTTAATTGCTGCACACTGTACTGATATTCCAGTGTGAATTTGCATAATTATGCCCCATCCGTTCCATATCCCGCTTGTGCCACTTATGAGAGTAAAACCCTCACATCTGGACCCTGTGTTGTGTTCCACAAACGTCGCAGGGAACACCAGCATGTGATCACAGTCCTACCTCCATACAAGATGTGGAAAATGTGTGATTTTAGCAATTTCTGCAAAAGTGCTACAGCAAATATTAGAGTGTAGTAGAATAATACTATGGTATTATGTTTTCATGGGATTTTACTAAGTCCAGCACACTGTAACCTTTGATGACTTGTTTATGTAGAGCCAAACGTGACTGGTGACTGTTCAGTTAGTTACTCTTGTGATAGTAAGCCAAGAGTTGACACTGTATTAATTCAAATTAGGTGTTTGTAAATATCTCCACTTGATTAGTTTAATTTATTAAGAACAAATGGTCTCTTGAAATAGGAAACGTTTTGTAGATAAAATTGTTTATGATGCAGCTGCATGTTGATGCTCGTGTCTAAGATCTACAGCAGACGAGCACAGTGTGGAATATATTGGCAATAATATCTAGTGTATATATTGTGTGAATTAAACGGTGTATATGGGCTATTTTATAAAAGAAACTGATATCAAATTGTAGCCATTAATTCCCGGAGAGGTGAATATGAATTTCACATATTAGTGAACTATCTGACATGAATGTGGCCAGCATGATAGAAATTCAATAACGTATAATTAAAGGTATTTAATCTCAATAAAGTTGTATTCAGCTTGTGGCAAATTATGTAGTTGATTGTATGTGGTTGATTTGTCTATCTGATAAAAGTGATTCAATATAATAAGCTACTTCGTTTACTCTACTCTCGTCGTTACGTGCTATAAGGTCACTCCAAAGTTCGCAGAAGGGGCTAAGGCAAAGTTAGGCTTATTTGTTGGCTCAGCCCGTATTGATACTTTATAAATGAATAATTGTGGTGAGTTTTTTGTGTCGCGATGGTGAGGACCACTGGTCGGCACTTGGATATGGCACTTCTCGCTTAACAGCGTGACGATCATAAATCAACCGGGAATTAATACTCTTCCACATCGACTCTGAACTTCACATATTAACACTGCTACTTATTTTAAAAACAGATTAGCTATTAAATTGGGCAGTCGATAAAATACATTCCAACCCCGAAGCTCGCAAGTAGGCACCTGACAAATCGCATGAAGGCGGTATATATTTAGGTTTTCAACCAATCACAGTACCACTTCCTGCAACAACATCTACGTTAAACGTCACTGGCTGCCACGTCTTGATCGGTCTTGACGCTGAACTGGGGGGGTGTGCTTGTTCCTGAGTTGCAAGTTCTATAATACATTATTTATACGTTCTTCGAGCACGAATTAATAATTAATAATAATAATTTTAACCGAAATATTTGAAATGTTCCTGGCTTGTTTGAGTTGGTTTTGCACTTCGCTGCTAGTGTTTGTCAACGGAGGAAAACTTCCAGAAGCAGAGGTGAAAATCACAGTTCTACACAAACCTTTTCTCTGTCATCGCAAGTCGAAATACGGAGATATTCTGCTTGTACATCACGAGGGATATCTATCTAATGGAACCAAATTCCATTCCAGGTTAGTTTGTAGTACATTATAAAGCATCAATTGCAGACAGGATAGCCTACTCGCAAGTCTGTTATTGGTTAACTATATAGTAAAGTCATGCGAAGTCAGGACACTTCTGACTTAGGTTTAAGGTTAGTGGTAGAATTAGTCTTACAATAGTGTTTATGGTGAAGTTTTGGCATTAACATTTAGGAGTTTGGTTAAGTTTAGACATAAAGGTTAGAATATTGAGGTTAGACTTTGGGAAGGTGTTATGGTTAAGGTTTGGGTTACGTTTAAGGGTTAGGTAAAATAGTTTCTTGGTATAGTATCAAATTGCTGGTCCTCACTTTGATAGTAAAGTGTGTGTGTGTGTGTGTGTGTGTGTTCAGCTACACCCAGGGGGACAAGCAGCCTGTATGGTTTACCCTGGGTATTAAAGAGGTGATCAAAGGATGGGATAAAGGCCTACAAGGAATGTGTGCTGGGGAGAAGAGACGCCTCATCATTCCTCCTGCACTGGCTTATGGGAAGGAAGGGAAAGGTGGGTCTGCTCGCGCGCACACACACACACGCACACACGCGCGCACACGCACACACGCGCGCACACGCACACACGCAAACAGCACGTATGTGGCCACATTCCTGCACTAAAGTCTCCCTTCACTCACATTCACCACCGTGAGGATCTGTATGTTGGTCTGATGCTCTGTGATGACTAATGCAGTGCATTTTCATGCTGTGAGCAGTCAGATCATGTCCAATCTAACAGTGTCTATGAAACATGTAATAACCCAGGCATGCTGATAGCACCAACCCCTTCCAGGCACCAGTGAACTGTCCTCCGTGATGCAGTAGGGTAGAAACTTTGAATGAAGTTTGCACTACTAACTCGGGCGACGTCCTCCCAACGTCCTCCCAACGTCCTTCCAACCGGATGCATGGGGCTTTGCCCTGGTAAGGACAAGCAACCTTAACCCACTAATGACCACTGGGTGTCTGTCCTTAATGTTCTTAATAAGGTGAATGTCTTGCATGTTCTTAAATGAGCTCTCTGTCTTTTGAAAGACTTGTGCTCACTCAAGAGTATCCCGAGAGACTGTCAGTAAGTACTGAATCCTTTTTGATACTTTTTATTCCCATTGCCCCCTCCATGTGAATGGGACCCACTTTCCTGGTATTTTAAGTGCCCTGCTCTACCAGCTGAGCTTCATGGGACCCCCTGATTAGCATGGGTGATATGCAGCCTATCATCCCAGTGGCCTCTGACCTCGTCTAAGTGACCCCTGAACTCTGTCCTCAGGTAAGATTCCCCCAGAGGCCACACTAACCTTTAACATTGAGGTGATTGAGATCAGGAACGGACCCAGGTCACATGAGTCTTTCCAGGAGATGGACCTCAACGATGACTGGAAGCTGTCCAAACAGGAGGTGAGGAGACTTGGGCAGATGGACAGACGGACAGAGAGGGTGACAGGTAGACAGGTGGGCCCACAGACAGGCAGGTGGACAGACAGACAGACAGACAGACAGACTGACTGACAGTTGGGCTGACAGGCAGATTATAACACACACGTCATATACAGCTCCTGAAAAAATTTAGACCACTGCAAAAAAAGTTGAAAAGGAAAGTTTTGAGTGAGGAACATAAGTGTTCACTTTGGAGTGGTCACACTCAAAACTTTCCTTTTCAACTTTTTGCAAAGGAAAGAAAAAGGTGCAGTGGTCTCTTAATTTTTTCTGGAGCTGTATATGCATGTGCTCATAGACAACAGTGACACTTGTATTAGCTTACTCACATGACTGTGGCAGTGTGCATTTTGCCAGGAAACAGGACTCCACCATTCACAGACAGACCCCACACAGTCCTGACAGTCTTTTTGTGGTCGCAGGTGAAGGAGTACCTGAAGAAGGAGTTTGAACGTCACGGTTACCCACCCAATGACACCCACCACGAGCAGATGGTGGAGGACATCTTTAAGAAGGAGGATGAGAACGAGGACGGATTCATTTCTTCCAGAGAGTTCACGTACAAACACGATGAACTTTAACATCTAACACTCGTACTTAGGTTGCTTTTCATTTAGGGTCAGTGTTGGGGACGTTACAGAAAAACACCAATATTTTTTGTTTAGAGCCATTACTTCTTTAAACGTTTACAAATATTGCCCCCTTTTTAAAAAGTGATAGGTTACACTTCTAATTTTATTACTAGAGTGATAGATCTCCAAATGTTGTTTAATGAGAACTGACAAAATGACAGCAGCGATCAACAAAAACACTAAACCCTCAAATGTCTGTTTCCATCTAAATTGTGCATTCTGAATAGACTGTGTCAGTATTTCATGAAATTCAGGTATCATGAAATTACATGATCGTTTGTCTGTTGGACAAGCTGTGCAAATTGTGCTGATAGTGTGTGTCTGTGTGTGTGTGATATTGTTGGAACAGTTTATTAAGGGTTTGTTTATAAACTGCTAACAATCAGTTATTTTTTGTTCTTTTTTATTTATAGCGCTCCGCTTTTTCTGCTCTGAACATATAGTCTGGAATATCAAGTTCTATTGAATGTTTGGTGATAGAGAGAGGCATAATAACAGTATCTCTGTTTACAATTTTTTTGGAACAATCACTCATGATTGAGGGGGGTAGGGATTTCAGTGGTGGCTGACAGACACTGTCCCCTTGTTTAATGATTAATTGAGAGATATACATTAAAAGAGTGTATGTAGTGTGCTGTTCAACTCTGTCATTTCACTTAATGTTTTTCAAATATTAAATATTGCTCTATAAAAATGTTCTGGTCAACATACGTGTCATGACCAACATACGTGTTCGGGTCAACATACGTCTAATTGATTATTATTGCGTTTTCAGAAACAAGACTTGTATTTTGAAATCCTCCCGCTCCGTCCTAACAGTACTGCAATCTGATTGGCTGAAGGCACGCAACGTACGGATAGCGTTAACCACTCAAGGAACGCGTTCATGGAAATCTGTGTTTCATTTGGGAGAAACCCATTTCAACGCCTTTTCTGGGTGACCGCATAACGCACTCTTGGTGTTGTAAAACAATGAACGCTCACACGGAATAATATTTGGTAAGCACTTTTAATTCAGCCAAACCACTAATTCGTTTAGTTTGATATTACACTGATATATTCTTATGGTGTCTACTCAATATATTAATGAAATAGAGCCGACCTGGGCAAGATAAGGCCTCCTGGCCGGATCTGTCCCGCGATACATCCAAAACTTGCGTTGCTATGATACGTAGGGACCAGCACCACAATCCACGCGCGGAAATTATCATTTGTACGTACTATTTGCAATTGATGGCTAGCGATCTCTGGAAATGAGCCTAAGAAATGTTGATAACGAAAGCAGGGTATTTAAAAAACTATTGACAGGAAAATATTTATTTGCAGATGTCGCAGGTAAAGCAACTTGCTTATAACGTCACAGTTTTTAAAGAGTACAATTTGCAGATGCACTTCCAGAGCAAGCATGCAGCGAAATACAAAAACTGTCACCCGATGCTACAATTCAACAAGTCCAAGCGCAGATGCAGCCTCACTGATGAACATCTTGTAGAACCGCACACTTCTGGGTCCTGGTTGTGACAGTGGAGCCCAGTTTATACTGCAGGATCCAGAGATGGCATCAGTGACGGTGGAAGACAAGACTGCCATCAAACGATGGAGCTGAATGTCAACATTAAAGAAGATGAGGTGGAGAAGATTGGTAAATCTGGTAAACACGGTAACAAAAGATTCTGTCCCGAGGGGCTAAAAACAACAGGTCCTGTCCAGAGGGGCTAAAAACAACCGGTCCTATCCAGAGAGGCATAAAACAACAGGTTCTATCTAGAGGAGCTAGAAACAACCGGTTTTATCTAGTGGTTCTAAAAATAACGGTTTGTATCTAGAGGGGCTAGAAACAACTGGTTCTATCTAGAGGGGCTAGAAACAGTAGGCTGTTTCATTTCTGCCACTGAGAAAACCTAACCACCACCATTGTTTCCAATATGTTAATTGAGCTCAGAGTCTAAAGAAATGAGGACAACACACGGACAATGTTTTGAGGTTCTGTGTAATGAGTTTGTAGATGCAAACACTTACAAACTCATTAGTTAATGGAGAATAGTATTGCTAATTCCCACTCACCTTTTCCCTTTCTGCATTTTACTTTTACTTCCTTTTAGAATAGTTGTATTCCCCATTTGTGCTGTTCAGCCTAACTTGAATTTGTAGGTATATCAAACCAAATGACTTGGAGAACATGTTAAGACATTCTCCACATCCATTGAGCGACAGCAGAAAGGTCACAGAAAAGAGTCTCACCACTGCCCTCTTTGTGAGGAGACTTTCCAGTTTGAAACAAACCTGAACAAACACCTACAAAGGGGGAATCACTATTCCTGCTCTGACTGTTTCTAAAGAGTGTGGTTTAAAAATACACCAACGTATACACGCAGGAGTGAAGCCACACATTTGCCCTGACTGTGGGAAATGCTTCTTTAGATCACATGCATTAACCATTCATCAGGGAGTGCACACAAGAGAAAAGCCGTACTCCTGTTCTGACTATGGAGCAGGTTCTTCACAACAGAACAGATTTAAATCACACCAACTTATACACAGAGGAGAGAAGCCATACTCCTGCTCTGACTATGGGAACAGTTTCTCTAAAAAGGGCAGCTCAAAAATACACCAACCTGTACACACTGGAGAAAAACCATGGCCACTCTGATTGTGGAAAATGCTTCAGTAGATTCATTACATTAACTCTTCACCAGAAAGTGCAAACAGCAGAGAAGCCCTACTACTGCTCTGAGTGTGAAGTGAGTTTCTCCAATTGGATACATTAAAATGTCACAAGCACATAGAGACAAGTCATATTTATGCTCTTTCTGTGGAAAATGCTTTACAACATCAACTGAGCAAACACTTCATCAGCGTGTACACACTGGAGAGAAGCCATACCCCTGCCCTGACTGTGGAAAGAGTTTTGCTCCAAAAGACTACACTAACAAGACGCCAATATGTACATACAGGAGTGAAGCCATACTCCTGTACTTACTGTGGAAAAGGTTTCTCTCAACAAAGCAACTTAAAACGTCAACAGCTTAAACATAAGGAAGAGATGCCTTATACTGTTTCTCGGACAGCTAAGATTATTCTCATTATTACTGAATTATGTTTTCATACGTGGTAACAGTGAACTGGATCAAACGAATAAGTTCCATAATTCAGATCTATGCATTTTCGACAGTTCAGAGAGAGAAAAAAATATTATTATATCCTTGAAAGTATGTAGATTAAGTTGGATACATGATTTCTTGACAAAACATTTATAATGCTTTATAGCCTTTATTATTTCAAGGTTTAATTTAAGCCCCGAGAAAAACTTCTGCTCTTTGCTTACTTAAATAAATGCAAAATGCTCACAAGAGAAACTTTGACAAGTTATAATCATAAAGGAGAGACTTATCACAAGATTTTGCTCCAACAATCCTTTTAACTTTTTATGTAAGGATGTAAATCTAAAAGAGGCGGCTAAAGTGTGCTCAATGTGGCACTGCCTCTTCAGTAAAAGCAACTTTTATTTTGAAACGTTCAGACGAGGAGCTAGACTGCTTCAACCTGATTCGCTTAAATGTATTACCAATATCCGGAAGAGGGAGGGTAAAGTTTGTCAATTTGCGGCAGAATGCGATGTGCATTGGTGCATTGTGATGCAGATCAATCGAAATTCTGCATTTTATGACTTGCTTTTGTATACCCGTTAAATAATGTATATCAGTGTTGTGAAACACTATCTTCTATTAATGCAAATATATTTTGTACGTTTTGTCATATTGTAAAGCAAACATTATGCATAATGCCCCTCGAAGATTAATATATCACTTTTAGTTTCTTAATATCCAGAAAGGGTCCTCTAATTCTGCGGTTGCCTGTACTGCCGCTAGCGACCTTTTGATTTATTGGAATTGGTGTGCTGGTGTACAATTCTGTGTTTATTCTTCTATGTAGGCAAACTGCTCTGGAATGGTTCTTTTTTCAGGACTTCACCTTTTTGTCCACGTAGGGGCAGTGAAGAGCTTGCATCTTTGGTCAGGGGTGTGCTAACTCCGGAATGTGTGATTTTTGTGACTGGCTTGGCCACTGAAATTTAACAAAGTTGTCTGAGTTCCAGCCCGGTATTCACTTGAAGAAGTTTGTCTGGAAATCAATTGTTAGTGTTATATTATCAATACAAATAGCAATTTTATTAGAAAAGGGAAGAACATTATCATATTTTTCTTGGTCAGTCTATTTCATTGATCTTATCAATGGCTAGCTAGCCAGCTGACCTCATCCAAGGCCATAGGAGCAGGGGTACATGACCCTGTCAATGTTAGATACCCCCAAAATATAAAATGTACTCCTACTCCCCCTCACCAAAGATGATATACATGAAGATGATGGTAGGTACTGCCTGCTTTGGGTTCCTGTATGTTATCTGCCACTAGCAGAACCTTCAAACTAGTTCTGTGTCAAAATAGTGCACAATAATAAGAAAAGGGTGCCATTTATACCCTAGTATCTCATCCAGTTTAATATGAATCACATAATTATACCTTCTATTATGTTTCTGTAGTTTGCCTGGCCTAATCCCATTGTGAAGCAGGGTTAAACCATATTCACTATGGCGACCCTTGAGGCTCGCTGTGGACAGGTAGCTGGACTTCTACACATTACTATGGACACACTGTGCAGAGGATTCCTCTATCATAAACACTCACATTACATTTGGTTCCACCTGGTATTTTTAGCTCATCCTCAATTTCAGGGGTTTCACTCTAATGGGAACTTACTGGTCAGTGCCGTCTGGGGCCAGGAGCTGTGAACACGTCAGTGATCGATAAAGAAACATGTAGAAAAACACGCCAATAGAGAAACATTTAACAATGCTCCGGTGAAAGTCTGATAGCCCTTGTCACAGGAGGTCTCTGCTGTGCTGGCTAACAAAGTAAGATAAAACGGGATTAGTGACAGCTAGCAAAATTACTGTACAAATCAGTGGAACTGAAATACTGTACCTTTACACCACAGGGAGCTTGTCTCGTTTCACATCTGGTTTGTGTAAAGGGGATGGAAAGACAGTACAGACAGATCTGAGGCCAGCCTATAGGTAAACATGTCACGGAGAACCCAGGCTATAGCCGGTCAGGTCAGTGTGTGGGGTACACAGCCCGACTTGGCTGAACACGGCTCTTATGCTGTTGTGCTCCCCAACTAGCGCCCTATTCCCCAAGTGATGCACTTCCTGCTGACCATCTGAAACACAAACAGAACTCCGTCCCAAGGGGACCACGGCAACCAAAGCCCTGTGGAATGCCAGGATCATCCTATAGATTGGACATGGCATGGGAGGTCAGAAGGTCAATAGCGAAGGGGTCACGTGTGACACATACGAAGTGCCAAGGTGCAGCTCACCTTCATCTGGGCCACCAGGCCTCCAGAGCCGAGCCACTTTGATGTCTGTGGATCAGATGGGCGGAAACAATGCTGGTAGAGATTCCATCGCATCACTTCCTCCAGCTCTACAGACATCAAAGGATCCGGGACTTCAGTGGCCTGGTGAGAACCTGGTTCCCCTCCTTCACAGTACAGATATGTACAGCTCCGTCCTAATGTCTGCCTGTCTGTCTAGCTCAGTCCTCTCATAATACATTAGCTGGTGTTCTAGGCCTCGTTAACGTGACATCTGAAATAAACCTATGTAATATGTATGATATGGTTATACATGTTACACAACCATGTCATATCCTGTAGGTTATACTACCATGCCTTATTATAACCATTATAGTGTCATTATATAGGTTATATTACCATATTATATAGGTTATAATGCCATATTATATAGGTTATAGTACCATTTAATACAAGTTATAGTATCATATCAAATCATATTGGTTACAAAGGACCATTTTATTTTACTATCATATGTTACAGAGTCAAAATATGATTGGCTCTACTCCTTAGCACTTGAAGTTATTTTGGTTTCAGTTCTTGTACATGGCTCTGTGGCCCGAGGGGGGGTGGGGGGGTGGGGGGGTGGTTCCACAGTTTAAGCTGTTGCCTTCAGCATGCAACCTACTGCTCTTGAAGCAAAAACCCTCTCCTGTCCAAAAAAATCATAAAAATCCCTGGAGAGAATAAAGTCTAATAAAGTGAGAAGCTCTGCAAAGACGTAGACTATAATGTTGTCCCCCGATTCGAAATGCCACTGGCGGAGTAGTGTACTGTTGCATCACCATCAGACAGGAGCCGTGCCTGGTCTCCAAGGGCATCGATGTCTGGACGCGACCGCAGGCAGCAGCAGTGAACCGGACCATCCTCATCCTTCACAGTCAACACGACAGAACCAGAACCAGATCATTTGCATCAATTACGTCGGCTTCTGCCGCAACGTCTTGCCGGGGGAGTGGATCTTGGAACCGCTGCCATGCAGGAACGTTGGACCAGTCCGCTGACAACGTCTGAGCCAGCTGCACCTCATACCAGCCAGGAAGTCGATGGTGTGGCCAGCAGTGAGTGGAGGGTAATTCAGGATTTCTGAGTGACGTGTTTCCTCCACGGCAAAAATAAAAGGCAGACTTCTGCCTTTTTGGCGATGTTCTGTTGGGGTGCATATTATTATACAGTAGAATACGTAAATGCAGTATGTACATTACATTTTAATCATTTAGCCAAACACTCCCGTCCAGAGTGACATTCGGGAGCATTGGGTTTAGCTGTCTAGCACTGGGTTAGGACGAGGGGCTGTTCAGCTTGCCTGCTCAGGATTCGATCTGCATCCTTTCAGTTGGGCTTTCTGCCAAGCCGTGCAGTTATACTGGCCTTGAATGATCCACTGTGAGTAAATACTGATTGGAGCGGGCGCTCATCCAGGTGGAATGTGTTCTACAAAGTCTCTATTTACATTCATTCTAATTTATTTACATGCTCACCAGGTCTTTGGGTGGACCCTGGCAGGAGCTGCCCTCAGCAGAGGAGCCTTTGACATGGGTCACAGTTTCCAAAGCTTACAGAAACCAACAGAATCCACCTGCAGTCTCAGAAGGTCAGAGGGCAAAGAGCCGACATTCATTATCTATTCCAGGGAATGGTATGTGGTGTTGAAATCTGACTTCCATGGACACCAAGGCTGTTGTCATAAATAAAACCGTAGATGTCCCCTTGTCAGGGATTGTTTTGGGGACTTGTTAGGTGGTGGGGTGTTGGTCTACATCTCAAATGGAACTCTAACACTATCAGAGCTCTGTTTCTGAGATTTAAGGTGCATACTGAAGGAACTGAAAATGTCAGTTCTATGTTTATTTACTCATTCCATGAGCCTTCATTTTGTATTATATCCATTTCGATGTGTATTCTATGGGATAGTGAGCCTTATATGATGGGATTGAACACTTTGTTGCTGTTGTTCTATTTACACACAGTTCTCTGTGTCTGTGTTCTAGTCCAAATGTAATGCATTAGTTGTTCAGATTTGGTAAATGCTTTAAACTGACTCAACCCAGGAAGGTATAGATTGGAATGTGTCCACTGATGAGGCAGTGGACTAAGGGGTGGTAAAACTTCCACCAAATCAACATGTTGGCCAAATCAACAGAGATATCGTTTTAGAAACACACTCTTCTGGCTTTCTCTCAAGTTTCTCTGCATGCATCCTAGCTCCTGCAAACATTAATCTCCAGATGGTTTCTATCTTTGATATTGTAAGTAATTGTATACTCTCTTTAACGATTAAATTCACCTGTCACATTCATTTGTTGACTCTTTGGATATATATATAAAACAGGTCAGAATCCAGTTCCTTGGAGGAGTGCAACACAAGACTGGGGAACCAGATGAGACATTCAGGCTAGGAGTACAACTTGCTAGACTAGGAGCCTGTCAGTAAAGTAGGGGGAGGAAGAGGAGGCAGAGGAGGAGGAGAAGGAGGAAGTGAATAAGAATGAGGAAGAGGAAAAAGGGGGTAGAGAAGGCTTCTGTAATGGAGGTCAGACAGGGAGTTGTAGCGATCATTTCCATTGACTCCAGAAGACCAGATGAGGCTGAGAGGATGTTGCGTACCCCTCAGGGGGTGCCGGGGTGACAGGATGTTGCGTACCCCTCAGGGGGTGCCGGGATGAGAGGATGTTGCGTACCCCTCAGGGGGTGCCGGGATGAGAGGATGTTGCGTACCCCTCAGGGGGTGCCGGGATGAGAGGATGTTGCGTACCCCTCAGGGGGTGCCGGGGTGACAGGATGTTGCGTACCCCTCAGGGGGTGCCGGGATGAGAGGATGTTGCGTACCCCTCAGGGGGTGCCGGGATGAGAGGATGTTGCGTACCCCTCAGGGGGTGCCGGGATGAGAGGATGTTGCGTACCCCTCAGGGGGTGCCGGGATGAGAGGATGTTGCGTACCCCTCAGGGGGTGCCGGAAAAGAGAGGATGTTGCGTACCTCTCAGGGGGTGCCGGGGTGACAGGATGTTGCGTACCCCTCAGGGGGTGTTGGGTCTGTTGGACAGGCAGATCAGCGGGAGGGAGCCATGGTCGAACAGCTTATAGGGCAGGGAGCCCCTGGAGCTCCATGCGTCCGACTTTGGGTCGTAGCACTCGAAGCAGTCAGAGTCCTCAATGATGTCGTGGCCGTTCAGGAAACGTCCGCCGGTCACGTACAGCTTGTTGTTGATGACGGTGGCACTGTGGTGCATCCGGCGCTCCCTGAGGTTCTCGCACTTCACAAACCGGTTGGCCTTGGTGTCATAGGCAATCATCCGCCTGGTGTATCCTGGAAAGGAAGACGTTTCCAATACGGAGATATTAATGCTAGTACCAGACCACGTTACAGTGAGGGATGGTGTTTCCTACAATGCATACTACTGTTAACCCAAGCTAGTAGGGAATATGGTAATGTGAGGGACACACTGATTATTTTGTGTTCACAACTTCAAACAAAGTAAAATTAAAAGGAAATTAATAGATTTGAGGTGACAAGGAAAGGTGTGACATGTGTAGACTGGGAAAGCAGTACTGAGCCAGTTAACGGGGTCAGCCCACCTCCAATAATGTAGATCTTGTCATCGATGACGGCCGCAGGTGCACAGACGTTCTTCACCGTCCGAGTCTCTAGCCGCGACCACAGGTTCCTGGAGATATGATACACCTGATAACAAAGGTCAGAGACAGAGTTGCACCTGGTACCCCATAGAGACAGCATCACCTGTTACACCAGATAGAGATATCATTACCACCTCTGAGACTCCTGTTCTTCCTGCTGTTCTGTACCAGGTGTCCAACACCAATACAGATGACTGATTGTCAGATCAATAGTCACCTGTATCTCCCTGACGGGATTCTGCATGGAGTCCTCCCCTCCAAACACATAGACCCTCTGGTCGTTGGCGGCGACGGCGGGGTGCAGCACAGCGGTGGGGAGAGGCGACATGGCCTCCCAACGGTTGAACATGCTGTTGTACCTCTCCACCGAGGTGGAGATCTGCTTGTCCACTCCAATGCCCCCGAGGACAAAGATGAAGTGCAGGTAGGAGACACTCTGATGGGCGTAGCGGGGCTCCAGCATGGGCTTGGCGGTCCTCCACTGATCAGAGAGAACGGCTCCAGTTAGGCGGAGTGACACAACATCAAAAACGGCAAAGGATTTTTTTTTTTTTTACAAATACAGAATACTGAGAAGGTAAGATTTACAAAGAGGATCAGTATTTTCTAAAAACGTCAGAGCTCCGGAACACGGCCGGGCACCTGGTTGGTCTTTAGGGAGAGGGTGTAGACAGTGGCAGAGACGGCGCCTTCCCCCGACGCTACGTTGAGGCTGAGTCCCCCCACGACATACAGGATGCTGTGGATGCAGACGTAGGCTGCCTTGTAGAGTCGCAGGGGCAGCTTGGCCAGCCACTGCCAGCGCTGAGTCCGCTCGTCATACAGCAGTGCCTCGCGGGACGTCTGCTCGTTGTTCTTGCGCCCGCCGACCACCACGAGGGACTCCCGGCAGGTGTAGCGGCGCGGCGTGGTCCACAGAGGCTTCAGCTCACTGCCACACTTAGCACTGACGGAAAGCATGAGGCGGCGGACAGAGTCGATGATCTCGGAGCAGAGGCTGGAGGACTGGACCAGCGGGTCATTGGCGATGAACTGGAAAATGTAGGTGGGGTGGATGTATCGCAGGCGCACCTTCTTGAAGAGGTCGTGGATGGCGCCGCGACGGGAGAATGGGTCGTGATGGATCCACGCCAGGAGGGTCTCAAAAACCTGGACAAGGAGACCTTTAGTTTGTAACGTATCTCCTCAGCTCTCCTCCCCCCTCCGTCTCCTCTCCCCGATAACTCACCTGCTCCTCCTCGGCGCACAGTCTGTCATCCTCCAGGTAACACATGAGCTCAGGTAAGGAGAGCTCGCAGAACTCCTCGGAGGCCGCCACATCCGAGAAGCTGCGAACGGCCATCTCCTTGGCCTTCTCCTTCAGGCTGTCACAGTGGAGGATCTCTGACAGCCTGATCATACTCAGACAATTGTCTGGACTTAGCTGCGCCTGAAAATGAATTACAATTTAACCTAGTAGTGTGATGTCACATTATATACAATGTTTTTATTGACTCAGGGAATTCTCACTGAGACCTGCAGCAAACTGAATGTCATCCATAGTTACCTGCAGAAAGATGGAGCATGCCCTGGAACAACCGTACATAATTACCTGCAGGAAAGTGGAGCATGCCTGGACCAGCCGTCCATAGTTACCTGCAGGAAGGTGGAGCATGCCTGGTAGAGCCATCCATAGTTACCTGCAGGAAGGTGTTGCATGCCTGGAAGAGCCGTCCATAATTCCCTGCAAGAAGGTAGAGCATGCCTGGAAGAGCCGTCCATAATTACCTGCAGGAAGGTGGAGCATGCCTGGAACAGCCGTCCATAGTGCAGCATAGAGGCAGCCTGCATGAGAGGGAGAACCATGTCCATGTTGATGGTGATGGCTCCAGTGTAGACATAGTCCACGATGCCCCGGAGCACGTTGGCAGAGACGCCCTTCAGGTTCACCCGGCCCTGAGTGCTCTCCACAAAGTTACTGCAGAACATAGCCCTGCAGAAACCCATGACAGTAGTAATATTGGTTTATTATTATTTGTATTTTTTTTAAACTCACTTTTGCATTTTTGTGTAGTTTAGTGTTTTTGGGTGTATTTCTTTGTAGTACATTGTATTGTATTAGGATATTGTTTTCTAATGTAATGAATCTGATGGATTGTATTTTAGTGTATTGCATTGCAGTGTAATCAAATGTATTTTATTCTAGTGTATTCTGGTGTATTTTAGTGTATTTTATTGTGGTCTAGTGTGTTCTGGTGTATAGTGTAGTGTATTCTAATTCATTGTAGTGCATTCAATGGCATTCTAGTGTGTTCTAGAGTAGTATATTGTAATGTATTGTATTCTAGTGTATTGTAGAGTATTCTATAATTCTCTGTTGTATTGTATTGTAGCTGACCTGAAGTACGGGCTGGAAGACACCAGGACATTTCGGTGGCAGGGGATCTCTGTGTTGTCTGCGCAGAGAAGGACGTCAGTCAAAATTCCATCATTTCTCAGACTGTTTAGCTGGGACAGCATGTGGGAAGACAGCTCTGGGTCTTTAAATGGGAACACCTCCAGAGTCTTTGACAAGGGATGGAGAGTCATTCTGAAGAGAGAGGGGAACAAGAGAATATAGTCATTTTTTGGTGGTTACATGAGCATTCTACTAGAGATCAATTCTGGTTCAATTCTACTTCAATATGTCTGTTAAAATGTTGACTAAATGAAAAATTATTTGTTACCGTACTATCTCTCCCCAATTAACGCCTTACCCCTCCCTGTGAATAACCCCCACCCCAAATTCTGAATAACGCCTCTGTCTTATAAACCCCTAACCATTAACCCCTCCCCTGATTTACCACTAATCCTCCCCCTGATCAACCCCCTAACCTTCCCTTGATTAAACCCTAACCCCTCCCCCTGATTAACCCTTAACCCCTCCCCTGATTAACTCCCAACTCCGATGCTGCTTCCTCCCTGTGAGGCTGGAACTGTGTCTTGGTCACCATCTATGTGATGAAACACTGACTTGCACACTGTGTGATTTGCACACTTCTTTCTATTTCCATCCATGTCCTAAATCATCTCGTCCTCGTCATATTGCCCATATCGCCACATCTTCGCCCCTCTAGCTAACTTTGTCAGCGTGGTTATGTCACATCTCCCCGCTGTTATTCTCTCACACATTGTTCTCTCTCTGAGTCTCGCTGTTTCTCTTTATCTCTCTCTGGGTTTATCACTGTTTCTCTCTCTGAGTCTCTCTCTGGGTTTATCACTGTTTCTCTCTCTGTTTCTCTCTCTGAGTCTCTCTGTTTCTCTGAGTCTCTCTGTTTCTCTCTCTGAGTCTCTCTGTTTCTCTCTCTGGGTTTATCACTGTTTCTCTGTTTTCTCTATAGCTCTCTCTTTTTCTATATGTTTTCTCACCGGTTCCCCTTTCTCTTCTCTGGCTGGCATTTGTCCTTGACAGCCTCCCTGTGTCCGTGGTATGTAGACAGGGCATTTCATAGGGCTATTATCAACAAGTCCGCTAATCTCCCCAGAGACAGCCACTCAAATAATGTTTAGTCCCAGATCCCTGGGCTACCCTGCCTGCTATGTTTGGAAAAGTTAATCATTATTGTTGTTTATTATTAACAGCTCGTGAGGAGTGACGAGTGTCAGTGCTGATGGTATTCCCCAGACTTTGTGAAACCTTAGTGGGAGTGCAACACAACACTGCTCTGTATATAGGTACTCAGGGATGTTGATATGGTTGGTAATAAGCAATAGATAGTACCAACCACTTTTATGGCACCGACTGTTGCATTTGTAAAGTGTTAATGAAGTCTTCTGTAGAGATCTAGATCCACAACAACATAGTGATTCAAGTCAGGACCTTTTATAATTGATGTTGTAACTGATTGGTGTTGGACTGCTCCAAACCCATTGGCCACTGTGTTGATGATAATGTGAGCATGGCGGGAAACCGATTGGCTGGAGCATTTGACCTGTTACCAATGAGGTTGCTAGATTGAATCCTGGAGATGGCAATGGGGAAAATCTGTTATTTTGTCCTTTAGCCAGACAGTTGAGCTTCGCTGCTCCTGTCATTCCCCCTGGATGAGAGCATCTGTGGAATGACTAATATATGTAGGTATTAGAAATACATTCTGATTATAGATGGTCTGCATGATGGCACAGACACAGGACTGACCCTAAACTTAACAACCTAATAATTCAGACACCAGACTGACCCTAATCCTGACCCCTAATACTTCAGACAGTGGACTTACCCTAAACTTGTCCCATAATACTTCAGACACAGGGTTGACCCTAAACTTGACCGATAATACATCAGACACAGAACTGACCCTAAACTTGACCCATAATACTTCAGTAATACTTCAATACTTCTGACCCCAAATATCTCAGAAACAGGGTTCACGCTATCCCCTAACACCTCTGACATGAGATATTGACAAATAAGACCAACAGATGATGACCAGCCAGCGTGAGGAGGAGCGTAAAGCATGTGCACCAGAGCATGAGAGGCTAATCAACCAAAATTATTATTACAGGCCTATATAGCTACTGTACAAGACAGGTCTATTACTACACAAAGCCTGGCATGAGCTCCTCCTACACCATTACTTGATTAAAGTCATCCTTGAACATTCGGTCAGCTCAATGGCCTGATCTTACGTTGACTTACCTCTCCTCTTTGTAGGATTAACATCCAAAAGCTCCCGGCAGAAAGTCTGTGTCTTCGGCAATCAGAAAAAGCGCAGCCACAAAAAAAGCCCACTCATTGTCCACCTTGCAGTCCTGAATGTCTCTTCGGCTAACTTCTGTCGGTTTCGGAGTGTGTAGTGATGAGCGAGGTTCTGTGAGGTGTCCCGTTAACTTGCTGTGCCTGTTTGCTGGCTTGACATGGGGCCACTGTGTACATTCCAGCTGCTAAAAATATCTCTGCGGTCCGCAGTCCTCCTGCTCCTCTCATGTGACGGACAGACAGACCCTGAGAGCTCCAGTCTTTTCCCACACCCCTGAGTGTGTTGACCCCCCCACCCCCCACACTGTGTGCCCTCGAGGTGTGTTTACTATGGCAGGCAGCAACGTGGCTCTTCTCTCAGCCCAGACAGGGAGGGGGGGCATAGTAAAAGTAGTAAAAAAAAAATCTGTCCCCCAGTAGATCTGTCCCCTGGTAGATCTATCCCCGGGTAGAGCTGATATTAAAAGTTACATTATGTTTTTTGTCACATTCAACCCAACCTGAAATTCTGACTTCATGCCACCTTCAAGACAACTGGAAAATTGGAACAGAACAGGACAAAACAGGCTAGAGCTCTGACTTTCCAACCTGAAGATAATCATAGTAATGTTTCCAGTGGAACCTGATCCCAGATCAGCGCTCCTCCTGAATAGCAGCCCTGGGGTGATGGTTGGAGGGAAGTTAGACAGCAGGGTGAGGCAAAGGGGCATTGTGGCACCTCCCTCAGCTGGCTGGTGTAACTCTGGAAGCTGGTAAATATAGTCTGGCGCTGACGGCTAATGGTCTGGTGCTGAGCGAGAGGAACAGCTGAAACTCTAAAGACTGGTTGCTTTGGGTTGCCATGAGGTGATAAAGAGGAAGAGAGTTCTGATGTAATCTTTACCTGGTGTCAGGTGACCGGTTTTACTGAATAATTAATTTGGATTTATAAATTGCTTGTCTAACTATGGCAGGTCTCAAAGCCCTTGTCATAGTAAGAGGAAAACTAATCGCATCCATCACCTCATGAATTAGTGCCCCGAAGTCTCACCTTACATTGGCTACGAGGTGGAGAGGTGAGTAGTGATACATGCCAAGTAGGAATGAGGGACCAGCATACCAGGGTTATTACCCCTGCAACAATGTAACCAGGAGACCAGGGTTTTTACCTCTACAACAATGTAACCAGGATACCAGGGTTATTACCTCTACAATAATGTAACCAGGATACCATGGTTATTACCCCTACAATAATGTAACCAGGATACCATGGTTATTACCCCTGCAATAATGTAACCACGATACCAGGGTTATAACCCCTACAACAATGTAGCCAGGATACCAGGGTTATTACCCATGCAACAATGTAACCTGGATAGCCGGGTTATAACCTCTACAATAATGTAACCACGATACCAGGGTTATTACCTCTACAATAATGTAACCATGATACCATGGTTATTACCCCTACAATAATGTAACCAGGATACCAGGGTTATTACCTCTACAATAATGTAACCAGGATACCAGGGTTATTACCCCTTCAAAAATGTAACCAGGATACCAGGGTTATTACCCCTACAATAATGTAACCAGGATACCAGGGTTATTACCCCTCCAAGAGCACTTCCAGCAGCATGTATCATATCCAGGGACCAACCAGGAATAACCTGTTTTAGTTTCAAAGGCTAGCCAGTACTGGGAGGAAAGAGGCCACAGCATGCTTCACTGAACCTTCTCCTCAGATATCCACTTCATCAACACAATACAGAGATTTTAGATGAAAATTTGTCTCCCCCTGCGAGGAGGCCAAAACTGGGTCGATGTTGGACAATTATCTGAAGCATTCGACCAGATTTACTAGAAAATGTCTAACTGACTATAGAATAAAGCTTTTGCAATTGGCCATCCTAGTCCTTTGAGAGTCCACAAGCAAGGATCAGGGGCTCAAGAGGATCTGCAGAGATTCCGCATGGGTGACTGGTCTCAGATTCCTTGTTATGTGTTCTTCCACCTCATCAATCATTTGGAACAGAGCGATCTCTCGCAAACCGAGACCCTTCTACTTCCTTCGCTTTCCTTGACTAACTCCAGAGGAAGGCAGATGAGTAGCTGTCATGTTGGTTTTGTGGAATGTGGCCAGGGGAACTCGGACAGATGGAATGACATGAGAGTGAGATGTCAGTCCATGGCAGACGGTCACTGTGGTCAGAACGAGCCATGTGTGGCAGTGAGCTGGAACCTAATCATCCTCATACCGGAGCAGAGTCTCTAATGGCTCCCTCGTCAAACCCTGGTCTCTGACCAGGTCTGATTGGGCTGAGGTAAAACAGATGTGCAGCATAAAGGGATACATAAGGTGCTATATGTGACATCGGCAAAAATGTCTCTATGGCATCTTAGACACTTGATTTATTTAATAAATGTAGGCCTAGCTTTCCTGCAGTATTAAGTTGAGTCGCTAGTCGCTCAGTTTGTAAAGCATGGCATTTGTAACTTTGGGGTGGTGGGTTTCAGTCTCACAGGGGACCAGGTTGAGAGAGGACGACAATGTATCCCTGTGCTAACTTGAAGTTTCCCTGGAAAAGATGCCCGCTCAGTGACTTGGATGTGACTTGGATATGAAAGGTATATTTTGACAAATGTTAATGAAATTGCCACATTAGCCATACTTGAGGTCTTTATATACCAATACACCTGGTATTTATACCAGATGTGTTTTATTGTTTTATTTCTACAATTAAAACATTCCTCCAAGTTAGACCTTGTTAGACAGGTTCTGAGGACATTACGCCTTGTATGGCAGGTTGACAGTTTCAGGTAGTCAAGTAGGCAAAATACAGTTTATTTATGCGCTATTCAATACATTTGGACATGTTATTACAAGTTCGAGTACAAAGTGCTGAAAAGAAGCTTTTCCAACGTGACACGAAAAGTGTCAGTTTGAAGCTGTTGGAAGCAATACTACTTATGTAAATTCCAACATCATTCATCATCCGTTTGTCACGCCTCGAACGGAAATGACGTACATAGCCAAAATCGTGACGAACTGAATGGTCTCTCAAAAATACAAGGAAGTGGACATTTATTGAAAAGGAAAACATATCTGTAGATAGGAAACGTTCCTACTTTAAAGTTACTTCAATTGTTCATGTTTCGGGGGGTATAGTCGTTTTGGACTTGCCCAAAGCCCGCCGCGGTTCGTTTTGTGGATCCACATTCAAGCTAGCAATGAACATTGACGTAGAATTTCACATTAGGCAGAATTATCCGTGGAACAAGCTACCAGCAAATGTAAAACAGGTATGTAATCTACCTAACCATTTAGTTAGTTATATTCCAAACCTGGCTAGCTAGATCTGTGCGTTAATAATGTTTCACCGGTGCATTTATGAACAATCGATCACTCTGCCGTCTGCAACGACAGTGATTTGGTCGTACACCTGAAACAGCATCATCACAGCACAGCCCCCAACGTTTGTTAGAGCGGTGTAGCATCTGTTTCCTCACTATGATTTCGATTCTGTCATAATTATAGTCTTGAAGTTTGCTGTCTTATTCAAATTAGCTAGTTGCTTTGTGTAAGCTATCCATTTACTGTCATGTCAAACAAGGTTGACTGGAAATGTAGTTTGTCATGGGAATATTTAAAGATAGGCTATAGTAGAACAGTAACAGTGAATTCCTCTTAACTATTCATCTGCCAAGATGTCTGCCAATCACTACTACAGGGCCATGTAATGTATGGGTTAGCTGCTGTATATTAATGCATGTTGTTTCCTGTTTTCATTTCCAGAGTCTTGGGAACTCACAGCGTGAATATGAGAAGCATGTCCTGCTGTACAGCATCCGCAACCAACTACGGTTCCGCAATAACCTAGGTAAGCCTAATGAAAGTAGTGAAATGCTTATATATCAAAGGCATATCAGGTAATCTAGGTACAATATATAACTTTCATTTCTGGGGATTCGCTGGTTTATGCTGATACACCACAGTTAATTTTCACATAGGAATGAATTTTTATGGCATCTGTCATTAGTTAGACCAGCACTAATGTACCAAAGTCCCAAGTCACATCCCCAGGCACTTCTCAGGAAAATATACTTAATCGTCCTGGATCTCCTGCAAACAAGAAACTAGAGTAGATTATGCATTCCAGTGGACAGAGACCGTTTGACTGGCAGTGCTGGCCACAGAGGATGATGATGGACATCTGGAGGGAAACACCCAGCTTCTGCTCACTTCAGAATTTAATTTAGAGTGCCTCAAGCCAGAAGCCTAGCTGCTTGTCTCCTACTGCTGGCTAGTCTCTGAAGCTAAGCAGGCTCAGTCCTGGTCTGTCCCTGGGTGGGAGACCAGATGGTAGTGCAGGTGTTGTTGGAGTGCCGCTAGGGGGCACTCCTCCCTTTGGTCTTAAGATTGAATCCCAATGCCCAAAAAAGACATTGCCCAACGCCGGGTGCTGTCTTTCCGATGGTACTGTCATGTGAAAATGTAAGTACACCTCTTGGGAAGTGGTCTTTTTCTTATTAACACATGTGGACATGTGGATATATGGTCTTTACTTCAACAGAGAAAAATTTTACCTAATTTATCAAATGACATGGAAATATCATTCATTGTCGTCATTTGTTCATGGAAAATCAACAGATCCGTAATATTTCATAGTGTGGAAAAACAAGCGCGCCCCTTCTTCAATAGCAGGTGTTGCCTCCTTTGGGTTAAATAAGATGTTTTTTTATTACTATCTGTCGGTCTCTTACATCCACTGGGAGGAGGTCTGGCCTCCTGTTCTTTTCAGTACTGCTTCAACTGTGTCATGTTCAAGTGTTATCTTGCATGGCCCGCTTCAACTGTGTCATGTTCAAGTGTTTTCTTGTGTGGTCCGCTTCAACTGTGTCATGTTCAAGTGTTATCTTGTGTGGTCCGCTTCAACTGTGTTATGTTCAAGTGTTTTCTTGTGTGGTCCGCTTCAACTGTGTCATGTTCAAGTGTTGTCTTGTGTGGTCCGCTTCAACTGTGTCATGTTCAAGTGTTGTCTTGCACAGCCCGCTTCAACTGTCATGTTCAAAGGTTGTCTTGTGTGGCCTGCTTCAACTGTGTCATGTTCGAGTGTTGTCTTCCATGGCCTGCTTCATGTACTCCCACAGCTTTTTGTTAGTTTTTTTTTGGGTGTGGTTGGTTAAAGTGGGTTAGCTTTATCAATGAAAATGTTTGGCATTTAGCCTGAAATATCCATGTCTCTGAATATGTAAAACCAAAGAAGACAGTTTTCACAGGGGTATAATTCTCATTTGACTGTAGGTAAAATAATTTCTTTACTCTGGTATAGAAAATAAGTACTTCAGAAATGTTTTTTTAAGGAAGCACTGATACGCCTTTTTCATTGTCAATATCATTTTTGTGTGCTGAAGTATCAGCCGATATCATGTAACGGTCCTATAATGACATTTGCATTTTGAGATAAATACAATATTTAGTAATTTGTTAACATGAGACAGTAAATCTACAATTGGCTATGTGCATACATTCCCTCCTGCACCTGTGGGTCCTTTCGTGTTGCCTCACAAACAACTTGATTTACAAAAAAATGCATTCAAAAACAATAACAGTTATACAAATGATTTTGCTATTTACTTATGCATAATAAAAAGGCGCATGTAAATCTTGTTTGGAGTGTAATTTGATCTCATGTTCAACCCTTCCCAGTGAGTCACGTGAGGAAGGATCAGAAGTCCTACTATGAAGAGCTGCTGAAGTTCAGCCGAGAGCATCTGATGCTGTACCCCTACCACCTGTCAGACATCATGGTCAAGGGGCTGCGCATCACCCCTTTCTCCTACTACATCAGCATTATGGAGGTACGGGGAGGGAGGGGAGGGAGGCACAGGGGGAGCGGGGTACGGAGGGAGGGGGGTGTGCTCCCATCTAGCAAGACAGAACTGCTGACATTTTAGGATTCAAGGAGATGGCTGCATTAATCTCTTAGTATCCTGGGGAATCTGTAGGGATTAAATCTTCCAAGCCGCCGTCAAAACCCCAAGGATCCTGTCCGTTGTTCAGGGTGACAGTCGGGTTTGGGAGTTTCAGCTAAATTCTAGCCACGTTCATTGATGAAGGTAACCCGGTTCAACAAATCACACAAAACCATTTGAATTTTGAATGGATTTTTCTTACACAAAACATGTTAGTACACCCCTACTTTTATCACCACAAACACACAAAGGTACGACAGAATGGTTCAAAATGAAGAAATGGAGGGTTGAGGAATATCCGAATCAAAGCCTACCGCCCTGTTTCCCCGACTCCTCTAACAGGCAACAAAGAACCCGGTACCCACAAAGCCTAAACTCTGCGTTCTGTCTTAGCTGATTTTGATATCATTGACTGTTTTTATATATTTTTTTTTATCAACAACTTTTCTAAAAGCAATTTTCCTTTTCTTGATTCTGCGGCAACGTGGCTATAACCTCGTACTTGAGTGATATGTAAATGACATTACTGAAGGATGTCACACTCATAATCCTTCTTATGTGTTTAATGAAAACTGTGCAAGGAGAAATTAATGCAGCGCCCTTATCTTCAGAAACAGTGACTCCGTCCTAAATGACACCCTATTGCCCCCACAGTGCGGCTCCAGGCAATAGCAGTGCACTACATTTGAAATGGGGTGCAGTTTGGGATAGAGGCGGTAATTGATCAAAGCTCAGGGAGGGAAAGAATGGTGTATAAAGAGATTTTTTAATTTGCTGCTTACTTTTTCCTTGTTTTAATATCTTCCTTTTTTTCTCCGCTCCCCTCTCTTATTCCTCTCTCCCTCTTCTTCTCCACTCTCTTCCTCTTTTGTCTCTCTTCTCTTCCTCTTTCGTCTCTCTTCTCTTCCTCTTTTGTCTCTCTTCTCTAGGACATCATGAACGTTGAGAAAAGTTACGACTCACTGCCAAACTTCACAGCTGCTGACTGTAAGTAAAGTATGTTACCAGAGTCCCTTTACAGGGTGTGTAGGACCAGTAATGTATGTTACCAGAGTCCCTCTACAAGGTGTGTAGGACCAGTAATGTATGTTACCAGAGTCCCTCTGCAGGGTGTGTAGGACCTGTTTGTAGTTTGCTGCTTCTTCAATGGGACTTGTATTTTGGTGGTCAACAATTATCCCTATCCAGAAAACCTTCACCCACTTTCATTTCATCAAATGAAAATTAGGGTGGAAAACTCTAGGTTTTTTAGGGCCTAATTGTAAGTGTTCCAATGGTTTCCAGTGGCTCAGTGGGTGACCTTCCTGCTAATTTACGCTGGGTTCCGGGTGGTTTAAGCTGACATTGGGTTTCTAATGGTTTTAGGATGGTGTTAGCTAACGCTGGATTCCTGGTGGCTTTAGGGTGGTGTTACCTAATGCTTGGTTCCTTGTGGCCTTAGGGTGGTGTTAGCTAACACTGGATTCCTGGTGGCTTTAGGGTGGTGTTACCTAACGCTTGGTTCCTTGTGGCTTTAGGGTGGTGTTACCTAACGCTTGGTTCCTTGTGGCTTTAGGGTGGTGTTAGCGGATGCTTGGTTCCTGGTGACTTTAGGGTGGTGTTAGCGGATGCTCGGTTCCTGGTGACTTTAGGGTGGTGTTACCTAACGCTCGGTTCCTGGTGACTTTAGGGTGGTGTTAGCTGATGCTTGGTAGGTACTGAATATAGAACCCTGTTCAGATTGTCATCACTGTGATATACTCAATATAGAACCCTGTACAGATTGTCATCACTGTGATATACTCAATATAGAACCCTGTACAGATTGTCATCACTGTGATATACTCAATATAGGACCCTGTACAGATTGTCATCACTGTGATATACTCAATATAGGACCCTGTACAGATTGTCATCACTGTGCTGCTGCTTCGACATGTGATGTTTGATGAAAGAGCACATTTGGAACTTGGCTCTGTTGTGGTCTGTTATGTCTGGCGGGATTATGTTCTAGGCAGATTGGGCTAAATTGGAACGTTTCCAACAGATGAGATAAAAAATACAAATGTTCTGGTCTGCCTGTTGTGCTGTTGGGAAACAATAGCTGCTGCTTTAGAAGTTCTGTTCTTGCCATTGTTAACGTGATGAAAACATGGCCCATTATAAAATACAGTCTTGCTCTGCCGGCACAGTTTAAAAGCTTGTGTAAGGGCCAACATGACCAGCTAAGTAATGAAATAATAAAGTCTGGTTTTAGTGCAGGTCCTCGCAAGGCAGTTAAACTGATGGTAGTTTTGATGCACTTGGAGTTACATATATTCCACTGTGTGTTTGAAGCAGATCTTCACAATTTGCCAATTTACTGCCTCGTTCAATGCATTCGGTGAACTCAAGGTATGGCGTCATGTTGTCTTTGAACTGCACATCAAACATTGTGATCACGGAAAATGCCTCTATATGATATTTGTTTTTGAGATGGAAATGTGAAGAGGCCAATTTGGTTAGTTGTTTGGCTTGTATGAAATCAAAGCAGTATTTCTTTTAATAATCCTAAACATCTTATCTTTCAAAATACATAAAGTCCTGTTAATTTACAGTATTCCCCTCAATCAAAATGCTCACAGCAATCCTTTTGTATTTTATCTTTGCCTGTTTGATCTGGCTAGTTATATAGGCCCATAGATTTAATACAAAAAACTATTGATGGATGAACACTATGGATGAACATGGGAAATTGTGATAATTTCTCCGGCAGCCACCCTGAAAAACAACCTGGACAGGTGGGAAATAAAATGAGCGGACAGCAAGGATGTGCTGTAGTTGCTTTCTTTACATAAATCATTTTCTTTTCAGGGAAATTATTCTCAATACAGTTTGCAACCTCTCTGAACAGAAATACAGAGCAGGTGTCTGTTATCAAACAAAAGAGTTAGGTTTACCGAATCACCTAAATTAATATTCATCAATTAAAGCCCCATAAAATACAATTTTGCAACTACTGTAGACACATCTTTTTACAGTACAATGAAAAGAAAATGTAATTGATGTTTTTCATGTATGAGATTGGGACTAAGATATATACAGTGGGGAGAACAAGTATTTGATACACTGCCGATTTTGCAGGTTTTCCTACTTACAAAGCATGTAGAAGTCTGTAATTTTTATCATAGGTACTCTTCAACTGTGACTGACGGAATCTAAAACAAAAATCCAGAAAATCACATTATATGATTTCTAAGTAATTAATTAGCATTTTATTGCATGACATAAGTATTTGATACATCAGAAAAGCAGAACTTAATATTTGGTACAGAAACCTTTGTTTGCAATTACAGAGATCATACATTTACTGTAGTTCTTGACCAGGTTTGCACACACTGCAGCAGGGATTTTGGCCCACTCCTCCATACAGACCTTCTCCAGATCCTTCAGGTTTCGGGGCTGTCGCTGGGCAATACGGACTTTCAGCTCCCTCCAAAGACTTTCTATTGGGTTCAGGTCTGGAGACTGGCTAGGCCACTCCAGGACCTTGAGATGCTTCTAAAGGAGCCACTCCTTAGTTGCCCTGGCTGTGTGTTTCGGGTTGTTGTCATGCTGGAAGACCCAGCCACGACCCATCTTCAATGCTTTTACCCCTCAATACAGTGCAGTCGTCCTGTCCCCTTTGCAGAAAAGCATCCCCAAATGTCATGCAATAAAATGCAAATTAATTATTTAAAAATCATACAATGTGATTTTCTGGATTTGTTTTAGATTCTGTCTCTCACAGTTGAAGTGTACCTATGATAAAAATTACAGACCTCTACATGCTTTGTAAGTAGGAAAACCTGCAAAACCGGCAGTGTATCAAATACTTGTTCTCCCCACGGTGTGTGTGTATATATATATTTATTTATTGATTTTACTTTTATTTATTGTACCCCAACTCTACCATGGGCTTGCTAAACCCAACCCTACTGTGGGCTTGCTAAACCCAACCCTACTGTGGGCTTGGTAAACCCAACCCTACTGTGGGCTTGGTAAACCCAACCCTACTGTGGGCTTGGTAAACCCAACCCTACTGTGGGCTTGGTAAACCCAACCCTACTGTGGGCTTGGTAAACCCAACCCTACTGTGGGCTTGGTAAACCCAACCCTACTGTGGGCTTGATAAACCCAACCCTACTGTGGGCTTGATAAACCCAACCCTACTGTGGGCTTGATAAACCCAACCCTACTGTGGGCTTGATAAACCCAACCCTACTGTGGGCTTGATAACCCCAACCCTACTGTGGGCTTGATAAACCCAACCCTACTGTGGGCTTGATAAACCCAACCCTACTGTGGGCTTGATAAACCCAACCCTACTGTGGGCTTGATAAACCCAACCCTACTGTGGGCCTGATAAACCCAACCCTACTGTGGGCTTGGTAAACCCAACCCTACTGTGGGCTTGATAAACCCAACCCTACTGTGGGCTTGATAAACCCAACCCTACTGTGGGCTTGATAAACCCAACCCTACTGTGGGCTTGATAAACCCAACCCTACTGTGGGCCTGATAAACCCAACCCTACTGTGGGCCTGATAAACCCAACCATACTGTGGGCCTGATAAACCCAACCCTACCGTGGGCTTGATAAACCCAACCCTACCGTGGGTTGCATAAACCCAACCCTACCGTGGGTTGCATAAACCCAACCCTACCGTGGGCTTGGTAAACCCAACCCTACCGTGGGCTTGGTAAACCCAACCCTACCGTGGGCTTGGTAAACCCAACCCTACCGTGGGCTTGGTAAACCCAACCCTACCGTGGGCTTGGTAAACCCAACCCTACCGTGGGCTTGGTAAACCCAACCCTACCGTGGGCTTGGTAAACCCAACCCTACCGTGGGCTTGATAAACCCAACCCTACCGTGGGCTTGGTAAACCCAACCCTACCGTGGGCTTGATAAACCCAACCCTACCGTGGGCCTGATAAACCCAACCCTACCGTGGGCCTGATAAACCCAACCCTACCGTGGGCCTGATAAACCCAACCCTACCGTGGGCCTGATAAACCAACCCTACTGTGGGCCTGATAAACCCAACCCTACTGTGGGCCTGATAAACCCAACCCTACTGTGGGCCTGATAAACCCAACCCTACTGTGGGCCTGATAAACCCAACCCTACTGTAGGCCTGATAAACCCAACCCTACTGTGGGCCTGATAAACCCAACCCTACCGTGGGCCTGTAGTTTTCTTACCACTGCCCTAGACTAGGATGGAACTTTGCCACTGTTTCCAACAACTTTTAAATCAGGTCTCCACAAGTGTTTATGTTATAAGGTGTGGGTTGGAATAGGGACTGAGCCCCTGGGTCTGTTAGACAGAAGGCAGTCATTAAAATTGGGACTGAGCCCCTGGGTCTGTCAGACAGAAGGCAGTCATTGGAATTTGGGACTGAGCCCCTGGGTCTGTCAGACAGAAGGCAGTCAGCAGGTTCCCAGGCTCCTCTCTACAGGTTAGGAAGATTCTGGAAGGCCTTCACTTCTTTAATCCATCTGGTCTGGAGGGGAGCTACTCTCCTCTATCTACTTTCCCTCTCTCATTCTCTCTCTGGTCTTCTGGTTCAGTGAAGCTCTTCTCTTCCCAGCTGCATCCCTGTCTGCCTGTTTGTGTCTGGCAGTGGGCCCAGTACATCCTGGCCTGCAAGCCCTGACCCAGCGCCACATCCACCCAGTACATCCTGGCCTGCGAGCCCTGACCCAGCGCCACACCCACCAATAAAACTCTGTTGTGAGAGGGTGAGATGCAGGGAAGAGTGGGGGTGAGAGGGTGGTTGGGTGGGAGAGAGGCAGGGAGTGGATAGAGAGAGTGATGGACGGAGGTCGAGAGGGAGAGAGAGAAGAGGATGGGATGCTTAGAGAAGAGCGATTGAGCAAGATTGAGAGAGGTGTGCTGGGAAGTAGAAATTACTTCAGAGTTTTTGAGTAACACACGCACATACACTTCCTCACACAGAGTAGCATAGCTCTCAGTTCAGATCAGTAACCATGGTGAAATTTCAGGAAACCAATTTCAACACTTTACATCAGATTTCACTGATCTAATATGGGCGTCATGGAAACACACCAGCTTTCCCTAACTGCTATTAAGCACACTACGGCCATGCCCGAAGGAAACCCTGAGCCCCTTCACGAGCTCTACGTTGACTAGAACAGACATCATCCTCTCGTGTTATCCAAACATCGTCCTTTTGTGTTATCCAAACATCGTCCTCTCACGTTGTCCACACATCTTCCTCTTGCGCTGCCCAAACATCATCCTCACGCATTGTCCGAACATCGTCCTCTCCACCTTTTCATGCACCCTCCCCACTTGTCCAAATATTGTCCTGTCCAAACATTGTCCATTTTCAGAAAACATCTGACAACCTGTCTTTACATATGCTACCTAAAACAATGTCCCTCTCTGCCTTCTTTAACTAACGCTTGCTATGTTTATTTTATTTATTATTTGTATTGTCTTCTTTCCAACACTTTTTTTTTGCCAGCTAGAGTGTACTTACTACTAACTAGTTGTGTAGTTGTTCTACCTAGCTTCTGGAGTCGAAGGCACTAACTGTAAGTCAGTCTGGTTCATTATAGGCCTTAAGTGCGGCATATAACATATTGTAAACCAATAATAAAACCCAATTCAAGCCTTATTCTTTTTCATCTAGTCTTGGCTATTAAATAACTTTCTGTTTGTTCTACTTCATTATTTTGCCTCAGCTGTTGTAATGCAGAAATGCTTTGATTAAACTTCCTATTTGATTTGTGTACTTGCATCTTGCTGGTGTTAATCATCTCTCATTATTATTGTGGAAACAACTTTTAAACGGATCTCAATTTGGCTCATAGATTCATTAGCTGGTTGATCATGAAAGAGTAGGAAAATATACATTATTTGTATATTTATTCATTTTGTGCTGCTTGGTATTCTGGTTGTTTTACCGTCTAAATTGTTCTTTTCCAAAGCAGGCAATAGCAAATATGAAATGCTTACATATAATGCAATGCTTGGTTTTTTGACATTGTCGTGTGGTCACCAATGACATTGGCTGTCAGTCATAGTCAACAGACTGTGGTACTGTCCCATTCATCCCAACCTCATACAGAACATTATTTAGGTCCACTAATGCTGAGACAGACATATGAACATGTGGTTAATGTCTCCTGTCTGCCAGGTCTAAGGCTTCTGGGTATCGGGAGAAACCAGTACATTGACCTCATGAACCAGTGCAGGTCTTCCAAAGTAAGATCAAGCTAAACATCATTCGATAATGTACCCGTCAACATGTGAGGTTAAATGCTATGAATATAATATTGTTATTGACTGTGCCCTGCCAATTTCCCTTCGAAATTCAAGTTCCTGTTTCATTTAAATTGAATGAATCAGTAAGACAATGGTTAACATTGATATCCACTGATGTTGAAGACACTTTACATACCTAACTTTATGATGGAATAAAGTACTGTACTTACCTGACTTTGATTGATTGAAGGACTTTACATACCTGACATTATGACTGATTGAAGGACTTTACTTTCCTCCCTTTTTGATTGATCAATGGACCGTACATATCTGACTTTATGATTGATTGAAGGACTTTACATACCTGACTATTTGACTGATTGAAGGACTTCACTTAACTCCCTTTATGATTGAATGAAGGGGTTTTACGTACCTGTGTAAATAATTGAAACCCTTGTCGTCTCCTGTCAGAAATTCTTTCGTAGGAAAACGGCGCGGGACCTGCTTCCCTCCAAGCCGGTGGAGATCTCGGTGGAGCCGTGGTGGGTGGCTCAGACAGGATACCTCACAGAGGACGACATGAGGGTGAGCAGTGCTGAGCCTTCAGCTTTTATGTTTAAACCTGGTACTGGTAATGATGATAATCAGCAAAAAAAAATGGTGTTGATAATTAGCGAAAAAAACGGTAATGGTAATTAGCAGTTGTACTGGCAAGGATAATTAGTGATAACAGTGGCAAAGATTATTAACGATAACACTGGTCATGATATAAGTGATAACAATGGTAATGATAAAGAGCTATAACACTGGGAATGATAATTAGCAATAACAATGGTAATGATAATGAGCTATAACACTGGTAATAATAATTTGCAATAGCACTTGCAGTGATAGTTAGCTATGACATTTACACTGGCAATAATAATTAGCGATAACAATGGTAATGATAATGAGCTATAACACTGGGAATGATTTTAGTGATAACAATGGTAATGATAATGAGCTATAACACTGGGAATGATTCTTAGCGATAACAATGATAATGAGCTATAACACTGGTAATGATAATTAGTGAAAACCCTTACTATAGATCATCTGTTACTTGTTAGGGTTGACCGTACTCTACATGAACAGACATTTTATTTTCCTGGGCTGATGATGCTGACTGATGGGTCCTGTGTTTGATGCTCTGTCTCAGTGGAGGGTGGGAGGAGCCTCTGGCCATCCCATAACTCACTTCCTTGGGACCAACAATATAAATATGACATTGTCTTCCAGCTGACGGCCAACCTCAGATTGCACCGCATTATTTCAGCCTCATGCATAAATCAATGTTGTTTATTCCAGTAACCAGAGAAAGGTAAATATTATTTGATAGTAAAGAGCTCTCAATATGTTAGTTTTGAAAGGGCATGGTGGAGAAGGGCTTTTTATGCCTTGTAGAAGTGTTGAATAAAAACAGTTGACAGTACTGGAAAGTGTTCTAACATGAACTCAGTCATAGAAACTGCAGCTGTTTCTGTTTTTGTTGACAGTCTCTCCTTACTGTCATATTAGATTTTTTTACATTTCAAAGTATCAACTTTGCATGACGTGTTGCCTATCTGTTACCCAGGGAGGTTGAAACAAGTTCACCTACAGCCAGCAGGGACGGTTTCAAAGAACGTTGATTGCAAATTTGTTTGGGGATGGTCTAGGAATGCCTTGAGTTTGACTGCCTGGTGCTCGCTCTCCTAACCTCTGATAGGGGTCTCTTCACCACTATCCGAAAGAGAGCTGATCTACTAGAATAGAAGTCAATTGAAATGTGATATTATGACTTTTTATGTGTTTATGTTTTTATTTGATCATGCCAAACAGTTCAATAATTATTCCTCAGGCAATATTCTGCCAGAATCAGGTATTTTGTAATACGATGTCAATCATTTGCTTCCTGGGCGGGTCCCGGTGCTTCCTGGGCGGGTCCCGGTGCTTCCTGGGCGGGTCCCGGTGCTTCCTGGGCGGGTCCCGGTGCTTCCTGGGCGGGTCCCGGTGCTTCCTGGGCGGGTCCCGGTGCTTCCTGGGCGGGTCCCGGTGCTTCCTGGGCGGGTCCCGGTGCTTCCTGGGCGGGTCCCAGTAATCCCCGGGTTTCTAATAAGTTTTTCACGACAGGACACACTGACAACAACATTCGAGACGCTAGCTAGCCACTGTGATGCTGCTACATTTCAGGTGTTTGTGTCCTCCCGTCTCCTCCTGTCTCTCTCCCCCTGACGTCTCTCTCTCCCCCCCTGACGTCTGTCTGTCCTCCCGTCTGTCTACAGATCTGCTCGACAGCAGAGAAAAAGGCAATTGATAAGATAATAGATTTTGGACCCCAGCTGGCCGGATCGATGGAGTACAATGTGGTCCTGAGTGAGTAGAGTTTGTGGTTGTCCCACTGGGCTGTAGATGGTGCTGCATAATACAGTTTCCTTTTAACTATTTTTTGATCAGTTGAATTGATATTCATTTCAAAATGGGAGTGCGCTGTGTGATTGTGTTATAACACATCTGGTGTCTGGTCCTGTGGTTCATATTTCTGAAATGTCTGCTTGTCCTCTTGTCTGCGACAGGCCTGTATAACAGAGGATACATCTATCTAGACGTTCCCATCTCTGATGACAGCTGCATCTCAGGTCGGCAGATATCAAATCTTACCTAGTTGCTATTGAGCACATCACCTCAGAGCTGTTTGCTGAAGGAGCTGACACACACACACACACATTTATCTACTGGGGGTGTTAGAGGCCTATTCTGCTGGGATCTGGGCTGATGGCTGCAGCTCATTCATCTGACTCAGATAATGATGTTATTACAAATCAATTTGGAGGGAATGAGAGGACATTTGGGCTGTTAAGAGGGCCATCATAACACTGTACCAGGCTGTCCATAAAATGATCATCCATACAACTGTCTAGCACCTTACTAAATCCACAACATTATCATTCATACCACTGTCTAGCATCGAACCAGGACCACAACATTATTATCCATACTACTGTCTAGCATCGTACCAGGACCACAACATTATCATCCATACTACTGTCTAACATTGTACCAGGACCACAACATTATCATCCATACTACTGTCTAGCATCGTACCAGGACCACAACATTATCATCCATACTACTGTCTAACATTGTACCAGGACCACAACATTATCATCCATACTACTGTCTAGCATCATACCAGGACCACAACATTATCATCCATACTACTGGCTAACATTGTACCAGGACCACAACATTATCATCCATACTACTGTCTAGCATCGTACCAGGACCACAACATTATCATCCATACTACTGTCTAGCATCGTACCAGGACCACAACATTATCATCCATACTACTGTCTAGCATCGTACCAGGACCACAACATTATCATCCATACTACTGTCTAACATTGTACCAGGACCACAACATTATCATCCATACTACTGTCTAGCATCATACCAGGACCACAACATTATCATCCATACTACTGGCTAACATTGTACCAGGACCACAACATTATCATCCATACTACTGTCTAGCATCATACCAGGACCACAACATTATCATCCATATTCCTGTCTAGCATCGTACCAGGACCACAACATTATCATCCATATTCCTGTCTAGGAAAGTTATTTGTTTTGCTTCCTTGGTGGCAGTTGCAGCCCTGGATATATTTTTGTTGTGTTTTCTTCTCTCTGCCAGTGCCTCCTCTGGAAGGGTTTGTAATGAACCGGGTCCAGGGAGACTACTTTGAAACCCTTCTCTATAAAATATTTGTGTCCATTGATGAGCAGACCAACGTCTCAGAGGTAGGCACTAGAAATGATTGAAAATGTTTGTCCCTTCTGATCTTCAGAGATCATATCGTAGATGATGTAGAAGGTGGAATGAGGCTTTTAAATGTCATTTTATTGATTTTTTTTAAAAGAAAAACTGATTGAGTCTCGACATTGTTATTTTATTGCAGCTGGCCAATGTTCTGGAGATTGACCTGGGTCTGGTGAAGGTAGGTAAACCCAGCTGCTGACCTGTGCTCAGGCTGTATTGACATTTCAGTCTATGAAACTAGTGCTGTGACGACTAATCAATTTAAATCGATAATGTTGATAATACAAATAATTGCCAACAAATAATTTTTTGATTAGTTGGGTCTACGTTAGACGCAACAAAAAATAAAAAGGTATTTCAAGATGGAAGAGGCCGCCACGTTTTGCTTTAGTTTGGCATCATTCTGTAAGTAAGGGGTGTGAAATGGCTAGTCAGTCAGCACCACTGTCAGCTCCAAAAGCATTTCAGTCATACACATTTCATCTTTAGATTTTTCTATCCGATTCATTTCCATAATATTTAATGCCATTAAGGGCTGCAACTTACAACCATATTAAAAGATGATTAAAATAGTTGTTAGTTGCAGCCCTGCGTAAAACCCAGTCAGGCATGGATACGCTCTCATCCCAGAGCTCAATAGACCAGCCTGAGCCCAGTTCTGCCATTCATCACTTCCTGCATTTGCATAGTTATTACTTGTAAACATTTCCAGAAGATGTTTTGAGGTTCTCTCGCATTGGCAATGTTTATGATGATTGCTGAAATTATACTGGTTTGTGGTTGTTGCTAAATGTTAGCAAGAATGCTGGGTGACTTAGATAATTAGGTTGTACCTCAAATTAGTCAAAGAGCCATGTTACTGGTTTAAGTGTTTTATTAAATTATTTTTGTATATAATTTATTTAACGGACAAAATCATGTTTTTTCTGAGACCGTGGAAATTTGTACGATTAAGTTAGGATTATTTTTCAGTTTGCAATTCCCTTTTAATTTCTGAGCGTGACAGGACTGTTCAGGTCTAGTGATGGTTCTTCACTGCTGCTGTTCATTTCATGGTCAATTTACAATAATAGATACAAATGAGGTAACTTCTCATGATCTACATCTTTTACTTACTCAGATGTTCTTGAGGCAGATCTGTCCTGAAGGCAGAAATAAATGGGATTGGTGAAGTCAATGCAGTGGGCAGAGCTTATGTTCCGACTCTGCAATCAGGATAAGGTCACGGTTAACATACATGAATCATTCAGCCCAATTTAAATGCAAGCTACGCACATACAGAGAGCTCTACACGCGTGGTCGTCCCACGGCGGGGGGGCTCTACACGCGTGGTCGTCCCACGGCGGGGGGGGCTCTACACGCGTGGTCGTCCCACGGCGGGGGGGGGGGGGGGGGGGGGGGGCTCAACACGCGTGGTCGTCCCACGGCGGGGGGGGGGCTCTACACGCGTGGTCGTCCCACGGCGGGGGGGGTCTACACGCGTGGTCGTCCCACGGCGGGGGGGGTCTACACGCGTGGTCGTCCCACAGCGGGGGGGCTCTACACGCGTGCACCCGACACACATGCTGCAGTGCTGGGCAGGAAATGACACACGTGGTTTTAGTTTGTGCTTTTTAATGTGAAAAACCAGGGTGAGATAATGTCACTGTTGCCTTCTGCTGCTTGTTGTGTCTGATGAGGACAGTTTGCGGTAAAAATGCACTTTCACAACTGTTCTTCCAGGTACTCAAAAGGGGGCTGATTACTGCTGGCAGGTTGTCCCCCCTCTAGTTTAAAGGTATCCAATGTCTCCCTGTTCCCCAGACAGAGCGCCGCTTTTGGACCATGGCCAATGGCTGTGAATTATGTAGAGAGCAGGGTACAGTTTCGGGCATGGCCTTTGTATCGGGCATGGGGGGTGGGGGGTTGCGCCTGGACAAATTGTTTCTGACAAAATGAATAGACAGTTTTGCCGGTCGTTACCAGCTGGGCTTGTGATGGGCTCTGAAATGCGTGTTGCATAATGGGTCATCAACAGCTCGCTGTGGATCGGCCTCAAGTCACACTGGAGGACCGTATTTGCGTCCCAATTCATGTCCTATGTGTTGCACTTTTTTTCAACCTGTGGTACAATCAGTGTTTTTCCGGGACAACCTTTCATTTACTGCCCCCCCACTGGAAAGTAAGGCGCCCTCATCCATCGCTATAAACCCCCTATGCAGACAGCCGTTGAAAGAATGATGTCCCTGTTTTCCCCGAGGATGATTGCAGTCGTTTGTTTTCCTCAAATACTGACATTTAAATTAAGAAATCAGCCGGTTTTAATGTTGAATGTTTTTTTTTTTACTTTTAAGTAAATTCTGATGCCTCAATATTACATTTTATCATTAGAACTGAAAGAACACAAGCTACCTTCAATGGTGTGACCACAGACGTACAGATTGTCTGGAATCGAATTGGTGTTTTGAGTTACTTCCATCTCTGACCTGATTTCCTCAGGCTTTCTTATCCACCCTCCCTGGGTGAAACTTTCAAACATTGTCCTCCTTTACATATTTCCAACCACTTCAACCCTCCAGGGATGTAATACTAGGTGTTCTGTCTTCAGTCGCAGCCCTGCCAGCAAAACGGATTTAGAATACATTACAACTTGAGGTCTAAGAATTGGAACTTTAGTTTTCTAAAATGGGAACATTTCTCCAGGTCTTATGTTATTTTACGTGTAGTTATAGAAATGTAGTCTTTCAGAAATAAAGTTTAGCGCTAATTTGCAATTTGTTTGTTCGTGTGGATGGATGTGTGTGTATGTGTTTGCGCATGTGGATGTGTGTGTTTGTGTTGGTGGATGTCCTTTGTGCATGTGTTTGTAAAGCTGTATGTGTTTGTGTAGGTGGATGTGTGTGTTTTGTTTTGGTGGATGTGTTTGTGTTTGGGAGAGAGGTCTTCCGTTCCGGGTGACTGCCTCCGGTGAACAGTGAGCGGTCAGGGAAACAAAACGGCAGGCTGACCGTACTAACTTGGCCGACACAGTTTGGTCCTTGCGGTCCCTCTGATTGGAAGCCGGCTGTTGCTGTCTCTATGTTACTTTAATAGTCCTCAGTCCCCTCCCTGTCTCCTGGTACCTCAGAGTGGGATTACTCACAGCGCTTTGGCTGTGCGAAGGATCCTAATCAAAATAAGATTTTATTATTATGAGGCAAAGATTAATGAAGTAGTATGACAGTAAATAGGTCGGGAAGAACTTAAATGACAGTGTTAACTCAGCTACATCATCAAGGCAGATGGCACGATGATGTTGCCAACCACTTTAATGTGTTTTTTTGTTTGGTGAGATTTGCTAACTCTGACGAGCCAACAGCAAGCGCTGAGCCATCATATGCAGGCGTTATTGACCAAGCATTGAAAGGGAAGCTCTGTATTTTGGAGTTCTGCAAAATGAGTGTGGAGGTGGTGGAATGTGATTGCTGTCCATTAATAAGGACAATCAGGTACCGACAACATGGTTGGTGAATTACTGGGTTTGGTGGCAGTTGATGTTGCCAAGCCTCTTTCATCTAAGCCTGGAGGGAAGCGGTGGTCGTTCCACGTCCCAAGGATAGCGACGCACTGATGTCACTGATCATCGATATTCAAGGTTTCTGAAGAATTTACAACTTTTGCCATTTCATAGATTGCATTGACAAGGGAAAGATCCCTTGAGCCTTTTCACATGATGTAGTTTCTGTGTGAAATGATAGTGTTTCCTGTGATGTCAGAATACATGCAGTAGGTTCTGTAGATTCCGTCTGTTGCACAGTCAACGCTGACCTTGGAAAACCAAGAAGCCTTCAAAATAACTAAGGGACAGACTTTAAATCACCTGATTTATGTATAAAACAAATCTGAGGCCTGGAATGCGGTCTTGGAGCATGGTTTAGATGGTTATTAATAGATGGATAAAATGTGTAATTGATTAAATATATATTTTTTGCCATCAGTCAACACACTATATACACTATAATGACAAAGCGAAAACCTTTTTAGAATTCGTCCCAATTTATAAAAAATTCAAGACTGATATACCATGTACATACAGTATCTCACAGAAGTGAGTACACCCCTCACATTTTTGCAAATATTTGATTATATCTTTTCATGTGACAACACTGAAGAAATGACACTTTGCTACAATGTAAAGTAGTGAGTGTACAGCTTGTATAACAGTGTAAATTTGCTGTCCCCTCAAAATAACTCAACACACAGCCATTAATATCTAAACTGCTGGCAACAAAAGTGAGTACACCCCTAAGTGAAAATGTCCAAATTGTGCCCAAAGTGTCAATATTTTGTGTGGACACCATTATTTTCCAGCACTACCTTAACCCTCTTGGGCTTGGAGTTCACCAGAGCTTCACAGGTTGCCAATGTTGGCATTCATGGTTCCCTCAATGAATTGTAGCTCCCCAGTGCCAGCAGCACTCATGCAGCCCCAGACTTCAACCTCTGCAGCAATGCTGGCAGCACTCATACGTCTATTTCCCAAAGACAACCTCTGGATATGACACTGAGCACGTACACTCAACTTCTTTGGTCGACCATGGCGAGGCCTGTTCTGAGTGGAACCTGTCCTGTTAAACCGCTGTATGATCTTGGCCACCGTGCTGCAGCTCAGTTTCAGGGTCTTGGCAATCGTCTTCTAGCCTAGGCCATCTTTATGTAGAGAAACAATTCTTTTTTTCAGATCCTCAGAGATTTATTTGCCATGAGGTGCCATGTTGAACTTCCAGTGACCACTATGAGGGAGTGTGAGAGCGATGACACCAAATTTAACACACCTGCTCCCCATTCACACCTGAGACCTTGTAACACTAATGAGTCACATGACACCGGGGAGGGAAAATGGCTAATTGGGCCCAATTTGGACATTTTCACTTAGGGGTGTACTCACTTTTGTTGCCAGCAGTTTGACATGAATGAATGTGTGCTGAATTATTTTGAGGGGACAGCAAATTTACACTGATATACAAGCTGTACACTCACTACTTTACATTGTAGCAAAGTGTCATTTCTTCAGTGTTGTCACACGAAAAGTAATACTCAAATATTTACAGAAATGTGAAGGGTGTACTCACTTTCGTGAGACTATAAGTATTCAGACCCTTTATTAGAGTCTCCTTGAGTATGCCTCTATCAGCTTTGCGAATAGGTAAATATTGTGTGCCTTCTAAATCACGTCCAGGTTAATCCTGTGACCAAAGGACACCGGATGCATCTGAGCTCCGTTTGGATGACAAAGGGTCTATGTATCTATAAGGGCTATTGCATTTTTCAATTTTGGTAAGTTGACACATTCTGTTAGTAGATTGATGCCAAATATATTAATTTAATTGCAAATAAACTTACATTGTGGTGGCAAACTAATACGAAGCTCTATGAAAAGCATCTTTCTGTGTTTTATTTTCATCTTTTCAACTTTATCTCACATAGACCCAACTAATCTATAATTAAATTTATTTCCAGCTGTTTTTATTATCGGCGATAGGGATTTTAATCAATCACTTGCTGCCTTAATGCTTCTCCTTTCTAGCATGATGTTGTTTTGACTAATTTTCGGGAGCCCAGGAGGAAATGCTCCTCTGTAGCCCGGGCAACTGGGGATCCTAATGAAATTAAAAAATAAAATATAACACCTCTCATTCTCTCAAATTACCACTCCTTTCCCCCTGGCTCTTGCTTGGCTCACCCTCCCCGCCGCTCCCAGAATGCCGTGTCCATGTACTGTCGGCTGGGTTTTGCCGTGAAGAAGGGTGGATCCTTCAGCTCTGAGCAGGTCCACGCCTCGTGGAAGAACGCCCCCTCTTTCAACAGGCTCAGGTCGGTCTCCAGTGTCACTGTTGCAGTAAATCCATCTCTGTCTGGATCACTGCATCACCTTCTATATCAGTGTTGTTATATATATCTGTTAATGTAATGAACGCACTCGTTCATTCGTTCAATGTTTTTAAGTTTGCATATCGAGCACAGGCTAGTCCCACCCTCAGCTCCAACACAGCCTGAATTATTTGCTGCATGAATTCAACTAGGTGCTTGGAAATGTCGTTATGGATTTGTGTTCAAGCTGACTCCATTGCACACACAGTGTCTTGGCACATTTCCCTTCCACCTCATCCCAAAGGGACACTGGAATAAGCAGAACTCTTAATTATCTGTCATTTCTCAGGGGACAAACTGTAATCCCTGACCTCTGTAGAAAATAATCTACAGGTCCACAATGTGAATGCAAGCCCAGATTACTGCACTAACCTGTCAGTATTGTGACACACCTGAGTATGACCTTTGTGTTTTGACCCCTTTGTATGCTGGGCTCTCAGAACCACTGTGGACCCCAAACAGATGCTGCTGTCATGGGAACAGGGGAGTCCAGTGATGGAGGCTGGGTCATCGGCTACTGACACAGACACTACCAGCCTGGAAGACCAAGGTACTGTATTATAATATACTGTATACTGTCCTGTAATATACTATACTACAACATACTGTCCTATAATATACTATACCTAAAAATACTATACTATAATATACTGTACTACAATATACTGTCCTGTAATATACTATACTACAATATACTGTACTGTAGTATACTATACTACAATATATTATACTACAATATACTGTACTATAATATACTATACTACAATATACTGTCCTGTAATATACGATACTACAATATACCTTACTATAATATACTGTACTACAATATACTGTACTACAATATACTGTACTATAATATAGTATACTACAATATAATGTACTGTAATATACTGCAATATACTGTCCTGTAACATACTATAATATACTATACTACAATATACTGTCCTGTAATATACGATACCACAATACACTGTGCTATAATATACTATACTATACTACAGTATACTGTGCTATAATATATTATACTGCACTATATTGTACTATAATGTATTACCATATACTGTACAGTCCCTGACAAAAGTCACCTGCTATTAACCTGACTTTTAATTAATCAATTGGTGTTAGAAATAGCTCATATGAAAAGCTAAAACCCTCCCAAATGATGTTTAATGCACTGAAATAAATTAGTTTCACTGAAAAAAGATTTATCATTTAATCAAGACAGAAAGGTCAAATTTTGGCAAGACAAAAGTTTGGTCGCCTATACAGAAATTGAACAAATTTACTGCAAAATATGTCAGCAAATTAAGTAATGGTGCTGTGAGATCCAAATGTAATATCTTGTATGACTTCCATGAGCTTGAAGGACTGCATCCATGCGGGTTGGCAAGGATTCATACAATTTATTGATGAAGTCATCAGGAATAGCAAAGAAAGCAGTCTTGCATGCCTCCCAGAGTTCATCAATGTTCTTTGGTTTCGTCTTCCATGCTTCCTCTTTCATCCTACCCCACATTTGCTCAATGATGTTCGTGTCTGGTGACTGGGCTGGCCAATCCTGGAGCATCTTGATCTTCTTCGCCTTGAGGAACTTTGATGTGGAGATGGAAGTATGCGATGGAGCACCATCCTGTACAGAATTTGGCCTCTTTTATGGTTGGGAATATAAGAAGTAGCTAAGATTTCTTGGTATTTTAGACTATTGATGTTGCCTTCCACCCTGCAGATCTCTCGCACACCCCCATACTGGATGTAACCCCAGACCATGATTTTTCCGCCACCGAACTTCACTGTTTTCTGGGTGAATCTCGGATCCATGCGGGCTCCAGTAGGTCTCCTGCAATATTTGCGGCGACTGTGGTGTAATTCAACAGAAGATTCATCTGAAAAATCCACCTTCTTCCACTTTTCCAGCATCCATCCTTTTAGCAGGCTGTGGGCCTTGGCAAATGCCACACGGTTTTTCAATTGTCTTTTGTTTAGTGCTGGCTTCTGGGCACTGATTCGACCATGGAGGCCATTTTTTGAGACAGAATCCGACCAACTGTTCTGGTTGACACAGGGACTTCAGGTGACCAGGTCTCGTGGAGCTCTGCTGCAGTGGAAAAAGGGCTGGCCTTGGATTTTCGAGCCAACAAACGGTCCTCTCGAGCAGTTGTCTTGCGGAGTCTGCCTGACCTGGGCTTGTCAAAAACGTCTCCAGTGTCTTCAAATGTTTTTTTTATCCTCTGTACTTGACGCTGAGACACATTGAAGGTGTCTGCCACATCAGCAGTGGATCTGATCTTTAGCCTCTTGATAATCAATATTTTAGTCTCAGGGTGAATCTTAGGCATGTTTACAGAGGTCTAGTTGCAGTTGATGTGAAGGTCTAGTGTACTGGGGTTGTTTTTATACACACCTGAGACCTAATTGATCCATTATTAGTCACAGGTGAAGCTCATATGACAAGGCGACAACACTTATATCTTTGCAAAAATGTACTCAATGGGCTTTACCAAGCTGTGAATATTAGAATACTTTTTGACAGTTTCGTTTTGCACTGAAACAATTACAAAAGCTGTTGAGATTTAAATGAGCCATTTCTTGTAAAAACATCTTGATTAGAAATATATTTCAGCTGCATTTCAGGTCAATTTGTACACAAGCGACAAGACTTTTGTCAGGGACTGTACTGTAAATATACTATACTACAATATACCTTACTACAATATAATGTACTATAATATACTTTCCTGTAATATACGATACTACAGTATACTGTACTGTAATATACTATACCACAATACACTGTGCTATAATATACTATACTACAGTATACTGTACTATAATATATTATACTGCACTATACTGTACTGTAATATACTACAATATACTGTACTGTAAATATACTATACTACAATATACCTTACTATAAAGTTACTATACTATAATTTACCATAGTTTGACATACAGTAGTATCCTATGATGTAATATACTATAATATACAATAATGTGCTATATTATAACATACTATGTTATACTGCACTAGGTACAGCACATAAACCAACTGAAATAAACATATTAGTTTCTTATTTCAAGAAAACATTTCAGTTATTTATCACCTAGCTAGGAAGTTAACTCACCAAAGTGAAACGATCTTTGCTGTGTGCGTGCATGTGCGCGTGTGTTTGTGTGTGCGCGTGTGTGTTTTAGACAACGCCAGTGTGTCCAGCCTCAGTATCCCAGGTCCTGTAGCTCCACCCACCAAGAGGATCGCGTTCCTGTTTGACTCCACCCTCACAGCCTTCCTCATGATGGGAAATCTCTCCCCGGTCTGTACCCCTGTACCCCTCATCTTGGACCTCTAAGGGTTACTGTACCTTGCTTTCAGTTACTGTACATTACTGTATCTGAACCTGATGTTTGTGTGAACGGTTGACAAAGCACCTTGCACAACTGCTGAAGACATACATGCTGATGTCAGTGCCTCCTTCTCTCCCTCTACCCCCACCCGTGCCTCCTTCTCTCCCTCTACCCCCACCTGCACCTCCCTCTACTCCCACCTGTGCCTCCTTCTCTCCCTCTACCCCCACCCGTGCCTCCTTCTCTCCCTCTACCCCCATCCATGCCTCCCTCTACCCCCATCCATGCCTCCCTCTACCCCCACCTGCACCTCCCTCTCTCCCTCTACCCCTACCTGCACCTCCCTCTCTCCCTCTACCCCCACCTGCACCTCCCTCTCTCCCTCTACTCCCACCTGCACCTCCCTCTCTCCCTCTACCTGCACCTCCCTCTCTCCCTCACCCCCACCTGCACCTCCCTCTCTCCCTCTACTCCCACCTGCGCCTCCCTCTCTCCCTCTACCTGCACCTCCCTCTCTCCCTCTACCCCCACCTGCACCTCCCTCTACTCCCACCTGTGCCTCCCTCTCTCCCTCTACTCCCACCTGCACCTCCCTCTCTCCCTCTACCTGCACCTCCCTCTCTCCTTCTACCCCCACCTGCACCTCCCTCTACTCCCACCTGTGCCTCCCTCTCTCTCTCTACTCCCACCTACGCCTCCCTCTCTCCCTCTACTCCCACCTGTGCCTCCCTCTCTCCCTCTCTCCCTCTACCTGCACCTCCCTCTCTCCCTCTACCTGCACCTCCCTCTCTCCCTGTACCCCCACCTGCACCTCCCTCTACTCCCACCTGCGCCTCCCTCTCTCCCTCTACCTCTCTCCATCTCTCACAGAACCTTAAGAGTCATGCAGTCACCATGTTTGAGGTGGGCAAGCTGTCAGATGAAACCCTTGATAGTTTTCTGATGGAACTGGAGAAAGTGAGTTCTGTCTGTGTGTGTGTGTGTCTGTGTGTGTGTGTGTGTGTGTGTGTGATAGAACTGAAGAGAGTGTGCCTTCATCAGTAGGCTCCATGGAAACTAAGCCAGTCACTAGAGGTGGCAAACCAATTTCGCCAAGCTGTGGTGAGGGAGATGGGGTGAGGGAGGTGGGGTGAGGGAGGTGGGGTGAGGGAGATGGGGTGAGGGAGATGCAACTGGTAGGGGGCACATGTTTCCATTTTTCTATCCTAATGGGGACCCTTAAATGTATTCCCATGATCTTTGGTTCCCAAAAGTGTTGTAAAGCTACAGACACACACACACACACACACTAAATGAAACATGTCTCCAACAGACACTGGCTTGCAGCCCACTTCTGAATACAGTAGCTCTCCAAACCGTTCTGGAAGTACATCCCGTGTACTGCTGAATACTGTCAGGAACACATCCCACGAGTATCAGACACTGAAAGCTACCAGCTGCTTTCTCATGATCTCAGTAGTAACATTTTCCACCCTTGTCAAGCCGTTATTGGCTTAGAAAGCCAAACAGGATATCTGGCAGCATCTCCATCTCGTCAGTGTGGTGTGTGTTTGTCTCTCAGTGTGGTGTGTGTTTGTCTCTCTGTGTGTCACCAGTTTAACTGTCCTTTGGGCTGACAGAAACTCATCGTACCTGGCAGATGTATACATTTCGTGGGCATTTTATCGTACAGACAGACAGGACTGCCTGACTTCTGGGTGTGGTGGATTCTACCAGGTGTGTCTGTCCTCATCTGACCCCCAGGTGGAGAGCACGGCAGAGGGTGAGGCCCAGAGGTATTTCGACCACGCTCTGACCCTCAGGAACACCATTCTGTTTCTCCGCTACAACAAGGAGCTGATCACGGATCAGGGACTAGACCAGCCTAACAATGGTAAGTAACCACATGGCCTGAACTGGGTCTGTCACAAAAGACACCCTAGATGTGTGTTTTGTTCTAGTCCTGGGGACCATATTCCCATGAGCAGTATTTTGTTCTAGTCCTGGGGAACATATTCCCTAGAGCAGTGTTTTGTTCTAGTCCTGGGGACCATATTCCCTAGAGCAGTGTTTTGTTCTACCATATTCCCTAGAGCAGTGTTTTGTTCTAGTCCTGGGGACAATATTCCCTAGAGCAGTGTTTTGTTCTACCATATTCCCTAGAGCAGTGTTTTGTTCTAGTCCTGGGGAACATATTCCCTAGAGCAGTGTTTTTCTGGTGAAATGTCACTACATAGGGTTAGGTTTCCATTTCTGATTATTTTTTGTCAGGCAGAAACAACAATTTTGGGTTTGACTAGTTGTGGGATTAGATATTTGGGGTTTTTGACTAGTTGTGGGAATAGATATTTGGGGTTTGACTAGTTGTGGGATTAGATATTTGGGGTTTGACTAGTTGTGGGATTAGATATTTGGGGTTTGACTAGTTGTGAGATTAGATATTTGATCTTCAGTGCAGGTAGTTCAGTCTAGTAGACTTATCTGGTGCTGTGAGTTTTCATTATAGACTGTTATTGACTTTCATCATGTCAAGCCTGTTCACATTCATGTGTGTGTTGCTTTGTGGGTCTCTAAAATGAAATGGCTCAGCCAAGAGAACGTCCCAACTGATCCGAGCGGGTGTGACCCAAATGAGATTAAAACAAACACTGCTTTTGTTATTCCTTCCAGAGACACACTCAGAATTCAAACTAAACAAAGCTTTGGTTTGTCTAAATAGCTGTGTGTGCGCGCGTGTGCGTGTGCGTGTGTCCTCCAGGCTTCCCTCTGGACATGCTTCGCTGTGAGAGTTTGTTGGGTCTGGATCAGGCCACCTGCAGCCGTGTTCTCAACAAGAACTACAAGCTGCTGGTCTCTATGGCACCGCTCAGCAATGAAATACGACCAATCAGCAGCTGCACGCCTCAGGTACACACCCACACACACACACACAAAAACACAGACATACCAACACGGACGCACACGCACTGCCACGAACACACAGACCAGGGCCTCCGTTTGGAAAATGTGTAGCCAGACAATGTGACTGGCAGCATTTTATTTTCACTGACATTTGAGGAATGTACCGGAACCATTTAGCCTAAATCACCGTGAACTAATAAAATGCTATTATCTGCAATTGGTTTAATCTAGAACTGTCAACTGTCAATTTGCGCATTTGAAAATCAACCTGACAATTGCTTTGAAACCATGGGCTTTCGGGGCTCTAGCACTGGATGATTTTTGGTCAGTCCCCAGGGTTTTTCATGTAGCTGGTGTTGTGAAACCTGCGCAATGGAAAACAATGAGGGCCCCCCCCCCCACTGTCCCTGTCCTTGTCCATTTAGGCATGCTTCTTGGATTATATTTTATAGACTCTGGACACAGCCCACATGCATTTATTAATTCATATAATTTGTACTCTTAACATTTTCACCTGACACAACCAGAAGAGGACAGGCCACCCCTCAGCGCCTGGTTCCTCTCTAGGTTTCTTCCTAAGTTTCGGGGCCCTTTTAGGGGGATTTTCCTAGCCATTGTGCTTCTACACTGTTGTTGCTTGCTCTTTGGGGTTTCAGGCTGGGTGTTTTTTAAAAGCACTTGGGAACACACTCTGATGTCAAGATGAGTATGTCAGGGTTTGCCATGGATCTGGGCCGCCTCAAAGGGAGCTGCTTTTGGGAAGTTGTAACTGATTGTAACTGCATATTGGCCAAATGCTGGCTAACAGAATTCCTGAAAGACAATCACTGAGCTACAGAGTCTTCTGTGTTTTGGTTGAGTCGTTCATGTTTGGTGTCGCGGTTACCCAAAATTCCTTCCGTCTCTAACTAACTGGACATGGGACTCTGTAGAGGATTCGGTTCAGGCTCTGGTTGTCTCTCTGACTTGAACATTGTTGTTGATGAAATGAACTTCCCAGGATAATAGATTTTATTGTATACTGAGTGTACCCAGCCCTGGCCAGGACCCATCAGATTGATGGTCCAGTCATCTCTGGTGGTCCCGGTACTGGTCCATAAGCCCACCACCTCCAGAGCTCCTCTCCCGGGTGCTGTAACCATCAGCAACCAGCCACCTGTCCTGTCGAGACTTAAACCACATCAAGAGACCTCCGAACTGTTAACTAAATACATACACTAGAAATGCTAAATTACTTTAAATCCATGTGTATTTACTGTCTGCTCTTTATCCTGTATGATCACCACCCATTTCTATGTACCTGTAACTTCATTTCCTGTCAGTTCCTTCGTATTCTGTCCCCATTCGTCATCTGTCTGTAGGAACATCCCACCTAACATTCTGATTGGGTGTAAACCTCTGTAATGATCAGAGGTGCTCCTGAATCCCAGTATGGCGCCGTTAACCTTCGGGGTGGCAGGGTACCCTGATCTGCTCTAGATGAATGGTGTTTGAATAACTGTTGTTGTTTTCCGGTAGCACATCGGTCCAGCCATCCCAGAGGTCAGCTCCATTTGGTTCAAACTCTTCCTATATCATGTGACTGGTCAGGGCCCTCCCTCTCTGTTGCTCTCCAAAGGCTCCCGTCTACGCAAATTACCGGACATCTTCCAGGTGTGTATCTGAGCGTGTGTTTCTCTGGGTGTACTTAAAAATCATACAATGTGATTTTCTGGATTTTTGTTTTAGAGTCTGTCACTCACAGTTGAAGAGTACCTATGATAAAAATTCCAGACTTCTACATGCTTTGTAAGTGGGAAAACCTGCAAAATCGGCAGTGTATCAAATACTTGTTCTCCCCACTGTAGGACATACAAAAAGTGTCCCAGACAATTTATTGTTTTAGCTTTGGACAGAACATCCTTTGTAATGTTAGACCAGTCGTTTACCTTTTGCTGGGACTCTGGTACCATGAGACCCACATCAGAGCACCGTTTTCGGGAACGTAGTCCCAGACGGCCTCTCTAGTCAGGAAGTGGAATGCTAGTAATGTGTTGGGTGTGTTTCAGGTCTACGATAGGTTGCTGATAACTTCCTGGGGTCATGACCCCGGTGTTGTCCCGACATCCAATGTCCTGACCATGCTCAACGATGCCCTCACACACTCTGCTGTACTCATACAGGTGACACACTCTGCATCCAGAGAGATGCACGTGCGCGCGCTCACTCACACACTCACACACACACACACACACACACACTAAGTACTTCCAGACAGTGAAGTGTGTTTGTGTCCACAGGGCCACGGCCTACACGGTCACGGAGAAATGGTTCATGTTCCATTCCCATTCGACGAGGATGACCTCCAAGGAGGTAAATCGGCTGCTGTCTTCCTGTTGGCCGCATAGTGATGCTGTTGGTAACTGGCTGCTGATTGGCTCTTTCTGTTGGTCAGGTCGGAGACCTGTTGCCTTCCCAAGCCCCCTCACTTCCCTTCACCATTGAGTTTGTTTGGCTACATGGCCTTCGGTACACTGGTCTCTGTACACATCTGCCATGTAAAACCAGCAGGGCCGCATCTCCTTGCCATTATTTGGCTGAATTTTCAAACACGATAATTTAGTTAACTGCCCACTAGTTGCTTTCAAAATTGACACTGATTATATTCATACCATTTCATGCAGACCACAGAAAGGTTTTGACTGATGTGTTTACCAGAGCACATGTGTCAATGATTAAACACACTGAGAAATGAAAAAAAAAATCCCTGTTCCTGTCCTTGTCCCTCTGGATTGGGTTTTAGAGACTGGTCACCCTCCGAGCCTGGTTCCACTCTAGGATTATTCCTCCGTTTTAGGGAGTTTTTCCTAGCCACTGTGCTTTAACACTTGTTGTTTGCTGTTTGGGGTTTAAGGCTGGGTGTTTTATGAAAGCACAGTGACAACTGCTGATGTAAAAAGGGCTTTATAAATAAAGTGATTGATTTAAGAAAACGTGATCTTCTATGGGTTCCTCTTCATGGAATAGAAGACTCCTGGGTTTCTGACTAGAAGGTATTAAACTAACTCACCCAGAGGCAGCATATATAGTGAGAACAATAATTGGCCCATAACCAAACCTTGAGGAACACCAAAACATACCTTTGATTTGTCAGAGGATGTGCCATCCACACATACAAATTGATATCTTTCAGATAAATAAGATTTAAACCAGGCTAGAACATGTCCACGTAGCCCAATATGGGTTTCCAGTCTCTCTAAGAGAAGGGGGTGATCAATAGTGTCAAAAGCAGCACTAAGATCAAGAAGCAACAGGACTGATGCGGAACCTTGGTCTGAGGCCATTAGAAGGTCATTTCTTACCTTCACGAGTGCAGTTTCAGTACTATGATGGTGTCTGAAACCAGACTGTAGCATTTCATAAATGTTATTTGTCTTCAAGAAGGCATTCAGTTGTTGGGAAACACATTTTTCTAAGATATTTGAGAGGAACGGGAGGTTCGATATTGGCCTATAATTGTTTAATATGTCAGGATCCAGATTCTATTTTAGGCTTGCTTGAGTGCTCTAGTATTGTCTGTTTACCAGGGAGCAAGTTTCGTATTTCTTTTGTTTTTAGTGGTGCAACCGTATCTAAAGTATTTCGCAGTGTTGAGTTTAGATTCCTCGATTTGATCATTTGCGGATTTATTTACTCTGTCGTTGATCAGCAAGCTTGTAAGAATATCATGAAATCTATTTGTAGTCAGAGAATTTATAGTACGGCTTTTGAAACTCATTGTTTGTGGAGCAAGTGGATTTCTTGTTTTAAAGGTAAATGTAATAAGACAGTGATCCGATAATCCAGGATTTTGGGGGGAAATTATTAGATCTACAATATCTATTTCTCGTGACAGGACTAAATCTAAGGTGTGATTGTGGCAATGTGTTGGACCTGAGACATGTTGGATGAAACCCATTGAGTCAATTATGGCTTCAAATGCTTTTTGAAGAGGATCATTGGACTTTTCCATATGAATATTGAAATCGCCAAAAATATGAATACTATCTGCCATGACTACAAGGTTAGACAAGAATTCTGGAAACTCATTGAGGAACATTGTGTATGGCCCAGGGGGCCTGTAAATAGTAGCTATGTAAAACGATTTATCGGCCTGGTTAACTTTCATGAGTAAAACTTCAAAAGAATGAAAACCAGTGATGTGTTTGAGAGTAAATGTATATTTACTGTCATAAATATTAGCAACACCCCCCTCCTTTTCAGGATGCACGAGGGATATAATCACTAGTATAACCAGGAGGAGAGGCCTCATTTAGGGCAGTGAATTCATCAGGTTTTAGCCAATAACATCTAGTTTATGATCAGAGATGAATTAATGTACTGCAACTGCCTTTGGAGCAAGGGATCTAACATTTAGGAGTCCCAGAGACAATTATTCGATGCCGACACATCTTGTTTAGCTAGTTTACATTATCTATTCAATGTAATATGAGAAAATGCTGTCATTGTAAAGAAAACAAAAATGATTTTGATATTCAAATGATATTTGACATTCAGTTGATGTGTCACCAAAATGTCTGGATTCCCTTGTCTTCCCCTCTGCCAATATGCAGTAGTTTGTGATATAATACAATCAGAATGTCATGTATCTCCCTTTTTCGAAAGAGTCGAGTGTCTTAGCTGTTACAGAAGAAAATGCACTGCTACTATAACCTTTTACTAGTTCTCAGTCCGTTGCTTTCCTCAGCCTGTTAATATTGGTTTAATTGCTAATGAGATTTTGCTACCGGTCCCCGGCCTTCTAGAGTTCTCCTGCTCCAACATGTGTGTCCACAAGGCCCTGCTGCTGCTGAGGGAGAAGCTGGACTTGGAGCATCAGTGTGGCTACATCACCATGCTGAACCCGTATAACCGACACCGGAGGAGGGCCAGCAGGAGCTCCGATGGCAGGGGTAAGAGGAGGTGACACAGTAGTAAAATAGACCATTTACTCCCTCTCTAAGGTCCTTTCATTCCACCGTTTTGGGTGCATCCACGCTCTGCTGTGACCGTTGCCTATTGGTCACGTTACCGTGATTGTACTTTGGCGGACCTGCCCGGGACCGTTCCTCACCCAAGGATATATTTACGTATTTGTTTTCAACATACAGCAGCAGATTAAAGGTTGGATTTTGTGACCTTTGAATGGATTTAGAGGTTCTGATATAATGCAGTGTAATATTATTGGTCACTGAGCGGTCTAGTTGTTGATCGTCAGACAAGTAAATGAAAGATTGTTTATCTTTTTTCTTAGAGGAGTTGGGTTCTGGTTAATAATGAGCTCCCCTCTTTACCGATCATAATTCCCTGGTAAATTTGCGATCCCAAAAGGGTACCAATGAACCTAGTGCAGTATTTCCTGGATAGTTGGGCACTGGGGAATCAGCCAGTTTGTTGGAGGTTCAGAGGCACATTGGTTTAACGATGTTAAGAACGGTGGTTAACGTGTTGTAACTATGTTAAGAACGGTGGTTAACGTGTTGTAACTATGTTAAGGACGGTGGTTAACGTGTTGTAACTATGTTAAGGACGGTGGTTAACGTGTTGTAACTATGTTAAGGACGGTGGTTAACGTGTTGTAACTATGTTAAGGACGGTGGTTAACGTGTTGTAACTATGTTAAGGACGGTGGTTAACATGTTGTAACTATGTTAAGGACGGTGGTTAACGTGTTGTAACTATGTTAAGGACGGTGGTTAACGTGTTGTAACTATGTTAAGGACGGTGGTTAACGTGTTGTAACTATGTTAAGGACGGTGGTAAACGTGTTGTAACTATGTTAAGGACGGTGGTTAACGTGTTGTAACTATGTTAAGGACGGTGGTAAACGTGTTGTAACTATGTTAAGGATGGTGGTTAACGTGTTGTAACTATGTTAAGGACGGTGGTAAACGTGTTGTAACTATGTTAAGGACGGTGGTTAACGTGTTGTAACTATGTTAAGGACGGTGGTTAACGTGTTGTAACTATGTTAAGGACGGTGGTTAACGTGTTGTAACTATGTTAAGGACGGTGGTTAACGTGTTGTAACTATGTTAAGGACGGTGGTTAACGTGTTGTAACTATGTTAAGAACGGTGGTTAACGTGTTGTAACTATGTTAAGGACGGTGGTTAACGTGTTGTAACTATGTTAAGGACGGTGGTTAACGTGTTGTGACTATGTTAAGGACGGTGGTTAACGTGTTGTAACTATGTTAAGGACGGTGGTTAACGTGTTGTAACTATGTTAAGGACGGTGGTTAACGTGTTGTAACTATGTTAAGAACGGTGGTTAACGTGTTGTAACTATGTTGAAGTGGTTCAACAATATCAATTTATTTTAACAATGTTGAGGTGGTTAAAACTATTTTATGTCCACTGTGATTTAATAATGTTGGTTTTATTATGCGATGGTGCCTGTCAGAACTTCAGCAATCAGGCTGGTTGAACAGCAGCAGTCCTAAATGTTTTTCCCGTCAACATCACAATCTTTGCTAATAGACCTGTCAACTGGGAAGACCTTCCCACCGAGATCATTTCATTTAAATGTGTTTATGATTTAAATTGATTAGTTACTGTCAGAGGCCGATGTCTTGGTGTGGTTTGACATTTACAGACTCCAGTAAATGGTTTATATTTTACTTGCTTTCAACTCATCTCCCACTTTGAAAGACTTGATTAAATTAATTGAAATGCCCCCCCACCTTATTGATTGGCACATTTCACATCCTCCCACATCCTCCTACCGACAGTGGACCGCACTGAAGACGTATTTGACCGTTTAAATGGAAAAGGCGATGAGTTAACAAAGCATGGTTTGTCCATTGGGTCATTCCGTTTCAGAAAGCCTTGAATCCTCCTCGGGTTGATCTGAAATCTCTTCTGCATTTTAATACAGTTCATTGTCTGTCTTGTGCTTTTTGAGGTGGAAGGACTGTTGTCTCTGTATGAGAGAGATGATTGTCTGAGTGAAGTGGTGTTCCCCACAGGTGTGTAACGAGGTGGACCGCGTAACCTTAGCTGTTTTGTGTGCGTGTGTGTGTGTGTGTGTGTGTGTGTGTGTGTGTGTGCGCAGGGGACACTCACCTGGGTGGTGGTTTCGATGCCAATGGGAGCACTGAGTCCTTTGAGCTGGTCACCGAGGACAACAATGGAGATGGAAAAGGAAAACAGCCAGCAGAAGGTATAGCTGAGCGAAAGTGTGTTTCGCACGTACACGAGGGGGTTGTGTGTTTCGCGCGCACACGCGGGGGGTGTGTGTTTCGCGCGCGCACGGGCGGGTGGTGTGTGTTTTGTGCGCGCGCGGGGGTGTTTTTTCTTATGTGAGTTACAGTTATGTGTATTTGCATGTTTGTTTGAGTGCGTTTTTTTTTTTTTTGCCTATGTGCATGTGTGTTTTGCGTGTGAGTGTGTGTTTACAGTCAATCTAGACTTGAGTGGAACGCCTGCTTCAGAAATATTGTTATTTTGTGACACTTTGTTAGCTGGGTTATTTTGAGGTCGATCATTTGAATTTAAATTCTTCTACCGTAACTCTCTATTTTAATCTAACCTTGTGTGTTCTATTCTATTCTTAAACTTTTACATTTCAACCAATGTGCCTTTATATTCTTGTACCTGTTTGATGTCTTTTTTTGTGTGTTTCTTTGAAGATGTCATACCAACCCCCACCCCCCACCCCATGTCCCTGTTTGATGATGTCATGTTGTATCCCCCACCCCATGTCCCTGTTTGATGATGTCACATTGTATCCCCACCCCTGTAGTGCTGTCGACAGAAGATGAGTGGGTCCCTCTAGAACTGTGCTTTGGGATGCCCCTGTTCAGCTCTGAGCTCAACCGCAAGATATGTGGAAAGATCGCCTCCCATGGGCTCTTCAGCAAAGACAGGTACCCTAAGAAGAGCACAATGTTGTCTTCCAATATCCTGGAGGAAATGGGGAAAGAGTAGGTAAAGTGTCAAATGAAAAATAGGTTTGTTGAAGGCGTTCTTCTTTCCTTCCAGCCTTCAAGACCTACTGCATTCCAGCCGAAAACTGTCACTGAAGGTTCTGAGTTTTGTTCAGGAGTTCCAGGTAAGAACACTGTTGTTGGGTTCTGAGACGGAAAACCTATCCAGACGGAAAATCGAAACACTCAACCATCGAGTGGTCTTTCCCTTTTGAAGTAACTCTCGCGTCTAGACAGCCCTCACACAATAAAACACTGGAGTCATTAGTTGTGCTTTTCGGATCTCCTCCAGCCGGTTTGTTGTGATGGTCTGTTTTACCACGATGGGAATGTTTAAGGGCCGGAGTCTACAGAGCTCCTTCATCTGCCCTCTGAATGGGGCTCTGTTTAAAATAGGTGCCCTTGGTGGGGACCAGGTGCCAATTGGGACTCACACTTAATATGAAGAGGAAAGTAAAGTAGGAGGATAGAAATGTTCTTTGTTTTATCCAGATTGCTTCAAAGTGCATGAAAGAGCCTCTTGATTAGGAACATCAAAAATAGTACCTGAAAGGGCCAGGGCCCCATTCATTCAGACACTCTAAGGGAAAACCTTTTGAAACATTTCCAAACAGAACATCAGCATTCTTTATAATAGTAGTCAGTCCCTTTGTGCTTCGGTCATAATGAATGCTGCCTTCTTGCACTGCATGTACACATCGCTGAACCCTGACCTGTGTGCTCTCTAGGATGGCAGCCAGGGTCAGCCCGACCCTGACAGCGGGGTGTCCGGTCCTCTCAGCCAACCTCCGGCCGAGTCCGGCGTACCGCTACCTGCCCTCAACCTGCTCTTTAAGGACGGCCAGCTGAGGGAGTGGAGCGGCCGAGCCCCACCACCTCTCCAGATCTCACCCTTGCAGAAAGAGCTGGCCTAATGCAGTCATGTGAAGAAGTAAGTCCTCACCTGGAAAGATGGGGGGGGGGGGGGGTTGTTATATATGTTTGTTTTTTTTACGAATTTGGAAATACGGATATGTAATCATCACTATTGGCTGAATTTAAACCTAATTTAACATATGACGCTGAGAGACGCTTTACAATCATTTATTAATAAAAAATGTACAGAAATGCATTTTCATGTGGAAAAAAACAAGTACATCCCTAGCTTCAATTGCTGGTGTTGCACCCCTTTGGCTAAAATAACTTAATGTAGCCATTTCATGTAATAGTCTATCGATCTCTTATATCTTATGCCCGCTCTTCTTTACGTTAGTGCTTCAGCTGTCATATTCTAGGTCTTTCTTGCATGCACAGTTTGCTTCAGTCCCCCCTGAAGCATTTTAATGGGATTTTTTACCCCTCCCAAACTCAAGGGTATTAATAATCTTTCTTCTGATGGTCTTAAATTGGTCTTTGGGTCTTGGCATGACGTGTAATCACACACTCATATGATTAAGACCAAACCTGACCAAGTTTCTGATCTGTATGGAAGGCTGGAACCTCCCATGTTATTCTCAATGTACTTTTCTTATAATTTGCTCTTGTTTTAGTCCACCTGATTCTAACTTGAGCCATTTTATGTGATGGTTAATGTGGGAGTGCACAAACTCTTTCCACATAATGGAAATGCATTTTTGTTTATTTTGATTTCATGAATGATTGCAAAGTAAATTTTTTGTGTGATTTGTTGGATTGGGTTAACTTTATCAATGTGTATGGTTGGAATTTAGCAGGAAATATCCAGTGTCCAATTATGTAAAAAAAAAAAAAAAAGGGGCATCTTTCCAGGAGGCGTACATACTTGTTCACACGACTGTAAGATCCTCTCCACCAGGGATGTAGTGGTTAATAATTATACAATTAGCTGGTTAAACTGCTCACTCGGTCTGAGTAAGGTGAGATTCGCAGAATCACTAATCTCGATTGCGAAATGATTCAGTAGTTATTTAATAAGCCACATGTTTTGTAGGTCAGTGATTCTGTGCAGTGCGACTGCAATGTAGTCGACCCAAAATGCGCACCAAACCACATAACCGCACCCATGACCCCAGCCTGACCTCAGCCTGACCCCGTGGAACCTTGAGGGTGTCTGGGAAATAGAAAACTATCAAAGATGTTGGACAACGCTGTAACACTGACCTGAGTTCAGTTGGAGTTCCCATCCCCTTCTGATGTATGTCTAGTGGGTAATGCGTTTGGTGGATGATGGCTTTTTTCTAAAACTCTTTCAGTGTTAAAAAATAATTTACAAATAACCTTGTTTTTTGTTTTCTTGTTGACCTGTAAATGTTTCTGATGGACTTTGCCTGGAATGGGTTGATAACCCATGTTGAGCGATGCATCGCAGGGTCATCTGACCCAGTCTGTAGTCCCAGAGGACCTTTGTGTCCTTCCCCTGAACCGCAACCCTGTTGCTCCCTCCCCCTGTTGTGTAATGTCAAGTTGCCCTGCCCACCCAATGCATGATGCCTCTGCACAAATTATTCCAGAAGACACCTACTTCCTCTTTAATAAATAGTTATTGTCATGACGATGGGATGTGTGGGGGGGGGGGGTGAATGGAACAGTGAGTATGCCTGGTTTGGGTGGTCTGCGTGGTCATTCAGGATGTTGACATAGGCTTGTTGCTTATAGTTATGCTGATTTCACAAGGTGCGCTTTACTTGGTCCGCCAGTAGGGGGTGGTGTTTTCCTATTGTTTTTTGGTGGACGTCAGATCAGAGAGCTTGACCTGAGCTACCTAAAGCCCTGGGGTTTCATGCAACACATTTGTTTTTTTATTTGACTGAGGGAGGAGCAAAGACCATATTTATTTTTATGTTAGCTAAAACTTTTTTGTGTCTTTTTTTTTTTCGATGACCAATGATACACATTGCCCTGTGGTTCCCAGTAGATAACTAGTGTCCCCATGTCCCCAGCTCTGTCCTAGTGTCCCCATGTCCCCAGCTCTGTCCTAGTGTCCCCATGTCCCCAGCTCTGTCCTAGTGTCCCCATGTCCGCAGCTTTGTTCCCGACACTCCCACCTCTCCTGTCTAAGGATCAGGTTCTCCCCACCAAACCCAGCTTTCCCTCCTACTGAGGAACCCCAGACCCAGCATCCAGGGAGCATTCCCCTACACCAGGCCCTGGTCCTATTGAGATCTTCTACACTAACGGCTATCGTTACCCAGTGACGGCTTCCAAACCAGTTGTGTGAATAGAGGACGATGGCCTGGAGAACCACATGGTCTGAGATTGCACTTTTGGTATTCCTTCTTGGTTAAGCACAGCTAAGTTACTCTTTAGACAAATGAATACATTTTCAACCCTGGTCTGCTTGGGTGATCCTGAGGGTGCTAAGCCAATTCCCTCCGATAGCACCACATCAAAATCATAGCAGGGATTACATTTAGATTTTAAATTAGTTACTTGATTTTAATCCATGAGGCTCCTTAGAGTACATCAACATCCTTGCCCCTAGTCGTACACAGCGGTTCCCCCAGTCGTACACAGCGGTTCCCCCAGTCGTACACAGCGGTTCCCCCAGTCGTACACAGCGGTTCCACCAGTCGTACACAGCGGTTCCCCCAGTCGTACACAGCGGTTCCCCCAGTCGTACACAGCGGTTCCCCCAGTCGTACACAGCGGTTCCCCCAGTCGTACACAGCGGTTCCCCCAGTCGTACACAGCGGTTCCCCCAGTCGTACACCACGGTGCCCCCAGTCGTACACAGCGGTGCCCCCAGTCATACACAGCGGTGCCCCCAGTCGTACACCACGGTGCCCCCAGTCGTACACAGCGGTTCCCCCAGTCGTACACAGCGGTTCCCCCAGTCGTACACAGCGGTTCCCCCAGTCGTACACAGCGGTGCCCCCAGTCGTACACAGCGGTGCCCCCAGTCGTACACAGCGGTGCCCCCAGTCGTACACAGCGGTGCCCCCAGTCGTACACAGCGGTGCCCCCAGTCGTACACAGCGGTGCCCCCAGTCATACACAGCGGTTCTCTCAGGTCATACACAGCGGTTCCCCCAGTCGTACACAGCGGTTCCCCCAGTCGTACACAGCGGTGCCCCCAGGTTGTACCCTCGGTCAAGTACTCTTTCTTCCTTTTCCAGTCTCCTCCCCATTTTGGTCTTTTTAATTTCCTTTTTTGATGTTGAAAAAGAAAAAGATCAACAAGAGATCCTGGTGAAGCATGACTGTGTGTGTCTGTGTGTGTCTTTATGACATTCCCAATTCTTTGCCCCAGCTAATACTTCCTGGTATTATTGACCCCTATTTTCTAAAACTAGTCTCCTGTTCATGGATGGATTTAGCAATTTTTTTCCGTTGGGAAGGTTTTTCCATCAGTGTTACTAACCAATAGTTTTAGAGTGTCCACCTTCTGGTCGCTTGTTTCATAGGACTGAATAAAAAATGAAATGCTCTTGTTATTGATTAAGTGGGTAAAACATGACATTCCTTGACACACATCTTCACCCTCCTGACATGTGTTATTATTACAAAATCAATATGTAAAAAGTATATGAAAATATAAATAAATATGTATTAATAAAAAATATACTATCCCCCTCCCCCAAACTAATGTGTTTTTGGTTTTGAATCTGTAAATATCTTGTTCTGGTTGTGGGTTTCTCTGTAAAGAAAAGTTTTTTCTGGTTTTGGGTCTTTCTGTAAATATTGTTTTCATTGTAGGCCTTTTTGTAAAAAAAAAAGGTGTTTCTTGTTGTGGGTCTGTTTGTCAATATGTATTTCTAGCTGTGGGTCTCTGTAAATTTATGTTTCTGTTTGTGGGTGTTAGTAAATATCTGTTTCTGGTTTTTGGTCTCTGTAAATGTATTTTTGGTTGTGACTTTCTTAATATGTATTCACAAATGATGTATTATATAAAATATTTGTATATGCACTGCTGTTCAAAACGCTGGGGTCACTTAGAGGTTTCCTTGTTTTCAAAAGAAAATAAAAAATTTGGTCCATTAAAATAACATCAAATTGATAAGAAGTATCGACATTGTTAATGTTGTAAAAGACTACTGTAGCTTAAAATGGCAGATTTTCAATGGAATATCTACATACCATTATCAGCAACCATCAGTCCTGTGTTCCAATGGCACGTTGTTTGCTAATCCAAGTTTTTAATTTGAAAAGGCTAATTGATCATTAGCAAACCAATTTGCAGTTATGTTCGCACATCTGAAAACTGTTTTGATGATTAAAGAAGCAGTAACACTGCCCTTCTTTAGACTAGTTGAGTATCTAGAGTATCAGCAATTGTGGGTTTCGATTACCGGCTCAAAATGTCCAGAAACAAAGTTTATTTCCTCTGGAACTCATCAGTCTATTCTTGTTCTGAGAAATGAATACTGTTCAATGCGATAAAGTGCCAAAAATCTGACGATCTCGTACCACACTGTGTACTACTCCCTTCAGAACAGTGCAAACTGGCTCTAACCAGAATAGAAAGAGGAATGGGAGGCCCTGATGCACAACTGAGCAAGAGGACAAATACATTAGAGTGTAGTTTGAGAAACAGATGCTCACAGGTCCTCAACTGGCTTCATTTAGTAGTTTCTGCAAAACATCTGTCTCAATGTCAACAGTGAAGAGGTGACACCAGGATGCTGACCTTATAGGCACATTTGCAAAGAAAGACATATCTGCTACTGGCCAGTGAATAGAAAAGATTAAGATGGGCGAAAGAACACAGGCACTGGACAGAGGAAGATTAGAATAAAGTGCTATGGACAGAGAAATCGAAGTTTAAGCTGTTCGAATAACAAAGAAGAACATTTGTGAGACGAACACCAAATGAAAATGAAAAGATGTTTAATGGAAAACAAGGATATTTCTAAGTGACCCCAAATGGTACAAACCATAGTGTATATTAATTTTATAATAATTATTATTCTTATGTTACTTGTTTAGGTGTCTCTGGTGTGCTCTTAATTATTGTTCCTGTTCAGTGTGGTGTCTGTTCTGGCTGTTCCGGTCAGTGTGGTGTCTGTTCTGGCTGTTCCGGTCAGTGTGGTGTCTGTTCTGGCTGTTCCGGTCAGTGTGGTGTCTGTTCCGGTCAGTGCGATGTCTGTTCTGGTGTGTTTATGATAATTGGTGACTTAATATGGTTCTAACACCTGGCTGTGCCTCAGCCTCACTCCATCAAGCAGTTTGATTGGCCAGCAGCTCTGTCAGCCTCTATTTACCGGGAAGCAGAATGTGGCATACCACCGGGGCAGTGAGGCCAGGACATGGGTCATGTCTCCTGAGGATAGACATACAGGCTGCCTGGGTAATCAATGTTAGAGTGACAGGATATTCTTTCAACACTGGCTCAGGTCAGAGGTACTCCTGCTGTGTTGATGAGTTGACAGTGAATCCCACACCAGCTCCTCTGTCCAACCACCTTGCTCTGATTGCCCTCCATGGTCACGTTGCTGTCCAAACTAAGAGGGTGGCTTCCAGAGAGTAGTGAGGAGATCCATTAACGTCTGGACACGACTTGAAGGATGCCCTTTTATGTTCTACGTCTAAATTATAATATTAATAAACATAACAAAATATCTGTAATATTAGAAGAGCTTAATTAAACATTTCAATCAATCAGTCAAATGTATTTATAAAGCCCTTTTTACATCAGCAGATGTCACAAAGTGCTTTTACAAAACACTCGGCCTTAAACCCCAAGGAGCAAACAACAGTAGTGTTGAATTTCAGTGATTAGGAAAAACTCTCTAAGAATGCCAAAATTTAGGAAGAAACCTAGAGAGGACCCAGGCTCAGAGGGATGACCAGTCCTCTTCTGGCTGTGCCAGGTGAACATATTAAGATTACAATTGCAATAATTAATAAATGTGTGTGGGCTGAGTCCAGAGTCTATTTAAACTTAGTCCAGGTCGGAAGCATGACCAGATGGACAAGGAAAGGGACAACACAGGAGGGGGAGGTGTCAGCACAGTGGCAGCTGAAATCATTCAGGCATCGTCTCGATCTGCAACACAACCAGGAGGGCTCTGGGCAGGGACGGCAACGGGTCCCCCAAGCAAGGTACTCCGCAGATGTGGGCCAGGACCTCATGCCCTCCTAAAAACGGGAGGAGACTGGGAAAATTGAGAAAATGCATTCCTCATATCAACAAGGATTTATAGTGGAGAAGAAGAACTTAGTGGAGAAGGAAAACTGACCCTACTCCCCCAGCACAATAATATAGCAGCGTAAGACCTTGGGACTGAGACATGGGGGGTCCCGCGACACTGTGGCTCTATTGGGGGGAGGCCCCAGACAGGGCCCAATAGGCAGGAAATCAATTTTAAAGCATTAGACACATCATTTTCTCTGGGACTCACAGGCCAGTCCATTTAAAAATATATATATATATATATTTACCCCAGTTTCGGGAGATTTATTTGTAGTTATGACCTTGTCTCATCGATACCCCCCCCTGAACGGGCTAGAGGTTAAAGTTCATGACATGTTTCCTCCCATTGTGACGCTACACGTCTGGCCAGTCCGCTGGATCACTGTTAGGTCACGCTCACCACAGTTAGCTTGTAGGTACCTCATCCATCACCACAGTTAGCTTGTAGGTACCTCATCCATCACCACAGTTAGCTTGTAGGTACCTCATCCATCACCACAGTTAGCTTGTAGGTACCTCATCCATCACCACAGTTAGCTTGTAGGTACCTCATCCATCACCACAGTTAGCTTGTAGGTACCTCATCCATCACCACAGTTAGCTTGTAGGTACCTCATCCATCACCACAGTTAGCTTGTAGGTACCTCATCCATCACCACAGTTAGCTTGTAGGTACCTCATCCCGTCCCTGGGTGGTGCTGACCAACACGCACCACCCTAGACACCAGCAAAAGTAGCACAGTCAGGGCTTAAATCTAGACTGTGGTGGACTCCTGAACACTACGATGCCGTGCTTTAGCATAAAAACAGCTCGTAAAGGCCCTAGTAGACCTTGGTTGGACAGTGCATTTTACAAAAAAAAATATCTTGCGCAGTCGAACATGTGCTGAAATACTCTTTCACTTCAGGAAAAACGGGGGCAGAACGTCATTAATACCCCGGAACCTTTGGGGTGGTCCATGAACATCTGACCAATCACCTCATCTGAACTTAAGCCAAACAAAAGAAAGCCCTAAATGCCGAAATTCTGTCCCCAAATGATGGCCTTGCACCCAATTTCAAGTGAAGGTATAAAATAAGCTTTAGAAGGGCCAGTCTGCCAAAGATGAACCAGCTCTTCTGGGTATTACCGTAAGTGCCAAATGGTCAGGCAGCTCCTGTTGGTTTCCAGTCCAAAGTTATTTATCTCACCTGAACATGGCTGTCATGTCTACCAATCATGTTAAACCTGTCTGTCACATCTACCAATCATGTTAAACCTGCTTGTTGCCTCAACCAATCACGTTAAACCTGTCTGTCACATCTACCAATCATGTTAAACCTGCTTGTTGCCCCTACCAATCACACAGCACTGCTTGCCACTCTGGGAGTTTGAATCTTCCCTCACCAGCTAGCATCCCTGGTGACACCTGTTTCAGATTGGGGTCAGAGAAACGGGTATCACCCATCCAACACACACACACACACACACACACACACAGACACACACTCCCTCTACTCACCCTAATTATGCTTCTCGCTGTTTTTCGCTCCTTCTTGCCATCACTTGCTCGCACATCCGTTTTCACTCCCTGCTCAGACACATGCACACTTTCTCTTCCACCCAGCTGTTCACAGGAAGACCTCTGGTAGGGGTACCATTCTGTTTCATGTCGTGCCCATATTCTCACAGCATGTGGAGGTACATATTGAGAAAATAACTCACCACTATATGTGTATCTGTGTGTGTGTGACAGGTTTGTTCGTGCTCTGCCGCAGAATACAGTGAAAAGGTCATAATGCTCTCATTACGGCCGCTCCAGGAGCCTGCGTGTCCTGGAAGATGACATCGCGACATCCCAAATTGCTCCCTATTCTCTCAGTGGTGAACGATTGCTCACCAATGGGTCGTGGTCCAAAGCAGCGTGCCACGCAGAGTAGGGTGCCATTTGGGATGAAGTCTGTCAGGTGTTCACTTGAAGACGTCCAGGTAAAGGGAGAAAAAACAGATTCACTTTAACAAAGGACTCGTTAAGGAGCCGTTCGGTGGGCTAGCTAGACGATGTTACTGCAAAGGAAGGAAAACCGCGGTGTGAAAATCGTGTGTAAGAGAGAATAGTACCTCCGTTTGTGTAGCAACATAAAAAGCAACAGAACCTCAACTTTATTTTCCTATTCATAATACAAAGGTATTGCTGTGTGACGTAAATTATTAGAATGCACACCCACTGATTTAACAATTATTATTACACTTGCATAGGCAAGTAACCTCGACATTTTTATCGGCGTAACAACACACCAAACATACATCAATTTTGCTGGGTGCGTGTTGGGGAACTCGGGAAGGGGAACGATTATGAAATTGAAATGGACGCTATCACTTTAAATGCGAAGCTGTTTGAGTCGCTGTAGCTGTGTGCCTGAGATTTGCCTGCCATCGAATCCGCGACAACTCCCAGGCATCACTCACCCTGGGCTCCGTGCAGTGCGGAAACTATAAATGTTGCCCACTTTATCGGCAAGTACGGACATATGCTACGTTTTATTCACCGGGTACGAATAGGTTGTTATTGTGCGCGATAGTTATCCAACTTTACGCACTGAAAATGGACTACTAGGCTACATCAGGTGACTACATACACCTGAACGGAAGGAACTGTATTTTCAGAATATTAGATCCTGAAATAATATATTATCTAAGCATCAACGGCGAGACACTTGTTGATCTGAATAGACTTCACCACAGCCGCGCACTACCTGGGAATACAATTTTGCATTTTGGAGGCGTACGGCTACAGATGGGTCGGAGTCATTCGGAGAGTGGCATTTTAGTTTAGCTGGTATTCAGAGTCGCCTACAGATCGCAATGATCCTCGGCTTGTAACAGGTGGACGGGCGGACTGCTCGAGCAGCATCAGTATCATCACATTTGTCGGTTACCAGGGAGGAAAGTGGCATGGGAAACCAGGTGGATAAAATGAAACTGTCACATTTAAGTTACGCAGAAGTTCCTACGGTAGACCCCAACGGATTGGACACTGAGGAGGGTCCGAGGATCGGAGTGTCTTATATTTTTTCAACCGATGACGAGGAACTGGAGGAAAATAACAGTAACGTCGATGGAGCGGATAAGGAGCATCGGACTGGCGCGGAAGAAAAACATTACGACAAGCGCAACGAGGTGGAGTGCGCGATTTACAACAGGGACGACTGCATTTACGAAAAGTGCCTCAAGACCTGGGACACAGAAACGTATTCCCCGGAGAATCTACTAAACAAATGCAAAGCAGGTGACCTGGTGGAGTTCGTCGCGACGGGGCAGTACCCCCACTGGGCAGTTTATGTGGGGGATTTCCAGGTGGTGCACCAGCACAGGGCTGAGATAAAGAACAGCTTCCTCACAGACGCCAGCCAGGGGAGAAGAGGCAGGATAGTGAACGACCTGTATAAATTCAAACCCCTGAGCGCCGACATGGTGGTTCAGAACGCGATGGAACAGGTGGGCGCCAAAGACAGAGAGTTGAGCTGGAGAAATTCGGAGTGCTTCGCCGCTTGGTGCAGGTTTGGTAAACGGGAGTTCAAAATGGGTGGGGAGATCCGGATAGGAAAACAGCCGTACAGGTTAAAGATCAAGATGTCAGAGAAACAGTGTCATATGCTGGAGTTTCAGAGTTTGGAGGACCTGATCATGGAAAAGAGGAGAAACGACCAGGTGGGAATGACGTCAGTGATCCAGGAGCTTGCCAATCATTTGAACAGTGTCGGGGAGATCAAACGGGGTCCACTCTGTGATCCAATAACCACATAGATTACACAACGATCTGAAGGATTTAACAACCAACTATGAAGACGATTTTGCAGCTCTCCTATTCAGTCAGGTGGCAGATCCCACGAACTGGAGTACCAAGCACACATTTTATATCACGTTTTAATTACTGAGGTCATGGGTAATTGTTTGACAGTTGGAAGTGAAAAGTGAAATAATGATTTTCTGGCCTATTTATGTTTCATACTGATTGATTTAAAAAAAAATCCTGTATGTTTTTAATATCTCACCCTGGAATCTAACATACTGCCTTAGATTTATGTAATTCTGATGAAAACATGCTGTGGAGTTATAGAATCTAAAGCTTATTGTATCGTGTCAATAAGTTGAGTAAGTAAATTATATTATAATTACATGTTTGCAACTGAACTGGCTTTTCTTCACTTCAGTTTATAAGTCCTTGTTTTCTCACTCTCTGTTTATCTCAACCGGTCTCTCACAAATTCCAAATTGCACCCTATTCATAATGTAGTCCACTACATCTTACTTGGCCCTATTTACACACACAGTTCCAATCGGATATTTAGCCAAAAGTGCTTATCTGATTCATCCCAGAAAAAGGCAACAGTTTCGTTTGGGAAGTCTTAATCAGAGTGCTGCTAGCAGCGCTCCAGTGATTGTCTGCTTTCAACCAAGGGCATTATTAATGACTATTGAGTCCAGTCCGCCCACTGGCTACATACCGATGAGAAATCCTTCCATCCTACCAGAGGCTGTGTTTGTTGTGGTGGTGGTGTATTCCAGTGTTCAGTTGGTTGAGACGAGGAAAAGGACATAGATACTACTGGATGATTTGTGCTCTCTCACTTTCTCCATTCCATTCACTCCTCCCTCTCTCTCTCTCTCTCTCTCTCTCTCTCTCTTTCTCTCTGCATTCACTATTCTCTCACTTCCTCTTATCGCTCTCCCGCACTCTCTCTTCTCTCTATTAATTTATTCTCTTAGTTTCTAAAGATCAGGGACGTTTCCCGAATGGCGTGCTTTTTGCTAGTGCACTACTTTGGATGAGGACCCGTACTGTCTGGTCAGAGGTAGGGCACTCTACAGGGAATAGTCTGCCAATTAGGACGCATCCCGAATGTCTTTGTGTAGATGTTGTGTTGGTCTCATTGTATCATCCACACTGCTGATATGTGCTTAGAGAGACCAGCAGTCAGCCTTCTGAATCCATGGATACTAAAGAAGAAACCAGCGGGTGAGGGGAAAAGGAAGTACCTGTGTGTATACGTGTGTATATATGTGTGTGTGTGTGTGTATATATGTGTGTGTGTGTGTTTAAAAATGAGTCTTACAGTGCCTTCGGAAAGTATTCAGACCCCTTCGTTTGGTCCACATTTTGCTCCGCAATAAACTTTGTTTATAATTTATAAAATGTTATCAGTCTACACACAATACTTGTATACTATAATGATAAAGTAAAAAAAATGTGGCCATTTTTTGAAACAAATAAATCATGTACGTAAGTGATCTGACCCTTTGCCATGACGCTGACCCTTTGCCATGACGCTGACCCTTTGCCATGACGCTGACCCTTTGCCATGACGCTGACCCTTTGCCATGACGCTGACCCTTTGCCATGACGCTCTAAATTGAGGTCAAATGCATCCTGTGTCTTTTGATCATCCTTGAGATGTCGCTAGAACTTTATTGGAGTCAGTGTGTTTCTCTTATCCTTAAAGAAAACCTGATCCAGAGCACACAGGATCTCTGACTGGGGCAAAACCTGATCCAGAGCACACAGGATCTCTGACTGGGGCAAAACCTGATCCAGAGCACACAGGATCTCTGACTGGGGCAAAACCTGATCCAGAGCACACAGGATCTCTGACTGGGGCAAAACCTGATCCAGAGCACACAGGATCTCTGACTGGGGCAAAACCTGATCCAGAGCACACAGGATCTCTGACTGGGGCAAAACCTGATCCAGAGCACACAGGATCTCGGACTGGGGTGAAACCTGATCCTTTGTCTTTAAGCATGCCAAGGACCTGAAGCACACAGCCAAGACAACATGGGAGTAGGTTTGAGGAGTCCTGGGAGACATAAAAATGGCAGTTGTCTAAAACTTCCCATCCAATCTAACAGAGCATGACAGGATCTACAAGGAATAATAGGAGAAACTGCCCAGATCCAGGTGTGCAAAACAGTGTTTTCGCTTTGTGATTGTAGGGTATTGTGTGTATATTGATGGCAATTAATAAATTATAAGAGGAGGATGAGGATGATGGATGGAGAGGATGCTGGCTGAATCGCCTGTTTCAGCAGTTATCCTGGGTGTCGGTTCTCAGGGGATGGAGGGAGCATATGGCGCTCAGAGAAGGCAGCCATCACATCAGCCTAGGATCCAAAATAGCAAATAGCTGAAATTGGCATTTATTTATTTTATTTTCTGCAGGTGCACTGACACAGGGGGCGCGTCTATGTCACCGAGTTTCTTTTCAGCTTGTATGCCTCAACGCTCAGTCGGTCACATGTGGAGGCTGTTAGCCATCACGTGGAGGCTGTTAGCCATCATGTGGAGGCTGTTAGCCATCATGTGGAGGCTGTTAGCTATCTCCAGGTTTGACCTTAAGGGTTGCCTTATCCCCCAGGGCAACTGAATTGGACCATCAGGCCAGTGGAGTCTGCCGTGAGGGTGCCCCAGGTCACACATATATATATATATGAATACATCAGGACTATATAGTAAACGGTAGCGCTAGCCTAAAATTTATTATTTCCCGTTGTTCAAGTGGAAGATCGACAATTTATGGCATGTGGAAGGGTCCGTACTCGCTGCTCGCTAACTGGTTTCTCTGTGAAGACTTCTACTGACCATCCTCTATCTGTGAAAACTTCAGTCAATACTCTATCTGTGAAGACTTCTGTCAATACTCTATCTGTGAAGACTTCTACTGACCATCCTCTATCTGTGAAGACTTCAGTCAATCCTCTATCTGTGAAGACTTCTGTCAATACTCTATCTGTGAAGACTTCTTCTGTCAATACTCTATCTGTGAAGACTTCTTCTGTCAATCCTCTATCTGCACATTAAGGACAGGACGACTGCAGGCATCACTGATTATCAGCCTTCCTTTGTGTTGGGTTTAATGGGATCTGAAATCGTTGAGGCAAACTAGAGTTATCCTCAATCCTGCAGCTGCGGTCTAATGTGTGGCCTACAGGTATCTACCACCTAGGCCAGTTCCAGGATCCACAGAGAAATGGTGCTGACAGGGAAATTGACAGACAGGACAAATTGGGCATCTCTTTGTCATTGTTAGACGCGTAATGAGGAGAAAGCATTTGTCGGCACGTTTGTTCATCTTGAGTATTCAGAACAGTGAAACCAGGTATGAGGCAAAAGCTTATCTTCCTCCTTCACTTTCCTGTTCTACTTCAAGCAAACTGGTTTTACAAATTCCATTTTGAAACACATTTGTGTGCACAGACACAGACACACACACATACACAAACAGATAGACAAACCTGTGGTTCTTTAGCCTCCAGGTACTAACAGCTAATCACCATTTAACTACAGGAACATTTCTGTGGAGAACACCCCCATAACCATATCTAGAAAAACACAGGAAGTGATCGGTCATCAGAGAGGCCATAAGCGTTCTTCAGTCGGCTTGTTTCCCCAAGTCCTAACACACATTATTCCTTTGTGACCAGCCAGGCAGGCTCACTCCAAATGCTTTCTGATTCAAAGCGCCAATCTCCCATTCTGCAGGAGACCACTGGGCAAGTCACAGGGCACGTGGGGGGAGAGACGGAGAGAGATGTGGGGGAGAGAGACGGGGAAGAGAGAGACAGCGAGGCTAGTAATTACAGCTGACTCAGACAGTGAGTAATGGGGCCCTACGAAGGAACAACAACGCCTCATTGTGCGTCACTTTACGGCTTCGGAGGTCAGAGAGATGTGTCAGCTCAAGATGTGACTGCTCACAAACTGGCCCGCAAACACACGCACACACACTTTTCCCCTCTAATTACCAACCTCCAGCCAGAGACAGGTTGTGTGTGATGTCATGTCGAGGTGAGGAGGGGTGATCGTTTGAATCTGCTGTCCGTATCTCATATGGTAATCAAAGCTGTTATGGTGGGGTGTGTGTGTTTGTGTGTGTGTTATCAAGGCCTAAATGTGCATGTGAAAACCAGAAGCCATACAGGAAAAATGTAACCCTCCAAGGTTTTTTTAGCCAGTCGGCACTAGGACAGTTTTGATTTCCAGCTTCAGGGTTAGGTTTAGGGTTAAACCCCAATGGGCATGGTGTTTGATTTGGGGTTGATGTTAGGTTGAGTAGTTAGGGCTATGTTAGATTTTGGCATAAAAAATATCTTATTGGGTTAGGGTAATATTTAGAGCAAGAAGATGGAATAATAGAATATCAATTGTTGGATTTCTACTCATATAGAGTCAAACTGGGCTATTCAGTCCCCACAAGGTTTTTATTTCTGGCTTAGGGGTTAGGTTACAGATTTAGTGTCAGGTTTTGTTTAGACAAAGAGGTTAAGTTATTGTTAAGGTGTGTATGTTAATGACACTTTATTGAGGTTAAGGGTAGGATTAGGTTTAGATTAGGGTTAGGTTAAGGTTAGGTTTTGGTTTAAGATTTGGGCAAGGGAGCATGTAATTTAGTTTTTCAGGGCCCCATGACGATATAAAAACAAACGTGTGTGTGTGTGGGTGGTGTGTGTGTGTGTGTGTGTGTGTGTGTGGGTGGTCTGTGTGTGTGTGTGTGGGTGGTGTGTGTGTGTGTGTGTGTGTGGGAGACGGAATCTAAAACAAAAATCCCAAAAATCACATTGCATGATTTTTAAATAATTAATTTGCATTGTATTGCATGATATAAGCATTTGATTACCTACCAACCAGTATGAATTCCGGCTCTCACAGACCTGTTAGTTTTTCTTTAAGAAGCTCTTTGTAAACCATTAGTAACACACTACGCCGCCATGGATTAAAATCCTGCAGCACACGCAAGGTCCCCCTGCTCAAGCCAGCGCATGTCCAGGCCCGTCTGAAGTTTGCCAATGACCATCTGGATGATCCAGAGGAGGAATGGGAGGTCATGTGGTCTGATGAGACAAAAATAGAGCTTTTTGGTCTAAACTCCACTCTACGTTTTTGGAGGAAGAAGAAGGATGAGTACAACCCCAAGAACACCATCCCAACCGTGAAGCATGGAGGTGGAAACATCATTCTTTGGGGATGCTTTTCTGCAAAGGGGACAAGACGACTGCACCGTATTGAGGGGAGGATGGATGGGGCCATGTATCACAAGATCTTGGCCAACCACCTCCTTCCCTCAGTAAGAGCATTGAAGATGGGTCGTGGCTGGGTCTTCCAGTATGACAAGGACCCGAAACACACAGCCAGGGCAACTAAGGAGTGGCTCCTTTAGAAGCATCTCAAGGTCCTGGAGTGGCCTAGCCAGTCTCCAGACCTGAACCCAATAGAAAATCTTTGGAGGGAGCTGAAAGTCCGTATTGCCCAGCAACAGCCCCGAAACCTGAAGGATCTGGAGAAGGTCTGTAGGAGGAGTGGGCCAAAATCCCTGCTGCAGTGTGTGCAAACCTGGACAAGAACTACAGGAAATGTATGATCTCTGTAATTGCAAACAAAGGTTTCTGTACCAAATATTAAGTTCTGCTTTTCTGATGTATCAATGTAATAAAATGCAAATGTATTACTTAAAAATCATACAATGTGATTTTCTGGATTTTTGTTTTAGATTCCGTCACTCACAGTTGAAGAGTACCTATGATAAAAATTACAGACCTCTACATTCTTTGTAAGTGGGAAAACCTGCAAAATCGTCAGTGTATCAAATACTTGTTCTCCCCACTGTAGATATGGATACAGTATAGATATAGTTACATTATAGATACAGTATAGATATAGATTTTGACCGGAAGCTGATGTTATAGTAACGTATCCCAAATGGTTCCGACTTCCCTGTATAATATATTACCCATCGAAACGCATCCAAGCAACACCTATGGAGTTCCACTTTTCAACACAAAACTCAATTGAATGAGTTTTGTCATTTCCATAATATTATTTTATTAATCACAATGGCACCAAACTTTCCCCTTGTCATTAAACCCGTTACAGACTGCAATCAGAACATCCTCAGGGGTGAGGAACAGGCTTCCTTATGGGGGGTGGAGAATGAGAGGGAGGGAGTTGTGTTGAAAATTTGTTGTTCGTCTTTTCTGATGTTCTGATTGCCTTCTCTCCTTCCTCGTCATTGGTCGCACAGTCACCACTGTGATTTCCCTGGGGGGTTTTAGCAAACTGTCGACTTCCTTTTGTTAAGTCATGTGTACAATAATGCAAATATTGCACCAAGAAGTTAGTTGGCTAATATTATTTTCATGTGCACTTACAGTATTGTGGAGAAAGTATATGATGCTGTGGAGTGGAATCAGCAAAAATGTGCATGAGCTGTGGTAACACCCCCCCCCCTCCCTCCTGAAAGCATTCAAAGACAGTAACGTCATTTTGATTACTGCAGCTAATGTTTTAGATAATACCTGTTTTAGGTAGAGCTGGGGTAGGCAACTAACCCCTGTTGCCAAGGGCTGTGTGGGAGCTTGGATCTGACTGAAGCACACTACAAATAGATTATTTAATTGTCTCAAAAACATGTCAGGACTAATGGCACCTGGCATTTAATGATTTGTGCACTCTCCACTTGCCAAAATAACAGCACTGAGTCTTCTATAATGCTTGATGAGGTGAGATAAAACACTCCAAGGGATCTGAGACCATTCTATTAAATGCAGAAACTCTCCAGGTGCTTCAGAGTCCATGGTCCTTGCTTGTGGACTCTCCCAGAAATGTCTTTTTTTTAGGTCAAAAAGCTCTGTCTCATCTGACCATGAAAAGCGGTTCTGATCAAAATTCCAATGACTTTTGTCCAGCTACAGGTGCTGACGTTGTCTCTCCGATGTTATGGTCATTGAGGCATTGTTGTGTGGATCTGGAAGAATGCTTTAGATCATTAACCTTTTGGAAGATCCAACAGTGAACCAGTTATAGAGCCAGACAGATATTGTTCTAAATCTGTCTAACTAACCACTTATCATAATCTATACTTCATTTTAAGTTGAGCATGACCTTCCCTATTTGTGCCCTAAACCCACCTGTCATTTGTGGCCTGGAAGCTCTATTTTCGACCCATCTGATCAAAGCACCTGGTAACAAGACTTCCAAATAATGTGTTGGCATGGAGGTGGTGTCTTGTTGTTTCGGAGACTTGGTGACTCCAGGAATCAAACATTTGCCATTCTCCAGTTGTAAGCCCCTCAAACTGTCCTGTGTTCTCCAGTTGTAAGCCTCTCAAATCGTTCTGCCTTCTCGAGCTGTAAGCCTCTCAGACCGTCCTGTGCTCTCCACCTTTAAGACCCCCAGACCGTCCTGTGCTCTCCACCTTTAAGACCCCCAGACCGTCCTGTGCTCTCCACCTGTAAGACCCTCAGACCGTCCTGTGCTCTCCACCTGTAAGACCCCCAGACCGTCCTGTGCTCTCCACCTGTAAGACCCTCAGACCGTCCTGTGCTCTCCACCTGTAAAACCCTCAGACCGTCCTGTGCTCTCCACCTTTAAGACCCTCAGACCGTCCTGTGCTCTCCACCTTTAAGACCCCCAGACCGTCCTGTGCTCTCCACCTGTAAGACCCTCAGACCGTCCTGTGCTCTCCACCTGTAAGACCCCCAGACCGTCCTGTGCTCTCCACCTGTAAAACCCTCAGACCGTCCTGTGCTCTCCACCTGTAAGACCCTCAGACCGTCCTGTGCTCTCCACCTTTAAGACCCTCAGACCGTCCTGTGCTCTCCACCTGTAAGACCCTCAGACCGTCCTGTGCTCTCCACCTGTAAAACCCTCAGACCGTCCTGTGCTCTCCACCTTTAAGACCCTCAGACCGTCCTGTGCTCTCCACCTGTAAGACCCTCAGACCGTCCTGTGCTCTCCACCTGTAAAACCCTAAGACCGTCCTGTGCTCTCCACCTTTAAGACCCTCAGACCGTCCTGTGCTCTCCACCTGTAAGACCCTCAGACCGTCCTGTGCTCTCCACCTGTAAGACCCTCAGACCGTCCTGTGCTCTCCACCTGTAAGACCCTCAGACCGTCCTGTGCTCTCCACCTGTAAAAACCTCAGACCGTCCTGTGCTCTCCACCTGTAAAACCCTCAGACCGTCCTGTGCTCTCCACCTGTAAGACCCTCAGACCGTCCTGTGCTCTCCACCTGTAAGACCCTCAGACCGTCCTGTGCTCTCCACCTGTAAGACCCTCAGACCGTCCTGTGCTCTCCACCTGTAAAACCCTCAGACCGTCCTGTGCTCTCCACCTGTAAAACCCTCAGACCGTCCTGAGCTCTCCACCTTTAAGACCCTCAGACCGTCCTGTGCTCTCCACCTGTAAGACCCTCAGACCGTCCTGTGCTCTCCACCTGTAAAACCCTCAGACCGTCCTGTGCTCTCCACCTTTAAGACCCTCAGACCGTCCTGTGCTCTCCACCTGTAAAACCCTCAGACCGTCCTGTGCTCTCCACCTGTAAAACCCTCAGACCGTCCTGTGCTCTCCACCTGTAAGACCCTCAGACCGTCCTGTGCTCTCCACCTTTAAGACCCTCAGACCGTCCTGTGCTCTCCACCTGTAAAACCCTCAGACCGTCCTGTGCTCTCCACCTGTAAAACCCTCAGACCGTCCTGTGCTCTCCACCTTTAAGACCCTCAGACCGTCCTGTGCTCTCCACCTGTAAAACCCTCAGACCGTCCTGTGCTCTCCACCTGTAAGCCTCTCAGACCGTCCTGCGTGGGACAAAATATTACTGGGTCCCATTCGGCTGGAGGTTCATCACAGTCAGTTAACGTCAACTGAAACTTCATAATGATTGTGGAGATGGGTGTTTTCAGACTCGTAGCTGTTTTATCTATAGCCATTGCATAATTCATGAAGGTCTACAATCTTTTGTCTGATTTAATTTGGGTTTCCCCTCCCATGATTGGTTACTACGGGGGTCACACGTGTGTGTTTTCTCAGGTGTTGATGTTGTAACATCTGTGTCCCGATGAAACAGGAAGTCATGGTTGGCCACTTAACAGTTGGCTCAGATTAACTTAATTAGTGTGATGCTTCTATTTGATGTGGTTCATAAGAAATCCTAGGGGTGCCAGTAATAAATATTGTGGGTGCTCAATAAAGGGTTAGATTACACTCTCATATCTTGAGTTTAAGGTCAAGCTGATGAACAAGAACTCCATTATTTCATGGCCTGTTTTTCTCATTATTGTGTCAATGTCAATGTTCTGTGGAAGAAGAATCACATCAGTTCTTATGATTATCATGTATATTCATAACATTTATTAAATATTGATTTTTAAAATGGTGATTATTGACTTATAATATTACTATATCTTTGTAATATTATCATCTGATTATATAGAAACATTACTGGCAATGGTTTTAGTATTCACAAATTCTACCTACAAATTTCTCCAAACTGCAGACTGAGAAAATAAAATAAAACTGTATCCATAAATTAATGAATAATCTGAATAAACACAAAGGCGTGTCCGTTGAACATCATTACCACTGCAAATGAAGAACTGAAGAACTGTGTTTAACAAGCGGGAGCGTCTGTAAACAGTCAAGATGCCTCAAGGTGATTTGCATTTTCTTTCCTTTCGTCCCGTCAAGATTTCTGGTTGCCAAATATGAGATGCGCTTTACCGTTCCCACGGAGAGAGAAGCAGCCGGGCGGAGAAGCAGCCTGACAGGCCGTAGTCTCATTTGGCAGCGGGCCGGAACTCAAGGCGGGCCAGAACTCAGGGCGGGCCGGAACCCAGGGCGGGCCGGTGTGCTTAAGGAAACAGTATCACGGGAGGAGTGTGTTTGTTGAGACGCACCTAGTCGGAGTGTGTGATTACTCGTTTGAAGCACGTGAGCAGACAGATCGTCACCATGCGAAGGGCAGTTTCATAAGAAAAATGGACAAGCGTTTTTCTCCACTGGCGACTCTGTGTGAATAGTGGCCGTCACTGAACCCCATTTCGGTCTCTGAGCTGAGCATGTGTGCTTTAGGGTTTTTTGTTCAGGTAACGGTGGTGGTTTTGCAATAACAGCGTGATGAGTGTATCCTCGCCTGACCTGAATATTAAATCGCTTAACTCAACGGGCTAACACACCTGATGTGACATCTGTAGTATCTCGATGTAGATGTTGTCTGGTTTAATAAAAGAAATACATCTTAGTCTTCTCCAAGGACAGTGTTTGGGAGGTAAACAGAAAACGGGCTGTATTTTGCAGAACCCCGCCACATGATCATATTGCTTCAGTGTGTGTGTGTCAGTGTGTGTGTGTCAACTGCCATGTGCCATCTGCTCAGAGAGCAGGGACCAAGGTGTGGGAGCTCCTGTGTGTGTCATGCCCATGTTCTGGGTTATTTTAGAGTCTGTTTCCGCTGTGCTCTTAGCTACAGAGGTTAGCAATAATGGGCAGCCCCGCTCTGACTCCGGCCTGGTCCAAAATGACACCATGTCTCCTATGTAGTGAAGGTCATAGCCAGTGTAATATAAGGGGAGGGAATAGCGTGCTATTTGGTTTCAGACAGACAGACAGCACATTGATGTAGGTTCCCCATGTTTGTAACCGGCCCCCTCTCTCCCTATTCTTAGAGGCCGTTTGTTCTCCTAAGAGGCACCCCAAATAGCTCCCTTTTCCCTAGCCAGTGTGCTTATTTGGACCTGGGTTCAAAGGGCTCTGGTCCCCATGAGGGCCCAGTACAGGTAATAGGCTGCCGTTTGGGACGTGGCCTGACACAGGCGTGACAGAGTGAACAAACGGTGGATGCCCCTTTTTAATAATAGTAGCACTGGGTTTGTTTACTGGAGCCAGAATGGCAGATATAGGACCTGTTGGGAACAGTTTAGGCCGTTCCAAAACGACAGATAGGATAGAAGGTCATTCAAATATCACTGTATTAGTATTCAGAGATTTATTCCTCGTGGCAGCAACTCTGCAACCCCCTCCAATCCGGTCCGTCCATCCTTCTTCATTGCTGACAGTGTCAGGGGAGTGTACCATGGCAAATACACACCCTGGTATTAATTGCCCATGATTTGCATAAATACATCATTACTGATTATCTGAGGTTACAGGCTGGCTGTGGCGTTAGGACCGTGAATCCATCGTAGTCCGACACAAAGTTCTGTGTGTGTGTGTGTGTCCTGGACAAGGTTCATACCATTCATACCACCCTGCCCTAGGCATAAGCAACATAGGCCGTCGCTCGGGGCCCCAGTTCGCTAGTGAGCCCTGGACCAATAGGGAAGAGGGGGCCCACAAAATGCTAGGGCTGGCCCTGCCCTTAACACTTTGAGGTGTAGTATATTCTGGTAGCAAGGTACAAGCAGTAACCAACTGAAAAGACACCATTTGGAAGTTGCCATGATATATATATATATATATATATCATTGTTAACTACAATATGTGTTACATTGAAATTAGGCTTATAATAGAGGGGGGTATAGACAGCAACAACTCATAGTTACAGTATAATAACATGTAATAGAAGTTGGTAAATACAGTAAAAACCCATAGTTACAGTATAATAACATGTAATAGAGGTCAGTATATCCAGTAACATTTCATAGTCAGTAAATACATTATAATAACAGTGAATGCTTGTTACCATGCTGTTACACATGAGACATTTTCCATGATGTTGCCAACATACATTTGTTTTATTTAGTTGCGTTTTCAAATAAGTAATCAGTTACTATCAACATGTATTTCCCTGGTCCCGTTGTTGCCACGCAAAAACCAAAATCTCCTCCCCAACGCATTTACATATCATCGTGCCAGTGGAGGTTCTATGAAGTGGCTCCTGCCAGCGCAAAGGTGGAAAGGCTTCCAGCCCGCGCACGGCTGGCAAATGAATATTGGCTATGTTTGCACGAGCCTGTAAGGGAAAGTCCTGTATTGTGGTTTCCCTCTTCTCTTTATGAATGAAACCAACTAGGACATTTGGATAGGAGACCTGAAGCCCTGGCACCTGATCCAAGGGTGTCTGGTTGGAAGGTGAACATAAATGTACTTACTTTAACACCTACCTTCCTTGATATAGATTTTCACACATTTTTCTGTGTTCAGTTTACAGGGACTGCGCTTTATTACTGTTGTTGGATTGCGAGCATTTGACGAAATTCACTCAGTACCACAACTTGATACCTCTACAACATTCTGAGTCATGCGATGTGTGCTCGGTGAGATTGGGGCTACTTTAGGGATACGGGTGTCTGAACTCAGCAGCAGCAGAGGCGCTCTCTCAGATCACATGATGCGGACAGTTCACAGCAAAGATTTTCACAAACACATGATTTGTTTGGGATTTTCAGTTTGTTTGACATTTGGCAATGTGACACAGACAGGACCGGATTAAAAAGAAAAAAACTACGGCAGTTATTGCAGTCACTCCCAAATGTAGAAGGGGTCCAACGATGGGAGACACTCTGAAAAAGCCACTCTGCTACTTCGCAAACAGTTTGCCCATCAAGGAAGTTGGCCTGAACTGATGTGCTTGGAGGAAATCGCATCTCATTAGGACACTGACAGTTAGCTTGCAGGTTTCTGACCCACCTGAAGGAGCCACTGGAGGTTGACGAGACATGGAATGCTTGACTCCTCACAGTGGTTGAGTGCGTGATGGACCAGTATCAACCAGCTTTGAAACACGCAGGCTTTGAACCCAGGCCGTGGTGGTACCTTACACCTACAGTAAGGTGCCCTAGACTAATCTTTACAACTATACTAAGGCTTTTCAAATTCTGAGGACACCTGTTAGGCGGTTGGTAATGAATGTAGGTTTAGGTTCAGTGCCTATTGAAAGGATAATGACCCCTTCACTTTGTTCACATTTTGTTGTGTTATAGATTTAATTTATGATAGATTAAAAAAATTCCCATCAATCCACACACAATACTCCATAATGACAAAGTGAAATATGTTTTTTTTAATTTGTGCCAATATGCCAAAGGAACTTTCTCTAGACCTCTGAGGCACAGACCCGGGAACGTTTATGAAAACGCATTTCCAAAGCATTAAATGTCCCCAAGAGCATAATGGGCTCCGTCATTGTGAAATGGAATAAGTTGGGAACCACCAAGACTCTAGCGGTCTGGCTGAATGAAGTAACTGGGCAAGAAGGGCCTTTGTCAGATAGCTGAGCAAGAATTCAATGGCTACTCAAACACAGCTTGAGAGTTTCTCTGCAGAGGTGGAAGAATATTCCACAAAGACTACCATCCCTGCAACACTCCATCAATGAGGCCTTTACAGTAGAGTCTGTACAATCTGACAGAGTTTGAGAGGATATACACAGAAGAATGGGAGAAACTAGTTGTGCAAAACTTGTAGAGGCGTCCCCAAGGCGACTCCAAGTTGTGATTCCTGCCAAAGGCGTAAAATACAAACATATTTCCTTTCTTCATTATGGGTAATTGTGTGTAGATTGATGGAAATATATTTAATAAATTATAAGTTAAGTCTATAACACAACAACATGTGGAGAAAAAAGGATTCTGAACACTTTCTGAAGGCACTATATAACCCAAAACCAGTCTGTGAATATATTTGACCATGGATCAAAGAAATGCTGAGTAAATGTGTATTTGATTGGCATAGATCTTAGAGGTATCAAGCTGTGTATCCTTTATGCCTGAAAAGAAAAAATTAAAGCAATGTCTGTTATGACAGTCAGTAATGTTTGAAGACCAATCCGTCTGGAGGAATAAATAACATTATTATTTTTTTAAAATCTTTTTATGTTATTTTCCCCATCCCACTGTGACAGAAAACACAAACAATCACGGTTTCAACAGAATGTTTGTGTCTGGGCAGTAATTCCTGCTTTTACTTCTACCTTTGTTCCCCTTTGAGCATCCAAGGCGGCATTTGAAAGAAGAAAGGCAGCATGATTGTGTTTATCTTTTCTAAAAAGCTAAACCTTTTGGTTGTGGGATGAAAGATACCATTGAGGAGCTACTGTAGAACATCAGTGTTGAAAACCTCAAGCTGTTTCTTCTTGTCAAAGATGTGTCAGTAGTAGGCAGAAGCAGAGCTTTGCAGACGGGGTTCTGCAATGAATCATGGTTCATGTTTAACCACTAAGTAAACACCATTTTACTGAGAAACTCTTAGAGGCTGCAACGCACAAACACTTACCGGCTAGGCCGGAGCAAAGGGTAAAAAACATACATCCCATATCCCACAATTCAATGACACACATCAGAATACACACATACTAGGCAACCCATTTCAGCAGTATGGGTCAATTACAGTATAGATCAATCACAGTAATGGCTCCATCAGAGTGTGGATCAATCACAGTATGGATCAATCACAGTATATTAGGATTATTAGGAACACCTGTTCAATTTCTCATTAATGCAATTATCTAATCAACCAATCACATGGCAGTTGCTTCAATGCATTTAGGGGTGTGGTCCTGGTCAAGACAATCTCCTGAACTCCAAACTGAATGTCAGAATGGGAAAGAAAGATGATTTAAGCAATTTTGAGCGTGGCATGGTTGTTGGTGCCAGATGGGCCGGTCTGAGTATTTCACAATCTGCTCAGTTACTGGGATTTTCACGCACAACCATTTCTAGGGTTTACAAAGAATGGTGTGAAAAGGGAAAAACATCCAGTATGCGGCAGTCCTGTGGGCGAAAATGCCTTGTTGATGCTAGAGGTCAGAGGAGAAATGGGCCGACTGATTCAAGCTGATAGAAGAGCAACTTTGACTGAAATAACCACTCGTTACAACCGAGGTATGCAGCAAAGCATTTGTGAAGCCACAACACGCAAAACCTTGAGGCGGATGGGCTACAACAGCAGAAGACCCCACCGGGTACCACTCATCTCCACTACAAATAGGAAAAAGAGGCTACAATTTGCACGAGCTCACCAAAATTGGACAGTTGAAGACTGGAAGAATGTTGCCTGGTCTGATGAGTCTCAATTTCTGTTGAGACATTCAGATGGTAGAGTCAGAATTTGGCGTAAACAGAATGAGAACATGGATCCATCATGCCTTGTTACCACTGTGCAAGCTGGTGGTGGTGGTGTAATGGTGTGGGGGATGTTTTCTTGGCACATATTAGGCCCCTTAGTGCCAGTTGGGCATCGTTTAAATGCCACGGCCTACCTGAGCATTGTTTCTGACCATGTCCATCCCTTTATGACCACCATGTACCCATCCTCTGATGGCTACTTCCAGCAGGATAATGCACCATATCACAAAGCTCAAATCATTTCAAATTGGTTTCTTGAACATGACAATGAGTTCACTGTACTGAAATGGCCCCCACAGTCACCAGATCTCAACCCAATAGAGCATCTTTGGGATGTGGTGGAACAGGAGCTTCGTGCCCTTGATGTGCATCCCACAAATCTCCATCAACTGCAAGATGCTATCCTATCAATATGGGCCAACATTTCTAAAGAATGCTTTCAGCACCTTGTTGAATCAATGCCACAGTATTAGTATGGTGTTCCTAATAATCCTTTAGGTGAGTATAGGTTGTTTAAGAGTGACTGTGTTTAAAGAGAGAAATACATAAAGACAGAGAGTTTAAAAGGAAAAGAAAAAGAGAGAAAAAGTGTTAGACTGAGAGTATGGATGTTGTTCAGTTTGGACTTCATTATTAAATGTGTCATGATTCTGGGTCATGGTTTTTCTGAAAATACTGTCCCCGATTTACTTTAAGTCAATAGGAACTTTTGAGGCCTACTATAATTCATGCATCATTCAGCTTGAGATCAACCACAGTTCACATTCATGTTGAATGTCTCTTATTTTGCATATGTGCTAAATAAATTCAAAGTTCTTTAAATCATTATAAAAAAATGGTCATCACCCAGTATCTGTAATTAAGGTATAATACAGTCTCTTTACTTGAGACCTGGACAGCTCAGGTGATTAATCAACGGGGGGTCACAGATGATTCAGTATGCATTATCACCACTACAGCATCACTCCTTTATTATCACCACTACAGCATCACTCCTTTATTATCACCACTACAGCATCACTCCTTTATTATCACCACTACAGAATCACTCCTGTATTATCAACACCACAGGATTACTCCTGTATTATCAACACTACAGAATCACTCCTGTATTATCAACACCACAGAATTACTCCTGTATTATCAACACCACAGAATTACTCCTGTATTATCAACACCACAGAATTACTCCTGTATTATCAACACCACAGAATCAATCCTGTATTACCAACACCACAGATACCATTGATACCATTGAAGTATCACATTTACAGCATCACTCCATACATTAACTAAGGTATAACTAAGAGCAAAGAATCAGCCTAAGCAACTATTGTAACTATTTAAAACTTTAGGACTAATCAATCAGTCCACAAGTATACCTGACACTTCCACTACTAAAGTATCTATGACTAAATGGAACAGGTCTCGCTCAGAAAAAAGACAATATCTATGATGCAACTGGGATGAATACAGGTTAAATACAATAAAAAATTATGTTTGACTCCCTTAATATTAATTTAAGATTGGAGATCAGCCTATATATCTGTAGTTGACTCTTCTAAGTATAAAAGATCAGATTCATAACTACACTCAAAGTTTTTTTGGGGGGGGAGCTGGTGAATCAGATTCCAGGCCCCTCTCTCCAGGCAGCAGTCAGTGCTAGAGGGCAGGCCTTATCTTCAAGTGTATCCTAAATGGCAACCTACATCCTATCTACAGTAGTGGGCTACTTTGGACCTTCTGTGAACAGTAGTGCACTATGAAGGTAACAGGATGCCATTTGGGATGCAGGGTTGATCTAAAGAAGTCCATCTGTCTGAGAGAGAAGGCCCCTACAGAGGAACGCAGCAAAGCTCCGTCGTTAATAACACCAGTTACTCTGCCTCTGTCTGACTCATACTAGGCCTCAGAGAGTAAATCAAAAACCACAACTCTGCCACGCTCATTCTTACTGGCACGTCCGCCTGCTGCACTGAGAGAGTGAGAGAGACTGAAAAAGAGAGAGAGGCTGAGGCAGAAAGGAAGAGAGAAAGGAAAGGGGGAATGATGTAGGAGACACCTGACATTCGTAGTGGAGGTAAAAGTAATCTGTCAAACCACGGAGACAGCGCCTGCCCGACCGGATGAAGTAATTGGTGGGACGGCTGTTAAGGGAGGTCTTGAGAAATAGCCCCGTGCTGCACGCCAATGAGAGTGCAGACACAGGTTGGGGAGTGCCCTGAGAGGAGAGACGGATGCCTTCCCTTTCCTGTTTTGATTGGGAGGCTGGCATGTGGAGTGGAGCAGCATACATAGTGGGAGAAGGAGCAAGGGGCTGTACGTAGTGGCAAGAGGAGCAAGGGGCTGTACGTAGTGGGAGAAGGAGCAAGGGGCTGTACGTAGTGGGAAGAGGAGCAAGGGGCTGTACGTAGTGGGAAGAGGAGCAAGGGGCTGTACTCATGCTGGGAGCTCAGAAAAAAACACAATCCGAGCTAAGGCACGACAGCAATCAAACAGGGAGGGTGGTAGTGGAGATTGTGAAGAGCCGTGCTGCATGACAATATTTAGACTCTTCATTTCATATTCAGAGACACGCTGAGAGATAGCGGAGACAGTTGTGGAGCTGAGACCTCACAACACAGAACTCAGCACAGCTATTACATGAGCTAACCACAAGACAGCCTATCAACTGTACAGGCTAGCATCAGAGTAACGGTTATGGCTAGCTACAACTCAGGCTAACAGAAACACAGGATATTGACAACAACACAGGCTAACAGAAACACAGGATAATGACAACACAGGCTAACAGAAACACAAGTTAACAATAAAACATAAGCCTTGGTGGCCAATTAGCAAGAAAGGGAGTTGATAAAATAATAGTCTTTATATTTTTGTTTACCTCATTCACAGTCTCCTTTGTCTGTATCAGTCTGGCCCAATCTACTGTGTGCCATTAGTCATGGGTGACCACACATATCTTCACTGCCAGGGCCGAATCACTGGCCATGCCACAATAGCAGCGAGGCCGACAGTTCCCCCAGCCACAAAGAGTCAGTACGCCAAATACCTCAGGAATGCCTTGAATTTGCATCTCTTTACATTTAGGTCAAATGCTGATTAGGAGCCCCAGCCTAGTTTGTGATTAAATACTTGTGGACGGAACCTACCTGTCCTGTGACAATTATATCAGCCAGATTTGTTTTTCTCCTGACTTGACTGGTTTAAGCCCATTCTATTGAATCCCTTAGCTTCAGCGGTACAGTAGCCATGAGAAGCCCTGCGTGGCTCTGAGGATATTTGAGGGCCTGTGTGTCACTATTTTTCAGGATAGTGACACATTCATGTTTCCTTTGTGGTATCGCAAATGTGTTAAGTTCCACAAGTGGCCCATTGTTTTACCATGTCATTTCACATGTTCTGGAAGAAAGCTCAAAAACTTTCCTAAAGGTCATTGCTTTCTCTTTGGGGTTTCAGGATGGGTTTCTGTAAAACAACTTTGCGATAACTGCATGTAAAACGGGCTTTAGAAAATGTTAGGTTAATTGATTGATAGGTTGACGAGTGTTGCATCAACAGTTATATCATCATCATTGTCAGACTATATGATACTAGGAGGCACAGCAGAGCTGGTTGATATTCAGCTGCCAACCACACATAATCACCATTATCACTCACAGGTCTCTCTTTCTCTCTCTCTCTCTCTCTCTCTCTCTCTCTCTCTGTCTCACGGTCTCTCTCACTGTCTCTCTCTCTCTCTCGCTGTCTCTCTGTCTTTCAATTCAATTCAAATGGCTTTACTGGCATGGAATGTTTTACTACATACATTGCCAAAGCAAACATCCATATATATGCCTGTCTCTTTCTCAGTGTCATGCACCAAGCCCATAACACATCATACCCTGCACTGCTTTCTCTCTGTTATTAGTACATCAGTCTCAAACAAAGGACCGTTCATCAACTAGCACTAATCAAGTCAAACAGAAATCAGTCAGTCACCTCTGAAAAAATTAAGTGTGTGTTTGTTCAAAGGCATGTCAGAAATTATGCTGGTACTGTACAGTTAGAACACCGCTAGCAAAAAGTTACGCTGGTTGTCAGAAATGGTGCAGGGCAAATATTCACTGGGTTACGGCCTGCTTACACATGGCCAGTAATAAGATGACAACTTCAGCTGTGAAACATAATTAAACACACCAGCTCAGAGCAGATTTGAAGGCAAACGTGTAGTTGGTTTTGAAGGCAAACGTGTAGTCTGTTTTCAACTCGAGCTGGTGGAGGGGAACATACACATCAGCAAGCAGCACTGGCTTCGGCTTGACTGGACAACCTTTCGGTGCGCTCGGTTCACGTCCAGCCTCTCACATTTTATAATACTCTCCTCCAGTGGTCTTCAGTGTGTTAACGGAAGAGAGTTCACTGAGGATTTTCTGGTGACATTCCGAGTAATTCAGCTGGTTTTTAATACGTGGTACCCAGACTAAAGAGAACCAATGCAACGCCAATACAAGCACATCGTTGTCCTGACTCAACCACAGAGGCTTATGGCAACCGAACACGTAGCCGTTTCACTGGAGTCAAGATCTTTGGCCTGTGTTTGTTTGCGTAATGGCCCCCCTTTGCCTTACAATATAAGCTATAAGGCAGGGGAGAAGGCCTTGGGAACAGAGGGGGGTGAGGGACAATCACTGAACATATACCAAATGGCACTCTATTCTCGGTAGGGTCGTGGGTTTGAAATTGTTGCACCAAACTGGGACTAGGGTGGCGTTTGGGAGACAGACCATACAGGAAGTAGAGACATTGAACATAATTTAGCAGTGAGAAAACCCACACACATCTCTTCAGGTAGGTGCAACCATCGTCACGGCTACGATGAGAGCAGCATGATTGAAGGACATCGTTGAAGATTCTCTCCCACTCCTCTCTCTCTCTGTACCCCCACCTTACACTCCTCTCTCTCTCTGTACCCCCACCTTACACTCAGTGTCATCCTTCTCTGTGCCTCATACAGCAAACCCTTCCGGCTAAGATTTCTCACAGGAACATATTTTAAAAAGCGTTTTGGACGATCCATTAAATGTTATTTCTCAGCATAGTTAATCCACTGGCTAATCCACTGGCTGTGTGGTTAAACGGTTACCAAGGGCTGTTCCAATGTTGACACGATTGATCACCTGCAGCATTTCACCTGGAAACAATAGATGTAAGTAAATCTCCAGCCCACAGCGTGTTCGCTATCAGGACAGGCCTTATCTCTCCACCCAGAGACACACTTAGTATATGCTGCAAACCATGTCTAAGACTGCCAGTAATGAGCTGGGGGATGGACTTGCTTTAATCCAGCCAATGGTGCACTACGCTAGCCTTTCAGGTTCCCGCTGCAGGCCTTGCTACGTTACGCTAGCCTTTCAGGTTCCCGCTGCACGCCGCGCTACGCTACGCTATCCTTTCAGGTTACTGCTGTACACCTCGCTACGCTCTGCTGGCCTTTCAGCTTCCTGCTGCACGCCTCGCTACGCTAGCCTTTCAGGTTCCCACTACACGCCTCGCTATGCTATGCTAGCCTTTCAGGTTCCCGCTGCACGCCTCGCTACGCCTCGCTACGCCTCGCTACGCCTCGCTACGCCTCGCTACGCCTCGCTACGCCTCGCTACGCCTCGCTACGCCTCGCTACGCTACGCTAGCCTTTCAGGTTCCCGCTGCACGCCTCACTACGCTACGCTAGCCTTTCAGGTTCCCGCTGAACGCCACACTACGTGGTACAAATACTCTGCATTGCAAATACTACACTGTCCCCTCTCTACGGCGCACTGCTTGCATAATGGCCTAATCAAAACTAGTGCACTATGTTGGGGTGAGGGGGCTATTTGTGGTACTGACAGAGGCTGCACCTGCACTCTTTCAACCAGGAGCCTTGGTGTCTTTTCATGACCAGTAGCCATGAATCATATCTATCTGCTGCAATTATGGCTCCACTGAATCTCTGCCTCACAGCAGGAGCCAAACGTCTGGCTGCTCAGGCCTGGTGAAAAGATGATAGGAGCAGTGGATGAGAGGAGAGTTGAAGAGGCAGGTGGAAGAGAGGTTTGAGGTGGGGAGAGGAGAGGAGACAGAATGGCGAGCAGCGGAGAGGAAGGAGCGATAGAGAGGTCAGTGGAGGAGATGGAGGAGTGATAGAGAGGTCAGTGGGGGAGAGGGAGGAGCGATAGAGAGGTCAGCGGAGGAGCGATAGAGAGGTCAGCGGAGGAGAGGGAGGAGTGATAGAGAGGTCAGCGGAGGAGCGATAGAGAGGTCAGCGGAGGAGAGGGAGGAGTGATAGATAGGTCTGTGGAGGAGAGGGAGGAGCGATGGAGAGGTCAGCGGGGGAGAGGGAGGAGCAATAGAGTGGTCAGTGGGGGAGAGGGAGGAGCGATAGAGAGGTCAGTGGGGGAGAGGGAGGAGCGATAGAGAGGTCAGTGGGGGAGAGGGAGGAGCAATGGAGAGGTCAGTGGGGGAGAGGGAGGAGCGATAGAGAGGTCAGTGGGGGAGAGGGAGGAGTGATAGAGCGGTCAGTGGGGGAGAGGGAGGAGCGATGGAGAGGTCAGTGGAGGGAATTCTTGGACACTTCATCACAGACTTCATTTTCTTTCTTCAGAGCAGCGGTTGAACTGCTTCGGCCCAATCAGGGTTAGGGGTGGAACTGCTTTGGCCCAATCAGGGTTAGGGGTGGAACTGCTTCGACCCAATCAGGGTTAGGGGTGGAACTGCTTTGGCCCAATCAGGGTTAGGGGTGGAACTGCTTTGGCCCAATCAGGGTTAGGGGTGGAACTGCTTTGTCCCAATCAGAGTTAGGGGTGGAACTGCTTCGGCCGAATCAGGACACTGATGGACTGCTGTAAATCGGAGTAATGTCTGTTGGTACTGTAAGCGCATGCTGAAGACTATACATCCAAGCAGCATAGAGTCCGGAATATCTACTGAGTGGAGTCGGACCAGCACTGGTGGTTTTCTATTAGTGAATTGTTATGGGAAGCAATTACTCGGAAACCCACTAATTTAAAATGTCCGGACTTGAAAAGCACAAATGTATTTACTCCAAGAACCCCCCACCAGCCTGTGCCAATATCAACATGTTATCCCCATGTTATCCTGCTTTAATTACAGTGACTACAAATGTACATGAGATTCAGTGTGTGTGTGTGTGTGTTCAGTACCTTTTAGCTGGGTGTTTTCAGCAGGGGGCTGAGACCAGAACCCTGTACCACTCTTTACCCAGCAGGACTATGTGTCACTCATCAGTCCTCAGGCATCAGTTATTACCGTTTCCTTCATAATTGCTTTTTTTCAGGAAAAGGCTAGAGGAGCACCTGAAAAGAACCACAATACAACATACAACACTCAATCTCCCCTGTAACTCTTTTAAATTCTCTAAATTTTTAAAGGGTTTATTGGTAAGGGAAATATTTGTTGTTTCAAATATTTTTTGTTAAACTTACTTAAAATGGAGGTTCACAGGTCGTTAAAAAATGTAGTGCATTGATGAATTCTGAACATTTTAGAAAAATACAGCAAAAAAAGGTATAAATGAAACTATTATGAAAAACAAAGAGACTGTACACATAGTGACGTGACAAAAACCAGAAGAAAGGTTTCCAACAGTCAACAGTAAGAGGTGACACCGGGATGCTGGCCTTCTCGACAGAGTTGCAAAGAACAAACCAAATCTCGGCTGGCCAATAAAAAGAAAAGATTAAGATATGCAAGATACTATAGGTTTCATGTTCGCTAGATAGCCACAGGTGTGACTGGTCATTAGGGGCAGGTGGGGCACAGCCTCACCTGTTGTCAAAAGAAAGAACTGCAACAAAATTATGTTATTTTTATTTCTCTAAGATTACTTTCTATAATTTATTATCTATGAATATAGCATCTTCCTGAATTGCATATCATTTGTGATAGGATTTTATTTAATGTCCATTGGTAACTGCCTTGCTGTTTCAGACTAAGTTCTGCCGATTCGAGTTTGCAGCAGTAGGCCATGTGGGGCTAGCCCCTCTCTCACAATGCAATGTACATTGTACATGTGAAAATATTAATACGCATGCTCAGAATGTTAGTGTGATCAATGTAGATCACACAAATTTCATGTGGGGCTTAAAACCGGTAGCCCAACTACAGCATAATTTCGTATTTCAGACCTGATTGTCTGTTTGTCTGTCTTGCACCAACATTAGTCGGCAAGAAGAGCGAGGAGGGTAGATTGTCTTAGCTAGCTTGTTAGCTTCACAAACGACAGATAATTAATAAAGTGTATTTCATACTTGAGCATTGGTTTGAAACCCTTAATTTGGAGGAGAAACTTGAACTAAAGCGACTTGGTGCCCATCAGGAGAATGTCCCTTATTTCAAGGAGAACGTCCAGAATATGTGGAAGCAAACTGATGAATGGGCTGCCACCGTTCACGATGGAACAGACGAGCCCAGCCGACCAGTAACCAACACAGCGCCGGTGATGAAGGAGGCATGCGACACAGTCATCTCCCAGGTGGAGCAGAGATTTTCACAAAGTGACCACATGATCGCTGCCAAGCTGGTTGACAGCTCGCTCTTCCCACAATTTGTCCTGTCATTCCCTACATCTGAGCCTGACTGCGCGGGGGAAACAATGGCCTCTAGGAAATGAGGAAAAGTCTGAGCTGACCACTCTGTACCGCCACACTGAACTTCACACTGTTAAGATCCATCCATGAGAACAACCTAGAGGAGGCTTTTGCTGAGACCATCACTCTACTGAAAATTATCACTTATGACAACATCCGAGTCAGAGAGGAACTTTTCCACCTTGAAGAGGGTAAAAACGATGTGGCAATGCATCTAACGTTAACAGATAGCCCACATTTTGATTGGTTTAGCTGTTTACTTTGTTTATTCTGTGTTCCGTAGTTATGGAAAGGGCCCATCAACTTTAACCCCATTTGAAAAGAAAGTCTGTGTTCATTGTTCCAGCATCAACGGTTGGAGGTGACACTTCTTCAGACGGTCCAGTATGCTCATAGTTAATAATGACAATGTCAGATCTTAATGGGGAACCAATATACAACTTACTGCTGATAGGTGGTGTTAAGTTGCGTAGGGCACCTTTAATGAAGCTGCCAGCTGAGGACCTGTGAGGCGTCTGTTTCTCAAATTAGACACTCTAATGAATGTGTTCTCTTGCTCAGTTGTGCACCAGTGCCTCCCACTCCTCTCGCTATTCTGGTTAGACCCAGTTTTCACTGTTCTGTAAAGGGTGTTGTACGAGATTTCTTGGCAATTTCTCAGACATTTTGTGCTTCAGTTTCATGGCAGTTTATTTAAGGAATAGCTTTCATTTCTCAGAACAAGAATAAACTGCCAAGTTTCAGAAGATAGTTCTTTATTTCTGGCCATTTCGGGCCCATAATCGAATCCACATTTGCTGATGCTCCATGTACTCAACTAGTATAACGAAGTGTTATAACAGTCTTTTACAGTTTTTGAAAATAATTTTGGCACCGTTTTCAGCTGTGCCAACATAATTCCAATGATAACATAGCCTTGTTGAATGATTTACTTGGATTAGCAAACACAACGTGTCATTGGAACACACTAGTGATGGTTGCTGATAATGGGCCTCTGTACGCCTATGTAGATATTCCATACAAAATCTGCCGATTCCAGCTACAACAGTCATTTACAACATTAACAATGTCTACACTGTATTTGTGATACATTTTATGCTATGTGCTTTTCTTTCGAATATAAGGACATTTCTAAGTGACCCCAAACTTTTGAACGGTTGTGTATACTTAGTAATATTCTGTCTCTGTTTCTTTGTCAGTCTCTCCCCCGACCCCCAAACTCCCAGATCTATTTTTTGTTTTTCTTCTTCAGATGCACAATAACACCCCTGCGTGTGACAGACAAACACCACAGTAAGTTCCCTTCCCCATCACACCAAACATGTTCAAATGAAGTCCTTGGAGGACCTCTTGGTGCCATGAACAAAAGGGGTCGGCTGGAGAGTTATTCATGCCTTCACACTGCCAGATGAAAAGGAGAATAGACAGGCAGAGAGAGAGAGACCCATACATTCAGAAAGACACAAAGAGGGGAAAAAAGAAAGGGAGAGAAACAGAGAAATGTGAAGCAGTCAGTCAGTTATGGTTCCCATCCGTTCGCAGATCACACCTGTTCACGTTCTCTCTCATACAGTTCACGACTGTCTACATCCACAACAAACCAGTGATGGAGAAGACTAATCAGCAAGCTCATCAGAGGCTTACTTAAAACGCAAATTATTAAAGCATGCTAATTTAATACCACGGTAGATAAATAGAAACATTAGTAATTTATTTCCATCGGATGAATGGTGAACCACCAATAAATTCGACTCATCATTTAGAGTATATAGCTAACTGTCTGTGCACTCACCTCTCTCTGAGGTGACACGGCGTCATTACCGTGTGACATCGGGAGCACAGCGCTCCGACAGAGCTAGCCACACGAAAAGGGGCCAATCAGTGGAAGATGATCAGAAACACGGTCTGTGCTGCCTAAATGTAATTAAAACCACGCATCTCATCTGCCGGGGGAAAGGGGCCACATATAAATACTATGCCAAGCTCTCTCCCTATGTGAGACTCTCACTGTCTAAACCTAGCGCTGTAGCCTTAGGTCAGCGCCTTCATTTGCAATATCTCTTAAGCTGAGTCATGAAATTGTTTTATTATGGTCATATTATGGATCATTAAGAAATTTGATTTAGAGAATATGGCCCTGCGTGGATATGAAAAACCAAACATGAAAAGTATTTAAAATTAGTGAAATTGGCCTTAACTGTAATCGGCTGTAACAGCTAGAAACAGCCTGTGCTGTGCTAGATGTTGCACTTCTATGTTCAATGTTAAAGTTAGTTTCTAGCTGTTAAAGTCAGCGTTAGTTAAAGTCAGCGTGTTTCTATGTTCTGTGTTCTTTTTCAATCCCCTGTGTTAATTGATTTCACCTGCGTCTCCTTTGCCCATCGTTACCCCTGTATTTATTTTCCCCAGTTCCCTGTGTTTGGTGTTGATCATTGTTCTATGTGACGCTGCTGTCTCAAGCCTTTTGGTTTTGAGCCTGTTGTTATTAAGCCTGTTTCTTGAACAGGTTCGGTCCACCACTTCTGCACATGTCCTGCTTCCTCCACAGCGTTACATCATGCATAAAACAGTGTAAAATAGATACACACGTTGACCCATGTCATGTCTTGGTTGGGTGAGGGGTCATAGAAACAGCTGAATATGTTAAACAATTTACATTTACAGAAATAACTTAGGAGTCCTCAGGTTTAACTGCTGTTCTCAGTGACAGAACGACAGAATCTCAGAGACAATGACAGAACGACAGAACTCAGAGACAGAACGACAGAACCTCAGTGACAGAATGACAGAACTCAGTGATAGAATGACAGAACCTCAGAGACAGTGACAGAATGACAGAACTCAGTGACAGAACTCAGAAACAGAACAACAGAACCTCAAATGTTGATCCAGAACCTTTGGGTAACGTCTCCTCTGGCCATTGGAACACTTGGGCCTCCGAGAAAGGCTGACAGCAGTCTTCAACGACACTTTTGTCTCTCGAAGAAATTGAAAAATATTCAAACAGCACTTTTCTTATTACCTCTAACAACACGCAACATGTTGTTCTTGATGTGAACATTGTCATGAATATTCCATAAGAGGTTATTAATCTCCAGCAAGGCTTGTTGTATGTCATAATGATGTTAGTGTAAAACACAGGCAAATAAAATAAATGATACCCTCCATACCGCAGTCTACTACTTGGCCCTTGTTCAATGCAGTGGACAGTGCAGGGAATAGGATGCAATTTAGGACGCAGGCATGGTGGAGTGAGTTTAATAGCCTGTGGACGCATACAAATGAATAATGTCACACAGATCCAAATGCTTGACTTTTCATAAAGCCACAGTTTATGGAGGTATACTTTACTTTACACAGTCTTTGGTTGTCTTTACAGTATTGTATAACGCCAGGTAATATACCACCTGACTGTACATTACACAGTCTTTAATTGTCTTTACAGTACTGTGAAACAGCATGTAATATATCACCTGGCTGTACTTTACGTAGTCTTTGGTTGTCTTTACAGTATTGTATAACGCCAGGTAATATACCACCTGGCTGTACTTTACACAGTCCTTGGTTGTCTTTACAGTGTTGTATAATGCCATGTAATATACCACCTGTTTTGTAGTATTATATAAAGCCATGTAATATTCCACCTGGTAGAATATGCTCAGTCTCACAGACAGTCCATTTATTGTAATGTCCCTGAGCAACGTATACAGTCAGTTAAATTATGACGGCCTCACGAGTCCACTGAATGCTTCAGTGTTTTCCCCGTTGGGAGAGAGTGGCTAATATCATACGTTTTGTGCTTGGCTGACCTTCCACAGGATTATCTCCACCGAATGCTTAAGCCACAGCGTTATGCATAAAGAGCTGGGAGAAAAGAAAGGTCTGTTCAGAATTCCTGACCTCCTGTTTGTCCAAGGCTACGGACAGCAGCAGCTAAATGACAAGGTGCTGCCCCTGTTATATTGCAGGATGTATGATGAACGCAAACAGTTTATTTTATCTAATAGCCCTCTTTAAGGTGTCCATTTCCCCGGGGGATAAAGCCAACTGTTCAAAAATCAGAGCTATAGACATGAATCAGACATGTAAATTAACTTATCTGAGGTTCAAACGTTTAACTCATGGCTCGTTCACTCACTGACCACCGCATTTAGAATGATCACTGTATTTCCTGACATCCGTCTGATTGTGAATGCAGTCAGTAGCTAGCTGGGGACGTGACTAGCGATACTCATTTGGCAAATTATTAGTTAGTTCTACAGCAGGATCGTAGGCTGGATTCATGTGAATCAACTGTTTGTTTCATGTGCATTGGGACAGAAATCTCCAGGCAGCATTAATGAAGGAAAATACGTCTTACAAGTAATGAATGGATGCATGATGCAAGAGTGAATGCTATTTATTGATTATTTAATGTTATTATTGACACAGCTTTATAGAACCTACTCAGAGCCTCTGGTATCTGCAAAACTGAGAGTTCAATCTGTGTCTGCAAAACTGGCCCAAAATCCCAAAACTGGTCCTAAATCCTAAAACTAGTCCTAAATGCTAAAAATCTCACTAAATGCCAAAACTGGCCCACTATCACTTCAGATATCAAGCTTTTTCTTCTTCTCTGTCGTCATCACGACCCACAGAACGAAAGACTTTCCCTCCCGTTGAGATTCAGTTCCGATAACCAAACCGTTACCCGAAAAAAATCATCCAATTTATTCATGCCTCCAGACATACTTAATCATGTTCTTAACTTTTCCAACATTAATTTGATTTCAGCGCCTGCTTCTTTAAACCATTTCATGTTGCAACGCTCTGTACAGTACATCCATGCAATCAAAGAAGTGTTCATTTTCCTACTGAAATACATGCATCTACCTGCTATACTTTATGTAGGCTGTGTATCCATGATCCTCTCGTCTTTTACCCCCCAATCGCATCATTCCAAAGCATGCATTGTTCACACCCGCATTGTTCACACTCGCATTATTCACACCCGCATTGTTCACACTCGCATTGTTCACACCCACATTGTTCACACCCACATTGTCACACCCTCCATCTTTCATTCAATTTCTCCCATTCTAGTTACCTTAGCTGGACATTTCAGCATTTGATAGTGTCTAGTTTGGCTATCCAGCAACAAGTGCCATTCTCATGTGGGGGGGGGGACAGTTCCTGGGATAGATCTGCTCCTCCGCCTCACTGTCATAGCTGATCAGCTGACCACCACTCACATTAATCTGTTTTTGTCTTCTGAACCCGCGAGCCAACCCTCAGGTGGAAATATATAATCTACCTGTTGACTGAGCTATTTTCAGATCCGCAGGCAACTGGCCAGATGCAGGCCACTCCTGTCAGGTGATGTGGAGGTCATCAGGGTTGTGGAGGTCATCAGGGTTTGTGCCACATCCACTTACTAGTGGTGTCCCACAGGGCTCAGTTCTAGGTCCTCTCCTCTTCTCTCCCGACACCAATCACGCGACTCATATCCTAACATGGGCTCTCCTGTCACTGCTGTGTAGATGACACAGAGCAGTTACTGCATGCCTGGCGGACATCTCTGTTATGGTGCTGGGCCACCATCTGGGACTGGAGAGAATTTGGCAACAGAGATGTGAGTAACAACCGAGGATCGAGACATGGGAAAGTTCCAGGAAGGCAAACAGTGCAGACCAGGGAATTACTCCCATGGTAAGCAGCCATGTGGAATAATGCAAAGCTAAAGAAAAAACTACAGTTTCCAACTGATCTGAGCCTGTCCAAACTGTTAATATTTCTATAGAAGCAGAAGCCTAATTGATGATTACTAGGCAGCATCTTCAGTGTCATAGTGAGTGACGGAGATGTAAGAGAAATAATATCCTGTCAGAGAAGAAAAGGAGTTCAATGGAGACAACTTAAATTACAAATTATAAACCTTCAATGAATACTATCTAACTATTCAAGTTCCTGTTTTTCTATTTTTTATGAAAGGGACTGGATTGAGATTCCAAAATGCTACTTCATTATTTTCCCTCTAAGATACATTCTATTTGAGAGTTAGTTCAAGGTTATACAGAAATCTAAGGTGTTTCCAACATTGAATAGTCCTGGCATTGGTTACCAATGGCCATACGTTTTGAATAATACCTGTCACCTTGTTGAATGTTGCATCTAGGTGGTTTGAGAACCATTGTTTAATGTTTATTGACAGTGGTCAGAGTAGCCATTCCTCTGGTTTAAATTATTTGTATTAATTTTAGCGTTAGCAGTTTGCAGCCATATCACAGTGATTATATTTTTACCCAATCTTGTCAAAAGGAGTCATTCAAATTCAACTTTACTAGGCATCCCTTACCGACCATTCTTCCCATCAACAAATGTACACCACCTGTGCTGTCCACATTCATGTTGCCCTTGAGGATGTAAAGTGCCACCGGGGTTTGAACCCAGGTCGCAGTGCTTTATTGGTTCATGGTAGTTTCCAGCCAGGTGGCGCAGGGAGAACAGCAGTGCAGCTCAAGTTGTTGCTGGGACAACTGATCCAGGGTTTAAGCTGAGGAACAATGGCAGCTATGTGTTAAGAATCTAATCCAGGAGCCATGCTCGCTCTCTAATGGGCTTTCACCCAGAACCAAATGCCACTACATTATTGCATTTAATGCCAGGGCTAACTATATGTTGTGTGTTGTGTGTGTGGCAGCTACTGCCCCAACAGTGGACGGTAACAGCTAACACTGTAGTGTCGGTTCTTAAACCCAGGACTGTAGCCTGGTGGTGTTAAATCCCCTCACACTGTGGCCTTTGTCTGCTACCAGCTAATCTCGTTGGCCAATATTGTATTTTCTTGTTGTCAGAATAGAAAGCAACTCTGGAAATTGCTGATCTAAACTTTTCTGATGTAGATCTGAGTAAAGCGGCTCATTTCATAACGTACTGAGCCATGCCAGTTGCACCAGTGGTGCCAACTTACATTGCACCATTCTTTCCCTTTCACTGAATTTTAATTTATATGCTGCGATGGACGATTTTCCCTCTTCAATTTGGCTGTTAGATCTTTCATATTCTGTGTATGTGTGTGTGTGTGTGTGTGTGTGCTGGTTTGGATTAAGGCAGAGGCTTAACGATGACAAACCTCTTGGGCCCAAGAACATGAAGGCCAGAGAGCCAGATACTTCTAAAAAACTTTTCTGTTGTTATCTACAGGAAGGTCGTGATTTGTACAGTGCGTGTACAAATACAGCCACGCTTTTTGCTTGGTGACCATAAACAGAGATTATTATCTAGAGAAGGTCATACCTCGACACGTTTTATTTGTTTAAACAATCTGACCGGTTAACCCACGGTTACCTCATCAATGGCGTCCCTTTCCAATTTAAAGGAAGAAGAAGAAACGTCATCTAGGGAGGATATTTTCTCTGTGTGGTTCAGTTTTGTTATTCTGTAAGTCTCTCTGACATGTTCTCACTTCCCCCTTTCCATTCCAGATAGGCGACTTATATTGAGCACTATTTCTAACCAGAGCCTCATTGTCCCCATAGGTGTTGGCCAAACTAGTGCACTATGTAAAGGAATCACTATTCACTATGAAACCAGATTGTTATTATTTATTCGGCCTTGCCAAAGCAGCAGAAGGGAAGTGGGGTCCAGATGCATGGTGGTGGAGTAGCTCAAATTGCAGTATAATGCAGTTTTTTAGGGGTGTGGTGGGGCTTATTCCTAGTTATCCATTATGTGACTTACTGGAGCTTACGTTTTAGTAATTTAGCTGGTATTCAAATCCAGACAGCTGGGCCCAGTACACAACACCACAGCACTCTACCACATCAACACACACGCTGATACTCTACCACATCAACACACCCTGAGACTCTACCACATCAACACACCCTGAGACTCTACCACATCAACACACCCTGAGACTCTACCACATCAACACACCCTGAGACTCTACCACATCAACACACCCTGAGACTCTACCACATCAACACACCCTGAGACTCTACCACATCAACACACCCTGAGATTCTACCACATCAGCACACACCCTGAGATTCTACCACATCAACACACCCTGAGACTCTACCACATCAACACACCCTGAGATTCTACCACATCAGCACACACCCTGAGATTCTACCACATCAACACACCCTGAGACTCTACCACATCAACACACCCTGAGACTCTACCATATCAACACACACCCTGAGACTCTACCACATCAACACACCCTGAGACTCTACCACATCAACACACCCTGAGACTCTACCACATCAACACACCCTGAGACTCTACCACATCAACACACCCTGAGACTCTAACATATCAACACACCCTGAGAATCTACCACATCAACACACCCTGAGACTCTACCACATCAACACACCCTGAGAATCTACCACATCAACACACCCTGAAACTCTACCACATCAACACACCCTGAGACTCTACCACATCAACACACCCTGAGACTCTACCACATCAACACACCCTGAGACTCTACCACATCAACACACCCTGAGACTCTAACATATCAACACACCCTGAGAATCTACCACATCAACACACCCTGAGACTCTACCACATCAACACACCCTGAAACTCTACCACATCAACACACCCTGAGACTCTACCACATCAACACACCCTGAGACTCTACCACATCAACACACCCTGAGACTCTACCACATCAACACACCCTGAGACTCTACCATATCAACACACACCCTGAGACTCTACCACATCAACACACCCTGAGACTCTACCACATCAACACACCCTGAGACTCTACCACATCAGCACACACCCTGAGATTCTACCACATCAACACACCCTGAGACTCTAACATATCAACACAACCTGAGAATCTACCACATCAACACACCCTGAGACTCTACCACATCAACACACCCTGAGAATCTACCACATCAACACACCCTGAGACTCTACCACATCAACACACCCTGAGACTCTACCACATCAACACACCCTGAGACTCTACCACATCAGCACATAATTGCATTTACATACACCCTTAATTTGTTAATTGCATTTACACAAACCCTTAATTCGTCTCTGAGTATTTATGCCACTTCTGGGGAGGCACTCAACATATAGAGACAAAATACCCAACATAGTTATACATAGTTATACACAGCCTATCGAATAGCAATGATTTTGAAGTGGTGAAAAAACAGAAAGCCTCCAGAACAAACACACACAAAGCTATTCATCTCAGAATATGAGGGACAACCTCTGGGAATGGCAGAGGCTCACTTATTTTATGCAATTTATGCAAACACGCAGAAACAGATAACAGTAGTGTTGTCAGCCAGCCAGACAAGTAATTATGCTAAAGCACTTAAAGTAATGTCCCACAATAAACCAGTCAGGTTTGAGGTTTACATTGTTCTTATATAACAGTCCAGGGACAAATGCGTCGGCTCCAGCATAAATGGCATGTTAAATGAGGACCTTAGGACTTTTCAAGCTAAAAACCTATCACAGCTGTCATTTCAAAGGCTTTCAATGTTTTTCATACTATAGTGTTTCTTTTGACCGTGATTGGCCAAGGCACGCATTGCATCAAGGTCAGAGGTCCACTGATTGGCTGATGGGCTGGCATGATCAAACTGAGCCCAACAGGTGACAGATGTGAGGTTTCTCCCCACTGCTCTGCAAAGAGAGATATCTGGAGCTGAATGACCGACATTTTGTACCGATTACAAAAATGACTGGCATTGAATATTATAAAAAATGGACCAATCCCCCCCCCACCTCCACACACAAACACACACACACACACACTAACACACAAACACAGTTGCACACACACAGTGCTAAAATGTGCAGTTCCATGAACACTCCACATCAGCCCCGATCTGTTCCATTAAGGAGCAGCCAGGCATGGGAGATGAATGCTGCTAATGTTAATGCTGCCTTTCTCCCTGTCCACTTATATACTGTATACACACACACATTCCAAATGACATGGAAATGACCGCAGCGAAGAGGATAGAATGACAGGATGAAGAGGAGAGGAGGACAGGAAGGGGAGGATAGAATGAAAGGATGAAGAGGAGAGAAGGAAAGGAGAAGAAGAGTGAGAGAAGGAGGGGGATGATTTCTTCTCTCTCCACTGTAACTGTGTGTGTGTGTGCGTGTGTGTGTGAGAGAGAGAGTTTGTTTGTGCCCATCTTTATGTGCCCTAATTTGTGCTCATGGGAGGAAGGCTCAAACATCGTCAATCAATCAGACCTTTGTGTGGAGTTTGGTTATTTTTTGCCTGCAGGACTAGTATTTCTGAATTGAATTTGAACACACTTGATGAAAACTGCAGATATATTTTTTTTCATGCTGTGTACAAGGTGATGAATAAGAAATATCTAAAGGGGGAGGAGAGGGGAGGAGTTTAACAACAAGAGGAGCAGAGCGGAGAATGTAGGAGAGGAATGTACATTTTGAGCTTTTGTCTGGCATCGAGTTGGTCACCTCTACTTAGATGCTACACTCTAGTGGCCAAGTGAAAGAGGAACATGTAAATCAACATTTACTTAAGGACAGCAGGGCGCATAGTCCTCAATATCCACTGTAAGTATACTGTGGTAGTCTGCCTCTCATAGCAAACCATTACCAATGTAGCACACTACTTTTTACAATGCCCATATTGGTTGATACCATCCTAGTACACTATGTTGTATATAGAGAGACATTTAGACCACCAGACCACACATGCCATAGTAAATGAGTGCAGGTCAGTGACTAGACCAACAACCACACAAAAAGGGAATGGTGGCTTTATGTTTTGATTCAGTCTTATCAAACTATTTCCATCAACGTTAATAAACTTTGACAAATAAACCTTGAAACAACACTGTTTGATTCCATGCAGTTCTATTTATTACCATCAGGTGGCAGAATAGCTCACCAATTGAACGCCAACATCGGGAGGCACATCAGCGAGTGTGATTTGTGATTTTGTGGAAATATCAACAATCAAGTCCTGTACAAAGCCTGGAATATTAATGCAAAATTGAACCAGGTTCAGGGCAACTGCTCAGATTCCTCTTGGGCTTTGTAGGCCATGTTGGAATAAATCAACTCACAGTGACATTTAAATAGCTAGTTTCCATGATATCACTGGAGAACCTGCTTGAGCAAAACCCTCCCGTGAACACAGAATACAATTGGCTGTCCCTGAGGCTGCCTCCTCTCCATGGACTCCATCCAAACTAGTGTGCCATGTAGGGAATAGGGTGTCATTTATGATCCTGACATGGACATCACTCTGAATATAGAGCAATTATTTAAAACCAGCCTGGTTACAGATGACAGGGTTACACCCCATATAGTCAGATTTGATGTATTATCATATAACATAACACCCTATATAGTCAGATATGATGTATTATCATATAACATAACACCCTATATAGTCAGATTTGATGTATTATCATATAACATAACACCCTATATAGTCAGATATGATGTATTATCATATAACATAACACCCTATATAGTCAGATTTGATGTATTATCATATAACATAACACCCTATATAGTCAGATATGATTTATTAACATATAACATAACACCCTATATAGTCAGATATGATGTATTATCATATAACATAACACCCTATATAGTCAGATATGATGTATTATCATATAACATAACACCCTATATAGTCAGATATGATGTATTATCATATAACATAACACCCTATATAGTCAGATATGATTTATTAACATATAACATAACACCCTATATAGTCAGATATGATTTATTAACATATAACATAACACCCTATATAGTCAACTACTATCTATTATCATATAACAAAATAAATCAGAAACCTGGGGACTCTGTAACAGGAGGGAGGGGTCTGGGTCACCTAAAGAACCAGCCATCATGTGATATTAGTGGAGCCATCCTGGTCTGAGTCGTTTCGGCTCCAGGAGAGCTTGAAGTGCAGCCTGATGAGAAACCATAGCAACATATGCTCTGAACCAAATATTCAGGTAGCTAGGTTATGGTCTCATTCTGTCCAAGTGAAGGAAACACAGTTTTTCCACCAATGAGATTCTATTCCGTCACCACGGCCTTTCCCCCTCAAAGAAAACCCAGTTGACACAGGGGCTTTGGTTGTGTGTCGTGCATTACAAAGGGAATTACTTACTGGTTCTCCAAGAGATCCAGTAGATCATTCAGAATCATTGATTTTTTTAACATTACGATTTTTCCAAGAAATCAGTAAAGCATCGGTCCAACTCACTCAGTCAGTACATGTGTAATGTAGCCCAGCAGTGTGCCAACTTCCAACTGTGTGTATTGCTTGATAATTTTTCCTGAGTGATAATTTAAGTAACAGCGATGCTGCTGGGAAAGTCAAATCGGAAGCCTGGCAGAAAAAACTGCCTGAGTATATTCATTAGTGAACTTATCATATACGTGTGATTATTCATGTCTTACATTTCTGCAGCACATTTTTTACAACCCGAACGATTAACTGTCAAGCCTGGCACCTAAATTGTAGTAATCTACTGTATGTCACAGCTGCCTGTATAGAAATTGTGTATTATTAAATTCATAAAGTGCTTTTCATAACAGCTCATATAATTTTTGCAGTGTGCAGTTAACCTCATGGGAGAAAATATCCTGGCAACAAATAAAAACTAAATATCAAAACGTCATAGAAATGATTTTTCAGGAAACATCTACATGATTGTAGGCGGTAACAATAACTTCTGTTTCAAACTACTTAAATATTGTGCTCTAGATTTTAATTTCATGATGTCTATAATGGTTTGTTGAGGTAAACTGTCTGTATGCTGAGGTAACACACCGTCTGTCTACTGAGGTAACACACCGCCTGTCTACTGAGGTAACACTCTGTCTGTCTACTGAGGTAACACACCGTCTGTCTACTGAGGTAACACACCGCCTGTCTACTGAGGTAACACACCGCCTGTCTACTGAGGTTCCCCCTACTGTCTGCTGAGGTAACACACCGTCTGTCTACTGAGGTAACACACCGTCTGTCTACTGAGGTAACACACCGTCTGTCTACTGAGGTAACACTCTGTCTGTCTACTGAGGTAACACACCGTCTGTCTACTGAGGTAACATACCGTCTGTCTACTGAGGTAACACACCGTCTGTCTACTGAGGTAACATACCGTCTGTCTACTGAGGTAACACACCGTCTGTCTACTGAGGTAACACACCGTCTGTCTACTGATGTAACACTCTGTCTGTCTACTGAGGTAACACACCGTCTGTCTACTGAGGTAACACTCTGTCTGTCTACTGAGGTAACACACCGTCTGTCTACTGAGGTAACACACCGTCTGTCTACTGAGGTAACATACCGTCTGTCTACTGAGGTAACACACCGTCTGTCTACTGAGGTAACAGTGTCTGTCTGTCTCAGTCTTCTGGAGAACAAGGAAACAATGCCAAATGACAACTCATTCACTGAGTAGCAGACTACTTTGTATTGCACCTTTTACAGAATAGGTGCTACAGAAATAGTACACAATGTAATTAATTGGGTGCTGATTGGCTCATTCACAGGTAGTGAAAATGTTGAGAGTGTTGAGAAGTGAATGTCAGGGTGATTATGTGTGTGTGTGTGTGTTTGTTCGTGTGTGTGCGTCAGAATCACAGTTAGGTGTGTATGTGTGTCAGAATCAGACTAATTCTAAGGTCATGCATAGGAGAAGGACAGATAGGATTCAGACGGCAGGTTTTTTGGTCATTACTTTGTGTGTGTGTGTGTGTGTGTGTGTGTGTGAGAGAGAATCTCTGTAAATGCACTGATACTCAAACAATGGCGTGTGAATATGAAAACAGGAGATCTTTATTCAACTCCATCTCACGTGATTAAAAGATACATATTTACATGTAGTTTATTTTTATTTTTTTTACAATGAATTCTACTTTCTGTTTAAATGTGGTCAAGTCTTGAGGTGGTGTCACCCATACTTCACAGTGCTATAGGAATGTGCTGCCCCTCGGTCAGATAAATCACTTGTGCACGTGGTTCACCCTAAAATCCAATAGAAAAAACATTCAGAGGGAAAACAAACAGATTCTGGAATAAAAAGCAGTTCAGAATAAAACAGCTGCTTGATGCTTGAGAACCCACCCAGGCCACAGCAGGCCAGAATCCAGCAGAATGACTGGGTGCTGGGGATCGTTCCCCCTCCTTTAAGCACCCTATTCCAAATATAATTCACTACTTTTAACCAAGGCCCATAAGGCTGGGGTCAAATTAGTGCCCTACATTCGTAATAGGTGGTCATTTGGAACACAGATATAGTCCAACCTCTGACGAGCAGCTCAGTAGAACCAGAACCTTGGAAAGAGAGCAGGGAACACAGGGAAGTCTGGGCAAAAAAGCGGTTTAAAAACGTGAAGGTATTGTAGTTAACACCAGACCTCCTGCGTTCTTATGTCTTCCCTAAACAGTCCCAAATGGAATCCTATTCCCTACACAACACTGCAGTGCACTACTTTAGATCCCATTCGTAGGGTTTAGGGTGGCCTTTAGACCACGGGTTCCACAAATCACTCCAGGCCTCGCAAATCGCAGCCTATTCCCTACAAAGTGCACAACTTTTCACCAGACCCATATAAGCACAATGTATTGAAATAGGGTGGCACTGGTTGTGACGGGGGGGGGGGGGGCCGTATTTGTGAAACCGATAAGAGCAGGCTACAACACCAACAGTCAGGGTCAGTGTTTAGCTAGATAGATGCTGAGAGAGAGAGAGGAAGGAGAGGCGGGTTGGAAGAAGGAGAGAGAAGGAGAGAGGGAGAGAGGGAGAGAGGGAGAGATGTCCCGGTAAATGTCACCCCACTCAGTGAGCCTGACAGGGAACAGCTTACGGTGGTAAAGCAGATGCCACGCTGCCATCCTATCTCTAACTCCTATCAGCCTGGAAGACAGCCATGCCCTAAGAGCCATTTGGTGACTCAGCCTGTCAGCCAGCCACAGTGTCTGTGGTGTGAGGAAAGCGTGTGCAAGTGTGTGTGTGTGTGTCTGCATTTTTCTGTGTGAATCCCTGGGACTCTGGTGACGTTAGTAACCACTTTCTGATGTACCTTCATCAGCTGACTCCACTATCCTTCAGCTGTTTACCAACACAGTGGTAGGGGTGTCCACTTTGTCATTATTTGAACTGCAGATTTGAGCTTTAATCTACTCTAACAAACAGCATGTTATTGTGAGACGGTTTTTAGCACCAAATGACTTCTATTGAACACGGACAATGACAGTTGTCACACAATGCCCTTAAACTAACTAAGACACAGTCGAAGCAGCACAGTACCTGGAGTTAAAATCTGCATAAAATGAGTTTCAAACCTTAACAAAAAAGGTTATAAAATATGCCACAATATAATAACATTTGGTAACATTTGAACATCTTTTGGTCCGATTTCCATCTACGGTCGTAGGTTGAGTGATTCACAGTGATGTCAACCATCAACAGAAAAGATTGCTCTCCTCCTCCGCGTCAAAGGAAGGTACTTCCTGTTCCGCCAAAGCGACTTCCTGTTCACTGGCTGCTGTTTCCTGTGTGGCGGCAGCGAACCAGGGGTGGATGAGCACCTCGGCAGCCGTCAGCCTGTCCCATGGGTCTTTCCTCAGCAGCGAGCGGAGCAGGCACTTGGCCCGGGGCGAGAGGTCCTCAGGGAGGCAGCACTGGCCCCGACGGATCTTGGAGAAGAGCGCCGCCGGGTCGGGGTCGTGGAAGGGATAGCGGCCCACCAGCATGGTGTAGAGCATGACCCCCAGGGACCAGATGTCCGCCTGCTTGCCGGAGTAGGAGCCGGGCCCATTGAGGATCTCCGGGCTGACGTAGGCCGGGCAACCGTGGGTCTCGGACAGGGAGTCGTCCCCGCCCAGGACGTGGCAGGCGTCCAGACCCTCCAGCTTCACGCGGGTCCTGCCGGACACAAACCCACCATTATCACAAGACAGTTCCCAAAAGCAGTCCATCCGTATTACCTATACAATCTACGACCGATGACACGGCCCAAATGACACCCTGGTGTGGCCCAAATGACACCCTATTCCCAGTGAGCTTGGGTGGTGAATAGTGCATAATGTAGGGCATGTGGTGCTGTTTGGGAAGCAGACATAAAGAGTGTCTACTCCTGACAGTGATTATAGTATGTAGCTACAACAAAAGACGCCGTTCATTGATTTCAGATCGCACACAGACAGACACACACACACACACACACACACACACAGACAGACAGACAGACAGACAGACATGAATAATAGGAAGACCGTCATAATCATGGTGATAATGTAGTTTAATCCTCACTATGATATATTTGCCAAACACCAAAACCCCTGAGGCGCCTTGTCATACCCGTTATATACAGTCTCATAATCTACAGCGTTTAGTGTATCAGTATTCAGCGTTTGAACCACCGTCTGAACAGTAAAGCAATTAGGCCCCAGGGGGTGTTGTATATGACCGTTATACAATGGCTAATAGCCGTTGCCGAAAGGCATGACGCATGACTTTGGTTATAGCACTTCGCCGCGTTATATTGGCAACATACCACAGCATACAGAGACGTCTTACTGCTGTTATAAGCCGACTGCCAACACAATTAGAATGGGACAGTCGTGTGATGTCATACACATCACATACACATGATGTCAATACGACCGAATCATTTTCTAGAGAATTGAATGTAATCTAGAAGAATCATGTGGCGTGCAGAGTTTCACTGGTAGCTAACTGTGTCTGGTCTGTCTGAAGAGAGACCGCAAACGGGGGGGGGTGGAGAAAGTGAGTCATCATGTGGAGAGTTAGAGCTCCTCTCTGTCTTCCCTAAGTGGGTTTCTCTTCACCTGGGTACCGGGTATGTGTGTGTGCTGTGTGTGTATTACCTCAGATGACCTTGCTGATAGCTTCTTAATTTTTTTTTTAAAGTGTGGATGTCACAATTCTCTATCCTGAGATGAATGGACTAAGCGTACAAATGTACAGCGTCCACTAAATGAATAAGGTGTCAAAGGTGTGTGTGTGTGTGTATGTGGTTCAGCTCCTGCATCATCCTTTGAATATTTATATGATGGATTAGCATTCCAGCTGTCAAAATACAAATGGAGGTACTGAGTTATCAGCCGTGATAAAAAAGATCAACCCATGGTATGTCCTGACAGGGTGACCCACACAGAGGACCAGGAGGAGGACAACCTGAATTCTTTGCATTGTACACTTCTGAGATCCAATCAGTGTTCAGTAAACATACTAAATGCCACAAAACCCCAGCAGGCAGGTGGGTTGTGTTCATTAGCGTGCGTGTGCGTGTGTGTGTATGTGTGTGTGCGTGTGTGTGTGTGTGTCCGGCGTGGCAACAGAGTGTTGCAATATCAACAGCCACGTTGGTGACGCTAGCTAATATCTTCTCTAGGCAAGGCTGGGCACATTAAGTATCAGTTCATGATCTCCAGCTCTCTCAGAACGCCCCCCCCCCTCCACAGTGCAGTGACTCATCCCTGCCTCTGCAGCCATACTCCTGCCACAGACCCAGAGTAGAGCTGGCTGTTTGACCTTCATTAAGTCCTGTGACCCCTGCCACCAAAGGTCACGGACAGCAGGGAAACCAGCACCACTGTCAGAAGGAACCGTTCTGTGTTCTGCGTTGGTAAAAGCATCTACTGTTACAACTCTGCACAGGAGAGTTCTACAGACGGGGGGGTGGTTGAGGGTATGGGGGAAGATTGTGGGTAAACACTCTTTCACAACTACATTCCCTCAAAATTGCCCTTTAACAGCCCTGAGCCGAGCAGAAGCAGGTCAAGCCGGGCCGAAGCAGGTCAAGCCAGGCTGAAGCAGGTCGAGCCGGGCCCAAGTAGGTCAAACTGGGCCGAAGCATGTTAAACTGGGGCGATTCGTATCAAACTGGGCCGAAGCAGATCATGCTGGGCCAAAGCAGGTCAAGCCAGGCCAAGCTAAATCCACCATAATGGTTTGTGTGACAACAGCCCTGAGCTGGGGGTGTGAATTAACACCATCTGTCTAGCATAAGAAGTGGGTGCGTAATGCAAATGACCTTCTGAAGCGTGGGGTTGACAGGACAGTGTCAAAACAGTCATAGTGTCACCTCTAACCTTTTCACATCAGACAACTTGTCTCTGCCACTCGACCTCCAACCTGCCGGGCCACAGTGTGTGTGTGTGTGTGTGTGTGTGTGTTTGTGTGTGCGTGGGTGTGTGTGTGTGTGTGTGTGAAATCACTGATATCAACCACTGATCTCTCACCTCTCTTCGTTGGAAAAGACGAACTTGCGCAGCTTCAGGTCTCCCAGAACCACGCCGTGCTGGTGACAATGTGCCACGGCTGACGCCACCTGGTGGAAGAGCCTCGCGGCGTGGCCCTCGCTCAGACGCTTGCAGCTCTTGACTAAGGTGTGCATGTCCCCGTGGCCCTTGTCCAGGAAAACGTACGCCTGGCGCTCCCCTAGGACAATGTCTCGGATGCAGGCGATGTTCCTGTGAACGGGCAGCACACTGTAGGCCCGGATCTTCTCCTGGTACAAACGCAGATCAAACTCCTGTGGGGACACAGGGCACCATGGGATGAAGGAGCTTGTTACGTTATGAACCATGAAAAATTTAAACGAATAAGGAACATCAAATGAATTCAGCAGTAGGACCTCTGTCAGAATTAGGATCTCTGTATGAACAGAGAGGAAAGTACTAGCAGGATATCAGCATGGAATTAAGGCCCCCAGGGAGTGGACCAATAATAAGATGACTCATTTATTGCATGCCTGGCCAGTGTCATTATGCTGCACCTTTGGTCGTGGTGTGTCTGTCTCTTTCAGACTGTCAAACACTGTACATAAAGTAGTTCCAAAAGATGTTTGCTAAATCTAACTTTCCAGTCCACCGTCCCAACGGCCGCCCTGTTTCCTTTATTGGGAGCCCAAATTAATAGGATTCAGACCATCACGTCTGCTGTCCAAAATTACGCTTTTTCGAATCCTTGGTCTGTGACACACTCGCTATGACAGGACAACCATTGCTCCCCATTTCCATCTTCACCGATGTGTTTGCATTTCTGTTATTCTACTGACTTGAATGCAAATGGGAGAAGTTGACAGAATCGAATGAGTGCGAGCAGCAACTTAAGACTGCGTTTATGAAAGGAACCCCAGATGAATTAGGCTTTTGTCATATTATTAGGCTACTCGATGCGCAAAAAGCGCACGGGGAATTTGCACTATTGGCCACTGCAGCTATGCATTGAATGCACACTGAATTAACAATGTCAGATTATGTGCATTGAAGGCAACTCACGTGATCGTTTTAAGTGAACATTGTAAATGTGATTATGCATTATGAGATTGAGTGCTCTTGTGTAACGCACGTCACCTCAAAACCACAGTCAATAATTCAGAGAAATTTCGCAACTGGTTCTCCTTACCTTGCACACCAGTTCGTCTCTGGTGTCAATGTTAAGTGCGCTGTGCATCATGTCTCGGTCCACCATAGGTAGGAGCAAAAACTGTCCGATCCTGGACGGACCTTGCTGGGTAGGAAAGCTGCTCAAGGGAACCGGAGTCAAAGGGGATCCCGGCGAGCTACCGAGCAGTGCGGCGTCACCGGGAGACTCGCTTAGTCTGGAGCATTTAGAAACTGTCTCGTCACCTGTTTCTGAGTCCACCCGTTTATGTCCCAGTCTTCCAGTGCGGATGCACGAGACCGGGTTGCTCCACTGAACGTTAATCATTCTCATACACCGAACTGTCACTCCGCGAAATGGACCGTGTGATGTTTTCAAACAAGATCACTGCGATGAATTGTGAATTGCGTGTTCCATCAGCTGGTTTTTCGCCACAGCTGCATTCTCAACAGTTTCGTTTAATCCAACAGCAAATCCAACTTTCCATCAGCGACCTGGTAGTGGAATATGCTGTAGCCTACTTTAAAAAACACAACAAAACAAAATCCTTCATCCAGGTTTTTATCAAACCCTGTTATCGGAAATTCCTATTAGGTCCACAAAAGGTCTAGTAGCGGCTGGTTGAAACTAGAGACAGATGCCGGGGGGGAACAGCGCTGTACTTTTTAGTAACAATTCTCAACGCCGTATCCATCCGGAGTGAGAGACACGGTCTGGTTCAAGCAGAAAGAGTGGGAGATCTACAGCGCGTGCTGCTGATTCCAAAGCTCAGCGTAACAGCCTGGAACTCCGCCCGGTTCAGCCTCCCTGTGAATGACACATGAACACTGCACAGCTTCGCGGATTGAGCAACACACACACACACACACACACACACACACACACACACACACACACACACACACACACACACACACACACACACACACACACACACACACACACACACACACACACACACACACACACACACACAAGAGGCAGCTGAGGGGAGGACAGCTAATAACAATGCCTGGAATTGAGTGACTGGAATGGTATCAATATGGAAACACAGTTAGAATGCGTCCATTTATGTCCCCTCATTACAATGAGCTCTTCCTCCAATTTAGGCTCCGCGGGCCCCTTTTGGACGTTTCCGCACGTGCACGCGCGCTTGCACGTGTTCGCTCCGCAAAAATAACACTGGTTGGTTCAATCAGGCAAATTTGCTAGTCAAACAAGTTACAGCAATCTGTTGTAGTCATCCACAAAAAAGGTCACACCAACGGCAATTTAATAAATTATGTTGTGCCAATAACAAACCGTGTGACGCCATGCAATAATTTTTATTCATCAAAGGTTTTGTCCCTGGTAATGATTAACATTATTTCAACACTCTTCCTCTTCTGATAACCATCTGTTAGATGTTGTTTAGCAGGTATGGCCGTGTTAAAATGTTTCTGATAATGTGATATGGTCCCAATAAAAAGTTAATGTGATTGAAATAGTCAGGATCTGCACTAGTAGGCTTTATCTACAGTACTTGAATTACATTTGCCATTTTTCAGCCGAACATTTCTGAGCAGTAGAGCACTAGGCCTAGTGTTAAGTAGCAAAACATGTTTCGTATAGCATTAGAGCACTAGGCCTAGTGTTAAGTAGCAAAACATGTTTCGTATAGCATTAGAGCACTAGGCCTATTGTTTAGTAGCATAACCTTTTTTTTTTATTGCATTAGAGAACTAGGCCTAATGTTAAGTAGCATAACATTTTTCATATAGCATTAGAGCACTAGGCCTAGTGTTTAGTATCATAACATGTTTCTTATAGTATTAGAGCACCAGGTGTAGTATTTTGTGGCAGAACATGTTTCTTAGCAGTAATCGGTACGCCTACAAGTAGCAGAACATGTTTCCCATGTATCATGTTAAGTTGTGTCCATGACTCACCTCCATAAATGTTTAGTGGTGCTAGTGGATGCCTATAGCGTGACTAAAACATTCCAGTAAACCCCAGGCCTTCTTGTTAAGAAGACTACAGCAAGATGAGAGAGAGCGAGAGAGAGAGAGAGAATGGTGTAGTCCTCGGTCATGCAGTGTATCTTGACCAAAGCCAAAGCTACATAATCATGTTATAACAAAACCTAATCATACCATAACCATACATAATCATGTTATAACAATACATAATCATGCCATAATACATAATCACGTTATAACAATACATAATTGTGCTTTAACAATATATAATCTTGCCCAAACAATACATAATCATGTTATAACAATACATAATTGTGCTTTAACAATATATAATCATGCCATAACAATACAAAGTCATGTTATAACAATAGCTAATTGTGCTTTAACAATATATAATCATGCACTAACAATACAATAATCATGCCCTAACAATATATATCATGCTATTACTATACAGAACAGGCTCATATTTTTATCACCCTGTCCATCAGCAGCGGGAACAGTCAGCTGCCTTTTTATTTTGACTGTAAAGAGGACAAGTACCAAAACAACCTATGCCTTAACTAGTGCACTACATATAAACACCTTTTAGGGGGCAAAGTAACCCACTGCCTAGGATGTGGGGTGTCGTTTGGGACACACAAGTTAAGGAGAAACCAAACACATTCCAGCCTGCATGAATGGTGATGCCTATCTGGATGAGGACCTTGTGATGTCACTCGGTCTCTGTCGCCTGTCCAATGAGGACCTTGTGATGTCACTGGGTCTCTGTCGCCTGTCCAATGAGGACCTAGTGATGTCACTGGGTCTCTGTCGCCTGTCCAATGAGGACACTGTGATGTCAGTGGTAGATTACAGAGAGATTACATTATCCTCCAAACATAGCAGGTATTTATGCTGAACATGAGATAATATAACATATAGCATAAAACAGCAGAACATTACACCTCCAACTTGCTCGAGAGCACAGTCAGAATTGCCATTTGTACTTCATTTGCCTAATTGCACAACTTCATTTTCCATTTGTACATACATATACTTAATACTTTATTTATTTTTTGGCCTCCCCTATTTGCATTCATTGCTCATATAGAATTGCAATTTCATTGCAGATCTATACATTCCACTTGTTACGTACACTATACTTAATACTTTATTTCTAAATTTCCTAAATACTAAATTTCCTGGCCTCTTCGGTTTGCACTTCTGGTAAGATGCTAACTGCATTTCATTGTACAGTACTTGTACTGTTCAATGACAATAGGATTACAAATAAAATCACAGCAGAACATGAGAAATCAGAACATACAGTATAACACAGTGGAACATGAGCTAACATAACATATAGCATTACACAGTGTGACATGAGATATAACATATAGCATAACACAGTGGAACATGAGATATAACATATAGCATAACACAGTGGAACATGAGAAAACATAACATATAGCATAACACAGTGGAACATGAGATATAACATATAGCATAACACAGTGGAACATGAGCTAACATAACATATAGCATAACACAGTGGAACATGAGATATAACATATAGCATAACACAGTGGAACATGAGAAAACATAACATATAGCATAACACAGTGGAACATGAGATATAACATATAGCATAACACAGTGGAACATGAGATATAACATATAGCATAACACAGTGGAACATGAGATATAACATATAGCATAACACAGTGGAACATGAGATATAACATATAGCATAACACAGTGGAACATGAGAAAACATAACATATAGCATAACACAGTGGAACATGAGATATAACATATAGCATAACACAGTGGAACATGAGCTAACATAACATATAGCATAACACAGTGGAACATGAGATATAACATATAGCATAACACAGTGGAACATGAGAAAACATAACATATAGCATAACACAGTGGAACATGAGATATAACATATAGCATAACACAGTGGAACATGAGATATAACATATAGCATAACACAGTGGAACATGAGATATAACATATAGCATAACACAGTGGAACATGAGAAAACATAACATATAGCATAACACAGTGGAACATGAGATATAACATATAGCATAACACAGTGGAACATGAGCTAACATAACATATAGCATAACACAGTGGAACATGAGATATAACATATAGCATAACACAGTGGAACATGAGAAAACATAACACCCCATAGCAAAGCAGGCATAGTCAACATATTGATGATCTGTCTCTTCTGAACACTTCAAATGTACAGATACCATTCAAAGAGGAAGTCTGGGCGAGTCACAAATGACACCTAAGTTCCATTTTTAGTGCACTGCTTGTGACCAGGACCACAAAGGGAACAGCTAGGGCGTCATTTGGGACACATCCTCTGTGTCTACACTGCTCCAGCCTAAAGAAGGATGCTGCCTTTATTCCATAGGAATGGTGTGTTATCTCTAGCATCTGTGAGTTCTCTGTGCCGTGGTCCTGCCTGGTAGATGAGTCACTGTGCTTACTGATGTATGTTGTGGTCATGCGTGCAGTGTAACAAGACCAGTTTATTTTCTCTCAGACAAGTTTGTGATCACATTTACAGTGCGTGAGCCATGACACGTCATGGGAAAGCTACACCGCTGCCTTTGGTTTTTCACACAACAAACCGTCGGCTGGAGCTGGTGTATACAATGACAAGGAGGAGTGTGCACACTGTGGGAGAGTGTGTGTGTAAATGCATTTGTGTGTGCATGTGCCTGAACATGTGTGTTTGTGTTTGGTTTTATTCTGAGGTCAGTTCCCTGCGGAGTACAATGAGAACACAAGACATTTCAGGTCTTTCAGTGTAATAATTAGCTTATAGCCGGTAGAATCCCAATTGGCACCTTAATCCCTAAATTGGACACTACTTTTGACCAGGGTGGGTACTAGGGAATTAGTGTACTAGAGAATCTGTGTCCATTTGTGATGTAGACGGAGAAACTGTGGGAATTAATTCCCCTCGACGGCCGTGGAATGGACCAACCTCATATCTGATCTGGCAGGCTTCCAGAAGCAATGTTAATTATTCTTTCCACACACACACACGCACGCGCTCCCCTTACCTGTCAGTTTAGTTTGGTGCTCAGTGTGTGTACATGTTTGTAGGTGCATAATTGGCTGCTTACTAATGTAGTTAAACTGCACTGGCGGAACCAGCTTTCACAACACATCGACTCACTCTCTCTCTCACACACACACACAGACACGAATACACAGTCACACACATTGCCGTCCTGCTTGACCTGTCAAAGTTGTTATCACTGGGGAGGTATCAGGGGATAGGGAAGTCCTGTCCTGGAACAGCATGAGCTGCCCAGGCAACACAGCCTGTGTCCCCAGCACCACCTGACTCCCTTAATCGAGCACCACACGGCCCTGATACAATCCATGTGAAGGGGACAGGTGCCCATTTAGGACGTCCCCAGAGTGCTTATCTCCAGAGTAAAAGGCCAAATAGGAGTCTGGTCCCATTATGTACAATTATATTTATTAAGCCCCCGATTGACCTCAACGTGTATGAATCCAGTCCAGTGCACGTTGTCATTATTCAGATATACTATGGTGGTGTCTTAGACAGGAGTCTGTTTTTCCAGTTTTTCTTTCAACCTTTTACTGTAAAATCCTCAGCCGACGTCCATCAGCAACAGGAATGAAATGAAAGAGTGTGTCGTGTGGAATCAGTCCAAACGGCTGTAGATCATCTCACATTCTTGGTGTGTTTCTTCACATCAGAGGCATTGTAACACATTCTCCACAGTTTACTTTTGATCTCCTGAACTGTGATCAGAGAGGCTGGACTCAATAAATGGATAGTTTGCTTTTTGAGTTGAATTACAACTGACGGATACAGTGTATTCTAAGGCCTCATCAGAAATTATCTTCTAGTAATGTGTCTTTGTATTTCCTCATAGCAGGGGAACTCACTTTTTAACTATGAAACACATGGACGTTTATATACAGAATGCATATCCAGACCAAGGTTGGATGATAAGGAAATAAAAAGTTAAAGAAATTTTGCAGAATAACATACATTGTGTAATATTAGTGTGACAAAAAGAAAAACCTGTTCTAAAACTCCAGCCAGTGTCACACAGTTCTAATACCCCAACCAGTAAATGTCTGTCACACTAACCCACTCTCTTCCTTTTGCGTACATATAACACGGGTACCCACAATGGCGTGCTATCCATACGCCAAAGTCCTTTTTTGCGTGCAGTTGAGACGCGATCTCCTCCCATTAATAATAATGCTGGTCAATAAAATCGTTTCATTGACACGCACCAACTGAAACCTATTTGACGTCACCATCATCGAGGCACGGATTTCCCGAAGAGTGACTAATCGTTTAAAAGCCGTAGATTAACTTTTTTCTTGAAAGAGCGTAAAAGGGTAAAGGTAAAACTTTAATATCGCATTTATTCACCATTATTCTTAATTGGAGGAGATTGCGTCTGAACTGCATGCAAAAAAGTACTTTGGTGTATGCATAGCACAAAATTGTGCTAATACAGTGCTAATACCCCAACCAGTAAATGTCTGTCACACAGTGCTAATACCCCAACCAGTTAATGTCTGTCACACAGTGCTAATACCCCAACCAGTTAATGTCTGTCACACAGTGCTAATACCCCAACCAGTTAATGTCTGTCACACAGTGCTAATACCCCAACCAGTTAATGTCTATCACATAGTTCTAATACCCCAACCAGTTAATTTCAATGCAAAGAAATAGAACTGTGACACAGAGGGCAAAAATGGGAAGGGTATAAAATATTTTTATATAATTTGATGTGTATTCTTGGACGAAACCCATATAACCTGAAGAAATCAGCCCTCATCCCAACACAGAATGGCCTCCAATAGCATTAACTAACATAATGTTATTAACCTCGAATAGCAGTAACTACCATAATGCTATCAACCTCTAACAGCAGTAACTACCATAATGTTATTAATATCTGATAGCAGTAACTACCATAATGTTATTAGTCTCTAATAGTACTAACAACCATAATGTTATTATCCTCCAATAGCAGTAACTACCATAATGTTATTAGCCTCTAATAGCAGTAACTACCATAATGTTATCAACCTCTAATAGCAGTAACTACCATTATGCTATTAACCTCTAAAAGCAGTAACTATCAAAATGTCATTAGCCTCCAATAGCAATAACTACGTAATTTCCTTAGCGTCTAATAGCAGTATCTACCGTAATGTCATCAGCCTTGAATAGCAAAAACTGCCGTAATGTCATTAACCTCTAATAGCAGTAACTATCTTAATGTTATTAGCCTCAAATAGCAGTAACTATCAATGTTATTAGCCTTTAATAGCAGTAACTACAATAATGAAATTCAACACTACTGTTGTTTTCTCCTTGGGGTTTAAGGCTGGGTGTGTTGTAAAAAGACTTTGTTGCAGCTGCTGATGTACAAAGGGCTTTATAAATACATTTGATTGATTGATAATGTTATTAGCCTTTAATAGCAGTAACTACCATAATGTTATTAGTCTCTAGTTGCAGTAAGTACCATAATGTTATCAATCTATAACAGCAGTAACTATCGTAATCTTATCAATCTGTAACAGCAGTAACTACCGTAATGTTATCAAACTCTAATAGCAGTAAGCTGCAGGCAGAGATATTGTGAAGCGGTTGTTAGCATTATTACTGTCAACTCAACAGTCAATGGGTCGATGACTCATCGTTCTTCCTGTTCCTGACAGGAAGTCGTGTTGTGGTGACCGTCTGAGTCTGCTACCCTGTACAAAGACATCCCCACGCCAACCAACCTACTAGCCTAAGATAGTAACAACAGCAATTCAACATCGTCTCTCAAATAGAACTATAATCCTTTTCTAGTGATCTACCTCTGATCATGGCTCAAAGACAGGTTGGTTGTTCAACAACAAATCTAATGTGTGTAAAAGCAGGGCACTTTGTTTTGACTTGACAATAAGTAATCTATAGTTATATTCACATATATTTGCATAATGAACAGATGTTCTTTATCTAATACTTAGTTACTGGTATCGGTTAGCTGACTAGTAAAAACTCTGCATGCTCGCACACACACACAAAAACAAACACACACACTCATACAAACAAACACACACCCAACTGAGCAAAGGATGTTGAAAATACATCTTTGAAATTATTTTGCTCAGTGGGACACATTCCATGCCCTTGATGACCGGAGCAACCATTAGAAAGGAGTCCCCCCCCCCCCAACTCCCTCCGGGGACAACAGAATGACCAGAGTAGGTCCTCCTGACAACAGAATGACCAGAGTAGGTCCTCCTGACAACAGAATGAACAGAGTAGGTCCTCCTGACAACAGAATGAACAGAGTAGGTCCTCCTGACAACAGAATGAACAGAGTAGGTCCTCCTGACAACAGAATGAACAGAGTAGGTCCTCCTGACAACAGAATGAACAGAGTAGGTCCTCCTGACAACAGAATGACCAGAGTAGGTCCTCCTGACAACAGAATGAACAGAGTAGGTCCTCCTGACAACAGAATGAACAGAGTAGGTCCTCCTGACAACAGAATGAACAGAGTAGGTCCTCATGACAACAGAATTAACAGTGTAGGTCCTCCTGACAACAGAATGACCAGAGTAGGTTCTCCAGCCATATGATCACAGTGTAGGTTCACAATATCATAGAGAGGATGACTTAGCACCTACAGTTTCTAGTTTGTCTACATGCAACTTTTACACACAAAAAAAGGAAAACAAACACAACCTATTCCATTCCAATTATTCTTATTTTTTACCACAATTTTACCTGGTAAATATGAATGAGAACAGTCTCGTTTTCTCATTGAAGCATTGTTTCATGGGTATGCTAGTCATCAGCTGGGACCAGAGAAACTAAAGTGTCCAAATAAACATCACAGAAGCAAAGACCAAATACAAATTGAATTTAAAACCTGCCCCAGAAGGCATCTGCTCCCAATTTATGAATAGATAGAGAAGGAAAAATACAGGGTTAGAAAGAGAGAGGTGGAGAAGGAGAAATGACAAGAGGTTGAGATAGCAGGCGAATACCATAATGTACCTATTTATCAGTACCAACACGCTTCACCTATAATGAAAGGATCAGGCAAATATTTCTTAATATGCCCCAAACAGCAGGCCACTTCTTGTGTACTACATTGCTTTAAAGGTGTGGGAGGGAATTGAGAGCAGTTCAGAGAAAGTAATCGTATGCTGGGTCAAAGCCTACTCAAGGTCTGAAGGTGACCATAAACAAGCAGTCATTTATGTCCTGCTTGTGGTCAATCAGTGCTCAGCGACAGGAGCCAAGGCCAAACACTAAAGGCCTTGTATGACCTAAAATAGTAGACATGTAGCCTAATTTAACTTGTGAAAGATTGACCTTTCATGTGCCACAAACACAGCCAGACTCGATGCTCTCATGTCTTTGTCAGACAAATTCAGAAACTTCACGCGTTCTTCCAAACCAATCACAGCATCCAGTCAGAACAGGGCACCTTGGGTGCATCCGCCCACATTCCCACATGGCTGATTCTTATTGGAGAAAGCATCAGTCAGTAAAGCAGCTCCCGCCCCTGTTTTCTTATATTATTTATTATGTAGTATGTTTTTGATGCTGTCAGGTCAAAAAGACAGGGTTCTACATAGATTATATGACAGGCAATAACATTTTATAAATAAACAGTACGACGTACATACTACTCTCCAACGGATTCTCGATTATAACACCTGAAATTACAACCAGGTTCACGATGACCGCCATTGTGTTCTCAGTGAAAAGAGACACATCTCACTCTTCAGCCTTCAGCCACCATCATCATCACATGCATTTCCATTGTAAGTGAGCAGTCTGTCATCCAGTCAGCATTGTGCATTAGTACCTCCAGTAGATGAGGTCTGCCTGCTGCCGTCGGTTGAAGGTGGTGTGTTGTACCAGCGTGGGTGGAGGTAATTAAAGCACCAGGAAACATTCTGAATCACCACACAATGTTATAATACAGGACGGCGTGATCTGTCAAGCCCTGATACTAACCACCCCCAGGCTTCATGTTGTCCTGTGTGGGCTTGACAGATCAGCAGCACACACAGCAACAGACATACAGACACATACAGAGAAACACATACACACAGCAACAGACATAAAGACACACACAGACACACACGCACACACACACAAACACAGCAACAGACATAAAGACACACACAGACACACACACACATGCACACCTACACAAACACAGCAACAGACACACACAGACAAACCCACACACACAGCAACAGACATAAAGACACACAGAGAGACACACACACACTGTATATATCCTGTAGGATGGTCTGATTATTGTATATACCCTGTAGGATGATCTGATTGTTGTATATATCCTGTAGGATGGTCTGATTACTGTAAATATGCTGTAGGATGATCTGATCATTGTATATATCCTGTGGGATGGTCTGATTACTGTATATTCCCTGTAGGATGATCTGATTACTGTATATATCCTTTAGGATGATCTGATTACTGTATATATCCTGTGGGATGATCTGATTACTGTAAATATCCTGTAGGATGATCTGATTACTGTAAATATCCTGTGGGATGGTCTGATTACAGTATATATCCTGTAGGATGATCTGATTACTGTATATATCCAGTAGGATGATCTGATTACAGTATATAGCCTGTAGGATGATCTGATTACTGTAAATATCCTGTAGGATGATCTGATTACTGTATATATCCTGTGGGATGATCTGATTACTGTAAATATCATGTGGGATGATCTGATTACTGTAAATATCCTGTGGGATGGTCTGATTACAGTATATATCCTGTAGGATGATCTGATTACTGTATATATCCAGTAGGATGATCTGATTACTGTATATATCCTGTAGGATGATCTGATTACTGTAAATATCCTGTAAGATGGTCTGATGTGAACCTGGAGCAGCAACTGCATCCCTGTAATAGACTATAGGTTTTCTCATGACAAATCCTCAGGCTCACGTAGTAAAGCAACATCAGAGACAGCTAGCTCATAGTTCCTTCTCTCTTTTCACTCACATCATTCTTTGAGTGGAGGGGGGATGCAGAAAACAGAGGGGGGGGGTCGTGGGGGAAGAGCAAGAGAGAGGCAAAAAGAGAGAAATGTAAATAGAGGAAGAGACTCAGAGATATGAAGTGAAAGAGTGACATATGGAGGAGAAACAGCCGAGAGACAGGGAGGGACTTGGGCCCTGCTAGCCTGTAACACAAGCCACATGTGTCTGAAACACTGTCAAAGACCCAGAGTTATCCTCTTCATTTTCAGGAGTAAATATTTTCTCCGGTGTGAAGGTAACTAGAACCAGCCGCCGCTGGCTGAGGGGAGACACACTGGCGGCATCCCAGCTGGCACCCTATTTTCATTCCCTAGCGCACTACTCCGTACCCAAGGCCTATGAGCCATGGTCCCAAGTAGTCTGCTGTGTAGGGAATAGGGCGCCATGAGGAGACACTTTCCCTTGCTGTTATTCTGACACCAGGGTTACGAGAGGAGAGGAAAACGAAGGCAGCATAAAGCTCTGGCTTCTGCAATACTCACGATGAAAGAATGAAGCTGGATGATATGAAAGACCACCGTGCTAACTCAACTGGGCTCCTCCCGGGCCGGAGCTGGCATACTGGGGCTTTTCCATCCGCCGGGCACCGACCGGCAACACCAGCATCTGCCATGGGTTTCAATGGTAGTTCCTTTGGTTTAGTCTTCCGCTACCAGCCTGTGTTCTTGTGTTCCGCTACACAGCCCTTTGAAGACTGAGCGCGGGTACTAGCCATGACGTTGTGGAACCACTTGTGTGCAATGTACGTTAGCGTGCAAAACCAGCTACCGAGTATATTTTGAAAGGACGTTTTGAGAAAAATAGAAGCATTCTGGATTTTTCCTCCAGAAGTCTGTCGTGTGTGATTGCATAGGCATTTGTTGTCTGCGCCTGAATTTGTCATTGAAACATATATTCTTCTCTGGAAATCCATCATCTGACTGTTTCTGTTTAAACTTTAACCAGTGCTGTTACATTTCTATGATCAATGTATTTTGGTTCTGTTTGTTCTGCTTCTATGACCTTTGATTGGTTTCATAGGTGTCTAGTTTAGTTTTCACCTGTATCTTGTTTGCTCTTCATCATGTCCCTATTTAAGTTCCTCCTGTCCTGGTGTTTCTTGTCAGTCACAGTTTTGTGTGATGTTCCCGTTTCGAGGCTTCCTCTTGGAGAATGTTATTGAAACAGGCTTTCATTTTCAATGCCTCTGCTGAACTGATGTAGCTGTGTAACTGGGAAAAGGGTTAGGAGTTCTTACATCTTCATTCTTTTTTTCATTCTGGACCAACAGATCAGTTCTTTTAGAGAAGAGGTCAATTTCATTCCCACTACTGTTTCTGTTAAATGGTGTTCTTCTATGGTTTTCGCTTGTGTCCTTGAACTGGTTCTAACCCCTGGTTTGTAATTCCAGATTCTGGAGGATGATGTCTTCTGTCCCTCAGGTAGCCCGGGGAGACAGAGCTGTCCAGGACTGAATCTCTCCAGATATCCTGTACAGCCTAAACAAACCCTTCCTCTCACAGGGTGGAAAAAACAAACGATCCGCTGCATGCCGTTCATAGTTACTCCTCTTTCTCTCTCTTTGTTTTTCTCTCTCGCAGTTCATCTCTTTCTCTCTCTTTCCGGCTCACTTTTCTGGCATGATGAACATTTTACCAAATAGTACAATTAAATAAAATATGAACCTACAACGAAAGTCGTAAGGCAATTAGTAGAACAATAATAAAAAGTGTGTGTGTGTGTGGGGGGGGGGGCACTAAAAAAATAACATTGGCAAGAGGGTAGCTGGTTTCCGACACTGCCCCTCATTTGGTGTCAGGAATGTATGCAGGGAATGGCTAATGCCCAGTATGCTGTGTCTTCCTCTTTGTGAATGGGGGCCTATTCTCACAAGGCCATGAAACATTGAGTAATTCTCACAGTTTCCGGGGAAAATTTCACTCTCATCATTTATATTTCTGACAGCATTTACTAGGAAATGCTGTTCTGTCTCGTGCTTCTGTGGTAAACTTATTGCAGAGCACTTCCTCAACAGGGAACAAGGTTTTCATGTGTCCATCCTTCTCAATAAGAGGCCTACTGGTTCACACAGCTGATATCATACATGTACATATATACACACACACACACAATCACAACTTCAATTTACCGCTTCTACTAAATTACAGGAGGAGAGGGGCTAATTAGTATCTCACAGGAGGAGGAGAGGGACTGATTTGTATCCTACAGGAGGAGAGAGGCTGAGTTGTATCCAACAGGAGGAGATAGGCTGAGTTGCATCCAACAGGAGGAGATAGGCTGAGTTGTATCCAACAGGAGGAGATAGGCTGAGTTGCATCCAACAGGAGGAGATAGGCTGAGTTGCATCCAACAGGAGGAGATAGGCTGAGTTGTATCCAACAGGAGGAGAGAGGTTGAGTTATATCCAACAGTAGGAGAAGGGCTGAGTTGTATCCAACAGGAGGAGAGAGGTTGAGTTATATCCAACAGTAGGAGAAGGACTGAGTTGTATCCAACAGGAGGAGAAGGGCTGAGTTGTATCCAACAGTAGGAGAAGGGCTGAGTTGTATCCAACAGGAGGAGAAGGGCTGAGTTGTATCCAACAGGAGGAGAGAGGTTGAGTTATATCCAACAGGAGGAGAAGGACTGAGTTGTATCCAACAGGAGGAGAAGGGCTGAGTTGTATCCAACAGGAGGAGAGAGGTTGAGTTATATCCAACAGGAGGAGAAGGGCTGAGTTGTATCCAACAGGAGGAGAGAGGCTGAGTTGTATCCAACAGGAGGAGAGAGGCTGAGTTGTATCCAACAGGAGGAGAGAGGCTGAGTTGTATCCAACAGGAGGAGAAGGGCTGAGTTGTATCCAACAGTAGGAGAAGGGCTGAGTTGTATCCAACAGGAGGAGAGAGGCTGAGTTGTATCCAACAGGAGGAGAAGGACTGAGTTGTATCCAACAGGAGGAGAGAGGCTGAGTTGTATCCAACAGGAGGAGAAGGGTTGAGTTGTATCCAACAGGAGGAGAAGGACTGAGTTGTATCCAACAGGGGGAGAAGGGCTGAGTTGTATCCAACAGGAGGAGAAGGGCTGAGTTGTATCCAACAGGAGGAGAAGGGTTGAGTTGTATCCAACAGTAGGAGAAGGGCTGAGTTGTATCCAACAGGAGGAGAAGGACTGAGTTGTATCCAACAGGAGGAGAAGGGTTGAGTTGTATCCAACAGGAGGAGAGAGGCTGAGTTGTATCCAACAGGAGGAGAGAGGCTGAGTTGTATCCAACAGTAGGAGAAGGGCTGAGTTGTATCCAACAGGAGGAGAAGGACTGAGTTGTATCCAACAGTAGGAGAAGGGCTGAGTTGTATCCAACAGGAGGAGAAGGGCTGAGTTGTATCCAACAGGAGGAGAAGGGTTGAGTTGTATCCAACAGGAGGAGAGAGGCTGAGTTGTATCCAACAGTAGGAGAAGGGCTGAGTTGTATCCAACAGGAGGAGAAGGACTGAGTTGTATCCAACAGGAGGAGAAGGGTTGAGTTGTATCCAACAGGGGGAGAAGGACTGGGTAAAATACCAAAGGTGTTTGGTTGACAGTGGCTGTTACAGTGTTTTGGTTGAAACCACTCCCCCCCGGAATTTGCCACAGTTTTGACACAGTAGTGAAAGTAGCGCTGCATGAGTGTATTATTATTGAAGCAGGTGTTTTCAAAGCAAGTGATTAATCACGAAGCAAAAATTCATGTTGTGAAACTCATCAGCCAAATATAGTAAGAGTTTGCAGCTGACATCTGTCAGATGATATCTTGGAAACCCAGAAACAGCAGCTTTCGAGTCTTGTGTGTTGATGTGACTCTGGTGGGTTTCGATGGTAAAATAATGATTCTGCTCTGTTCTGTCCATCCACACAGCGGGCGACTCACAAACAGCACTTCATTCCTTATGTAGTGCATTCATTTTGGCCACGGGGAACAGTCCTCTGGGAAACAGAGGAAAGGATGTGATTTGCGGCCTAGACGATCTGTGTGGTCTGTGTGATCTGTATGAGTCAGAGGCGTTAATAAAAGGGAACTGTTACTAAAAGAACATATTTAAATTTCAAATTTCAACAGCATTTCAAAGACTGCTCTGTTAACTTTTAGGGGAATTGGCGTAACCCCATTTACCAGCTGCAGGACAAAAGCTCCAGTGGCAGAAAGATGACTCAAAGGACAAATGGGTGTTAGGAATGTGTGTTTTTCTCAGACCTCCGTCATTACACAGAATGTGATATTATGGCGTGGACTTGTCGTGGGTGACGGCCAACTAGCACACATCCCTGGGATCTGTCGTGCCAGACTACAGGAGGCGCACACATAACTCGGTGGAGCCCAGTAGAGGGCCAACAATGTGGATAGGACAATGTTACGTGCTCCATGTAGCCTACCCAGCCACTGATAAAGAACAAGCCCGGTGCCTTTAACACGACAACGTGTGTTTGTGAGCTGAGTGAAGCCAGGCCTCAGGCTGTACTGCAGAGTGGGTGACCACCAATTGATGCAGAGTACAGAAGACATTGCTGGTATAGCAGCTATGCAGAGCAATGAGTGCAAAAAAAACCAAGACACTGGTGTCATACGATGGTGCCAGTGTTTTGGGTTGGAAGCATTCACTCTATGACGGCAGAGACACATGTACATTTGGAGGAGTGCTGACCAGGGTAATTCGGTAACGGTCAATTCAGAAAGCAGACCAACGTTTTCCTAACCGTGTTTTCACTGTTTGATGAAAATTGTAGTGAGCTTCTGTGCTGATCAAAGCCAGCACAGACCATGGGCTGGAGGAGAGGCACTGTGTGTGTTTGTGTGTGTTTGTTTGTGGGTTTGTGTGTGGGCGTGTGTGTGGGGCGTGTATCTTTTAGTAACATAAGCCTGTGAGGCACCTGTCAATAAACGTCATTTGTTTACCATGAATTCATGTTAGACAAATACACTTTTCTGCCAACCGGATGAACGCATGTCTGCTCTTTGTTGACAGTCGTTAACTATACAATGTCCTGGCTAGTCAACTGAAACACCAAGGTTATACCCTCATTAACCACATCTGACATCTGCCGGCCTCGTCCACCCTCTTCCGATTTCCACTACTTGTTTCCCAAATGGTACCCTAGTCCCTATGTAGTCAAATGGGCCCTTGTTCAAAAGTAGTGCTCTTCATAGGGATTGGTGTGTCTTTTGGAACGCAGGGCTTGTTGTGTTCTGTTTTGGTGTTAGCACAGGTGCGTTGGTCAGGTTTGAGTAGAGCGGGCCTTCTGAAAACTGAGACAAATTCTCCCAGTTTGGGTCTAGATCTTCAATAGAGATCTGGTTTAAATGATGGACCAAATCTCTACAGAAGTGTTACTGGTTATATCTCCTGAACATGGGATGATATTAAAAAGCTAAACTACTGTGGCCATGTTGTGATGCAGGTTTAAAGCTCAGCGTGGCTAGCAAAGCTTCTTCTGGTTATACAGCATTTAAGGTACATCACAAGCCAAGCTGCGTTCCTACCATCCAGAAAGATACAACTAATTCAAACCACTTGACCTTTCCACAAAACTCCTTGACCTTTCCACAAAACTGCTTGACCTTTCCATAAAACAGCTTGACCTTTCCACACAACTGAATAGCGGCTGGTTTGTTATGGAAGATTGGGATAATTAGTCTACGTGAACTTCCAAGAAAGCACAGAAGAAATTTGACATTTGTAATTATCCAGAAATTCTGTCATTTTCAGAGTTTGGGAGGGACTTCTGGTAGGGCATGTGAAAGAAGGAGGGCAGTGTGACTGTTTGATCATTCCGGCTGTATTTCTGTATTTCTTTCTTTAGGTGAGCTGGTGTCTAGTGGAGTAGAACAATTATAGAGAGTAAAAGAAATGGCTGCACAGTTCAAACCCTGAAGAAGACAGCAGGTCTGTCGGAACGTTGGTATTTCATTATTCCATCGGAGTATGCTAATGTGCAGGTATTAATTGTCCATAATATTAAGAGACCAAACATTTCAAAAGGGTGCCCAATCTGATAATCAATCAGATTGTTTTAGTTCTTCTTATTAGTAGTATTTTAGTTCATGTGTTTACTTTTTTTGGATCCAATTCACAATTATCAACTTGCCTCATTGCAACAACTCCACAATGGCTTCTGACTGTTTACCGTTGAGATCGATCCTTCTACTTTGTCTTGCCTTACGTTTGTGGTTGTTGTCACACGGCTCGCTCAACCAGGAAATATCTGCTGACACAAACGCACTGGAGAAGAGTGACTAACCACTAGGAGTTGCCAGAGCACGATGAGAGAAGGCCAGAGCACGTTGAGACAAGACCAAAGCATGATGAGGCAAGGTCAGAGCACGTTGAGGCAAGGCCAGAGCATGATGAGAGAAGGCCAGAGAACGTTGAGGCAAGGCCAGAGCACGTTGAGACAAGACCAAAGCACATTAAGACAAGGTTAGAGCACGTTGAGACAAGGCCGGAGCACGTTGAGGCAAGGCCAGAGCACGTTGAGGCAAGGCCAGAGCACGTTGAGGCAAGGTCAGAGCATGTTGAGGCAAGACCAGAGCACATTGAGGCAAGGCCAGAGCACGTTGAGGCAAGGTCAGAGCATGTTGAGGCAAGGCCAGAGCACGATGAGAGAAGGCCAGAGCAGGCGAAGACTTCAAGCATGTCGGCCGCCGACAGCAAGGATTCCAGCACAGTGTGGGATTCTTTTGAGTACATAGCAGTGTCCGACAAATCTAAGTGTCTTGTCGTCAAAGGATCTCAAGTTTGTGGCCTAAAAGGGAAAAACCCTAAAAAACTAAAAGAAATGTTGGACTGTGAGAAGTCAAGCAACATCAGACCATGCATCTCTGAAATAGCATGGACCAGTCACTGAGGCTTGTTGGACAGCAAAGTTTAACTAGCTGTCTCAAATGGATTCGGAAAACTGTCCCACTAGGATCCCTGCATACCTCAAGTGTAAGGATGCCCTAGTAGACATGTTCATTCAGATGGCTCTCCACCAGGCTATGTGAGTCGCCAGAATAAAATTTTCTGGGTTTTGCACAATTGTTTTCTTCACTCATGCAAAGGATAGCTTTGCAATGCTATTCCTAAAAGGAATGAGGTTCCTAAAATCTGTAATAAAATCTTTATCATGCAAATCAGAAAAAGCTTCCGTTACCTGATCTATTTACCATACATTAACTACAAACATTACACACAACAAGCAATTTTTCCCAAAATATATGAATACAAATCTAAAATAAAAGTGAATTACTAAATAAAAATAGAAACTACAGTAGAATTCATCACAAAACTAAAACATGTTGAGACAAGGCCAGAGCATGTTGAGACAAAGCCAGAGCATGTTGAGACAAGGCCAGCGCATGTTGAGACAAGGCCAGAGCATGTTGAGACAAGACCAGAGCATGTTGAGACAAGGCCAGTGCATGTTGAAACAAAGCCAGCGCATGTTGAGACAAGGCCAGAGCATGTTGAGACAAGGCCAGAGCATGTTGAGACAAGGCCAGTGCATGTTGAAACAAAGCCAGCGCATGTTGAGACAAGGCCAGAGCATGCTGAGACAAGGTCATCGCATGTTGAGACAAGACCAGAGCATGTTGAGACAAGACTATAGCATGTTGAGACAAGAACAGAGCATGTTCAGACAAGATCATAGCATGATGAGACAAGGCCAAAGCACATCAATGCAAAGTGAAGACTTTAAGTTTAGGATACACTCTATATTCTCTAGGTATAGTGTGTGAGGGCAGCCTGTTGGATCTTCATTAGGAGAAAACTGCTCCTTCCTCTGCTCTTTTAAGCCCAGTAAATTCTGTTGCCAGCAGAAAAGCAAGCTAGCTATTTCAAAGTAGATACATTTGAACATAACAGCAAGTTTATGTCTAGGGGCTATTATTAGCCAGCTGAAGCTAGCTGTTGTTGCTCTGTTCCAAAGATTTACAAAAATATGTAAATATCTTTCAACCGCAAAACATAACTTTTTTGGTGTTGCTGGGAATAAGAAGGCGACTACAACTACTTTGTTGAGTAAAAATAATGGTATTGGCCTTGCAAATGATAATGACATTCATGGAATGAGGAATTGCTCACACACACACACACACACACACATACACACACACACACACACACACACACACACATACACCCACACATACACACACACACACACACACACACACACACACACACACACATACACACACACACACACACACACACATTCATTCTCAGAAGGCTGCTATTTGCTTAAGGCAATTTACAGACCAGTTGCACAACAGCTTAACCACTGATGTTCAAAATGGCTTCATTTTCAACAGCACCACAGCTGTAAACAGGCAGTAGAATAACAAGCAGTGACAATTTGTGAAAGCATCTCCTCCCTGGGCAGAACTGTACAGACCCGAAACATAGACACAGAGCCTCTTTACCACCTGACTACAACCCAGTGTTCAGCAATAACATAATTTGTCGGATTTCACAAACAGCTAATAATATGAAACGGGTCACTTTCAAGTGGCACACCGTTCCCTGAGCCTAACCTCAGCTGTCAGACCAAGACCAGTTTACATTATATAATGATATATAATATACAATAATAATAAATAAAATATTGTAAAATTGATAATCATCCGTTTTTACAGATTGCATAGGCATGGGTTATAAGGCTGGCTGAACTCTATAGGATAATCTCAGGGTTCTGTTGATACGGGGGGAACTCATATGCTCTGAGATCATCTTTAAATGCCCCGAGGCAGGCCGTTGAATCTTGGTTCTCCTCTTTGGTGCTTCTGAGTGGGACAGACTGTGGAGCTGGACACGGTTCTAACAGAAAGGGAGTGTCACACAGTCCAGAACAATGCCACTGGATGGACCGGGACTGTTGTGACAGGGACAACTCACTGCTCTGGATGGCGCTGATCACTCTGCCTCTCATTCCGTTGTAGCAGAGTGATGCTATTGGCCCTGCTAGCCTTTACCACAGACCCGATGTCACAGGCCACAAATGCAAAGGCAACATCTCAATCCATGAGCCAGTCTGTGTTCATCGTGAGTCAGACTTGGAGACATGACTTGTCAAAGTGATACCAGCTGTCTCAGCATCAGCTCACATCCACAAGAACATAAAAAGGGAAGTTGGTTTAAAGTTGACAATGCTCTCTCCAAAGTGTTGTTGTTGGGAGATCTCAGTGGAGCCTCGTCAGCCTAACCTCACTGACTGCCTGCTTCCATGTCACAAACATATTTAATGCCGGAGCAGTTACCAATAGTGATGGTCAAACAAGGCTTCATTTGCGTTATTTTAGCAGCAGGATATTATGCTGGCAGCACTCAAATTTTCTTTTTTAAATTAGTAGCCATCATTGAAATTTACAAGCCAATATTGTTAACAATCTAGTCCAGTGTTTTCCAATCCTGGTCCTCTGGACCCAAAGGGGTGCATGTTTTTGTTCACACACCTGATTCAAATGTTACCCTACCACTTATTGACATAATCAACCTATCATCAAGTCTTTAGTTTGAATCAGGTGTGTGAGTGCAGGGGCAAAAACAAAAATGTGCACCCCTTTGGGACCCGAGGACCAAGATTGGGAAACACTGATCTAGTCTGTAAAAAAGACACAAACAACATTGGAACGGACATTAAACATAATGTTCCGACTAGAGTGTTAACTATATTGCCTTATATATTTCAATTATGGCTTTTATTTTGAAAAAGAAAATCTGAGTTAGCACAGCTAGCATAATATCCTGCTGCTAGAAGAATGGTAATGAAGCCTCGAATGGCCATCACTAGTTACCAGCACGCCGAGTACAAAACAAGGAAGCCAAGACCAGGATCCTCACACCAGAACGATCACCCCCCTCTGGCCTTCCACCTCGACTGAGCCCACAGGCTCCCGTGCCTCCACTAGGGGTCGCTGCAGTGCGACGAGGCTGGGCCAACGTATTCAATCACTAAGCATCCCACACACAGCTCTACATCCACACCAAACCTTCCTCTGCTCTTCCTCCCCCGTCTCTGGTCAACTGTCTTCTGGATATTAAATCCTGGATGACATCCAACTTACTCAAACTCAACACCAATAAAACCGAGGTCCTCCTTGTGGCTCCCAAGGCTCTGCCAAAGAAAGCAGGAGATCTCCATATTTCCCTTGATGGTTGCCCCATCTGCCCATCCTCTGAGGTCAGAATTCTAGGTGTCATTTTAGAGTCCACTCTCTCCTTCGAGTCCCTGCCTTGTTCCACCTCCAGGCTTCCTCCAACACCTACTGACACCTTGCGTCTAGACCAATGCAAGGGAGTCCTTCATGGGGTGGCGAGCAAATCCCTTGACAGGCTCCAGTACGTCCATACCTCTGCTGCCAGGGTCCTGGCACGTGGTAAACCCTGGGAACACATCTCACCCACACTGCACCACCTTCACTGGCTCCCTGTTAAGTACCGAGTCAGCTACACAATCCTGCTCCTCCCAAAGCCCTCCAAGGACTGGCCCCCATTTATCTACCAGGTGTCCTCCACACTCCCTCACGTAGTCTCGCTCCTCAGACACTGGCCTTCTCAGCATTCCTAAATCCAGACTGTGTACCAAGGAGGACTGGGCCTTCAGTGTTGTGGCTCCCAGATTGTGGAATGAACATACAACTCGGACTCCATTCATACCTTCAAGAACAGGTTAAAACTCACTTCTTCACCATGGCTTTCCCCTCATAACTTGGTCCACAATCTGCTACACCCGTTTACTCCTGCTGTTTGATTATTTTGTATTGACTTTCTTGTTATTCATTCTTATTGATGTACAGTGTCCTTGGGTTTTTTGAAGGGCGCTTAAAATGCAATATATTGTTATTATTTAATGTCTGGAGAAGAATATATATATATATATATATATAAATACTTTGATGCTGTTGTAACATATTAAAGTATACTTTAATAGTCATTTAATATTTGACAACATACCTTGGTTGCTCATCTCTTGGGCAGCTGCATCCATCATGAATGAAAGCCGATCAGTGACTCAGCCCAAAGCTGGTTAACCGGCTGAAGCTGTGGTCATTATGTAGTGTTATGGTTCACGGCCCCAGGACATATGGTCACTGTGGTGTGCAGTGTAAATGTATGCGCTGTGCTTGTGTGTGTTTGCTGTGCTGGTGTGTGTGTGCTGTGCAGGTGTGTGTGTGTGACTGAATGTCCGTGTGTCTAAATGCCAGGGGTGAAGCATGACTTCTTTAGGGGTATAAAGATCCCAGATCTAAATGTTGTGGTTGGCCAGTGGCGCTGTTTGTGTGTCAGGGGTGTGTGTGCCTGTGTCACAGGACGGTGAATTGTACGGCTGTCCTTCCACGCTTGTTTTGGAAAATGTTTCTGTTGCCATGGCAGCACTATTTGATCTGTCATAATTAACTCAGCCAACCCGTTCCAGCGCTCTGCTTAGCCCGCCTCTTCAAACACAACCTGCTGATTACCCATAATGCCCCCTTTTCTCCTGTCCTTACATGGCTCCGTAATGGAGCCACACAGGACCTGCTAGGGGTCGCCTGGGGGTGGTGAGGGGGGGGGCACAATGATAAGGAAACAACCGTTTTGTTAAACATTATATTTTACACTTCACTCAATTGGAAACCACATAGGCCAATCTCTTGATAAAATGCCTGTGGGAGAGCGATGCCAACCCTTTATATAGTCAGTGTGAACATCCACCTTTCATTTAATTTCTCTTGCTGCCACAGTGAATGCAGGGATTCAAACTCCCGAGAGCCATGAATGGTGACGCTTATTCGAGGTCGTGGGTAGGAGGGGTGGGCCGATGCAGCAGAGTAGACTACTACAAGCTAATGCTGAGATTTTCATATCCAAAAGATGGCCTGTAATTTGGTGTCCCAACCATAAGACCCAACCATTTTCATGTGTTTTGTGGCAGTGAATAGAAAACACTATACAAAATCTTTTACAGATAACTTCACCCCCCCCCTCCCCCCCGCATCACAATCCCTACTAAACACTTCCTCTCTCTCTCTCTCTCTCTCTAACACACATTCTTTCAAGCACACGTCCTCATTCAATGTAAAATATCCCACACAGTTCATGTTAGTTCCCATGGTTACCCCAGAGTTGTCATTGTGTGTATAATAATAACAATAATTATGGATGACAATGATAGTAACGATCAGAAATATAACTGACATGGCCGCCTCCCAAATCACACCCTATTCCTTATTTAGTGCTCTCCTACTGTCCAGCTGTGGTGAAAACTAGTGCGCTACTTAGGGAATAGGGTGTCATCTGTGTTGTCTGAATGAAAGTGACGCTCCTTCCAAAGGCTTTAGCTGTTGTGCCATTTGTCCCTCTCACTCCAACTCCTCCCTGATTGCTGACACGAGCCCCCAAACACTGAACAACCAAACAACTCCTGGATGCCAGGAAACGATCGACACACACACCCGCCTCGGCCGTTGACCAGCTGAACGGGTCCAAGGCCACTAGGCAGGCTGATATCGGGCTGGCACCAATCACGGCCCCATGGAGCCCGGGCCAGTACTAGGGCACAAAATAGGGTGTCATTTGGGATCTGGCCTGTTGGCTGCAGATGTCCGGTCTCTTTATTCCTGACACAGACATGGTGTTATGGGCCTCTGACAGATTGGATCGTCCCACACATTCGGCGTCTCCCCTCCGCACGGCCAGGCCACAGGTCATATCCATCACTGCGGAACAGCCGTTGGGGACACATAGATTGGCATCCGCAGTAGGAAGCCGTGCCCGGGTATCAACTCCCCGCTGTTTCCCAGACAATGCCCTAATTTCAAAGGGCACGGGTTACAGTAGTGCACTACACAGCAAACATGTTGCCATTTGAGACCCGAGCCCCCTTCCCCTGTCCCCACCACCCACACCCTCTGGCTGCTCCCTCTCCCTTTCCACCTAAACTTGTGAACATTCCTCATTCTGAGTGGCTTTATATTTGTGCATGCCACTACGTTTTGGCTAAAGCCATGCTACACATCTTATGACGATGTCTCCCATTGAAAATGAAATGAGAAGTAGATTATGCCTTCTCACTGTTCATTGCAATCACCTCACAGCCCCACCCCCCCCTAAAAAAAGAAGCAACACAACTGAGAAGATTTACAGTGCCATGTGAGAAACGGCTGTTTGAAATGAGGTACCCATTAGTTGATTTATGTAATCGTGGGAATGAAGAACCAGCCACTGTTGCTCAGGGAAGACATCTGACTCCTGACGGTTGGTGCCCAATGTTTCACCTTTAACAGGCAGAAATAAATCAAATGGACCTGAGAAATTATTTAGAGAACCACATTCATATTGGCAATGAGCAAATACACCCACGCAACACGCATGCACACACGCAGGAGCTTCCCACGAAGACCAGTTTTAACATGTCTGTAGCAACTTCAGTTACAAAATCATGATGACTTAAAAAACATTTCACAAGCATTAGACTAAGTTGTCTATTTCTTGTTGTTAGAATGTTTATACGCGTGTTGATGCAGAAAGGATGGGTCATGTTCTTCAACCTTCACTTTGACAGTGTGCAGGGTTGTGAGAGTGTCCTATATTATGTACATTTTCACTCAAACGTCTAGTTACAAAGATGCATCAGGTGTGAATTACATTGTCATTTATGCAATTTACACACAACATCTTGGGGTAATTTGTCCGTGAATTAAAAAATTCCTACTAAGGTTACCATTAAATGTGTTTATTACTTACAAACAAACTGTCTTATTATAATTTTCTGTTAATAATTTTTTAATTTTTAAATATGTCTTAAGGATGCATTCACCAACGAACCATCATTTACACTAATGGTATTCAAATTAGCACAAGTTAACTTGTGAAGTTACGATACTGTTGCTTAAATACATAAATAAAATAATAGTAATGAAATAGATCCTAATCTAAGTAGCACAAGAGCATAATGTTTGGGTCAAATGTCAGTTTTGCAAGAATTACTCTGTTCACACAAACAGATATTTGGACACCCACAAGTCACACGCACACACACACGCACACACGCACGCAAACGCACGCACACACACGCACACGCACGCACACGCACACACAAACATACTCCTGTGTTGTCAGACATCAGTCCAGAGAATGTAGCTGAGTTCAGAGTTCCTAGAATGCCAATAACACCAGTCAGAGAGGAGGCCAAGAGGGAGAGAGGCCAGGCAGAGAGGAGGCCAAGAGGGAGGGAGGCTAGGAAGGGAGGAGTGCAGGAGGGGAGGCCAGGCAGGGAGGAGGCCAGTAGGGGAGGCCAGGTATGGAGGAGGCCAGTAGGGGAGGCCAGGCAGAAAGGAGGACCAGGAGGGGAGGCCAGGCAGGGAGGAGGACCATGAGGGGAGGTCAGGCAGGGAAGAGGCCAGTAGGGGAGGCCAGGCAGAAAGGAGGACTAGGACGGGAGGACAGGCAGAGAGGAGGACCAGGAGCGGAGGCTAGGCAGGGAGGCCAGACAGAAAGGAGTCCAGTAGGGGAGGCCAGACAGGGAGGAGTCCAGTAGGGGAGGCCAGACAGGGAGGATAGTCACCTAAAATTTGAGGCACATAAAATAAATTAAAAAGTAGCTTTTTATCATTTAATAAATATTGTTAAGGTGCAACCCTTTCTCCGTCAGGCCAGAACTAAGAGAGCAATGCATGCGTTTATCACTAGCAGACTTGTCTACTGTAATGCTCTCATGTCTGGTCTTCCCAAAAAAAACATTAACTGACTCCAAATGATTCTGAATGCTAGCAGCACGAGTGCTAACAAAGACCAGAAGGAGAGCAGACATTAGACCTATTTTAAAATCAATGCATTGGTTGCCAATTAGTTTTAGAATAGATTAAACATTTCCTGTGTTGATTTTTAAAGCACTGAACAGACAGGCGCCCAAATACGTATCAGATTTGCTTTTAAGGTTTGTTCCTGGTAGGTCCCAGTAAGGCAAAGACATTTGGTGAAGCTGCTTTTAGCCATTATGGACCTGTCCTCTGAAACAGCTTGCCAAACGTACTTAAAGGTACTTTTGAGCCATGCATTTGCGTAGGGCGTTTCATTGTTTTTTCACCATTTTACTTTTATTGTTTTGTTAAGCATATTGAAATGCATTTGATTGTAGAAAAAGGGCTATATAAATAAAGTTTAATTGATTGACCAGGAGGAGGGCCGTGTGGGGTGGAGGTCAGGTGGGAAGGTGTGTGAGAACAGCTAACACAAGCGAGAATGTGGTGCTGTTGTGTGTGTGAGTGTGTTAAAAGGGAACACAGATGTTCACTCTGAGGGTGACCCTCCTCCCTGCATGTTAATGACTCTGAGTGACTCACTCTACCCCCCCCCCCCACACACACACACTGTATTAATATTTAACACATTGAACTGGAAGGTTACAGCACACTACAGAGACACTAGCTTTTCCATAGAGGTCTGGTATTTTGAGAGGAAAGAAGAGAGGTTTAACCTCTAATGACGCCTCATACAGGTGGTATAACCTCTAATGATGTCTCATAGAGGTGTTATAACCTCTAAAGATGCCACATACAGTTGGTGTAACCTCTTATGATGCCTCATATATCTTATGATACTTCAGAGAGTGCATAAAGTACATATAATGTATCATAATTTATATAAACTGCTCCAAAAACCTGTGTATCCAAAGAACTTGCGTTAATTTCATCACAGCAACTCATAATGTGACTCAGTAGTGTGTGTGGCCCCCACGTGCCTGTATGCACTCCCGACTATGTCTGGGCATGCTCCTGATGAGATGGTGGATGGTGTCCTGGGGGATCTCCTCCCAGACCTGGATCAGGGCATCAGTGAGCTCCTAGACAGCCTGTGGCACTACTTGGTGGTGTTGGATGTACTGATACATAACGTCCCAGAGGTTCTCAATTGGATTCAGGTCTGGGGAACGTGAGGGTCAGTCAATGGCGTCAAGGCCTTCATCATCCAGGAACTCCCTACACACTCTGGCCACATGAGGCTGAGCACTGTCCTGCACGAGGAGGAACCCAGAGCCCACCAGCACCAGCGGCCTGAGAATTTCATCCCTGTACCTAACAGCAGTCAGGGTACTGTTGGCTAGTACATGGAGGTCACCCTCCAAGGATGTGCTTCCCCAGACCATCACTGACCAATCGCCAAGTCGGTCATGCTGGATGATGTTGCAGGCAGCACAACGTTCACCATGGCTTCTCCAGACTCGTTCACCTCTGTCACATGTGCTCAGTGTGAACATCAGGGCACGTTACCTGATGCACGTTACATGATAATTAATCAAATCACACAATGTATATTTACCATCTCGTCATTCATTCAATTTGACTGGTTTGGATTCCTCCCCGACCAACCAGACACAGAGAGACAGACAGACGCAGAGACAGAAAGACCCAAGCAGAAAGACAGACACAAAGACACAGACAGAGAGAAAGACAGACAGTCTATGGGTCTGCTGGAGAGGAAAGTAGTCCCTTGTTCTCCTTCGGGTGGTAACTGACCACAGATGACCATGGTGCAGTGCAGCCATGAGACCACATGTTTTGCCTCCAAGCCTCTCAGAGGCCCTTTCCTGAGGTGTGGGCCCTTTAATCAAGGAGCAGCTCCGTCTTGTGTTGGCTAGATGGAATAGCACCTATGCAGGGAGCAGGAAGTGGCGTGGAGGAGGTATTAGCTCTATGAGGGAAGGAGAGATTCTGAGGGAAGGAGAGATTATTTCAGTCACCTGGGCAGCAGGGCTGGATTCATTAAGAGGAACGTTTGACTATACCTTCAACGGTGCAAAAAGAAACTCCCAGCTTTAGTTTCATGAAGAGTTGCTATGTTCAGCCTTCAGATGACGTGCCACTGGGCCAAGATCCACTGTCTAGCCTGGTTCCAGATGTGTTTGTGCTGTCCTGCCAACCATGGGAATGGGCTGCACAAGCCATCTACTGAGCAGGGATGTCTGCTCCATGTTAAAAACTGTTCCAAGTCTATCATGAGTCAGACCTGACATCTATTCATCTGGACGTACTCTGTAACACACTTTTACAAACACACCCTCTGAGAGAAACAGCCTGATATATAGAGTGATGCAACATCGCCGAGATGAAAAAGACCTGGATGAGGACCTCCAAGGGGAGTTCAGATGTTAATGCATGAAAACACACACACACACACACATACAAAACACAAACACATACAGTTTGAATGGTGTGTTACATATCACACTAAACCTGCACAGCCTGTACAGCTATGAGTCATCCCCATAAGTGAGTGTGTGTGTGAGTCAGACAGAGAGCGAAAGGTTATCATCAGAGACGAAGCTCCTCCTCCTCATTCATTTAAACAAAGGGCGTGGTGGAGGGCCGGTCACCCAAGCCACGCCCACATCCCAAATGGCACCCTATGGCCAATGGCCTCTGGTGAGCTGTGCACTAAGCAGTAGGGACTAGGGTGCTACTTGGAGCGCAGGCCTATGACAGCGTTGTCCCAGGGGTCAGGGGAGGGCTCCAGAGTCCCTCCTCGGTTCTGAGTCACCGTACCGGGCTCCTCGTTGCCGCCGGGCGGTCCCTGGATCACCACACCACATGACATCCATTACTCACGCCGCCCATGATACGGCTGCAGAATAAACCTTCACCAAAACACACACATGCAGATCTGATTGGATCGTTCCAACTGCAGTGTCATTTGCCACTCATAACTTCCTGCTCTTAATGTACCCCCCCCCCCCCCACCGTGAGATTTCTTGCATTTTTCACATACAATTTGGTAACGTCTTTTATTGGGTTGTTATCACCACTTGGTGCAGCCATCATTTGTTTGAAGGGCTGCCCAACCCGGTCCTGAAGTTCTGCTGTTTTGTTTCCTCTCCAACTCCAGCTGTGACTAACCTTACCTTTACATCCAGCTACTTATTACAATCAGATGTGCTTGATTAGGGTTAGAGGGGGAAAAAAACTCCAGGACGGTAGCTCTCCAGGAACAGGGTTGGAGGAAACTTCCAGGATGGAAGCTCTCCAGAAACAGGGTTGTGCTAACCTGGTCTAATAGTTAATCAACCATGCAATCATCTGGTTAAATGAGTTACCGTTCCCCTTTGTGGAAGTCATACTCTTTCAATACAGAAACAGTGGGACAGTAATGTGACACATGACAAGAGTAGAATGCACGGCAGTCACCATAATTATGTTCTGGCATGACCGGAAGAGAAATACCAGGCTACCTCAGTGACTATGCAGTATCTATTTGAACCAGGCTAGTTCAGTGACTATGCAGTATGCATTTGAACCAGGCTAGTTCAGTGACTATGCAGTATCTATTTGAACCAGGCTAATTCAGTGACTCTGCAGTATGTATTTGAACCAGGCTAGTTCAGTGACTACGCAGTATGTATTTGAACCAGGCTAGTTCAGTAACTACGCAGTATGTATTTGAACCAGGCTAGTTCAGTGACTACGCAGTATGTATTTGAACCAGGCTAGTTCAGTGACTACGCAGTATGTATTTGAACCAGGCTAGTTCAGTGACTACGCAGTATGTATTTGAACCAGGCTAGTTCAGTGACTACGCAGTATGTATTTGAACCAGGCTAGTTCAGTGACTACGCAGTATCTATTGGAACCAGGCTAGTTCAGTGACTACGCAGTATGTATGTTAACCAGGCTAGTTCAGTGACTACGCAGTATGTATGTTAACCAGGCTAGTTCAGTGACTACGCAGTATGTATGTTAACCAGGCTAGTTCAGTGACTACGCAGTATGTATGTTAACCAGGCTAGTTCAGTGACTACGCAGTATGTATTTGAACCAGGCTAGTTCAGTGACTACGCAGTATCTATTTGAACCAGGCTAGTTCAGTGACTACGCAGTATCTATTTGAACCAGGCTAGTTCAGTGACTACGCAGTATGTATTTGAACCAGGCTAGTTCAGTGACTACGCAGTATGCATTTGAACCAGGCTAGTTCAGTGACTACGCAGTATGCATTTGAACCAGGCTAGTTCAGTGACTACGCAGTATGTATTTGAACCAGGCTAGTTCAGTGACTACGCAGTATGTATTTGAACCAGGCTAGTTCAGTGACTACGCAGTATGTATTTGAACCAGGCTAGTTCAGTGACTACGCAGTATGTATTTGAACCAGGCTAGTTCAGTGACTACGCAGTATGTATTTGAACCAGGCTAGTTCAGTGACTACGCAGTATGTATTTGAATCAGGCTAGTTCAGTGACTACGCAGTATGTATTTGAACCAGGCTAGTTCAGTGACTACGCAGTATGTATTTGAACCAGGCTAGTTCAGTGACTACGCAGTATGTATTTGAACCAGGCTAGTTCAGTGACTACGCAGTATGTATTTGAACCAGGCTAGTTCAGTGACTACGCAGTATGTATTTGAACCAGGCTAGTTCAGTGACTACGCAGTATGTATTTGAACCAGGCTAGTTCAGTGACTACGCAGTATGTATTTGAACCAGGCTAGTTCAGTGACTATGCAGTATGTATTTGAACCAGGCTGGCCCAGTAAATGTTAAACATGGGCGTCCTTAGAGAAACACTATGTACTAATCATATGAAATCTGCTACCGACTAAAATGCAGAACATTGCAAGGTAATAATAACTCTTTTGATTTGTGTTTGAATTAAATTGTTGAATTCTTTGGAATGACTTTATTCCATAAAAAAATTAAAACAGTTAACTATTCTGCAAGGCTTAACAGACAACATTACCACAAAACCAAATATACAGTACATTTGGCACTTTCATATTTAAAAAAAGTTGGTACATTAATACTGTCACATTACAAATGGTTATACGTTAATAATGCCACATTTCAAAGGCTGAGGCATACAACCCTTTAATCAGTTTGCATTTAAAGCTTTCAATGAATTGGATATTAAAATGTTTGTTATGTAAACTAAATAATTAGCCAAAATAACTACAATTCACCATGGCTGCTGTGATAAAATAAATGTACAGAAATATTATGTACACTTCCAAAATGACACCTACATCCCCAAAACCTACTGCCAAACCTTAGACCAGACAATCTACTGTCCCTAGTTTATCGTCCTGAGGCGCCAGTAGTGACAAGATAGTCCTGTGATCCTATAGTGACTATACAGTCCTGTGATCTTACGGTAAGTACATAGTCCTGTGATCCTATAGTGACTATACAGTCCTGTGATCTTATGGTAAGTACATAGTCCTGTGATCCTATAGTGACTATACAGACCTGAGGTCTTACGGTAAGTACATAGTCCTGTGGTTGCTGGTCAGAAGGGCGCCAGGCAGGGAACAGGGAATCATATGGAAAGGTTGTATGAACATCAGTTAATGGCCACAAAGAATACACTGTATTCTATAGTTCAATGATGAATGAAAAGATACACAGCTAAAGAGCTCTATTCATCTTCCTCATCTGTAACATCTTCAAGATCATCTTCCTCTTCCTCTTCGTCATCTTCATCTTCTTCCTCTCGTCTCCTTTGTCTGCTTGGTGTCCTCGATTGCTATACAAAGCAGCCAGCCCTTAAGTAAATATGCTAACCAACATTCAAATGACTATGACAAATATAAATAAAACTGGTTAGCATGTGTCTGCACAAAATAGAAACATAATGCACAAATAGTGCACTAGTTTTGACCGGGGGCCACATGAGTAATTTTCCATTTATTTTAGAACAAATAAACTGGCCTCAACCTCATACCAGGAGAGCAACTCAACCGTGTACCAGGAGATGATTGAGCTGGAGCTTGCTTCATTTTGACTGTGTCCCTACTACCAACACTGCGTTACAGCAGACTGTGGCCACAAACCGAATAAACCACCAACAACCAAAAGGAATCAGTCTTGAACCTGAGAAATTACCCTTATCAGCTCCGTGTCTCACCTGTAAGGTCCCAGGTCTACTCAGGGTAGATGAAGTCCGATCAAGGGATGTTTTGGAATTAGCGCGCACTATTTCAACACGAGACTGGTACTCAGGAGGGTGCAGCAAACTCCTGAAAACCTGCCAAAACAGGATGGAGGAAGTGCTATACCGTGGCTGTTCAAATGTACCCCACCAGGTCAAAACAGGAAGTGCTATACCGTGGCTGTTCAAATGTACCCCACCAGGTCAAAACAGGAAGTGCTATACCGTGGCTGTTCAAATGTACCCCACCTGGTCAAAACAGGAAGTGCTATACCGTGGCTGTTCAAATGTACCCCACCAGGTCAAAACAGGAAGTGCTATACCGTGGCTGTTCAAATGTACCCCACCTGGTCAAAACAGGAAGTGCTATACCGTGGCTGTTCAAATGTATCCCACCAGGTCAAAACAGGAAGTGCTATACCAAGGCTGTTCAAATGTACCCCACAAGGTCAACACAGGAAGTGCTATAACATGGCTGTTCAAATGTACCCCACCAGGTCAAAACAGGAAGTGCTATACCATGGCTGTTTAAATGTACCCCACCAGGTCAAAACAGGAAGTGCTATAACATGGCTGTTCAAATGTACCCCACCAGGTCCGGAGTCTGCAGCTAATGACAGGCAAACAGCGCTAAGACATGCATTATGTAACTGGAACATTTGACCAACAATCAACAGAATCTGCTGTGTAATCCCCTGGTCATATTTGACTACTACACAGGCCGAATTACCCTGAGCACAGAACCGTTTTGATGATGACAACTCGTCACTCACTGTCTTCCATCTGGAGAAGTAGCTGAACCCCACCACGTATAAAAAAAAAAACTAAAAAAACAAGGCACACAATGAGAAATATTTGGCAAACAATCGAGCAAACCGTGCAGCCACCATAATCAAACTGACAATCTGATTACATCACTGAAAAATCTAAGCAACAAGTTAAAGTATTTCCTCTGAAGCCACTGTGTCTTTTCACTTCAGCACCCATCTGGGTGAGGTGAAAGCCGTTTGAATGCCCTTCATTACACTAGGTCACTTCCTGAACTGCACACTATTACATATTTAGTGCACAGCCTTTAAGCAAAGCCCTGTGTGAAGATAGGATACCAGGGAATTGTGTGCCATTTGGGATGTGCCCTTTGATCAGGTTCAGCCAGATGCTTGTTGTGAGTCAGTGAGGCAGGGCCCGTTTTGTTGAACTTGAATGGATTGTGAGTCATTTGATTTGAATAGATGATTTCAATGGATGGTGAGTCATTTGATTTTAATAGATTTTTTGAATGACACGTGAGTCATTACAAAAACACTGAAAAGGCAAGAGGACAAACAATGCAGGACAAGAGGCTTTCAGTGCATGATGACTGAGAAGATTCATATAGTCAACACTGGCCAGGCTGTCAATCAGCTCAAACCTTATTGGTCAGGGCATCAAACTGCTCCTAACCAACCAATAACAAGACTGTATTGCTGTTTGGTATTCAACAGGGAGAAAACACATTTTTACGATTTAAGTGAAACTGAAAATTACTTTTGCAGAATCTGTCCAATGTGTTCTCCTGCAGTGATTCTTAAAATGTTTTGGAAATGATCAAGGTGCCAACTACCGCAAGACAAATATCACAACTGGAGTTCTACTCTGACTTTGGCAGAGCCCAGCGGAACAAACCGACCCTGGGAAGGAATCACCTCCTGTCTCCAGATAACATTTGGTGCTTTTGAAACATTTGGTGTTTTTTTCAGTTTAACTTACTGTCAGTATATTTAGAATGCTGTTGATTCATTCATATTGCGGGGAATACTGGGAATACCATCAGTTATACATAACTTTTTTATTAAACTTTTACCCCAGTTTGAGACAATTGCTGATTGGAGAGGGGAAGCGGGGAGAGAAACCTGCCCACTGTCTGACAGGGCAGCACCGTCTGCATTCACGCAGTATAGCGTTGACCCACACTGGACCCCCTGAAATGTGGTTCCTTGGCACTTAAACAGGCCAGGGGATCCCAAATCATCATAGCTTCAGACTGTTACCATGGCGCCACTGTTACCCCACCTCCAGATCCTCGTCTTCATCTATGCCCTGGATGTTCTGGAAAGCCGCGGTGTACACTTCCAACGCCTTGGCATGGAATGACATCTCCACCGTCAGAAACTCCCCGAAGATCTTCTGTTGGGGGGGGGGGACGTGGACAGTGTAGGCTGTCAGTAGAGCACAAAGGAACCAACGGGCACCTAGACAATCAATGGCCAGAATAAATTAATTTTATGCCATTTCTCTTGAATGAGAAGGGGAGAGAGACCTTGATATCTTGTATTTTATGCTTTTGGAACACGTCTATGTTCTCCTCCAGCTGTCGTGTCGTCCGCGCGGCATCCATCGTTGCCCTCTGCAGGTCACTTTCCGCCTGTAGTCATGGCAACACACACCGAAATACACTTCAAATCATTTGTATAATCTGGTTTTGACCAAAGACGTGTCATCAGACTAACAGCTTGACAGAGTAAGATCATGCTGTCAAATGAATGCAGTGGACTTCCATTGTCATACGGTACCAGAGGCCCAGAGACCTGACAGCACACACCTGGGACTGTCCAAGGAATTAAGGAAATCAGCTATTAACAAACAATGTGTACAAATGTATTATTTTCCTTTTGAAAAACAGTAGGAGGCTTGAATAGCACTGGCCCAGAGTCAGAGGCAATGAACAGCTTCTCTAAATGGACAAACGTAGCAGTGATAGCAATCTACCTGTACGGGTTCAGGTTTTACCCTTCCACTCCCTGACACACACACCTTTATGACATTTTATCATCGCCTAACACATGACAACGGCAGGTGAGAGAGCTACTACACCGGTCAGGATACAATGGTCTGTCTGTCAGAGGGGTTTCTCTGTCTCATCTTCTCCAGCTGCTGCATCTGTTTATACTCCCGGTTTCTGGCACTCTGGGTGGTCTTCAAGTCCTCCTGTCAGCCAATCACAAGGTGGTTAGCGCACTATCTACCGTAACGCCTAAAACGTGTGTATACAATACAGCTCTGGTTAAAAACAACGCACTACAATGGATTTAGGGCCTAGAGAGCATAGTATACTGCCCTCATGTGGAAAGAAAGGCAAATCAACAAAATCAAGAGAAGCAGCCAGCGATGTTTTTCATGATAATTCATGCACACACGAGACGATTAAAACTACTTTCCTGGCATTAGTCAGCAAGAAAGTCAAGTTGGTCAAGTTAAAAACGTAAACAAAAGATGAGGCCCGTATCTGAAACAGCAGCTACCCCAATAGAAGTGGCATGTGGAAGCCAGACAAAGGGAAGTCCTCCTGTACCTCACCCTTTTAATCTTCACAACATTCCCATAGCTTTTCAAAGGCTCTACAACTTTGGCTTCAAGTCTCTCCACCTGCAATGAGAAGTCTGAGTTTACCATCTTGGGAGGATCTGAGATAGGTGACCAGAATATTCCACTACGGAAGGCTAATGATTAGCAGTAGATCATTAAAAATAACAATTATTCACATTTTCAAACAACAACCATATCTGGTGCATTCATTAGGGACACACACACTATATGGTTGTTGATTGATAATGACTAGGCAATTCTTTGGTCCATTAGGCTTACCTCTGCTTGACGATAATCTTGAACTTTGGCAAGGTTGTCTGCAAACTGTTTCATACCTCTTTGCAGATGTGGCGTTTCTGTTTCTGCATAGATGCGAATTTCTTTGACTAGTAGGTCTGCTTTATCACGTAACCTCGCCGTTTTACGCACGTAGGCTGCGAACAGCTGGCACATCTCTCCAAAGTGCTTCTCCACATTGGTGATACTTTGTTGGATCTGTTTGGTCTGGCTGTCTCTGTGATAAGAACATACATATATTAGCTAGTAGCATACTTGGCATACGTGCTAAACTACTTTACTAACTTAATAACTAGCTAGTTACTGTATGGTTTACGACGTAGCGAACTAACCTAGCTTGGCTTACTAGCATAGAGACACTGTCATTGATTTCAAACTAAAACTGGATGCAATAGCTAGGTAGATAACATAGTTACCAAAAGTAACTAGCGGATTCTTAACATTAACTAAGTTAGCTAACTAGCAACACTCAAGTTGTGAACATGCGTCTTTAATGCGTCTGTACCTAGCCCTTGCATCTGGAGTTCGGCTCATAACGGCAGAATAAAGAGTGGTCATGCGATCCAGTATTGAAGAAAAGCTACAAGGCAGAAAAGCTAGTTAACTAGCTACAGTAGCGTTTAGGAGGCAAGTAACTAGGCAGGTAAGCTAGTTAACTAGTCAACTACAGTAGTCAACTACAGGCAGTAGCGTTTTGATAACAACTGAACCACTGCTCTCTGATCAGTCCGCGATTAATTTGCTCGTAAATCTCGCCAAGTGGCGCGCCGTTTCCATGGAGTTTCTTGTTTCCGGTAAAGCAAAGTATGATGGGAAATTAACAAGCCTTGACCTCACGTTTTCCTTCAAAATAAAAGACGCCCAATGTAAGACAAGTATACAAATACACAGATTGTTTTACTTTGCTATCATGAAAAAAAAAATGGATGACTAACAGTCTGTCGGGTTCTTTCACCAATTTACCTATTGCAGCTTTAACAGGTATTTTTTGCCTTTTTATGTATTGATTCGTATGTCAGTTGTACTATTTATAAATATGTGACCTCCTTTTGAAGTTGTTGGTAAAATGTATTTGTTTATTACTGCTATTACAGTGTTTAAAATACCACAGATACACTACGGTTACTGCACAGTAACTGCAGTTCCAGATTATTATATAGAATTCCATAATGTTGTCGAGTAGATGTAATTCATAAAATGAATTAAACGTAATTGCTTAGAATGTACATACATCATATGACAGTTACTGTAACATGTTTGCGTTTGTGTTTAGATGTTTCTAATACATTTCTAAGAAATGAAATGCAGAATTAATCCCCAAGTCTCTGGCCCTTGTACTGCAGCATGTCAGGTGGGAATAATCTGGAGTCCAAAGGCCTAGGCCAGGAGGGAGGGCTACAAATTAAATGTACTTGGTAGCCGATAGGTTCTATATTTTGGAGGGAAATTAATGTTGTTCCAAAGAGTAAATATTTGTTTGAGATGCTGAGACGAAGTAACAGGACAGAACCTGGCTCATCTGGCTCCCTGGCTGGAAAACAGCTGTATCGTCCACATTGCAGCAGAGAACATGGCCTTTTTATTAATTTGAAGCTATGCCAAAAGCAGACTTTGTGATCATGGAAATTAATGGGGATTCAATGTAATTCGCTCCTTCTCTGCTTCAAACGCATGAATGTCACCAGCTGGTGGTTCTATGCCTCTGTGGAGGATGTCCAAAAACCTTCATCACCGAACTTAATCATGCATGAGATTGAAGCAGGGGAGATTCCACTGAAACAGATTGTCTGTGTAAAACATGGTCAATGCATTTAGCTGTGTGTGTGTGTGTGTCCTTCTGTGTGATTGCCTTTCTGCCTCTATGTTGTTTTGTGTGTGTGTGTTTTGTGTTCAGAATCCCATTCAGCTGTGATATCTTCTCTCTGACAGTCAGGACAGATCTGTTGTTGTGAGGTTGTGCCTGATAACCTTGATTTGCTCTTGAATCTATTGTTGCTTGTTTCATTTTTCCCAGGGGAATATCATGGAAACGCAGCACTGAAACACACAGGTGCAGTCCATTAGAAGTAGGTTGGGTTTTCTTCCTTCGTTTGGACATTTGATCGCTGCACATTAAACGCAAATGATGGTGTGCTAAACACACAATACACTGTGGTGATGCCAATTTGAATTTGGCGGATGATTCTTCTAATCTATTGAAACAAAATGCGCGAGTTGACATTGTGGAAAGACAGCCCTCCCGAAGAAACCGGAGAAGGTGGGTTTGTGTAGCTCATGGTTTTGACTGATCTGTCTCAATCACTAAATTAGCAAATACAGGGTCACAGACAGAACCCAGCGGGTCAAGACTGATGGAGGGAGAGTTCCATGGTATATTTATCTGTGGTGAACAGGATACATTACTTTTTTCTTTTTAAATTTGTTTTACCCTTTCAGCTCCTGTTACTTATTGGAAAACGATCAGTTGTCCCATTGGCCATATTGTGTTTTACTGTAATGATGTCAGGTGTCCACTGGAGGGCAGGCTTCCGCTGTCGTTGATTCTTACTTGTGTTTCCTTCTGTGAAAAGGTGCGTCCAAACGTTTCAGTCCTGCCTTAACAATCAGCTACAGAGAACAGCGAACAAACGAGGAACACTACAGCAAAAAAAATATCTCTAAAACTTTATTTAACCTAGACTGACTGTAGCTGTCTAATATATTTAAGACAAATCTGAAAAGCAGAAACCTGCTATTGAACACATATTCTGCTTCTCTTTCCAACTTTGTGCTAATAAAAACTGTTATTGCATTCCTCTCCACCCCTTTGCTAATGAAGTAAACGTTTGCTTCTCTTTCCACCCCTGTGCCATTGTTTATAAGGAGAATACGTTTATAGTGGTATTCCAGTCTCCTTCTCACCTCCTCTAATGCCGGGATTCCTTAACAAATGGCACACTAGGTCCAAAGGTCCACCAAGTATAGTTTTCTTTATTGCTGCCCCATTGTGAGGGAGAAGTGGATGACATCACCAACTCCCATGAGACCAACTCCTTTAGTGACCTCCTATTTAAACCCACTATTTTGCTTTAAAATCTATTTGTTTACACTCTGGTATGCATATTTGGTATGTCTGTTTTCGACACAGGAACGGAACCAACATCACCCAAGGAGGTCTTTAACTAACCCTGGGGGCTGCATAGCGGTGCTGGTGGATTATTTGTCTTGGCTGGTATGTAAATGTATTCAGGAGAAAGTAGCTAGCTGCTGTCTTTCTGCATGGAGACTGTGTTAGTGTGACTACAGAGCAGATGGTGTTATTACAAAAACACCAATTAGCAGTGAGCGGGTTGCTTCCACACAGATCCCTGCTAGCTAGTGCTTTGTGTTCACAGGAAGCCCTCTGTTCTGCTCTGCGCCTGCTGCAGTGACACAATGTGTGTGTGTGTGTGTGTGTGTGTGTGTGTGTGTGTGTGTGTGTGTGTCTGCTCTGCACATACTGTACACAGTGGCCCTTCTGGAAGAAGGGCTCTCCCTGAATGTTTGGGACACAGTACCACTCAAAAGTTTGGACACACCTACTCATTGACAGGTGTTTCATTATTTTTGGTATTTTCCACTTTGAAAGATTATAGTGAAGACATTGCAACTATGAAATAACATATGTGTAGTAAAGAAAAAAGTGTTAAAAAAAATCTAAATCAATTTCATATTGCAGATTATTCAAAGGAGCCACCCTTTGCCTTGGTGACAGATTTGCACACAATTTGCATTCTCTCAAACAATTTTATGAGGTAGTCACCTGGAATTTCAATTAACAGGTGTGCCTTGTTAAAAGAGCATTTTAGAAATGTCTTTCTTCTTAATGCGTCTGAGCCAATCGGTTGTGTTGTGACAAGGTAGGGTTGGCATACAGAAGACCATCATTATGTCTGTACTGTAGTAGTCTATATTATGTCTAGAACAGCCTAAATAACCAAAGAGAAACAACAGACCATCATTACTTTAAGACATGAAGGCCAATCAATCCAGAACATTTTTAGAGCTTGGTAGTTTCAAGTGCATTCGCAAAAACCATCAGTATGCTGTCAAAGTAAATATAATGAGTGGAATTAAAACGTCATTTGAATTACAGTTTTATGAAACATTATTTCAAATCCTATTGAAATTATGCTTCCTTTGGATTGGGGCCATATCAATGGGAAATAATTGGAAATCAAAGCTATGTTGTCTGCTGTTGTTTGGTATTGCTGTGAGATGAAAATAGTGTTTCTATTTGTCTGATTTGAATGATGAAATACAGCCACTCCCACTGGTATGGTAACTACCCAACGATTTGTTCCTGGATTCTGCTCCTGGCTGACAGTAATGTGATTAAGCCGAAGTTCTGAAGGAGAAGACAAGGGATGAATGGTTTGTGTTTTTATCTGTTTATCTGTTGCATGTTGTTTGTCAGGCCCCTCCTGTGTTGAATATGGCAATGTGAACCTACAGCCTGAAACCAGAGTCCTCCTCTGTGAACTTGAATGATACATAAGCTGCAGAGGGGAAAGGTCAAATGCGGTGCTGCAGATGAGAGGGCAAAGGTCAGACACATTGTGCCCAGGGAGAGGGACCTTGCTGTGGGTCTCTAGATGTGTCCAGCTCGGGACAGAGAACCTCCTTCCGTCTTCAGTCTCCCACCTGTCTCCCCTGTGTTGCAGTCTCGGGTTTCTGTTTGACATGCCTTTTTAAGTGGAGTTTCCCAAAAAGCACTATGTTCTGGCTGAAGACAGCGGTGTTGTTCTTCAGGTCAGGGTTTTGAAAGCTATCTTGATGGACAGGTTTTTGTGTAGTGTCATGGAGAGGGCACTAAATCCCAGATGAAACATTAATAGTCAGTCTGTAGCTGTCGCTTCATTGGAACGCTGCTGTATGACATTATCTGTTTTTGTGGTCGAGGCGATTTACCTTAATGCATTTCAGCGGGCATGAGTGCTGCCCGACAGACCTTGCACTGACTCAACCAGCTGAGAGCATCTTTAATGCACGTTAACCTCTTCCCTGTAAAAGCTTGGCCTTGCTGGTACACAGCATCCAACAGAACCCTCGGGGAGAGAGCCCTGGACCCGGTCCAGCTGCCATCAGAACACCGGCTAATTGAAGATGACTTCATACTACCCAAACACAGACAGTCAGGAGAGTCCTTAAGAGTAATTTGTGTGTAGTTGGGGGGGGGGGGGGGGGGGGGGGGGGGGGGTTGGTGTAGCGGGGGTTGGCAGAGAGAGAGAGCGAGAGAGAGAGAGAGAGAGAGGGAGAGCGAGAGAGGGAGAGAGAGGGAGAGAGAGAGAAAGAGAGAGAGAGAGGGAGGGAGGGACAGAGAGAAAGAGTGAGAGAGGACATTATGTGTTTGGAAGGTCCTTCATCATGGCCATGAAAGTAGCCACTGTCCTTATGTCATCGATATGCAAATTGGGAAAATTGATGAAATTACCCAGAGTGCAGCCCTGGTTCCCTCAAGTGCCTTCATTACAGACTGTTAGCATAATTGATTCCCAGAAAGGCAATAACACCAGTCAGTCACACAGGACACGTCCCGAACGGGACCCGGTTCTCTGGGCAGAGCGTTGGCGGTTCACTGCAAAACGATGTGCCCGGGTCAGAAGTAGTGGGCCACATAGGGCACGTGGTTCCATTTGGAGCACAGACATGGTCTTCTGGCCCGACAATCTCTGAGGACAAACCAGCTCCAAACGTAAATCATTAAACCAGGCTGGATGGACGATGGAGGCCCCCTCCAGGGGCACTGCGTGGCGCTTCAGGCGAACTCAACGATGGCGCTGATGTTTGTGTTGTGGATGAAGGGACACACGGTTTGGAGGGATTCTAAGAGACACAGAGAGGCTCTGTGTAAAGCAGTTACATTGCCACGGATGTCTTCATCCCTGGAAAGGACACAAAAGGCCTGACACAGCCTGGCGTCCAACCTCCACCCACCCTCCAGCCCCACTCCATTCTCCTCCACCCACCCTCCAGCCCCACTCCATCCTCCCTGCCTCCACCCACCACTCCATTCTCCTCCACCCACCCTCCATAAAATCTTACTGAGACAGAGGCAGTATTTTAAAATGTTGTCAAATTAGCTGGACCACTTAGAGAAACAGTTTACCTATTGCATTTACACCTATAGCAGTTACCACTTGAAATCTCAGGATATTTTAATTCTGAGCTCCAATTTTCCCTGCATTCCTCACAAAAGCAGTAAAGAGCAGGTGTTGTGTTTGATTTGGATCTCTCTCTCCTCTCTAAAACGCTCCCTTGCCCTCACTGGGTATTCTGGATGGGGGGATTTCTGAACCTCCTTCTTTATTACACGATTAAATACCTGGAATGAAAAGGGGGTGTGGGTGCTTGTGGGGAGGAGTAGTGGGGTGGGGGGGGGGGAGTAGTTAGGTGTGGGGAGGAGTAGTGGGGTGGGGGGGGAGTAGTTAGGTGTGGGGAGGAGTAGTTAGGTGTGGGGAGGAGTAGTTAGGTGTGGGGAGGAGTAGTGGGGTGGGGGGGGAAGTAGTTAGGTGTGGGGAGGAGTAGTGGGGTGGGGGGGAGTAGTTAGGTGTGGGGAGAGTAGTTAGGTGTGGGGAGGAGTAGTGGGGTGTGGGGAGGAGTAGTGGGGTGGGGGGGGGTAGTGGGGTGGGGGGGGGGAGTACTTAGGTTTGGGGAGGAGTAGTTAGGTGTGGGGAGGAGTAGTGGGGTGTGGGGAGGAGTAGTGGGGTGGGGGGAGTAGTGGGGGAGGTTAACTGGGAGAAAGGGTGAGATTCCGAGAGCCCTAGAGAAGGGTAAAGTTATGATGTATCACTGACTCGCAAATAAAACCCATTCATTACCTCCAGCATCCATAGCCCAGATGGCCAGGACAGTGGCTTTGTGTGGTGTCGATTCAGCCATAAATATTAATACAATGAACAACACCCAACCCCCTTCCCAAAGTGAAGATTCATCTACTTGACCAAAGGCCTGTGAACAGTAGGGCACTGTACAGGGACTATGGTGCTATGGTGTCACAAAAGACACGGCCCACTTGGGGGTTTAGGAGAGGAGAGTTGCCAAAATGTTATCATGACTACAGTGTTATTATGACCACAGTGTTACCATGACCACCTTGTTATCATGGCTACAGTGTTACCATGACCACCGTGTTACCATGGCCACAGTGTTATCATTGCCAGTGATATATTGACCACAGTGTTATCATGAGTACAGCGTTATCTTGGCTACAGTGTTATCATGACTATAATGTTATTATGCCCACAGTGTTATTATGACTACAGGGTTTCATGACCACTGTGTTATCTTGGCTACAGTGTTATCATGACTATAATGTTATTATGCCCACAGTGTTATTATGACCACAGGGTTTCATGACCACTGTGTTATCTTGGCTACAGTGTTATCATGGCTACAATGTTATCATGGCCATAGTGTTATCATGACCACAGTGTTATAGCTACAGTGTTATCATGGCCATAGTGTTATCATGATTACTGTTATCATAACCACAGTGTTATCATGACCACAGTGTTATCATGATTACTGTTATCATAACCACAGTGTTATCATGGCTACACTTTTGTCATGGCTATACTGTTATCATGACCACAGTGTTATCATGATTACTGTTCTCATAACCACAGTGTTATCATGGCTACAGTGTTATCGTGGCTATACTGTTATCATGACCACAGTGTTATCATGGCTACACTGTTATTGTGGCTATACTGTTATCATGACCACAGTGTCATCATGGCTCCCCTGTTATCGTGGCTATACTATTATCATGAACACAGTGTTATCATGATTACTGTTATCATGACCACAGTGTTATCATGACCACAGTGTTATCATGACCACAGTGTCATCATGACCACAGTGTTATGGCTAGTGTTATACAGGACTACATGCACTTGCCACAAGATGGCACTAGTGCTCCCTATTTCCCCCCTGTACCATGTCCCTCTCCTGCTGCCAATTTTTTGAGTCATTAGTCCCATGTTTGAGTCATAAACATTCTCATGGAACAGAACAGACACGGCCTGTGGGCCAAGGGGCCCTGGTCTAAAGTGGTGCACTACCTTGGGAATAGTGTGTAATTTGAGCCCCAGGCTGATTGTAAGGCATTTCCAGAGGGTCATAAAGGGTGATGAGGAGTGCTGGTACAGTAGGGGTTATGCCTGAATCAAGTCTGTCCCTCTCCTCTGCTTTAACGTCCATGCCAATGAAGAGGCTGAGAGGTAGTTGATGAAGAGCAGTGCTAAATCAGGGTGGTAATGAAAGTTATGGGGTGATGTTAAAAAGGGTGGCAAGGCTGTGGTCCTGATTTATCAAGCTAATTTAATATCCTTACTCAAATGAACCAGAAGGCCCAATAAAGGTCAATTAACCAACTAGCCGTCCATCTCCATCCATTCATTTTTCACGTCTCCATCAAATCACAGTTTCATAGAGGAATAGTACAGGAATGTTCTGGTCTCCTTGCAGAACAATATGTTTTCTCATCTGAAATTTTAACAATCCACAATAATCCACCCAATCTCAATGCATTATGTCAGGCATCTTTTGTTTTATTTATCTTTTTTTATTAATTCCTTCAGCCTTTCACACAGAACCATCCTTTCTGGGAGTATTTTTGAGCTCTACCCTTTAAAGAAAAGAAAATGCACAAAAGTGACCCCTGTGACCTTCCTACATGGAAAGAAATATTCCCCATAATACCTTGCAGCAAAACCTTGTGTTAGTCCACCGTTAATTTCTTCCATGGGGGATTCATGTACTTCATATAAGGTCTGTGTTTCATCTAGGTTCAGCCTGCCTCTACATTTCATTAAATGTGTAAATGTCTCTAGGACAAGGTGAAACGTATCAATAACGTTGCCAATATTTAGCCACCGATAAATGTCTGATGGGAATTGATGCACGTGTGTCACTTTGTCCTGATGGGATTCAAGCGGTTATCGAGACGCTGATGCAGGATGTTATCCTGACCACGGCCTAAACTCAACACAGATGTTATTCAAAGTGGATCTGAAAATCCCCTGTGGAAAGAATGAAAAGGGAAATAAAGCAAATAAAGGTGAGACCCTTTCAGGTTTTTCTGAAAGGAGTTATGGGCCTCATGAAGCGTCGACCATTTTAGTCTATTCAGCAGAGGTTAAGGCTTCATCTCAGGGGATTGATCACAATGACTGATCACCTGTCTTGTGAAATATGCAGTTTAAATACATTGGTACACAAAAATGAACTGTATGTGGTCCTTTTAACCAACCTATTGACGTTGACTAGCATCAGTACGAGATTATAGTTTGGGAGGTCAGATTGATAATAAATACAGTGGGGAGAACAAGTATTTGATACATTGCTGATTTTGCAGGTTTTCCTACATAGAAAGCATGTAGAGGTCTGAAATGTTTATCATATGTACAGAAAATCACGTTGTATGATTTTTAAATAATTATTTAGCATTTTATTGCATGCCATAAGTATTTGACCCTCTACCAACCAGTAAGAATTCCGGCTCTCAGTCAATCAATCAAATGTATTTATAAAGCCCTTTTTACAACAGCAGTTGCTTTTCCAGGGACACCCGGCCTTAAACCCCAAGAAGCAAACAACAGTAGTGTTGAATTTCTGTTAGTTTTTCTTTAAGAAGCACTCCTGTTCTCCACTCGTTACCTGTATTACACACTCAATCAAACAGACTCCAACCTCTCCACAATGGCCAAGACCAGAGAGCTGTGTAAGGACATCAGGGATAAATTGTAGACCTGCACAAGGCTGGGATGGGCTACAGGACAATAGACAAGCAGCTTGGTGAGAAGGCAACGACTGTTGGCGCAATTATTAGAAAATGGAAGAAGTTCAAAATGATGGTCAATCTCCCTCGTTCTGGGACTCCATGCAAGATCTCACCTCGTGGGGCATCAATGATCATGAGGAAGGTGAGGGATCAGCCCAGAACTACACGGGAGGACCTGGTCAATGACTTGAAGAGAGCTGGGACCACAGTCTCAAAGAAAACCATTAGTAACACACTACGCCGTCATGGATAAAAATCCTGCAGCACACGCAAGTTCCCCCTGCTCAAGCCAGCGCATGTCCAGGCCTGTCTGAAGTTTGCCACTGACCATCTGGATGATCCAGAGGAGGAATGGGAGAAGGTCATGTGGTCTGATGAGACAAAAATAGAGCTTTTTGGTCTAAACTCTGCAAAGGGGACAGGACGACTGCACCGTATTGAGGGGAGGATGGATGGGACCATGTATCGCGAGATCTTGGCCAACAACCTCCTTCCCTCAGTAAGAGCATTGAAGATGGGTCGTGGCTGGGTCTTCCAGCATGACAACAACCCGAAACACACAGCCAGGGCAACTAAGGAGTGGCTCCTTAAGAAGCATCTCAAGGTCCTGGAGTGGCCTAGCCAGTCTCCAGACCTGAACCCAATAGAAAGGAGGGAGCTGAAAGTCTGTATTGCCCAGCGACAGCCCTGAAATCAGAAGGAACTGGAGAAGGTCTGTATGGAGGAGTGGGCCAAAATCCCTGTTGCAGTGTGTGCGAACCTAGTCAAGAACTACAGGAAATGTATGATCTCTGTAATTGCAAACAAAGGATTCTGTTCCAAATATTCAGTTCTGCTTATCTGATGTATCAAATACTTATGTCATGCAATAAAATACAAATTAATTACTTAAAAATCATTCAATGTGATTTTCTGGATTTATGTTTTAGATTCCGTCACTCACAGTTGAAGAGTATCTATGATAATTTTACAGACTTCTACATGCTTTGTAAGTGGGAAAACCGGCAAAATCGGCAGTGTATCAAATACTTGTTCTCCCCACTGTATGTTGAAGTGAAGACATTGTACCACAACATGCCAGGCTGGTGTTGTCCATCCACCACCCCCTCAGGATCCAGGCCTCTCAGTCATTCTGAAAGGAGGATGAGATGCTGACCTCAAAAACAAAGGGATGAGGCTTTCCCCAGGCCGCTACGCCACAATTAGTCATTGTACCGTTCCATGCCTCCTGAAATATGCATCCGGTTCCAGAAACACACATGAACCCGGGACGCTGTGGAGTGCCGGTTCAATATGCACCTCTTTTCTCCCCACGCGGCACACAGCTGTACAATGTCGTCCTCCATCACATCACTGACGGAGACACTGACCCACGTCCCCTAATGGGAGTTTGTTGTTGTTGTTAAAAGAAAAACCTGGAGGAGTGCAGGTGGCCGCCGGAGCAGTCGGATGACCATCACACCGCCATGAAGCTGGGAAGAGAGCGCTGCTAATGTGATGTATAAATCACAGAGGCTGAGACAGATATGGCACCCTAATTCCCAATATAGTGCATTTATTCTGACCCCGTTTAAAGGTGGATAGATAGGGTACAATTTGGAGCACACGCTGTCACTTGGCATGGGAACTGGAAATGCGCCTTAAAAGGGGTGCAGCTTGAGGTGATCTCTCACTGAGTCCAACAACGCTATTAATGCTAACGAAAGCCATTGAGCACATTCCCATACAGCTAAATTGAATTGGTAGATGAAAGCAAGGTGACAGTGGGACTGGTAGGTGTTGGAGGATTCTCTGTTACATTAATGACCCGGAGAATGAACTGTCTCTCTGATTCTCTGTTACATTAATGACCCGGAGAAGAACTGTCTCTCTGATTCTCTGTTACGTTAATGACCCGGAGAATAAACTGTCTCTCTGATTCTCTGTTACTTTAAAGACATGGAAAGATCTGTCTCTCTGATTCCCTGTTACATTAATGACCCGGAGAAGAACTGTCTCTCTGATTCTCTGTTACGTTAATGACCTGGAAATGAACTGTCTCTCTGATTCTCTGTTACTTTAAAGACATGGAAAGATCTGTCTCTCTGATTCCCTGTTACATTAATGACCCGGAGAAGAACTGTCTCTCTGATTCTCTGTTACGTTAATGACCTGGAAATGAACTGTCTCTCTGATTCTCTGTTACATTAATAACCTGGAAACGAACAGTCTCTCGGATTCTCTGTTACATTAATGACATGAAAACAAACTGTCTCTCTGATTCTCTGTTACATTCATGACCCAGAGAAGAATTGTCTCTCTGATTCTCTGTTACATTCATGACCCAGAGAAGAATTGTCTCTCTGATTCCCCATTGGGGGAATAACCTCAGATTATGTTTTACATTAATGACTAAATGTCTTCACTTAAAAAGTTACATTAAAAACTGGTCCTCACTTTGGTTTCTAAACCTGTGGGGACCTGAAACCCAGAAATCCACATTCTCTATCCCACAGCCCTTTACCCAATGCTAACCTTATCCTCATAAACACATTTTCTCGAATCAGGAAATATGTATGGGAACCAGTTTTGTTTCCAAATATGTACTTTGGAACTCAACATGTACATATAGACCTGGATCACACTGTCCACACACACACACACACATACACACTGCCACTTGTTTCTTCCAGATACAGCACAGGAAGGGTCTTAGATGGCTGGGAGGAAACAGCCACCTGCTCCTTCATCCATTTATGAAACTATTTGTGGAGCCATCAACCTGTATCAGAGCAGGTCTGATTACTGTGCCCCCTTCACTGTCCTCCAATCACTCACTGAGTCAATTAGCCCAAACCCAGGCTTTATCTCCTCTGTCAGCTGGGGGTTCTGCGATAGAGCGAAGCCATGTCCTAAATGTACCCTATTTCCTTTTTAGTGCCCTACATTTGACCAGGGCCCGTAGAACAGGAGGGCACTATATAGGGAACATGGTGCTATTTGGAGCGCAGCCCAGGATTACATTCAGAGGCTCCAGCTGAGTCCCTCCTGGCAGCCGGGTCAGGCTATAGTTGGGCTTAAGCTGGTCTATAGCTGGGCTAAAGCAGGACCAAAGCAGGGCTCAACTAGGACAGAGGTGGGCTAAAGCTGAGTTCATTTCTCATCTTTTTTAATTTGACAAAGTATGAGTTTTTATCCGTGTACTAAAGCGTTGGACAAAAAGTAAGTGGACAACACATTTAGGTTCTGCCCACGATGGGAGGTAAGAGGTTGTCTGAATATTCATTATTTCATAGAAATATTTAAATTACTAAAATGTGACTACAAGCCGGTTTCACGGACGCGGACTAAGCGTAGTCCAGCGCTAAACATTCAGATCAACAAAATGGCTAAACCTGTGTCCGCAAAACTGGCCCAGAAAGTCTGTCATTTCAGTCCGTCATTTAACTGAGTGAAAACCTCCCGAAGCAACTCGACAGGTATTTAATGACAGCTGGTATGTGAAGAGAGGGGAGGAGAAACAGGTGAACAACACGGACCTCACCTCTGACATATGTACGCGTGAGCTGGTGTTTTTGTGTGTGAAATGTAGAAGAGTGCTGGCATTTTAACTGTTTATTTTTCTGCATGTGTGTGTTTGTGTGTGTGTGTGTGTCTGTGTGTGTTTGTGTGCCTGTATATATGTGTGTGGGTGTGTGTGTGCGTGTGGGTATGTGTGTGTCAGCCAATGTGTTTGCATCAGTGTGTACGACCCATCAATTTTGTTGATGCTTTGGGTTATCTGTGCTCAGGACGGGTTATTTATTCAGGGCCTTTTGAAATAATGGAGTTGACACATCTGTCAGATGGCAAGAGGAGGAAAGCTAAAAGGTCAGAGGGAAGAGAGACCAGATGCTACAGACAAACCTCTCCTCCATCCAAATAGCACAGTCATTACACTGAAACAGATGGGGCTCTGGGCTTTCATTTCTGTCTGTCTCTCTCTCTCTCACTCTCTCTCAGTCTCTCTCAAACTGTCTTGTTTTCTTTCTATGTCCCTCTCTCTAGTTCTTGCCTTTTCTAACCCCCCCCCCCCATCAGTTCACTAGCTGCACAAAGGTCCCTTCAAGCTGTCCTGACCAGAGAAACAGAGAAACACTTCCTCTCCACCATCACAGCACACCAACCCACAGGGACAAAACCAAGGAATCCACCTGGTGTTTTGCCTGTTTCCTGTATCTGTTCAGCTGCTGTTTCATCTGCATTCTGTTGTCAATACCTTCCATTGGAACAAAACATCAAACCTCTTCATGACTGGGAAACTGACGCATTAGTGTTTTTTAAATACCAAAGACGGTTTAGTATTTCATTCTCAGAGATGGACCCGGCCCATAATGCATTGCACATCAGTGACTGTTCCCTGGGGCTTGTGGTGATGGGCTTTTGAGTGTGTACTGAAGAATAACTAAGGCTTTCTGCCTCGGGCTTTGCTACTGGGTTGTCTTGATGATCATTGATAGATGAAAGCGCCGCTGGATAGATACATGAACCTGGTGATTGAATTGCAGTACATTAGCGTTGCCTAGCAGGGTGTCTCGGTCAGTCTCTATTCGACAGAGGAGCACGTCTTAATCACCTCACCTATAATATAATGTCAACAAATCTGATGGGTTGGAGCCTCTTTTCAATTTTTAACAATAGAAACATTTCTCAGATGATTATTTTCAGCCTGTTTCTCTATGGCCCTGGTCTAAATTAATGAAATATATAGGCAATAGGGCATAGTCTTTTATATTGAATGGGGCTGAGTCTTATCAATCAATCAAATGTATTCCTAAAGCCCTTTTTACAACAGCAGTTGTCACAAAGTGCTTTTACAGAGACACTCGCCCTTAAACCCCAAAGAGCAAACAACAGTAGTTTTGAATTTCAACACTTATATAAGAAATAGGGCTAGGTCTTATATAGGGAATATGGTAGAGTCTTATATAGGGAATAGGGCTGAGTCTTTTAAATTGAATAGGGCTTAGTCTTATATAAGGATTAGGGCTGAGTCTTCAATAGAGAATAGGAGTCTTTGAGTTCTATATACCACACATGCTGTATGATATCATCGGTCTCTGTAGTGTACGGAGACCAACTCCGCTGTGGAGTTTTATGCCTCAGAGGCTGTTGCTGTCGGTTGCTGTCTGTCACTGTTTCAGCCACTGCTCCTCAGCAGGGTCCATCAGATGTCAGCTTGGTGGAGACAGGTCCTATCAACACAGGGAGGCAGATAACAGTCACATTTCTAGAAGTGGATGTGACAGACAGGCCACAACTTAATGGGTGGGATTTCCTGGGTGTGATGCCCAGCCAATGTAATTGGTCATTCTCTACTAGGCCCCCTCCCCATTAGCCTAATATCCAGTCATTTATCGTAGGTCGTATTTGACTCATGTTACGGGACCCATAGAATCTGTGGAGAGACAGAAAGTGTGCATATGTGCGCTTGTGTGGGTGTATGTTAGGATGTCGGTGTGTGTGTGTGTGTGTTAGGATGTCGGTGTGTGTGTGTGTGTGTTAGGATGTCGGTGTGTGTGTGTGGGTCTGTGTATGTTAGGATGTCGGTGTGTGTGTGTGTGTGTGGGTGTGTGTATGTTAGGATGTCGGTGTGTGTGTGTGTGTGGGTGTGTGTATGTGTGTATGTGTGTGTGTGTGTGGGTCTGTGTATGTTAGGATGTTGGTGTGTGTGTGTGGGTGTGTGTATGTGTGTGTGTGTGTGTGTATGAGCTTTTCATGTGATTGATGAACCCCCCTTTCCCGCGCCTTAATCATGAGGCGGACAATTTATTTTATTACCTTCTCATTCTGTTCCCCAGGTAGGCAATGTGCTTCTTTGAGATATAAACTGTTATATATATTAGAAATGTATACAGTTGTATATATTAAAGGTGTATAGTGTTATATATGTATTACAGATGTATACAGTTGTATATTTCAGAGGTGTATAGTGTTATATATATTTGAGATGTATACTGCTGTGTATATTAGAGATGTATAGTGTTACATATGTTAGAGATATATACTGTTGTATATATTGGAGATGTAAAGTGTTATATATATATTAGAGATGTATACTCCTGTATATATTAGAGATGTAAAGTGTTATATACATTAGAGATGTATATTGTTGTACAGTGTGGAGAACAAGTATTTGATACACTGCCGATTTTGCAGGTTTTTCCACTTACAAAGCATGTAGTCTGTAATTACAAAGCATGTAGTCTGTAATTTTTATCATAGGTACTCTTCAACTCTGAGTGACGGAATCTAAAACATAAATCCAGAAAATCACATTGTGTTATTTTTAAGTAATTAATTTGCATTTTATTGCATGACATAAGTTTTTGATACATCAGATAAGCAGAACTTAATATTTGGTACAGAAACCTTTGTTTGCAATTACAGAGATCATACGTTTCCTGTAGTTCTTGACCAGGTTTGCACACAATGCAGCAGGGAATTTGGCCCACTCCTCCATACAGACCTCCTCCAGATCCTTCAGGTTTCAGGGCTGTCGTTGGGCAATACGGACTTTCAGCTCCCTCCAAAGATTTTCTATTGGGTTCAGGTCTGGAGACTGGCTAGGCCACTCCAGGGCCTTGAGATGCTTCTTAAGGAGCCACTCCTTAGTTGCCCTGGCTTTGTGTTTCGGGTCGTTGTCATCCTGGAAGACCCATCTTCAATGCTCTTACTGAGTGAAGGAGGTTGTTGGCCAAGATCTCGCGATACATGGTCCCATCCATCCTCCTCTCAATACGGTGCAGTCGTCCTGTCCCCTTTGCAGAAAAGCATCCCCAAAGAATGATGTTTCCACCTCCATGCTTCACGGTTGGGATGGAGTTCTTGGGGTTGTACTCATCCTTCTTCTTCCTCCAAACACGGCAAGTGGAGTTTAGACCAAAAAGCTCTATTTTTGTCTCATCAGACCACATGACCTTCTCCCATTCCTCCTCTGGATCATCCAGATGGTCATTGGCAAACTTCAGACTGGCCTGAATATGCGCTGGCTTGAGCAGGGGGACCTTGCGTGCGCTGCAGGATTTTTATCCATGACGGCGTAGTGTGTTACTGATGGTTTTCTTTGAGACTGTGGTCCCAGCTCTCTTCAGGTCATTGACCAGGTCCTCCCATGTAGTTCTAGGCTGATCCCTCACCTTCCTCATGATCATTGATGCCCCATGAGGTGAGATCTTGCATGGAGCCCCAGACCGAGGGAGATTGACCGTCATCTTGAACTTCTTCGATTTTCTAATAATTGCGCCAACAGTTGTTGCCTTCTCACCAAGCTGCTTGCCTATTGTCCTGTAGCCCATCCCAGCCTCGTGCAGGTCTACAATTTTCTCCCTGATGTCCTTACACAGCTCTCTGGTCTTGGCCATTGTGGAGAGGTTGGAGTCTTTTTGATTGAATGTGTGGACAGGTGTCTTTTATACAGGTAACAAGTTCAAACAGGTGCAGTTAATACAGGTACTGAGTGGAGAACAGGAGGGCTTCTTAAAGAAAAACTAACAGGTCTGTGAGAGCCAGAATTCTTACTGGTTGGTAGGTGATCAAATACTTATGTCATGCAAAAAATGCAAATTAATGTGATTTTCTGGATTTTTGTTTTAGATTCCGTCTCTCACAGTTGAAGTTGAAATTACAGACTTCTAAGTAAGTAGGAAAACCTGCAAAATCGGCAGTGTATCAAATACTTGTTCTCCCCGCTATATAAACAAGATCGAAAACTGCCGCTGCCTTCTCTGGGCCTGAACTAATTTAAAATGGACTGAGGAGTGAAAAAATGCTGAACAACATATATAGGTTTTGGAGCAACATTTGCTGCCATCCAGACATCAGGGAAGGCCTTGCTTATTTCAGCAGGACAATGCCAAACCACATTCTATACATATTAAAACAGTATGGCTCAGTAGTTAAAGTGTCGGGGTGCTAAACAGGCCTGCCTGCAGTCCAGACCGGTCTCCCGTTGAAATCTTTTGGCAGATTATGAAGTGACAAACGAGACCCTGAACTGTTGAGCAGCTAAAATTCTATTTGAAGCAAAAATGGAAATTCTTTTCACTTTCAATATTACCACAATTGGTCTCAGTTCCCAAAGGCTTTCAGAATGTTGTTAAAAGAAGTGATGCAACACAGTGGTTAAACATGCCCCTGTCCCAAGGTTTTTGGAACGTGTTGCTACCTCCTGTTCATAGTACACTACTCACCCTGTACTCTACAATACATTCCCAATAGTATCGACTGGACAGGGGTCCAGGAGAGATCCACACAGTACTGGGTCTTTCAGGTTCTCAGTGGAGGGAGTCATGCTGGAGTCAGAGGGCCGTGAGTCACCGCAGTGTCCATCCTTCTCTGGCCTACATATACATTCTTCTGATCCATGCATTGAAACAGATAACACCTCATGAGAAGAAATGGCCTGAACGAGTTCCAGGTCTGAGACAGAGGGTCCCCCTCAACCTACAGAAGCCCTGTGGGCAGGTGGATATCCGAAATGAGGGACAGAGAGGAGCAAGAAGTACAGAACACATTGCCTATCCAGAGTTGACAGAGATGTGATGGGCTTGGGTTGCCAGGGCAGCCGCTGACACGGCAGAATGGGAGGGGCCATTTGGCTGATGTCAGAGAGGAAACTGACAGGGCTGGGAAAGACAAGCAGACGGGTGGGAGGAGAGGAGGAAGGAAGGAGATCAGAGGAAGAGAGGAGTTGCGTACAGGTAGAGAGGAGGAGGGAAGACCAGAAGGAAGTTAGTAGATTTGAAGCCAAGTAGATGGGGAGGTGATAAGAGGAGGAGGAAAGGAGATAAGAGGAAGAGAGGAGTTGAGTACAGGTAGAGAGGAGGAGGCGAGTAGAGGCAGAGAGTAGGAGATGAGAAAAGGAGAGAAGGGGAGGAGGAGGAGGTGGGGTGGGTACGTTTGTCTGACTCATTCAACATGGACCACAGGTTCAGTACAACAATGGATAATGTGGTGGAGAGGGGAAACAGGCCTCCACCTGCCCCTGCCTTACAATCCTTCGACTGGGTTACCCAGGGGCCAGCTGCGCCCGAATCACCTCAACCCTCCCCACACACCCTTGCAGAGACACAAAAAGGTTTCACCAATTAAAACAAAATGTTGTCCTATTCAAGTTGCTACTTTTTGTCCAACGTGAACGCTGGCAAAAGCTCCTCACACGGTGAAATGTTCTTACACTCACATCCAGTGGAGGGGCACAGGACAGTTGCTCATGGAGAACGGAGGACTTTCATAAAGGAACAAAACACGACACAGGAACAAATATATAAACAGAACAAACAATGACCAACAAACACATAAGGGAAGGAGGAACAAATAGGGACACTGATCAGGGACACAGGGTCATGCCATGCCACCCCTAAAACACCCTGTGCCATGCTGCCACTGAGACAACCTGTTCCTTGTTGCTATGCCAGCACAGAGACAATTAACCTCTTTCTTGTTACCATGCCACCGCAGATACAACCTCTTCCTTGTTGCCATGCCACCACAAACACATCTGTTGCCCATTGTTACAGGTGATGGTATACTAAACGATCCTAATTTTGGGTGAGGATCGAGTGGAATCCACAAGGGGATGTAGATTTTTTTTCATTTTAGTCTTTGTGAAATATCTGCAGTAATTGTGATGATGATTGTTACCATTATTAATCACCAGAATGATGGTAAAAACGGTAGTTACAGTGTCTTTTATTTTGTGGGCCTACAGTAGACTTACAGATAAATGCCTGATTCTGTGAAAGCCTTCAAATATCACTATAATTTTCAGAATCTCATCCTGTTCCACCATCAGAATTGTAGAGCAGAGATCCATTAACCGGTCCACATCTGACTGGGTGTTTTAACGCATCATCAGTATGGAGAGTGGATTTATAAACCCCCGTCAACATCTGACTGTTTTAACGCTGCATCAATCATACAGCATGCTTTGATCACATCCCAGCAGCACGGACGGGTTCATTTTAAAGCCATCTAATTCAAAACAGGGATTCTCAATTATGCAATGGGCTCATTTACATATGCTAATTAGGATCATATTAATTATCTTTAAATTGGGTAATTAGGCAATCTCAATTACAGCATTGTTCATTACACTAAATGCACAGAAAAGGTGTTTGAAGTTGTCCCGTTCGGAGTGTATGAGAGGCTTAGAGACTGGGCTGGCTGCCATATTCCAATCAGACACACACACACACACACACACGAACACACACACACACACCCTCACACAACGTGCTTGATGGTGTCTTCAATAATTCAGCTGTCCCAGATCATATAAGAGATACACCCGGCATCACGATCACAAAGCATATGGTTCAGTTATGAAGCTGCTGTAGTCATGACATAGAAGAGAAAACACAACAGAGTACAAAACAACAGCACACAGTACAATAAAACATGATACAATACAATACCACACAGTACAATAAAACATGATACAATACAATACCACACAATACAACACAGTACAATAAAACATGATACAATACAATACCACACAATACAACACAGTACAATAGAACATGATACAATACAATACCACACAATACAACACAGTACAATAAAACATGATACAATACAATACCACACAATACAACACAGTACAATAAAACATGATACAATACAATACCACACAATACAACACAGTACAATAAAACATGATACAATACAATACCACACAATACAACACAGTACAATAAAACATGATACAATACAATACCACACAATACAACACAGTACAATAAAACATGATACAATTCAATACCACACAATACAACACAGTACATAAAACATGATACAATTCAATACCACACAATACAACACAGTAAAATACAACATAATACATTACAATACAAAACCCCACAATACAACAAAACTCCCCACAATACAACACAACACAATACATTACAACACCCCACAACAACACACCACCCCGCAATACAACACAACAAACAAAAATACAACACAACACAATACATTACAACACCCCACAAAACATTACAACACCCTACAAAATTACACAACACCCCACAATACAACACAACGCAATACATTACAACACCCCTCAATATTACACAACACCCCACAATACAATACAACACCCCACAATACAACACAACACCCCACAATACATTACAACACCCCACAATACAACACAACACCCCATAACACAACACCCCATAACACAACACCCCACAATACAACACAATATTACACAACACCCTACAATACAACACCACACAATATTACACTACACCCCACAACACAACACCCCACAACAACACAACACCCCACAAATCTTAGCCATTTGGTTGGCACTTCATTGTGTCAAATAGTTCTCTTTGATTTAGCCTGATTTAGTAATGTCTTTCTAGATTAGGACTTTGTTATGAAAGGTTAGAGACGTCACTGCCTTTGGGTGGGAGAGTGATGTAACAGCTCGTCTAGATTTGTACAATTTGTGGGTAAAGTCTGTATTCAGCTCTTCATCAAATATTTCTGAGTTTGCTGGTTTTGATATCTGAAACATTTGTTGAATGGCAATGGTTTCTAATACGGATGACGATATAAATCAGTCGTTAGGCCTGGGCTTCTGTGGTCTCAGCCTGGGTGTTTTTGGAATACCCCCGGGTGTTTTTGGAATATCCCCGGGTGTTTTGATGCAATTTTCCAAAATGTAGATGAAGATTTCTGCTTGTTTTTCGAGCTGACATTAACGCATGTCTTGGTCTGGGCAAAAATCCCAGATGTGTCTTGGTCTGGGCTAAGTCCCCTGGCCTTGGTCTGGGCTAAGTCCCCTGGCCTTGGTCTGGGCTAAGTCCCCTGGCCTTGGTCTGGGCTAAGTCCCCTGGCCTTGGTCTGGGCTAAGTCCCCTGGCCTTGGTCTGGGCTAAGTCCCCTGGCCGTGGTCTGGGCTAAGTCCCCTGGCCTTGGTCTGGGCTAAGTCCCCTGGCCTTGGTCTGGGCTAAGTCCCCTGGTCTTGAACTGGACTCAGCCCCTGTGTCTTGGACTGGGCTATCTAGACTTTATTATACTGTATCATGTGTCCTCCCAGCACTGGATTTTCCAGAGGTTCCTGTTCACACTCTCTTCGTCTCTCTCTGTCTTCTATCTCTGCCTCTCTTCAAGAAAAGCAAACAAAATTCACGGACGAGAGTGTAGTAAGACAGGTTTGCGTCAGCAATGTTTTGCGTCAGCAATGACCATCAAGGATAAGGAAACGTTGAACAATCCATTAACTTTAAAATGTTTTGCGTGGCACAGAGAGGAAGCAGAGAGGAAAGTGAAAGAAAACAGTGCGTGTGCGGTTCCATAATGACAGACCTCTGAGATAATATTTGTCAGTCTTCAGTGAGTCACCCTCTGCCTGATTAACTTCATAAAGAACCTCCCTCCTCATCCCTCCATGGGGAGAAAGGTTGAGTGGTTCAAATCTTCATCTCCATTAGTTTCCCCCCCCTCCTCCTCGTGTTCACATAGACTGTGATCTCCATCTTTTTTAACCTTTCATCGTGACAAGACAAAGCTTTCATCGTTCACAAGCCGTTTCCTTTCTGCCGTGACAGATTGAGATTGTGCGCTAACGGCTGAGTGTGTGTGTGAGCGTGTGTGTGTGTGTGTGTGTGTGTGTGTGTGCAAAGCTGTTCCATGTCTTCCATGCTCAGAGACGGTTTCCTTGATGATTAGTCAGGTATGAACACTAGCTCAGGGACGGTGATCTGTGACACACCAGTTCCATGAAACCGCATGGGGGCTTTGATTCCATTCACAGCACCTGATGCAGAACATTAAAGGCACCCCCCGCCAAGCCTCATACACCAGCCTCAGCCCTGCGCTGCGTGAGGAGGCCTGATGGACCGGCAACCCGCGGTACAATGTCTCTGGATCGTCTTATGGGGTGTGGAGACATCAGGCATTTGTTACAGTTACATTTTGTGAGTAAACTTTGCTGTTTAAAGTTTCCTGTTTGTGTGTGTGCGCGTGTGTATGTATGTGTTTGTTTCAAATATGTATGTGTGTGTGTGTGTTACTAAATATGTGGGTATACAGTATACATTTTGAAGTCCCCAGAGAACTGATGTTCTGGTAGATGTGTAAGATGTTCTGGTAGATGTGTAAGATGTTCTGGTAAATGTGTAAGATGTTCTGGTACATGTGTAAAATGTTCTGGTAGATGTGTAAGATGTTCTTTCGAGGTCAACCTTATGAAGGTGCTTCAGTGTTTCACGCAGGGCGTTCACACATCTAAACTCCTTCGGCATTTTGGATGCTGGACATTGTTTTTATCTCTATGTAACTGCCAAGGCCATTAGGAAAGTAATGGTCCAAGCTGAACAGACTCCCATGTAATGTGATGAGGATGACTCTGGATGACTGGTGGTTGCTTTATGACTGGATGACTGGTGGTTGATGTATGACTGGATGACTGGTGGTTGATGTATGACTGGATGACTGGTGGTTGATGTATGACTGGATGACTGGTGGTTGATGTATGACTGGATGACTGATGGTTGATGTATGACTGGATGACTGGTGGTTGATTTATGACTGGATGACTGGTGGTTGATGTATGACTGGATGACTGGTGGTTGATGTATGACTGGATGACTGGTGGTTGATGTATGACTGGATGACTGGTGGTTGATGTATGACTGGATGACTGGTGGTTGATGTATGACTGGATGACTGGTGGTTGATGTATGACTGGATGACTGGTGGTTGATGAATGACTGGATGACTGGTGGTTGATGTATGACTGGATGACTGGTGGTTGATGTTCAGTCTGGTTCTTCAAATCAAATCAGTGATGTTGCAGGATTTCTCTCTCTCTCACACACATACACACTCACACACACTTCAGTTCATACAGACTTCTACCCCCCCCCCCCGCGCCCCCCCCCCCCCATTGAGCTGACAGACTGATTGGATTTGTCAACGAGTCTCTCACATGAATTTGCATACTAAGTGTTCTTTTCCCCTACTTTGACTCTATCGCACTACCCCTCTTATTTTATCATTCTCTCTTTCTCTCTGCCCCTCTCATTCTCTCTCTTTTATTTATCACTACCTGTCTTATTCCCTCCCTGTTGATTAAATCATGCAGATGTCATCAAAGTGAGACATTCTGATCAATCAATCAATTACATTTATTTATAAAGCCCTTTTCACATCAGCAGTTGTCACAAAGTGCTTTTACAAAACCACCAGCCTCAAACCCCAAGGAGCAAACAACAGCAGAGTTGATGCACAGTGGCTAGGGAAAAAAAACTAAAAGGGGATCAAATTTAGGAAGAAACCTAGAGAGGAACCAGGCTCGGAGGGACCGGTCCTCTGTTGTGCCGGGTGAACACTGTAAGAGTACAAGTTGTTATAATAATTAATAAATGCATTTGGGCTGTGTCCAGAGTCTATAAAAGCTTGACCAGACGGAAAAGTACAGGGACACACGAGGGAGGCAGGACCATTTAGAAGACTGGCTGCTGGAATCGTCAGGTATTGTTATGATCTGCAACACAGCCAGAAGGACTTTGGACAGGGGATCATGTCCTCCAACGTTTAAACGGAGCAGGAGGCAAGGAACATTTAAAGAGTGCGCCCCTGAGGTTTACAAGGATTTACAATGGAGAAGGAGACCTGACTCTATTCCCCCAGCACAATAAGCGGCGTTAGACCTTAGGGCTGAGACAGGGGGGTCCGGTGACACTGTGGCCCTACCAGGGGGAGGCCCCAGAAAGGGCCCAACAGGCAGGAAATCAATCCAACCACATTATCAAGCATTAACCATTACTTCCTTTAATTGCAGTCCACCTAGAGTCACCTGCTCTCTCCTCCCCCTTTCTCTTTCCCTCTCTCTTCCCTTTATGTCATCTTCCTCTCTCTCCCTTTTTCTTTCCCTCTCTCTTTCCTCTGTCCTCTTCCTAACTCTCTCCTCTCTTTCTCTCAGATGTGGGCAGTGAACATTTCTGGAGAACAATGTCTGCCAGTGGCGACCTCCATTCATATTATAGTGGTGCTGACTGAGTCTGTACATGGTTTCAAGGTTTTTAGTCATTTTACTTCAGTAACAGTTGTGAGATATTTTCCTGACTGTGTACTTTCTGTTCACTACAAAGGAACATTTCAATTTGTTCTGTTTTCTGGAGGATTTTTTCCCCCATTGTGTAAAATGTTTTTCTCCCCTTCTATCTCTCACTGTCTCTCTCTCTTTCCTCGCTTCATGGTGTTCTTCTATTGAACATTGATATTGGTAAAACATAGAACATGTCAAGTAGACAAAAAAGCTACATAAGAGATTTGACACACTTGCATTCACACACACACACACAAACACAGATTTTTCGTTCACTCACTCGCTTTCTTTCTCTGTCAGTATTCAAGATAAGGTAGTGCAGAAGTCCTCTCAGCCTGTCAGGATGGGACCATGGATCACTGCAACACCACAAGTTTCTTCTCCACAGTGCCAACTTTGTAACCTTACATACACATCAACCATGGCAGGAAAAAGGGCAGGATAAAGGAACCAGCCTTCTGAAGACAAGTGGTGAGAGTCAGGTGCAAAACCCCTGAATGAGACAGACTTAGAGATTCCAATGATTTCACCTGAAGCGCTGTTATAAAAACGGTCCTGTACAGTAATCACTTCATTTAGACATTTAATTACTTCAAATCTCACCGCTCTCCTGCTTCTGCCTCTTTACATCTGATGTAATACAGGCTCAATTCTTTACCACTTTCGGTCCATCTCTCTGTCTGTCTCTTTTTTTCTCGGTCTGTCTTTCTCTTTATCTCTTTTCTCACTTGCTTTGACCCCTCCCACTCCCTCTCTCTCCTTTTTCTCTATCTTCTCCTTCTTTTCTGTGTCTTTTCCTTTTTTCGTTCCATGTTTCCCTCTTGTTTTTTCTCAATATTTCTCTTTTTCTCTCTTTGTCTTTCTTTCTCTCTGTGTTTCTGGACCTTGTAAATCATTCCCCATCACCTCACAGAGCGAGCAGAGAACAGTAGAAATGAAACACATTCAACCATGCTCCCGTTCTATGTAACTATTTCAAATGCTCTGAAGGCTTCTGAAATTTTCATGAGCAGATCACATCTCTCCGACCGTATCTCTCTTCTCCTTTGCAGAAGGAATTGATTTTCCCCTTCAGAATCTCCACAACTGTCACCATTTGATCATATCCAAAATATCCACATTACACCACCGCCAACCAAAACAGAAACACTGGAATACAAATGGAAAGACAGCGTTGCACAAACATTGTGTTGCTAATTTGGGGATGGGAGTCCACAGATCAGCATGCTGACACCTTGACTGTAAAGCCATGACAACTGCACCTCATGACTACTTCACTAGGGCTTGACTAAAGCAATTGTTCAATGTTTTTTTTCTCTCTCCCCTTGCCGTGACAGGATTCCCCATCCTAGTAAGAGGGCAATCGCTTAAACGTATTAGTGTTTCACATCCACAGAAAACCATTTAACATGTACACAAGGACATTATAAAACATATCTACATATATCAGGATGTAATAGTGTCTGCTTTACACGTACTTGCTTTTCCTAAGCCCATTGGAAAAGGTTGACCTCATTGTTGAGGTTATAATGAGAAACGGCCCTGGACTGTGTTTTTAATGGAGCTGCACGATTGTGACTAGAGATACGGAATCGGAAGGTAAAACACAGTCCTAGCGGGAGAGTGACTTTAGAGTGTGTGTGTGTGCTGAAAGACCAGCCATTCTGAAGTGAGGCCTCTTCAATCCAGTCCCACAGCCGTCTGTGGTTCCTCCACTCTGGATCACTCCTCTTAGTGCTGTGGTTCAAAGGGATTTTTGATATGATGACATCTGTTTGGTGCTGTTGGCTGCTCCTGTTCTGTGGTAACAAACGACTCTGTGTGTTAGAGCAATTTCTGTAGAAAATAAAATAGTGTAGAAATGTGTAGAGTCTATATTTTGGTTATTGTTACGGAAACTTATTTTCATTTGGACATGCCTCTTTCATTTGGTATTCTGCTATCTGCTGTACCAAGCAATTTTTTTAAAACCAGTATATAAGGGATTAGATTAACTCAATTTTTATTAGAAACTGGCTATTTGAGTTCACTTGCACATTGGTCTTTACTGCGTCCTTTTGGTTCATATCTTATCATTCACATTCACCAACTTCTGTAACACTTTGGGGTTTACAATTACCGTCAAGATCTTGGTGGAATCTGTTTTGAAGTAATCTGGAAACAATCAATGCCTTCACTAACAAACCCCTAACAAGGTGTTACAAACCTGTGAGCAATAAATATTTGGAATCCTTCAAATCGACAAACTTCTCAAGTTTTTTTTATTCAAAGAAGTGTATTAATTTCATCCAGTGAAAACCCTCTTCTTATAGGGTTAACATAGAATTAGCCATTTAGGAATTAGAAGCCATTAAATTGTGTTTAGCTGCCAAGTGGGTTTGGATGCACTTAATTAAAGTGAATTATACCAATACACTCCTTTAACATGGTGTATAAAACTGATATCATCACATAAATTATCACAGTAAACAGTCAACAACACAAAAGAGAATGAACTTGTAAATATACTATACTCATGTGTAGGTGTCAAAACATAATAACATGTCAACAATTCAAAGGCTGTGATCATTATGGCCCTCAGCTACCAGAGCCATTGAGTATTGTCAATATTTAGTATTGAATGTTAGCAACATTCCCTATTCTAACTGCCTATCTTCTCCATAACCTGAACTTATTTGCATCAAGAACTCTTTTAGAAAAGTACATACTCATATCCACTCAACAACTCATTTTGCACACTCTCTCCATATTAACCCTCAACCACACACTCTCTCCATGTAAACCCTCAACCACACACTCTCTCCATGTAAACCCTCAAACACACACCCTTTCCATGTAAACTGTCAACCACACACTCTCTCCATATAAACCCTCAACCACACACTCTCTCCATGTAAACCCTCAACCACACACTCTCTCCATGTAAACCCTCAACCACACACTCTCTCCATGTAAACCCTCAACCACACACTCTCTCCATGTAAACCCTCAACCACACACTCTCTCCATGTAAACCCTCAACCACACACTCTCTCCATGTAAACCCTCAACCACACACTCTCTCCATGTAAACCCTCTACCACATACCCTTTCCATGTAAACCCTCAACCACACACTCTCTCCATGTAAACCCTCAACCACACACTCTCTCCATGTAAACCCTCAACCACACACTCTCTCCATGTAAACCCTCTACCACACACCCTTTCCATGTAAACCCTCAACCACACACTCTCTCCATGTAAACCCTCAACCACACACTCTCTCCATGTAAACCCTCTACCACACACCCTTTCCATGTAAACCCTCTACCACACACCCTTTCCATGTAAACCCTCTACCACATACCCTTTCCATGTAAACCCTCAACCACACACTCTCTCCATGTAAACCCTCAACCACACACTCTCTCCATGTAAACCCTCAACCACACACTCTCTCCATGTAAACCCTCAACCACACACTCTCTCCATGTAAACCCTCTACCACATACCCTTTCCATGTAAACCCTCAACCACACACTCTCTCCATGTAAACCCTCAACCACACACTCTCTCCATGTAAACCCTCAACCACACACTCTCTCCATGTAAACCCTCTACCACACACCCTTTCCATGTAAACCCTCAACCACACACTCTCTCCATGTAAACCCTCAACCACACACTCTCTCCATGTAAACCCTCTACCACACACCCTTTCCATGTAAACCCTCAACCACACACTCTCTCCATGTAAACTGTCAACCACACACTCTCTCCATGTAAACTGTCAACCACACACTCTCTCCATGTAAACCCTCAACCACACACTCTCTCCATGTAAACCCTCAACCACACACTCTCTCCATGTAAACCCTCAACCACACACTCTCTCCATGTAAACCCTCAACCACACACTCTCTCCATGTAAACTGTCAACCACACACTCTCTCCATGTAAACCCTCTACCACACACTCTCTCCATGTAAACCGTCAACCACACACTCTCTCCATGTAAACCCTCTACCACACACCCTTTCCATGTAAACTGTCAACCACACACTCTCTCCATGTAAACTGTCAACCACACACTCTCTCAGCTGACTGGGTGACAGAGAGAGAGAGAGTGAGAATGGAAGACAGTATCAGAGTACATTAGAAATACGGAGCTAGTATCCTTGTCCTTCTGTAGGGCCAGTTAATGAAAGATGGATGGACAGAAAACAGTATGGCTGGGACAGAAAGGAAGACAGGGAGGGGTGAAGGGCAACAGGGAGGGGGGGAGGAGACAGGAAAACATAGAGGGCGTGAGGAGGGGAGCCAGGGAGAGAGGAAGACTGGGAGAGAGGGAAGATGGGGAGGTGGGAGGGAGTTTGTGCTGTATAAATAAAGACACAGCTGGTCACAAGCGCCACCAACCAAACGTAACCCCAGCCCAGTCTACGCAGCCACTGGCAGGCTACTGTTCCTGGGCCTTTGGCCAGCAGTGATAAGAGGCAGGACTGAGCCCTGCAGAGCCCTGGGGAGCCCTGGGGACCACTTAATGTCTTGTCAACCATTGTGGCTGTAATGGAGTCCCAGCAAACATCCCACTCACCATTCATGTGCTGCCATTATGGGGTGGGGTGGGACCAATCACCTCACCACGCCTGTTGCCATAGAGGGGCTTGAAATTAGGGTCCTGCTGAAAGCCTGAATGGGTTCCAAATGGCCCCTATTCCCTTTAAAGTGCACTACAGGATAAATGGTCATCAGTAGGGCACTATACCGGGATATGTTGTCATTCAGGAAGCAGATCAATGTTACCTGTCATTTTCCCTGGCCAGGACAGTTCTCCCCCTGACAGGGAGTATCTACCCTCTAACAGCATAGACCTAACACCCTATAACACCTCACGCTGATAGAAGGTTATAGGGATAGAGGGTTATAGGGATAGAGGGTTATAAGGATAGAGGGTTATAGGGATAGAGGGTAATAGAGATAGAGGGTTATAGGGATAGAGAGTAATAGAGATAGAGGGTTATAGGGGTAGAGGGTAATAGAGATATAGGGATAGAGGGTAATAGCGATAGAGGGTTATAGGGATAGAGGGTTATAGGGGTAGAGGGTTATAGGGATAGAGGGTAATAGGGATAGATGGTAATAGGGATAGAGGGTAATAGGGATAGATGGTAATAGGGATGGAGGGTAATATGGATAGAGAGTTATAGGGATAGAGGGTAATAGGGATAGATGGTAATAGGGATAGAGGGTTATAGGGATAGAGGGTAATAGGGATAGATGGTAATAGGGATAGAGGGTAATAGGGATAGAGGGTTATAGGGATAGATGGTAATAGGGATAGATGGTAATAGGGATAGAGGGTAATAGGGGTAGAGGGTTATAGGGATAGAGGGTAATAGAGATAGAGGGTAATAGGAATAGAGGGTAATAGGGGTAGAGGGTTATAGGGATAGAGGGTAATAGAGATAGAGGGTAATAGGGATAGAGGGTAATAGGACGTACATTCTTGTGCTGATTGTTTTGTTCACACTTCATACTCTGTGCATTAACTCTTGTTGCTTGCTCTTCTGTGTTTCAGGCTGGGTATCTGTGTAAGCACTTTGTGACAACTGCTGATGTGGAAAGAGCTTGATAAAATAAATGTGATTGATTTATTAGTTTGTTGGTTGTAGGATCGGGGTTAGAGAGTTACGTGTATAGGACTGTGATATTTGTTTAAATGGAGGCAGAGATATGATTGTGTTAAGGAGCAGATTAATATGAGTGTGTTAAAGAGCAGATCAATATGAGTACACAGTTAACTATTGAGCAGTTCAATTGGAGCATGTTATGCCAATGTTTTGTGAAAGAGTCATGTTCAGACTGGACCAGGTGATGGAGAGATTCGTGTTCAGACTGGACCAGGTGATGGAAGAAGTCATGTTCAGACTGGACCAGGTGATGGAGGGAGTCATGTTCAGACTGGACCAGGTGATGGAGGGAGTCATGTTCAGACTAGACCAGGTGATGGAGGGAGACATGTTCAGACTGGACCAGGTGATGGAGGGAGTCAGTGTACTGCTATAAGCTAAATGACAAATCTGGGACAGGGCAGAGAGAACAGTTCTACTATTCGAGCTATTGAGCAACTATGGGAAGTTAGGGAACTGTCATGTCCCCCCTACTTCTTCTTAGCCATGAAAAGCTCAGCAACAATCAAAAAGAAATGTCATTTTAGAAAAGAGCCTCTCTGTTTGAACGAAGCATGATAAAAGGCTTTTCCTTTGTGCTGAGTGCTAACCGGTTGCAATTTCACTCTGTCCTTTCAGAGCGGAAAAAAGAGAGGAAAAAAATGAAAGTTTTACTAATTGACAGTGTGATTGAAATTCAGCTAGTTGTTCTGATTCTGAAAAGTCTATTAAGAAACATTTCTCTAATGCTTCTATTCAGCCTCCCCACAGCAGTTCTTCTAGAGGACCTGCAATTGCACTTCAGACTTCTTTATTCCTTTCCCTTTCCAAAGCTACCAGCACATTGAACACAATGCCAAATTAAAGCTTTGGTTTCATGGCGATGACACAGAAGACCTGCTTTAATCAAAGCTTGAAAGCTTTGCCAGCAGAGTCACTTCAATGATGCCTCACTTCCTTTGGGATTTCTGTACTCTGATAAGGTGTCCACTATCATTCCCCGATTCACGGTTTCTTTAGGGATTCACTGCAACTAAACGGATATTAGGAATCAGTCAATCACAAAGGGATGTGGTGGCTCAAATAGTGGACAAAGTAGACATACTGACTCCCAAATGGCACACTAGTATTTAGAAATGTCTGGTGCTGCATGTCAGTGTCTAGGGAATAGATGCCGATAGATTCATTTCAGTGGGAAAATACAGAGGTTGGTTGTAATTTAAAATTTCTCCACAAACAGACAGTAATCTGGGACAATATCCTCTGAATACATGCACATTGAAAAACAGAAGGCAATGGAAGCAGAGAAGACAGTGTCACTGTGATTGGCCCATTTCCAGATACATCATGAATACTAATGACAAAGATGGAGTATTGTAAATTGACTTAATTGCAAAGAATAAGCATTAATATTGTTTCAAATGGGTCTCCATATATACTAATCTCATTGGAATGAACAGTATAACTGTACTGAGGATTGTTTTGTTCACTCCACATGCATCAATGGGCCACTAACTGAGCTGCCAAAGGAAACCAATATTTATTTAGCAAAAACAAACACCAACGCTAACCTCAAGAACCTAACATTCATGCCCAAACTTACCCTGGCTCTATTGCCTGAGCCTAAACTGTAATGCCTAAACCTAAATGTAGCCCAAATCACAAGTTTGACCCTAATCCCGACACTCATGGTGGACATGGACTCTGTCCTCATGGGAATTGACAACAGGGAAGGGTTTTTTCATGTTTTAGAGTCCTTGAGAGAACCTCTGGTCGAAATTCAGTCTTATAAACCAAACCAAACCACACACACACACGTACAAACAAACACACAGTTAGCCTCTATAGTAGAATGTAATTTAACCTGATTTCTTATCAATGGAGATTCCACAGAAGACTGACTGACACTCTGACAACTAACGTTTATGCCTAACGTGTAATTCAACTGCATCTTAGACTGGCTTTTGTATTTTTTCTTTTAGCAGCAGCAGTCTTGCATTTGCTTTTGTGAAATCAATCCACTTAAGAAACTGTCTACACCCGCAGTCCCTCCATAATCAAATTGATGCCTCGCTCCCCCTGAACACATGATCAATTACACTGCCTGCCTGTTGGATATTCAGGTTGTGTTGAATGCAGAAACATGACTTCATATTCTTCACGCATAGCAGAGGCACATCTGGGGCCAAAAGTGAATACTATTAACATTGATTTATAATTTAAAAGTGAATAGTATTAACATTGATTTATAATTCAAAAGGTAGAGTTTAGTCCCATAAACAAAGTGGACGCTTTTGTGCAGTTTGACTGTAATGGTTAGACTGTGGTAGTGTTGGACTATGTTCTAGTCAAATCCTGGAGGACACAAATTCCAATAATGTTTCTTGATTTTTAACAAGGAAAATATGGTCCATCAATAGCAGAAGTTGCCGAAATGAAAATGTGACGAAGACCGACTCTAGACCGCAATGCAGACGATGGAACTGTTGGCACCAAGCCCAGATTCCGCCAACAGCCTCTCCGTCAAATATGTCCGCAACAAAGACAATATTATGATGTGGAGACAGGAGAAAGAGATAGCGAAAAATAGGAGTGAGAAGGAGGGATGTTATGATCCCGGGTGCAGAGTCTGTCATCACATCAGTTGGAGAATGCCACAGAACCAGACCTCATCATCACACCTCTGAAGGGGCTGGGTGAGCGGGCCGATGTGGGGTGGTTTTAGGTAATCACACACTGCTCTCAAGTTTAAAGGGATCCCTTGCTGTTCTCTTATTCTCTCTGTTGAACTCTGTTCTATATCGAGGCAGATATACCCTTGTGCGTTTACCCTCGTCCATTTACCCTTATCTAGTTACCCTTGTGCATTCACCCTCATCTATTTACCCTCGTGCATTTACCCTTATCTAGTTACCCTTGTGCATTCACCCTCATCTATTTACCCTCGTGCATTTACCCTTATCTAGTTACCCTTGTGCATTCACCCTCATCTATTTACCCTCGTGCATTTACCCTTATCTAGTTACCCTTGTGCATTCACCCTCATCTATTTACCCTCGTGCATTTACCCTTATCTAGTTACCCTTGTGCATTCACCCTCATCTATTTACCCTCGTGCATTTACCCTTATCTAGTTACCCTTGTGCATTCACCCTCATCTATTTACCCTCGTGCATTTACCCTTATCTAGTTACCCTTGTGCATTCACCCTCATCTATTTACCCTCGTGCATTTACCCTTATCTAGTTACCCTTGTGCATTCACCCTCATCTATTTACCCTCGTGCATTTACCCTTATCTAGTTACCCTTGTGCATTCACCCTCATCTATTTACCCTCGTGCATTTACCCTTATCTAGTTACCCTTGTGCATTCACCCTCATCTATTTACCCTCGTGCATTTACCCTTATCTAGTTACCCTTGTGCATTCACCCTCATCTATTTACCCTCGTGCATTTACCCTTATCTAGTTACCCTTGTGCATTCACCCTCATCTATTTACCCTCGTGCATTTACCCGAGACCTTCTAGGAATAAGATCCCTTCTGGTGCCACAGCACTTTAGGGGTTGTTGCTGAGGGAACGGCGGTTGTAGGGGTTGTTGTTGAGGGAACGGCGGTTGTAGGGGTTGTTGCTGAGGGAACGGCGGTCGTAGGGGTTGTCTGAGGGAACGGCGGTTGTAAGGGGTTGTTGCTGAGGGAACGGTGGTTGCATGACCACCGACCATTTAAAGTCACTGTCTGGGGTTTAAAGTCACTGTCTGGATCTCAGCGCCAACAGCCCCCCCCCCAAGCCACAGGCACCCCACTGTTTTTATAGTTCAAGTGTAAGCCAAGGAGGATACAATACATTCCACATAATCTGAGCTATGGAAACAGGAACAAACTGTGGGATTAAAGTATTTGTCTAGGAAGATTTTAAAGCCAAACACAAGCAGAAAATATGTTACAGTTGTAACTCGCATTTCTGGTCATGTACAAGATAATGTGAATGTGTTCTGTATTACGGTTTATTGGAATGAAGAACCCCTGAACAGCTTGTGATACCTCAGAAAGGGCCTTTATGAGAGTTTTTGTCCCAGGAATATAACAGGTATGTGTAGAGGCATTGCTACAGTCGTACTCATCCTTTACTTCATGCTTTTATTTTGACAGACACAGACATTCACATCTCCCAGTTTAGAGAAGACATTCAAATCTCCCAGCTCAGAGACACTGACATCTTTACCTCAGAGACAGTCAAATCTCCCAGCTCAGAGACACTGACATCTTTACCTCAGAGACAGTCAAATCTCCCAGCTCAGAGACACTGACATCTTTACCTCAGAGACAGTCAAATCTCCCAGCTCAGAGACACTGACATCTTTACCTCAGAGACAGTCAAATCTCCTACCTCAGAGACACTGACATCTTTACCTCAGAGACAGTCAAATCTCCCAGCTCAGAGACACTGACATCTTTACCTCAGAGACAGTCAAATCCCCAGCTAGGGGACACCCTTTCCAGCACACCCAGCTTGGTTGTGGGGTGGACCTCGCGTTAGTGGTGTCTTCCTATGCGTGTGAACACGGTTGACCTCCCACCCCTGAAGTGAGCTGCAGAAACAGTAGTATAAATGTTTATCATGCCTCCACAATCTCCTCGTCCTTCATTCTGTCTGTTATTGAAATCACAATCTCCTGCTCCCATCATCTAGCATCAATGCCAAGCACACACACACACGCACACAGACGCACACGCACCCACGCACACACACACACACACACACTTAGCACACACGCCCGACCTCATTCCCCGTGGAGGTGGCTGAATCACAGGGGCCCTGATGAACGTAAGCATGGTCTTGCATATTTACTCGGTTGAATGCAGTTCCCACTCTTCATGCAGTCAGGAGTTATAGATCCACTCTCGGAATGTGAACGCGTTCAGTTGCACTTGACAGGCATCTAAGTCTTCGGCACAGCCGGGCTTCACATGAACTGCCCGGCAAAAAGCAATGATCTGTCCTCAATCCCACCATACTATTTCATTTGACTGTGTGCCGGCCTGCTAAAGAATTATGGAGACACGGTGCTGCAGGCGTACGGAGCCTGTCGTACTCCGCTTCTCCAATGGCACCAAATTCCCTGTGGGGAAGTAGTGTACTACCCAGGGAACAGGGTGCACTTTGGCAGGCTGGCCTCGGTCTGAAGTCCCACCCGGGGTCCACTGTGTGTGGGACCCCATTTGCTACTCAGCCGGGGTCCACTGTGTGTGGGACCCCATTTGCTACTCAGCCGGGGTCCACTGTGTGTGGGACCCCATTTGCTACTCAGCCGGGGTCCACTGTGTGTGGGACCCCATTTGCCACTCAGCCGGGGTCCACTGTGTGTGGGACCCCATTTGCTACTCCGCCCGGGGTCCACTGTGTGTGGGACCCCATTTGCTACTCAGCCGGGGTCCTCGCAGAGCAGATGGTAGGAGGAAGGCAAATGCATTTTGTTCAATCTGTGGCTGTTGGTCAGGATGTCATTTTGCTTGAACCTGGAGAGAAGCACAACATCACGCCGCCAAGAAAACGCATCAACGTCACCAATACTGCGAGGCGTAAGACAGAGGGCCCGGTTGGTCTTGTCCGAGTTAACGCCAAGCAAGCCGATCGCTCACTAATCGCCTGTTTGTGTGTTCAGTTATCCAGTCAGTCGTGCGTACAATCAGTTAGCCCGCCATTAGATCAGTCAGTCTGCAAGCCATTTAACCAGCCAGCCGGGTTCTTTAACCAGCCTGTCATTCAGTCAGTCAAAATTGTGAATCGTAATTCATAGAATATGAATTACCAGCACACACTGTCACTAGTGTAGAGTACTACACATTTCTTCATGAGAGTTGTTATTCCTTGGCAAATAAAGTCTTACAGTGTAACACATTTCTCCATAAGTGTTTTTATTCCCGTGAGATAAAGTATTTCACTGACAGTCTCTGATAAAAGCTTCCACTATACCCAGAAGTCTCCTGAGACGCCACTTTTTAGTGTTGGGAGACAGCAACATAATGTGGATGAGAATTAGATGGCGTGAGATTACCCAGTGTTCATGGGAAGTAAACGCTCACAGCTCACAGCGTGCCAAAATGAGGATGGGGGAGACTGAAAAGCGAGAGGTAGACAGAGAAGGAAGTAAAAATATGGAAGGAGAGAGAATGCAAGAGTAGAGAGGGATACTCAGGTCACTTGTAAAGCTGGCTACTGTTTTACGTTGTCTACTGTAGTTATGTAGCTGTAGTACTGTAACTACACATTGTTTTATAACAACTATTATGTAGTTAGTTACAAGTTTACGTTTGCTTTGAGTAAAATTATTGCCTTATTGATTTTTTTGCAGAGAGTGTGGGATACTCTGGAAACGGGAAGTGTGGGGTTCTGCAGGGTATTTCAAAGACCCATCATTTCCTGGACAGTGACCAGATCGCCAGTTTTAAGGGCAGGGGAGTGGACTGAGAGTGACCGAAGTGATGAGGTGTTTTATTTATTTCTCTTTTTTGTGTAATTGAGATTAAATCTATTGCTACTGCAGATTAAAACACTTTAGGAGTTGATTTGGTGTGGTGCTTCAATACTTGAGAAACTGTTTGTCTGATTGTTTTGGCAAATCAGTGCAAATAATATAATAATTGTAAACCTAAATATTGGTATGGGCTTTTAATAGTTTTGAGTTCACATGTTATAAACATGTAAAGCAGCTGTTTTGGTGTGTAACGTAAACAACAGATACCGTGAGGATGCTAATAGGCCTACTACTGCAAAAAGTAGTAATATCCATATTCAATAATGTTACTTCATGTTTAGTTGGGATAGCCGTAACATGGAAAAAGGTTTGTTTTGTGTCTGTTTGAAGTTATTCTGTAGACATTGTAAGAGGGTTGAGTACTACATTTACCTGTGCTAATGTATTAGAAAGCAAATACATTACAGACGAACGACCTGAGGCACTGGGTTTGACCGGTAGTATCCACCACAGGGTGTCTGATCGGAACAACTGGAAACAGGATTCTCAGTTTGATAGATTTAATGAAGTTAATAAGGTGTGAAAAAGGTGAAGGGGTCTGAACACTGTCTGAAGGCACTGCAGGTGTTTACAGCAGACTGAAAACAGCTCTTCATATTCCAGTTGCCCTCTCTCTCTCTTTCTCTCTGCCCCCATATTTCTCCCAGGACTGACAACAGTCTAACAGCCCTCCATCCATCCAAACCAATCAGACATTGTGTTCTGAAGACATCCACAGGGCTGTCTTCTGCCTGTGGTGAAATTGCTGTCAACAGTTTTACCCTCCTGCGTGTGTGTGTGTGTGTGTGATGCTGTTTGTGTAGTGTGTTGTCTGTGTGGGTGTTTATGTGGGGTGTTTTGTGTGGCGTGTGTGTTAGCAGTTTCTCCAGCGGGTGGCTGTGACTTCCTCTGTTGAGTCCACTGCCCGTGGAGTGGTTCGCCTCACTGCATTCACATCCCAACCATTTAATTCCTCCATGGACCACAGAAAAGATTGTTTTCATCTTCTGTTCATCTCTCTCCCTCTCCCTCCTTCTCCCCGTCTCTCTCCCTCTCCCTCTCTCTCTCCCCCTCTCCCTCTCTCTCTCCCTCCTTCTCCCCGTCTCTATCCCCCTCTCTCCCTTTCCCTCTCCCAGTCTCCCTCCCTCTCCCTCCATCACCCTCTCCCTCTCTCCCTCCCCCTCTCTCTCCCTCTCTCCCTCTCCCTCTCCCTCCCCCTCTCCCTCTCTCCCTCACCCTCTCTCTCCCTCCCCCTCTCCCCGTCTCCCTCCCCCTCCCTCTTCCTCCCTCTCTCCCTCTCCCTCTCTCCCTCTCTCCCTCTCCCTCTCTCCCTCTCCCTCTCCCTCTCTCTCTCCCCTCACTCTCTCTCTGTCTCCATTTCTTCTCCACCCCTCCGTTTTCCTCTTTCTCTACTCTGGCAGCCTAGTGAAGCAGCCACAGTGTTTTAGACTCTACTGTGTATGTGCTTGTTTCTTACATTTTCTTCATGCATCATGATTGTAGTTACTGAATATTGGGGTCACGTTGCCAACTGTGTGGAGGAAGACAGGAGGACTCTGTTGCCGTGTCGACTCTGCACCAGACATTTTAATACAGTGTGTTTTACTATGTTCATCACTAGCAGCACCTACTGTAATGCCACCTACGGCTCCGTCCACCCTGCTCCCCTCCCCCACATTCCACACTTATTTACTGAGAAGACGCATTAAATGCATTGACTTCAGGGTTGCTTTAAATAAGGCAGCGTGCTGATGACATCACTTTAAATGGCATTGGTAGAGGCGGTCGCAGTATGTTTGTGTGAAAATTACCATTGGGATAATCAGGTATAACATTTGCCCGTCAGAGTGACCCTCAGATTCAGACCACCATTAACAGGAATGTGTAATGTTTTCAGCTGGAAAGAAACAGGGAAAGACAGTCAGAGACAGAAATGTTTCCACTTTGCATGAACTCCTATGGGTGGTTCGGAACAGAAGCACGATCATGAATATTGTATTACAGCTTAATTCATGATAATTTATGACTAAACTTTAAATAGATCTGATATCAAGCGTCATATTAAGCATACCGAGCATCACACTATGAAAAGCCAGTTAGTGGTTGAGTCATAAACTTCATTCTACACCCCATAAAGAGCATTACATTTGACCTGGAATAGAATGGCCTTTGGGAATCCGCCTGGTTTCATTCCCCACTTACTGAGTAGATGTCTTGTGACTGATAAAATTAGCCAGAGTAATTAGATGTTGGCCAGTCACCCAAAAACCGCATTATCTTTTTCACATTTCATAATTAACCGTTGTTTGTCTGGCCAACAGGTCGGTAAGATATCCAGGGTCTCTGTGAGCTGTCCCACTGATCAACAGACGCTTGAGGCAAATTCCACAACAAAATTCTTATTGACAGGTTCATTCGGGGCAGGAGGATTCATAAGGTAATGGGTTTGATACCATGTGGGATGTTGGATAATTACTGTTACTGTTGCTCCTGTTTGCCAGGTATATTTGGAGGTAATGCATAACCTCATTGTTTTTTGGATCGTGTACAATCATGTTGGCTTGTCAGGTTGGTCGACATGTTCCCGTTCTGTCTGGGTTAGAGTGCATCAGTAATTGTAATCAGCAAGGCAGGATTATCCCGTGAATTCAATATGCTTTTTACTGCATTTCCCATGTTTTCTGGTGAGGTCCCTCAGTCTGTGATGGGGTCTGGTTCTGTCCAGATGGGTGCTGGTCCCTCAGTGTGCTGATGGGATCTGGTTCTGTCCAGATGGGTGCTGGTCCCCCAGTGTGCTGATGGGGTCTGGTTCTGTCACGATGGGTGCTGGTCCCTCAGTTTGCTGATGGGGTCTGGTTCTGTCCAGATGGGTCCTGGTCCCTCAGTGTGCTGATGGGGGTCTGGTTCTGTCCAGATGGGTGCTGGTCCCTCAGTGTGCTGATGGGGTCTGGTTCTGTCCAGATGGGTGCTGGTCCCCCAGTGTGCTGATGGGGTCTGGTTCTGTCCAGATGGGTGCTGGTCCCCCACTGTGCTGATGGGGTCTGGTTCTGTCCAGATGGGTGCTGGTCCCTCAGTGTGCTGATGGGGTCTGGTTCTGTCCAGATGGGTGCTGGTCCCTCAGTGTGCTGATGGGGTCTGGTTCTGTCCAGATGGGTGCTGGTCCCCCAGTGTGCTGATGGGGTCTGGTTCTGTCCAGATGGGTGCTGGTCCCCCAGTGTGCTGATGGGGTCTGGTTTTTGTTTAGTTATGTCACTTAATTTGGCACATCCATGGGGCTGGAATGTATTGATCTCTATTTACGTCAATCTGAATGCCTTCATGGAAGAAAGAGGATTGTGAGGGGAATAGATACTGCTGGTAGACCTTTTTATTTTGACCCAAAAGTGTCAAATTCAAGATTTTATACCAAATGTTTACCCCCCTTAGGTAGTTGGATGGAATGAACTACCACTTCTCTGTATGCTAGATGACAACCAGTCAGACCCTCTCTTCTAAACCATGCCTCTTGTAAAGTAAAATGTTCTGTGGTAAAGTCTTGGTTTTTGCTCTCTAGACCAGAGGCATAGGACATTAAACCTTGTTTATTCCGGAATGAGACAGTCAGATCTTTGTGTTCCATTGTATCCAGGGTTAGCGGTTGTTACTGTTATTTTTTAGGTATGACTGCTGGGTGAAGACATCCCTCCCTCCCTCAGTCAGACCGTCCCTCCTCTAGCAGAGGAATTCAACAGTGTCTCCTCTATGTAAATGAGGTGCTGAGTGACAGGCAGTGTCTCTGTCCCGGGGCAACGCTGGGAATCTCCTCCTGAGCGGCCTCCATCATCCGACAGGCGGGTGCACTCAGGAGAGACGTGTGGGCGGCCGGCACTCTAGGACATCAGGAAGCAGGACAGGGGACAAGGGGGAGAGAAGGCAGAGGGGGAAATGGGGAGAGGAAGGGAGAGGAGGCAGGTAGGTGTGTAGAGGAGAGGGGGAGAGGGGGAGAGGGGGAGAGGGGGAGAGGTGAGAAAACCTTGCTGGACAAGGTCCAGAGGGACATAGAGAGACACAGAAGGACATAAAGAGACTTAGAAAGGCACATGGAGACATAGAGAGACATAATAGAGAAAAACATGGATTCCCTTCAGTCTATAAGTCACCTGACCTGTCAGTGTGTCCACAGTACCATCATCCCCTCCTGCATGCCTGTCACGTTCGCAGCCCCTGGCTCCAAATACGCCTTCTGTCTTCCAAATGGCTTGTTCAGCAGCCCCAGACACAGAGTTAAGAATCATACAACTATACATTGGTCCAAACAGAAGCAGAAGGAAAGAGAAAACCAGGTGTCTAGTAACCCAGAGTAGACCATAATATTGATAAGATGAAAACACATGCTAGAGTCTCAGACTCCCAGTTCATTTTCTGGAAGAGCTTCTACAGCGTTTCAGAAGAACATGCAGAATAAACAGACGAGGAGTTAAAGACACTCTGTGAGGCATGATGGTCATCTTGTTATTTTATTCTCTTAACCACGTTTCCCAATTCCTTCAGCGGACGTGAATGTAGCAACACATTTTCTCAAGGGAAACACTTTTTCACACTCAACTCGTCTAACACAAGAGTCTTCTGTAAGACCTCAGCTGACCTTATTCATCAAGCATCTGTTAATATAACAGATGTCCCAAAAGTCTGATCCAGAGAGCCGTTTACTTCCTCTAGAGTGGAGAGTGACTTGTCAGATGCTATCAGGTCAACAGTGATGTCAGAAATGTCCTCCCCCTGACCCAACTTGCTCCCCATGACCCCCTCCTGACCCCACTACCACTACTGGGCATCTCCTTAGCAGCCCTGGAAAACGACTCCCCGGATCCATCCTGCCACTCCGTGCCCTCAGCTCTCTGCCTGCAGCTGTAGATGACTGTGTCTGTAGATGACTGTGTCTGTAGATGACTGTGCCTGTAGATGACTGTGTCTGTAGATGCCTGTGTCTGTAGATGACTGTGCCTTTAAATGACTGTGTCTGTAGATGACTGTGTCTGTAGATGACTGTGTCTGTAGATGACTGTGCCTGTAGATGACGGTGTCTGTAGATGACTGTGCCTTTAGATGACTGTGTCTGTAGATGACTGTGTCTGTAGATGACTGTGCCTTTAAATGACTGTGTCTGTAGATAACGGTGTCTGTAGATGACGGTGTCTGTAGATGACGGTGTCTGTAGATGACTGTGCCTTTAGATGACTGTGTCTGTAGATGACTGTGCCTTTAGATGACTGTGTCTGTAGATGACTGTGTCTGTAGATGACTGTGCCTTTAAATGACTGTGTCTGTAGATGACGGTGTCTGTAGATGACGGTGTCTGTAGATGACTGTGCCTGTAGATGACTGTGCCTGTAGATGACGGTGTCTGTAGATGACTGTGTCTGTAGATGACGGTGTCTGTAGATGACTGTGCCTTTAGATGACTGTGCCTTTAGATTACTGTGTCTGTAGATGACTGTGTCTGTAGATGACTCGCCCAACCCCAGTGGACCACAGCGTTACGAGGACCTCATCCGTCCCACCCTCCACCTTTCATCACCTGCCTCGCCTCCTACACCCACCAGGACCTCCTCTAGTTACCTAATTCTACATACCAAATTACCTAATTCTACATACCAAATTACCTAATTCTACATACCAAATTACCTAATTCTACATACCAAATTACCTAATTCTACATACCAAATTACCTAATACTACATACCAAATTACCTAATACTACATACCAAATTACCTAATACTACATACCAAAATACCTAATACTACATACCAAATTACCTAATGCTATAGACAAAATTACCTAATACTATACATCTAATTAACTAGTACTAGACACCGAATTAACTAATACTACACATCTATAATTAATACTAGACATCTAATTAACTAATACTATACATCTATTTACCTAATATTACACATCTAATTACCTAATATTACACATCTAATTACCTAATATTACACATCTAATTACCTAATATTACACATCTAATTACCTAATATTACACATCTAATTAACTAATACAGTAGAACTTATTACCTAATAATATACATCTAATTGCCTGATTACTCTACACCACATTACATAATATTATATACCTAATAACCTACTAAAACCAACCAAATGATCAAAAAACAGGAAGGAAAAGCACCTAGAACGCAGCCTCAGGCTGTTTAACACCATGCATCCCTGACACATCCACCTCCCAGCATGCAGAGAGAGATCAGAGAGTAAAGACAGAGAATTGGGAGAGAAGGAGGGCAGAGACAATGATGGAGGGATAAGAGAAAGAGAAGGAGCCCACCCTCTCTCCCTCCCTACTCCCTCTCTCTCTTCCTCCTCCCATCACTCCCTTCCTCCTCCCTCTCTCCGTTCCTCCTCCCTCTCTCCGTTCCTCCTCCCTCCCGATCTGTTGGCCTCCTCTCTACAAAACATGAAACATTAACAAAGGATCACCTCCAACATGTTACCAAGACTCGCACACGCAACAAAGGCAGTTGAAAAACGCAAGAACTCACAGATCTTTTTATGTATCTCATACTTTTTTTTATATAATAATTACTGTATTCATTTTAGACAATGTCCATTTAGTGTAAGCACCCAGAATCCCCTGTGAAATCGAGTGGAACTGTAGAACGTAGAAGTACAGATTCCAGCCAGTGTATACATTAAAACAGACCTGTCTCATACGCTCTGAATATTTTATACCGCTCCCTTTGACGCTTAGCTTGTTCAGGTTGAATTTTTCATGCAAGCACCGGAGCTGGAACACACCAGCAGTGTTTTAGAGGCGTATGCGTGCAAAAACAAAGAAACCCCAGTCACCAGATTCATTATTTAACATTCTCGTGGAAGATCATTCAATAATATGAATTTTGGATGTGTGAAAGTCCAGATGAACTTACCTTCAGTGTAAAAATCATATTGCACTGACAAGCTGTTTCCTTTGTCACTGAATGCAGGCTCAGTGTAATGTGGAATAATGCGGGGAAAAGGAAATTATGTAATTGGCTGTACACCTACACTTCCAAATGAATGGCTGTCAGTACGGTTTAAAAATGTGTATTGTGCTTGCTACTCAGTCGTTCTATTCAAGCATAAAATATTGCAGATTTACGATAATGACCGTCAGGAACTTGGGAGCGTAGCCTTTTATGTCAAAGGACCCAGGGTGGCCTTCAGAATGTGGCAAACTTCTGACCAACTCTGTAACTAAGGCTGAGTACCAAATACCACATGCCCCCTAAATAGGACACTACTAAGTGAACCAATGTATTGTAGGGAATAGGGGGCATTATGGGATGCAGCCCTGACTTCTGACAGGTGAGTAATTGGGCTAATATGTGACTTTGAATTCCTACCGGTTGTATTAAGTTGGGGTTTACACACACACACACACACACACACACACACACACATACCTCCACCACCACCTGCACATTCAATAATGTGAGCTGTATCATCTGACCTTGATGTATGAAGTTCTGAAACAGAACGTGAAAGTTCAAGTAAACTTTATTCAAAAAAGCTTGTGAGAGACTAGAGGAGAAGATAGAGGAGCTGAATAGTGGATGGCACCTGTCTCTCTCTTTTCTCTTTCTCTCCATCTGTCCATCTCCCTCTCCCTCTCTCCCTCTTTATCACCCTCCCTCTTTATCTCTCTCCCTCCCTTTCTCCCTCTATATCTCTCTCTCCCTCTCTCCCTCTTTATCTCTCTCCCTCCCTCTCTCCCTCTCTCCCTCTTTATCTCTCTCCCTCTTTATCTCTCTCCCTCTTTATTTCTCTCCCTCTTTATCTCTCACTCTATCTCCATGTCACTATCTAGCAGTGGGTCTATACGAGTGTTAGAACACTGAAGCCCAGCCAGTAATGGACCTGCTACCATTTTGGTACCAATTATGACGATGTCAGAGAACTCATTAAAGGGATGATTAAGCTGTAAGGCATGAGGGAGTGTGGTATATGGCCAATATACCCAGGCTCAGAACTGTTCTTATGCAAGAGCCACTGCAGAGTGACTGGACACCGGGCTTAGCCATGCTATATCGACAATGTATCATGAACCGCTTACCAGTGCAATTAGAGCAGTAAAAACTGATGTCATACCCGTGCTTTTCAGTGTAAAATACCATGGTGATCAGCCAATGGGCATTCAGTATTTGAAGAACCTGGTTTAATATAACACACCCACTTTTTGTTTTGGTAAAAATCTGAAGGATATGGCTGGAAATACAGCTCCGGAAAAAATTAAGAAACCACTGCACCTTTTTCTTTCCTTTCCAAAAAAGTTGAAAAGGAAGGTTTTGAGTGAGGAACCGAAGCGTTCAATTTGCATTGTTCTCTTAATTTTAACCCTTCTCTTCCTCACTCAAAACCTTCCTTCTCGACTATTTTGGAAAGAAAAGAAAAAGGTGCTTGTGGTCTCTGAATTTCTTCCGGAGCTTTATGTAACCGGTTGCATAGGCCAACATTTTGATGCTTTTTCTGTGTATAGAAACAATGGGTATATTATTTGAAAAGTCAAAATGTATGTGTACCAATTCCATACTTTAATAAAAGCCGTGGTTAGCCAAAGACATTGGAGTACAGTCCATTTTACTATTATTTCCCGTGAGTCTGTAGTTAGAAGGTGTTCAGACATTGCTGATCACAGTAACCTGGTAGCTCTGACGGGAATGAATCATTTGAAACGTTCACATTTCAATTTTTACCCAATTAATTTAATCACATTTCATATGCTGATTTAGATTGGCCATGCTCTTCCTCTCTGAGCGAGCGAGGCGACTTTAATAACCCCAATCTAATTAGTAATTATATGCTCAGAGTTTGATTGAACGAATCAATTCTTCTAGGCTGAGAAGACCAATTTGCTGTCTGCTGTTGAATACTTTTCATCTGCTGTCTCCCTCTGGGTGTTTTAGGAACCAATCAAGAAGTACAGGAGAGGCTTGGAACCCATCAAAAGAGCCTTAGCATCCTGAACCTTTGTATTTTTAAGCCAAATAAAGACCAGCAGGGTTGAATTCCAATTGTTTTAGTGAACACCTAGTCAACTTCACTGGAGATGAACACATTAGGTCATCTTCACAAATAAAATTCACTCTGAGGATTCCCTAAAAAGCCAGAAGGCATCCACTGCTCCTGGACATTTTCCTGGGAGATTTTTATTTTTCTATAAACTGTCAATGGAATTATTTACATAGGTATATTGGTTGCTGTCAACTATCTATTTAATTAATTTCTATTCCTTAATCCTTCATGGCAGAATACCAACCAATGTGACAGATCCAGGATTAAGGAAAACCTTGATTCTTGGGGAGGACAGGGAAGAACTGGAGGGCTGGAGAGGGCTGGGGAGAACTGGGTAGGACAGGGGAGAACTGTAAACATCCTCCGAGCACACTTCTGATTCCGGAAGGTTCCAGCCTTCCCGTGTTGTCCGCTCTCCAGGGTCCTGAACCTCACCTCAGCGGCCAGCTCTCCCTCGCTTGTAATTTACCAGAACCTGAGAGGCCAGTGAGTCGCGTGTAATTTACCAGAAACTGAGAGGCCAGTGAGTTGCGTTTAATTTACCAGAACATGAGAGGAATTGCTTTGTTTCTTGGGCCAATATAGCCCTTTAACTTGACATTTTAAATTGAGACAGACAGTGAAAGACATACAGACTAACAGATACAGAAAAGAGGCAAAGCTGACTGCCCTTTAGGATGCACTCTAAAAGCATGCTTACTGACTGGACAGCACAATAGACTAAAATAAACCAATCAGTGTTGTCTAAATATCAACCCTGATTAGGCAGCAGTATCACTGATTAAAATCACTGGATCCATTAAGGTGTGCCAACAATATTTGGTAAGGTGGACATTGCATGAAGACATGTTTTGAAAATTCTAATTGACAATAACCAAAAATAAATCAGATGCTGCTAGTTGATTAGCACAGTCCGTGTATTGAGCTGTGAGCTGTGCCTGTATGAAAGAGGAAGTCCCTGGGAGATGGATCCTCCTGAAAGAGGAAGTCCCTGGGAGATGGATCCTCCTGAAAGAGGAAGTCCCTGGGAGATGGAGTCCCCTGAAAGAGGAAGTCCTTGGGAGATGGATCCTCCTGAAAGAGGAAGTCCCTGGGAGATGGAGTCCCCTGAAAGAGGAAGTCGCTGGGAGATGGTGACTCTAAAAAAGCAAGTGGGAGCTAATTAGTTTTAGCGGACAAATACTGTGTTGCAGAGGGTCTGGAAATAGTTAGTCGTCATTAATTGGAGTTAACTTGGTCTTCCACTTTTGATTAATTTGAATGTTAATTAGTATGCAGGTGCCTTCAGATGGAAATTTAATATTTTATTGCTCCGCTTATGGCTTCCTATTAGTTGTGCTTGTATGTGCATATTCCTGTGTGTGTGTGTGTGTGTGTGTGTGTATATGTGCATAGTCCTGTGTGGGTTCCTTTTTGTGTGTGTATGTGTGGGGGTGTGTGTGTGATGCTGTAATATTACCCAATATTTTACAGTTTTTCTCAATCGTTGTGGCTCAATTCTCGAATGATGAACAATAACAATATGTTCTTGCTCACACCAAATTACTTATTAATTCAGGCAAATTGCAAGTACAATTGTCTACAACTTGCCCAATACCTACATGCACATGGCTTGCTGATCAAAACTGATGAGTTGATTCTCAGTGAAATTGTCTCACTCTTCACTTCTAAACCTTCTTTTATCGTGTGAGCCGTCACATGCAAAACGATCCATTCAATTACCAAAATCTCCCAGACACACATGTATTTTCCATCAATATCAATGACATGGAATGTTTGTGTCTGCTAAATTGTCAAAGGACCTGCCTGGTATCATAGTAATGAAATAGGGATCATCAGGAGAGTTTTCCCTGGTGCCTGACAAGGGAAACCATCAGATGTGATGTTGACAACAATCTCTTGCCAGACCAACAAGAGTGACAGGATGCCCACCAAGAAGATGGGAACTTGTAGTGTTATGTAGAGTGAGAAGGTGCAATTCATTGTTTATTACAGGACTACTGCAGGATTTTTCATTGGGGTTGCAGTTTTTTTTCATGGATGTCATTTTGCGGCAATTTTTCAACATATAAATATGTAGAAATGGACATACAAATGTGAAAGCTACAAAAATAAATGTACTCTATACATACAAATGTGCATACCCTTTCTCTCTGTACTGCAGTATTGTACAGTATCGACTTTTCCCAGTAGACTTCTAGCAAGCAAGCGTATTTATAAAGCACAAATCGAAGCAATTCAATGTACTTTACAAAGAAAATGAAAAAAATATAAAAATACAATAACAAAAACAAATACTCAAATGAAAACATCAAAACAACATCATAATAATAAAAGATAGAATAAGAAAATATAAAAATAATAAAAAACTTAGGTAGCTACAGTGGGGAGAACAAGTATTTGATACACTGCCAATTCTGCAGGTTTTCCTACTTACAAAGCATGTAGAGATCTGTAATTTTTATCATAGGTACTCTTCAACTGTGAGACACGGAATCTAAAACAAAAATCAAGAAAATCACATTGTATGATTGTTTTATTATTAATTTGCATTTCATTGCATGACATAAGTATTTGATCACCTACCAGCTAGTAAGAATTCCGGCTCTCACAGACCTGTTAGTTTTTCTTTAAGAAGCCCTCCTGTTCTCCACTCATTACCTGTATTAACTGCACCTGTTTGAACTTGTTACCTGTATAAAAGACACCTGTCCACACACTCAATCAGACTCCAACCTCTCCACAATGGCCAAGACCAGAGAGCTGTGTAAGGACGTCAGGGTTAAAATTGTAGACCTGCACAAGGCTGGGATGGGCTACAGGACAATAGGCTAAACAGTGTGGTTAAGTGCTCAGTCATAGGCACGTGAAAAGAGAAAAATCGATATGTTTGAGGCACGTCTAAAATATTCTGGTAGTTTATTCCTGTTGTGTACAGCATAACTGCTAAACGCAGCTTCTCCATGTTTAGTTTGGACTCTGGGCTCTACTAGCTGAACTGTGTTCATGGATCTAAGAGCCCTGCTCAGTTTATATTCTTCAAACATATCAGAAATGTATTTTCTGATATTTTCTTTTACCTACTGTTGAAATTGTTATCTAAAAAGCTCAGTGTGATACACAACAGCATTCAGCTAAACAGAACTGCCATTCCCCGGGTCGACTGCCACGGTGAAAAACATCTAAGCATTTTGACCATTACGGTTCACATAATGACAAAATAACTTTTCATTTTGGTAGCATTGGGCAACTTACTGACCATAAAACTAGGTTTTGAAGCAAGAATTAAATGTTTTGTGTGAGTTACTACATTTTGCAGACATGCCATAGAGTTGTGATGTCCCATGAAACACTTTTGACGATTGTACTTACAGTTTAGTGAATGTTAAGGCTGTTTCAAAAAAATTCTCAAAGCCATCGAGACCTTAAAAGCAAACACTTTACTAAGTTACTCATTAGTTAGAAAGTGTTAGAAACAAACCTCCAAGTTACTCATTAGTTAGAAAGTGTTAGAAACAAACCTCCAAGTTACTCATTAGTTAGAAAGTGTTAGAAACAAACCTCCAAGTTACTCATTAGTTAGAAACCACCATCTAATATACCTTCACATCAAATTAGCGAACAAACCTCTGTTATACATTCACAGTTATGAAGTTAACCAATCAAACTAAGCAAACATTTTATAATGTACACCATCAGTTAGGTCCCTCCATGTTTTGTTCTGTTTGCCAAAATGTTTCAGCTAAAACATTTCATTAGGTGGATAGAATATAGAAAACAGAGCTAGCAGCTGCATCTGATTTACATTTACATCTTAGTTAGAACAAGCTTAATCCAGAGTTCCACTGTGTCCAGCTGAGGAACAAACTGACTGACAGACTGATGTAGAACTGATGGACTAGAAGACTGATGGACAGACTGATGGACAAAGTGATGGACTGAAGGTTAGATTGACAGACAGTTCAACCTTGCTGAAAAAAGATACTGCAAGCCTCCAAGGACAGGTCTTTGTGAGATTCAGGAGTCAGGTCATTGTGAGGTTCAGGGGTCAGGTCATTTTGAGGTTCAGGGGTCAGGTCATTGTTAGGTTCAGGGGTCAGGTCTTTGTGAAGTTCAGGGGTCAGGTCTTTGTGAGGTTCAGGGGTCAGGTCTTTGGAGGTTCAGGTGTCAGTTCCAGACTCAGAGGATTGATAAGCCATTGGTGAATCGCAAAGATACCAAATATTACAGAGAGATAAAAATACACTTTAATTTCCAACACTCTCGAGAATATGGTCTTGTAACTGACTAAACTGTAAATGATGCGTAAAATACACTAATGGTACACATTGTGACCATTCACACAGTGTTTACCATTCTTACAATGTCACCAGTCACACAGTATTACCATTCTCACAATGTCACCAGTCACACAGCATTACCATTCTCACAATGTCACCAGTCACACAGTGTTACCATTCTCACAATGTCACCAGTCACACAGTGTTACCATTCTCACATTGTCACCAGTCACACAGTGTTACCATTCTCACAATGTCACCAGTCACACAGTGTTGCCATTCTCACAATGTCACCAGTCACACAGTGTTACCATTCTCACAGTGTTACTAGTCATACAGTGTTACCAGTCACACAGTTTTACCAGTCACACAGTGTTACCATTCTCACAATGTCACCAGTCACACAGTGTTACCATTCTCACAATGTCACCAGTCACACAGTGTTACCATTCTCACAGTGTTACTAGTCATACAGTGTTACCAGTCACACAGTTTTACCAGTCACACAGTGTTACCATTCTCACAATGTCACCAGTCACACAGTGTTACCAGTCACACAGTGTTACCATTCTCACAATGTCACCAGTCACACAGTGTTACCATTCTCACAATGTCACCAGTCACACAGTGTTACCAGTCACACAGTGTTACCAGTCACACAGTGTTACCAGTCACACAGTGTTACCAGTCACAGTGTCACACTGTTCAGCAGTGAGATCAGGGATTAAGTAAGATCTTGGTCTTTCCTAAGGTGAGAACGGAGCCATCTTGTCAGTCCACTGATACCACATGATAATGACTGGAGGGAAAAGGGTCATATTCCTCAATAGGTACTACATTTGCCCCATGCCCACAATAAGAGGGAGCCCCAACTGGGTCCTGATCATAAGAAGTGCACTAGAAAAGGAATATGGTACAATTTGGGACCCAAACCCAAATCTTATCTGCTTTCCACGTCCGCGGTATTTCCTCCAGAATAGGAGGCTGCTGTTATAAATTCATTTCCCTGCCTTATCAGAGCTAATAATACACAGTGCTGGCAATGAGGGAGCCTTCTGGAGCACAGAGATACTGGAGGAGGAGGTTTCACCTTAGACAAACTACTGTGGGAAAACACACACGTACACACACACGGATATACACACATATATACACAGACATATACATACAGAGACACACACGGACACACCTATACGGAGACACACAGGCACACTCCTGTGTGGGCACACACACACACACACACACACTCCTGTGTGTGCACACATGCATGGTTATGGAAGAAGATAACTACGTTTTACGTGAAATGTGTTGTGGCCGTGAGCAGTAAAGACTGTTGAGGTTAGACATGAATAGGAAGCAGTATGACTGTGTGTGTGTGTGTGCGTGCGTGTGTGCGCATGTGTGAGTGTGACTATGTGTGTGTGTGTGTGTGTGTGTGGGAGGCAGAAAAAATTGAATTTGTAGAGACAAAAGGACAATAAAATACATTCTATGCTTGAGCTAACATTGTGATGGCAGCTCAGTCCCGTCTGGGAAACTGGGACCATGTGACACTCATTTCTTCATACAGACTGAAACGTAAGACATTAAGTCATTAGTGGGTCATTTACAGGACCACCTCCACACCAAAGATTGGGCCATCTGGGAGCTACAGGATCGCCTCCACATCACAGATTGGGCCATCTGGGAGCTACAGGATCGCCTCCACATTACAGATTGGGCCATCTGGGAGCTACAGGATCGCCTCCACATCACAGATTGGGCCATCTGGGAGCTACAGGATCGCCTCCACATCACAGATTGGGCCATCTGGGAGCTACAGGATCGCCTCCACACCACAGATTGGGCCATCTGGGAGCTACAGGATTGCCTCCACACCACCATTTTAGACCAATTCATGGTGCTTTAACAAGAGTTTTTGGGCAGGAGTTTCAATTTAAATAGTAGTTAGATATGCCTTTCTCTTCCCATTAGCTACAGGAACGTATCGTCCCAACAGAAATTGACAGTAGAAGCAATACATATGTGCGCAGAACCTTGACCTCAACAGAATCCGATCTAAGGATAATTTGATTAACATTAGCTAGCTAGCAATAGGGATGTGCCCTGGACATGATTTCACTATCCGACTACACACGCAAGTACTCGAATAATAAATTATTTTCTGGTATTCCAATATTCGACTATCTGTGCCCATCCCTAGCTAGCAAGTTAACGTCAGTCAAACTTCATTCAACCAGTCAAACTTCATTCAAAACGAAATGTAATATGTTCCACCAATATTTTCAACCAAAAGATCTACTTAGGCTGAGTTACATGAGTTCAAAAGTAGGTGCATCCTGACTGATTTTGAATAATAGTTTTTATTTTATTGAATATTATTTACTAACACAATTCCTCTTCATTGACCCCTTCCCCACTTCATCTACCTTTGCAGGTCATCAGTCTGTTCGGTTTCATAACTGACGGCTAAATGTCTTAATGTAAATGTCATGGTCTAAATGTCTTAGTGTAAATGTTGTGGTTTCAATGTCACAGTGCAAATTTTGTGGACTAAATGTCATGGTCTAAATGTCTTAGTGTAAATGTCTTAGTGTAAATGTCTTAGTGTAAATGTCTTAGTGTAAATGTCTTAGTGTAAATGTCTTAGTGATGCATCGTACCTGCATGGGCAGAAAATCTCATTGGCTGCTACCTGCCTTCCACTGAAGTGCCTGATGACTAATGAGCCAGAAAGTCCGGAGGCAAGATCGTCTCCAAGCCCAGTCACCCAGGTTTCCCAGAATTCCCGTCGGGCAGATGGAGGGAAAGTACAGGTCAATCATAAGCAAAAAAAAACAAAAACCTGCCACCTTTCTTTCCCTGTGCTGTTGCCATCAGCAACCGGCCGCCTGCTCCACAGAGACCAATAACACCAGGCTCACCACGTCCAGCCACGTCCAGCCACGTCCAGCCACGTCCAGCCACGTCCAGCCACGTCCAGCCACGTCCACGGCACTTAAAACTCTGCACTGCATCTCACTGCATTCAGACATTCAACACTGACACTGTGAATGTGCACCGGCTTGAAGGTCCATCTGTATTATTTTTTCTCCAGTCACTTCTCATGATCACATCTCATTGTCAACACCCATTGTATTTCACTCTAAGTCAACTCAGTGTTAAACTGTGCTTTCCATTCCTATATTGTATGTTCTCCAATAGCAGCACCATCACATCAAGTTCAATGGGTAACTCACACAGCCACACAGTCAAAACGTCATTCCGGGGCCACCGGCGACGCCTGATGGGGTTGCAGCTGGCTGGGCATCATAGGTTGAAGGCCAGGTTGGGGGAGGAGCACCCCTGATATTGGACCAAGCTGTTCAGACCGGGACTGTGGGTGGGCCACGCTGCAGGTCAGATACAGGGGTTGGTCTGCCCAGTGGTAATGTTAACCCTAACACCTTCCACACATTGTCATTAGCTAATAAATGGAAAACACTTAGCAATGCTAACATAGGCTAGCTAAATACTAAAAAGTTTTACTGAATCTGAAATCAGTCTAGATGACGACATTGGGTTTAGCTACTAATTATTGGATGGACATCAGCTCCAGAATGAACGTTGAAACCAGTATAGTCATGATCAGTAAGGGTATCCATTTTGTTCTCTGCTAACTCCATTAGCATGCAATACTGTTTGACAGCGGTGCATCTTTGTTTTGTTCAAGTTGATGACATGGTTATAATGATGGCTGTTTAAATGTGTAGGCCTTTTGTTGCCACTCATACACACACACACACACACCCTCAGACATTCACAATTTAGTTGATTGGTTACTACTACTATATACACTCACCTAAAGGATTATTAGGAACACCTGTTCAATTTCTCATTAATGCAATTATCTAATCAACCAATCACATGGCAGTTGCTTCAATGCATTTAGGGGTGTGGTCCTGGTCAAGACAATCTCCTGAACTCCAAACTGAATGTCAGAATGGGAAAGAAAGGTGATTTAAGCAATTTTGAGCGTGGCATGGTTGTTGGTGCCAGACGGGCCGGTCTGAGTATTTCACAATCTGCTCAGTTACTAGGATTTTCACGCACAACCATTTCTAGGCTTTACAAAGAATGTTGTGAAAAGGGAAAAACATCCAGTATGCGGCAGTCCTGTGGGCGAAAATACTTTGTTGATGTTAGAGGTCAGAGGAGAATGGGCCGACTGATTCAAGCTGATAAAAGAGCAAATTTGACTGAAATAACCACTTGTTACAACCGAAGTATGCAGCAAAGCATTTGTGAAGCCACAACACGCACAACCTTGAGGCGGATGGGCTACAACAGCAGAAGACCCCACCGGGTACCACTCATCTCCACTACAAATAGGAAAAAGAGGCTACAATTTGCACGAGCTCACCAAAATTGGACAGTTGAAGACTGGAAGAATGTTCCCTGTTCTGATGAGTCTCGATTTCTGTTGAGACATTCAGATGGTAGAGTCAGAATTTGGCGTAAACAGAATGGATCCATCATGCCTTGTTACCACTGTGAAGGCTGGTGGTGGTGGTGTAATGGTGTGGGGGATGTTTTCTTGGCACACTTTAGGCCCCTTAGTGCCAATTGGGCATCGTTTAAATGCCACAGCCTACCTGAGCATTGTTTCTGACCATGTCCATCCCTCTATGACCACCATGTACCCATCCTCTGATGGCTACTTCCAGCAGGATAATGCACCATGTCACAAGGCTCGAATCATTTCAAATTGGTTTCTTGAACATGACAATGAGTTCACTGTACTGAAATGGCCCCCACAGTCACCAGATCTCAACCCAATAGAGCATCTTTGGGATGTGGTGGAACGGGAGCTTCGTGCCCTGGATGTGCATCCCACAAATCTCCATCAACTATCCTATCAATATGGGCCAACATTTCTAAAGAATGCTTTCAGCACCTTGTTGAATCAATGCCACATAGAATTAAGGCAGTTCTGAAGGCGAAAGGGGGTCAAACACAGTATTAGTATGGTGTTCCTAATAATCCTTTAGGTGAGTGTATTTAAAATAACACAGTGTATACATTTTCATACAGTATGTACTACATTATAGTTTAATGCAGAAAGTACATTCAGAATCCTGAATATAACCCTAAAGCACAGGGGCATTTGACCCTATAGGTCACCACACAACATACCACATTATAATGGCTTCATTTAGGTGACACAGGCACATCACTGGAAAACCCTTTTAGTTCCTAATTACACACCACGTCTCCCCTCGCCCCGCCTCTAAGCATGCTTTCACAGAAAGGGAACAAATTGGCCCGGCATTGACAACTGCCATCCGCCACGCACAACCTGCGGTGCTCCCGTCTGAAGCGATGTCAAAGTGCTCAATATCAATGTCAGAGCCCACAGTAAGTAATGCATTACCCAGACACATTATGAGGAGATTAAATCTGTTAGTTACCACTGCACGGCGTGCATAATGGCCGGCCCGTGGGAGAGCAGATAATCATTTCCAACCGTGTTCCAAATGCCAGCACGTTCCCCCAACAGCTCACTGCATTCCACCGGGGGGCAACAGGGACTAGGGTCCCATTTGGGACACGAGCTTAAACTTCAATAAGTCCCGAGCACAGTGGCAATCCTCTGTCTCTGTTATTCACATGGAGCCCCGGGCAGCAATAAGCGCCAGGCGCAATTACAGTGGATTTTGCAAACACGGTAAACAAAGAGACATGTAAATGGCTGTTAAGATGAAACAAAGGAGAACAGAAATGTACGGATGGGATTTCTGTTTGGGATTTTTAGTGATGCTCAGTACCTCTATGTGAATTAGGTCAATATATGGATTTTTTCTTAATTTGTTGTCACCTATTGAGTATTTTATGTCAATTTTAGCAAATAAATATGATGCAGGGCGTTATTCATTCCATTTGGTATATTTAAATACTTGAACCCTATCTGCATGTTCACCCTAGTTTTAATCTATTGCTCTTTGGAAACCTTTTATTTGTTTAATCCATTTTATTAAAAAAAAATGTTGCCGTTATTTAACAAGATGAGTCATTTGAGTCGTTTGAGACCTAATTCAACCTGGAAAGGCATACATTTGCAAGAGGATATGGAAACACAGAATTATAAAATAATATGAAAAAAGACAGAACTACAAGACATATTGTCAATTCACTGGGTGCATTAAAAGCAGCCACCAAAGTATTGTTGTTTTTTTGAGTGAGGAGGGATGAAAGTGTCAAGTTTCTGAATTGCTTGGCAATCAGTTAGCTGCACATAACCATATTATATTCATTCTCAAATAACATTTCCCAAAATGTATCTGTTTTAAATGAAAGGTTCCCAAACGTTTTTGTTCTGAAGACTACTAAATCACTGTCAAAATCTCTTAAGGACCCCTGTTCATGGAGAAGCCACATTATTTTAACAAACATATACTTTTAAATGAATCTGTGATATTTACAGACACTACTACAGCCTAGTTTTCAAGAGTGAGCCAGTTAATGAAAGGTTGCTGATTGTAACCCCTGAGCTGACACTAAAAAATCTGAGTGTGCCTTTGAGCAAAGTATAACTATAATTGCTCCAGTAAATGACTATAAATAAGTGCGTCTGCTAAATGACAAAAACAAAATAGATACAGGCCTGTATGTGTATGGTCAAAGGGTATATACAATTGCTATTACCAACTGTTACCATTTTTAAGTATACATTTATAGTATTATATGTATCCACCCAAACAAATAATCGCGGAATAAATAGACCAGATCCGCGAGGTCACATGTTGAAAATCCCTGTTTTTATAAGCAGTGTGACGAACGATTTGCCCACAGCTGATGAGTCATTTTTTGCGGCCTGGGGGTTGACTGGAAGCTCCACTGTGTGGAAATAGCATTGAAACTATTGAACATGTATTCTATACAAATGCGGATTCTTTAAAATCACCCCTTTATCTTTAATTATCAGAAGGTAGTTTGACATTTAAGTGATGATTTTCCATTATTAAAGCAGTTTTAAAAGTATATATTTTTATTCCACTTTATAATGTGTGCTTGGTTATGTGATGACTTGAACGTAGATTTTGAATGTCGTTTATATTTTCAATTAAATACAATTTTAAAAATGTATGAAAAAAAACAACAACATTGGATTACATAGATTACATAGATCTGAAATGTCCTTATTTTTTCTCACAACTCTGCGCCTATTGTGGAAGCTCTTGTAGATTATTTTGATCTGCAAACCTCGCCTACCACTCGCTTATTGGGCAATTCTTCAGATTCTCCTCTCTGATTGGACAAGATGGTTGCATGTCTGATTTATTTGTAGTAGTGACGTAAAAACCAGGAAACGATATTTGGGGAATTGATGTGTTGGCATTTTAGGGAATATTTGGTGCAAAGTACAGAAAACCGCCTATTATCAATTTTGCGTGTTTATAGACTGGAGTCTGGAAGCCAGAGAATGCTGAAACACCAAGAATAAGCAACAACGTTTTGTAGAACTTTGTAGGTAAGTGTAGCCTCTAAGTGCACGGTTTTGGTGGTCTGTACAGTATTGTGCGCTTACCGTTAAGGTCCGGGTTTGTTAAATTGAGTCTTTCTGTTGCAATAGAAACACATTCGTTCAATTATGTCAACAGGTTTGAAATGGCAGGGAATGAAGGGAAGGCCATAATATGCGGTATCCTAATCGACCGATCTCATAGCCCTTATAAACAATGTCTTCCCACTTCTTAGTACTGCTGGAGGTGAAAATGTAGAAACCTCTTTCATGCCCAAAACAGTGCTCAAGGACATCAACTAATTTATGTACGGTGGCGTACACTGTCAGGTTTTAAGCACATTACTTCCACTGTCTAATTTTAGACCGTGAAAACTGCCTAATCTGTTAATTCATCTAATCAGAAACCATATCTGGCCAAGTGAAGCTTTAGGTGTGCCTGCATCATCATATAAATGTTAGGGGAAAAATCATGTGGTTCTAAAAGCAAAAGTAATAAATTACAGAATTAAGAAACAACAACTATATTCAAATCCCTTTTAAGGGATTTGTATACAGCTATGCATTCATATAGCTATACATTTATAAAGTTCTACTTTTGTATACAGTTATATATTCATACAATTATGCATGTGTATACAGTTATATATTTATACAATTATGCATTTGTATACAGTTATGCAATAATATGCAGCATTCAGTACAGTAATTATGCAATAGGTTCACACAGTAATACATTTAAAATATGCCTTTGTACAGTTATATGCACTCATACAGTTATATACAGTTGAACATTTGTATACCGTGATATACAGTTATATACATTTATAGATGTATTTTCTGTTAAACATTTATATACAGTGATATAGTTATACTGTTATATACAGGTATACAGTTATGTACAGTTAAACGTTTGTATACAGTGATATATAGTTATACAGTTATATACAGTTATACATTTATACAAAGTTAAATGTTTGTATACAGTGATATACAGTTATATACATTTAGAGATGTATTTTCTGTTAAATATTTATATACAGTGATATAGTTATACTGTTATATACAGGTATACATTTATGTACAGTTAAACGTTTGTATACAGTGATATACAGTTGTATACAGTTATACACTGCATACACTCACACACACACATGCACACTAACAGTGGCATAGCATCCCACTGTATCTTAATATACACAGAGAGGGTTTCCCAAATGTCCCCCAGTTCCCTATGTGGTCGCCCACTTTACTCCTCATACTGTAGATCAGAGGTGTCAAACCGGTTTCACGGAGGGCCGAGTGTCTGCAGGTTTTTGCTCTCTCCTTGTACTTGATTGGTTAATTAGGTCACTGATTGGTTAGTTTCTACCCTCACCTGGTTGTGTAGGTATGAACTAGGAACCAATTTATAGGAAAAACCAAAGACCTGCAGACACTCGGCCCTTTGTGGAACCGGTTTGACACCTGTGCTGTAGATGTTGTCAGAAGTAGTGGACTATGTAGAAGAAAGTGTGTCAGATGGATCCTTCTATTTCCTCTGTGCCTATACAGTCTGTATCCCCAGCTGCTTTCAGAGTCACTTTCTTTATCATTCTATAATAATCAGTTGTTCTGCCGCAAGGCTGTCTGCTTTGGAGGTGTCCTGTTGAATGTTGATTACTTTTATAAGGTTTATGTCAAAGATGTTGTGATTGTTTTAAAGGTCTGTTGGTTTGTGGACAGAAGAGGTCACCAGGGTTTTAGAAGGAGTCAGAAACTATCTGGCTCCTGACTCACACCATCTTTTTCCTTCTTTTAAACACAGGCCAGCTATTGATCTGAGATTCTACAGGGTGGAGTTTGAGAGAGTGAGTGAGTGAGTGAGTAAGAGAGAAAGAGAGAGAATGTCCCATGTTGTTTATGTTTGTTCATTTGTTCTCTCTCAGTGTTTTCATAGGTTCCTTCCCCTGTCTTCCCCTGTCCTCCTCTGTCTTCCCCTGTCCTCCTCTGTCCTCCCCTGTCCTCCTCTGTCCTCCCCTGTCCTCCTCTGTCTTCCCCTGTCCTCCTCTGTCTTCCCCTGTCCTCCTCTGTCTTGCCCTGTGTTCCTCTTCTCCAGGTGACGAGAGGATGGGGAGGAAAGACGCATCTGCTGTTGTGGCCCCGGTCGATCAGTATCGTAAACAGATCGGTGAGTACCTCCTCCCGGTACCACGGCAACACAACAGTTTTAATCGGGGGGCGGGGGGCAGAGGATCCATCTGAAAACAGGATTGTGTGGGATCAGACCAGCTCACCGTATCCCCTTTGAAATCCCATAATATCCCCAAACACTCTTCCCTGTCTAGCCATGTTTACTACTGGAGTAGTTCCCTAAATAGGAGCCGTGTGACCTGTGGGACGTAGAAGTCTTGTCACAAGTTGACTCATCACAGTTCAGCCCGATGCTGCTCTGAAGCAGTGGTACTCTCTGTCCCCCCCCCAAACACAACGGTCCTAATCAAGACAATATGTTTCATATCAGCGAGGAGGTCTTGCCAGTGGCTTGCCAGCTGTGACCTGTGGTCTGTAGCTTGGAACACCAGTGAGGGAGGCCTTGTCCAGAATGACACCTTATTGTCTAAATAGCGTGCTACTTTTGACCTGAGCCCGTAGGCACCTGTCACAGTGCTGGATGGAGCAGGGTGCTGTTTGGAACACTGGCGGAGTGTGTAATCTCATTGAGGAAAAAAGAGCCAGTAGCAGTATGGGACAATGGAGGTGTAATCTTCTGTGGTTGGTTGCTGACACCTCTCTGTTGGACACCAGCAGCCTGCCCCCAATTCCCCCATGGTCATCTGCTTGGTCACCTGAGAGATGTTCTCTTGCTTTGGCAGGTTTGTTGTTGACCGTAGTGTTATTTGCTGTGGTTGAGGTGACCGGTCAGTCACACTGACATTGATTGAGCTGTCAGTTCTCTCTCTTCACCGTGGCGTGATAACAGGGCTGTTATCGTTCAGCTCTGTAAAGCTCTGAAGGCCCAAGTCTGATTTCTGATGTCCTCCACAATTATTGGCACCCTTGGGAAGATAACAAAAAAAGCCAGGGAAAAATGTCTTTGTCAGTTATCCGCTTGAACTTGCATAGAAAATGTCATATGAATCAAACCTTTAATTGTGCACTAATTATTCAGAAATTATTGTCATCAGAAAATAATTGTTTTATTCAAAAATACAATCATTGGCATCCCTAGAAAACTGAACAACTGCAATCTATTTAATGTAGATTCCAAGTTTGATTTTAAAGTATGTCTGAAGCATTCCCTCAAATTTTCATACACAAATTCAATGTTTTCATATTTTCTTTGGGTGCCTATAATTCCCACGCCACTATGTACAGTGTCTATATGTCATGCAGTCGTAGTCTCTCTGCTGCAAAAGGCTGGTGTTACTCAGCCTGCAGACTTCATTAAACGGCTCTGCATTGTCCCGGCGTGGTGTGAACGTGGACATGACATTACAAGCTAAGCTCCCACTGGATCCATGTTCAGTCCCAAACAGCAGCCTAGTTCCCCAGCAGTGTTCCGTCCCAAACAGCAGCCTAGTTCCCCAGCAGTGTTCCGTCCCAAACAGCAGCCTAGTTCCCCAGCAGTGTTCCGTCCCAAACAGCAGCCTAGTTCCCCAGCAGTGTTCCGTCCCAAACAGCAGCCTAGTTCCCCAGCAGTGTGAGCCGTATAGGGATCGACTCTGATCTTAAGGAGGTCACTTTCAAGAGAATCGGGTGCTGTTTGTCTGTTTCTCTGACGTTTTCTTATAAAAGCAGGTCAAGGACAGTCGAGGCCAACACGCTTCTTTTTCCTTTCATCTACCTTTTTTTTAGGAACCACTGTCAACCAATTTCAGAGAACCGCTGGTTAACAAAAAACATTTTTTTGAATAAAATACAATGTTTCAATCCAAAATAGCACAAGGCAATTCTGTTTCTTTTGAGTTGGGGAGAAAGGAATGCACACACAGTGGTAATTTGAACTGGTGATGGGCTGAAGTAATTTCTAGACAGCGGGTAGGCTTGGCCCTCACCAAGAGAGAGACGCTTTTATGATGCTAGCCATCGTGAGAGAGAGTACGGCTGAAAAAGGCTTTAAATGCTGTAATTATGGACTCATCATTGACTGCAGTGAGCTGTCATCCATCCATCCAATGTAGGCCTTGTGTGTGTGCTTGTGTGTGTCCCCCAATGCTTGTCCCTGTCCGTGCTTGTGTGTGTGTTCGTGGTATGTGCCCCTGTGGGTACTCGTGTGTGTCTGCGTGGGCGCATCAACAGATCCAGATTGGCCCTTTTCCACACATGCATTGAATCCAAGACAGTGGAACACACTGGAGACTCAGGCCACTCAGGTCAGGTGAGGAGAAAGACGTGACAGGAAGAATATTCCAGCAGTCCTTTATATGGACCGTGAGCTGGGTCTGAGGGCTTGACAGAAAGAATAATGTCCTCAGAGTCGTGGCTTTGTGGGGGTTATTCTTTTTTTCGTTGCTTTGTGTTGGCCATCAAAAGGGCGTGGACAGCTCTACCACAGGAAACAGAATGACAGAGACCAGTAGCTCTACCACAGGAAACAGAATGACAGAGACCAGTAGCTCTACCACAGGAAACAGAATGACAGAGACCAGTAGCTCTACCACAGGAAACAGAATGACAGAGACCAGTAGCTCTACCACAGGAAACAGAATGACAAAGACCAGTAGCTCTACCACAGGAAACAGAATGACAGAGACCAGTAGCTCTACCACAGGAAACAGAATGACAGAGACCAGTAGCTCTACCACATGAAACAGAATGACAGAGACCAGTAGCTCTACCACAGGAAACAGAATGACAGAGACCAGTAGCTCTACCACAGGAAACAGAATGACAGAGACCAGTAGCTCTACCACAGGAAACAGAATGACAAAGACCAGTAGCTCTACCACAGGAAACAGAATGACAGAGACCAGTAGCTCTACCACAGGAAACAGAATGACAGAGACCAGTAGCTCTACCACAGGAAACAGAATGACAGAGACCAGTAGCTCTACCACATGAAACAGAATGACAGACACCAGTAGCTCTACCACAGGAAACAGAATGACAGAGACCAGTAGCTCTACCACAGGAAACAGAATGACAGAGACCAGTAGCTCTACCACAGGAAACAGAATGACAGAGACCAGTAGCTCTACCACAGGAAACAGAATGACAGAGACCAGTAGCTCTACCACAGGAAACAGAATGACAGAGACCAGTAGCTCTACCACATGAAACACAATGACAGAGACCAGTAGCTCTACCACATGAAACACAATGACAGAGACCAGTAGCTCTACCACAGGAAACAGAATGACAGAGACCAGTAGCTCTACCACAGGAAACAGAATGACAGAGACCAGTAGCTCTACCACAGGAAACAGAATGACAGAGACCAGTAGCTCTACCACAGGAAACAGAATGACAGAGACCAGTAGCTCTACCACAGGAAACAGAATGACAGACACCAGTAGCTCTACCACAGGAAACAGAATGACAGAGACCAGTAGCTCTACCACAGGAAACAGAATGACAGAGACCAGTAGCTCTACCACAGGAAACACAATGACAGAGACCAGTAGCTCTACCACAGGAAACACAATGACAGAGACCAGTAGCTCTACCACATGAAACACAATGACAGAGACCAGTAGCTCTACCACAGGAAACACAATGACAGAGACCAGTAGCTCTACCACAGGAAACAGAATGACAGAGACCAGTAGCTCTACCACAGGAAACACAATGACAGAGACCAGTAGCTCAAACAGAGCACAAACGATTGAGCCTATTTTGAGTCAGTTTTGGAGCATCTTAGGTGGCTGGTGACATCACCACATATAATTAAAATATAATTTATAAAACACAAACAAGCAGCACAAACAAATCTTCTAACGGCACAAACTGGACTATTTTGGTTGAATTTGGGGCATGTTGGGGTGGGCTGAGTGACCTCAGAATGACCTGTAAAATATTCTTTAATATCTATAAAATAATAGCAGCACAAACTAAAATGTTAACGGCCCAAACCGAGCACAAACAATTTAGCCTATTTTGCCAGAGTTTGGCATTGGGTGGGGGCCAACTCGCAGGTTTTCTGGGATATGTCAACCCCTCCCGACGCAGTATTGTGTGATGTAATGCTGAGGTTCTCATGGAGGCTGTCTGTGCTGCAAAGCCGCTAATTCTCCCGTATAAACAGTTTCTCATACTTTGAGTAATTATGTTGATTGGGTAACTGTTTAACAATTTACTTAGAACAGATGGGATTGTGTGTTTGTTGCATGTATCCTACCACACGTTTGTGAATAGTGACACACACCAGCTCTTACTGTCAACACAGTATCTATGACTGTGGTGTCGCCATCACTGAAGCACTGTGCGCGGAGGCTGAATATGCTGGATTGTTGTAGAGGGAGGTTTGGGTGGTGGATTAAACTATTTAACAGGTACATTTGTAAATCACCCGAGCTCGTTTTTAAAGTATTTTATTGTGTAAGTGGAACCATTTGTGGTCTGGGTAGCAGGCTGCGTTTCCAGAAACGCTGAATGAAACTGATGTGTACCTCAGGGAGCTGCCATCCACATTTCCACCAGACAAGTTGAGGAGGAGACATTTTGTAAGACGTTCTCCTAATGAGTTCCCAACGTCTGCTCAGTCCATTTGAGCACATACGCACGTGCACACGCACGCGCAGGTGCACATACTCCGGTGTAAATGAGTGTTAATTACCTAGGAGTGTGTCAGTGAGCTGTCTCTGTGTGAGTGTCACTATGCCAGACCATCAGCCTTTCCCTGGACAGAGTGTTACCGATACTAAGGACCCCCCTCCACCTGTCCCCATCCAGCCCTCCACCTGTCCTCCTCCAGCCCTCCACCCACACTCTCCAGCCCTCACCCCCACCTTTAATTAGACACAGTCGTCCTCTCTCCCTGACACTCGGTAGTGACACACACACACACAGACACACGTGCACACACACACACCTGCATTACCAGGTGGCCAGTTTGCCCACTGACTTTACCTCAGAGAGAAGACTTGAATAGAAGCCAAATCCAGGTGAATCACACAACATGATATTGTGTGTGTGTGTGTGTGTGTGTGTGTCAAATAAATGAAGGCATGGGTTTTTTTGTAAAATATTTGCATATTTCAGGTAAGCAGGACTACAAGAAGACTAAGTCAGCCCTGAAACTGGAAAGATTGAAGGCTGAGGCAAAGAAAAGTGCTCCAGGCATCCGAGTGAGTCTCACCACCTTTACATTCGACTGTCCTTCGTGACGACCAACTGTCTTTCTTTGTCTTTCTTGTGCAGTTTCCTCAGGAGGGATTCAGACCCCCTCAACACTGTGTTTCTGTGAACTAGACTTCATTTATTGCTTGGTGAAAAACATTTTTGGGGCATGAGTACACACACGATACCCCATAGTGACGCAGTGGATACTCGTTTTTAGAAATAAGTGACAGTTTATTGAACATCAAAAACCATAATGTAATGTTCTCCGACTTGTCACTATGGAGTTTTCTGTGTAAATTGACAGCATTTGTCACTTTTAATCATTTATGAATGCAGTCCATGACAGAACAATGGGGAGAAAGTGAGGGGATCTGAATACTTTCCAAAGGCACTACAGATTATCATACATTTACATCCTCCTGGCCCCCCTTGGGATTCGAACCCCCAACCTTGGTGTTGGAAGCCACAAACTCTACCTACCAAGTTACGTGGGACTCTGAGGTTTTAGTGGCTACTATGTGTTTTCAGTCAACAAGTAAATGTAAGGTAAAAATTTAAGTAAAATCAAGAATGGATATTTGAAAAGATAGGGTCTCATGTTGGTTGGTTATTGATGTGTGTTTGTTTTTCTTTCTTTTTTCATGGCTGTATCGATTAGTTACCAGAGTGTGACTAAAACTTCAGGCTATGACAATGAAGTTGTCACGTTTAAAATCGACCAGCGTTTTTCCCAGGGGTTGTGCGATTGCTAACCACAGCAAACTGTCCGCGAATGTTTCAGAGTAAACTGCCAATTTCTTGCAGTGGGGGATACAAATCCGCGACAGGTTTAGCAACATTTAGTCAAAATGTTAAGCGTTCCGAATTATTACCTTACAGTAACCTGAATACATAAGCTTTCCATCGTTTTAATTTTGCCTGTAGACAATCGTCTACTTCATCTACTTTCGCTTTACCTGCTGACAGTGATCTTCCCCCTGGACAAACCATTAAACTCTTACTTAAGCTGTAAGATCATGTTACACAAAGATAGATGGAGAGAGGGGCAGATATGACCCTGTCCTGCGGAGGCCATAATGATATGCTGGGTTGAGAGATATTAGGCTTCATTAAGCATTTCTTTAATCCCATTACATTAGTCCATATCGTGAAATATTGATATTACTCATGAATTATGCATGTGATCATTTTATCATGTTGGAATGGGAGGATTATCAAAGCCTCGGATTAAATGGACCCCAAGGAGGTGGGTAGGATCCCCTTAACGCCCTGGCAAGATATTGGATGGAAATTTGGGTTGAGAATGTAATAGACACTGGGTTAAAGATAGCCTAAATATGTGAACACAGTACAAGGCATGATTTTGTATTTCTTACATGAAAGAAGAGACTTCTTGAGTAGACTGCCACTTTGTCTTTGAAAAGTTTCTTTGAGAAGTTAATGTTCCTGTGAAAGCAGCATGCGCTGAAAAGCCACAAATTCTCCCTCTGTATAAACATACATTGGGTAGTTATGTTGATTGGGCAACTATTTTTACAATTCAAAAAGAGTTGTCGCTTTAACTTTCTGAAACACATCCAAATGCCGTTCTGGACTTCTTACGCCCCGGGAAACATACTCTCTGGCCTTTACCTTTTCTGAGCACGGTTGCTTGCTCTCTCCCTCCCTCTCTCTCTCTCTCTATCTCTTTCTCTCTCTCTCTCTCTCTCCCTCCCTCTCTCTCTCTCTCTCTCTCTCTTTTTCTCTCTCTCTCTCTCTCTCTCTCTCTTGCTGCCCTTCTTAAGGCCTCTTTGAGACCGTAAATGGCCCGGTATCATGTGAGAAAGGAATCTCCTTTCCTCTTCCTTTCTCTTGTCTCCGTGAGCAGTGTGTGTTGGCGGGTTGTCCCGCTCTCTGCTGCAGCTGGTGTCTCTTGTGGCTCCAGCCGGCCAGGTGGTCGTGCAGACGGGCAGGCAGGCTGGCCATGGGGCCCAGGGTTGGAGTGTGGCGGGCAGGCCTGGGTGAGCTGGGGCCGGTGGTTTCTTGGCAGACTGAATGCCACTGCTGTCTCCTCAGTGCTGTTGATGTGATGCGATGTTGGTCGGGGAGCCGAAGAGCAGAAACCCAGTCACCAGCTGTTGGTCTCTCTCTCTCTCTCTCTCTTTCTGTTTATTTCCATGTCTCTTTCCCTTTGTCGCTATCTCTCTCTTTCTTTCTTTCTCTCTCTCTCTCTCTCTCTCTCTCTCTCTCTCTTTCCTTGTCTCCATCCCTCTCTCTCTCTCTTTCTGTTTATTTCCTTGTCTTCATCCCTCTCTTTTTCAGTCTCTTTCCCTTTGTCCCTATCTCTCTTTCTCTCTCTGCCTGTTTCTCTCTGGCCTTTGTCCATCCCACAGTACAATTGGTCTCCCGGTCGTTTAGTGTAGATAAGGGATGGGATGTCTTGACATGGCTGCTTTGTCTTGTCGTTCTAGTGACTCCTTGTGGTCGATTGCGTGTCTGCAGGCTTAATCTCTGGCCCTTATTCTGTCACTTTCCCTTTCTGTCTCTCTCTCTCTTCCGGTTTCATTGTCTTTCTCTGTGTCCCATAGGGCCCTGCTGACAGGTAGCTACAGGTTTCGTCACTCAACACAGTGGTTGGCGGCTCCACCCAGAGCATGTGATGGATGGTGCCCCACTGAACCCGTAATCCGCACGATCTCTCTCAAGGTTCCTAGTTTAGTGTTGTCATACTGTCAAAATCTCCTCGTTGCCCTCCTCCACCCCCCCCACCCACCCCCCCCCCCCACCGCGCTCCGTGATTTAGGAGGTCTTCAGAATGTGCCGCTGGCCAAAAGGCTTTTGAAGGGAACCCAGAACCCAGTGTCAAGCTGTCTGTTGGATGTTACATATGGGGGTCCCAACACGTGTTGACTGGTGCTACAGGCAACGTTCATGGCTGTTTTCTGACCGGGTGGGACAGTCGGCGTGGAGGTTTCACTCAACATTACAAACAGGACGAAAACAATTGTGTGTGTGTGCACGCGGTCCTAGACTGTCCACGGTCTGGTAACGATGTCGTCTGTTATACAGTTTATTGTCATTCTGTGGGATTGGAACTCTTTTTGGTCAATCGCACGCTAGTCTTTAAAAAAAGGTTAGTCTGTGTTTAATAGTTCTTGTTTAAATATACAAGCTGTTTAAACAGACTTGCATTTAAGTAGATACAAGTCTTCAAACTAATGGATGCCTTTAAATATAGTAGATACAAGCTTTTAACTCATACCAGCCTTTTAACGCATACAATCCATTAAATACATATTAGCCCCTGTAATGGCACGAGGGAAATGCTCTTGTGAAACGTGACAGTTGTTGCTGCAGGTTCTTCGTGACGGTATTGGATTGAGTGGTAGGATAGTATGATATTAATTACAGTGGGACAGTAGGAAATGTTCTGGAAAGTTTAGAGCGTGGGAAGCAGGTTGGTGGGGGGTCTGTTGAGCGGTGCGGAGCTGAGGGGAGCTGTGGCTCCAAGCCAGATGACAGGGCTCGACTCCCAGCATGCCACAGCTGCTGCTGAGAGGAACACATGATGCGCTTGGGTTTCAGCCAGTTTTTTTCTAACAATATGAGAAAGGCACAGGGAGAGGGGGAGAGGGGGAGAGAGGGAGAGGGGGAGAGAGGGAGAGGGGGAGAGAGAGAGAGAGAGAGAGAGATGGCGGGGAGGCAGAAAGGGAGAGAGAGGGGAGGGACAAGGAGATAGAGGGATGGAGAGAGGGGAGGGACAAGGAGAGAGAGGGGGACGGGGAGATTTAAAATGGGCCAAATCGGAAGCTGAATTTGAATTCATTGAAGGCAGTAGGACAGAAACCAACTCCCCGAGTCTCATTTATTTGACAAAACATTTTTATTAAAAGGCTAATCTGACCGAACATGGTGTTCATTGACATTACAGCGTGAAAAGCCTTGCATTACATTTTATTTGTCATGTTTTCAACACAACGATTATCCTTCAGTCAGAGTATTTACAGGAGGAAACTGAACTGTTACTTGATATAATGTAAACATCCAGCAGAGTGTGATTCCATACCAACTCGCCAACCGTTCTCTTTCCGCGAGCCCACGAAGACAAAGCTGAATAGAAATGTAAATCAGCTGGGGCCCGTGGCTGCGTGGCGGCGATAATAAATGAAACTAAAGTGCATGACATTTTTCCAATTAAGCAGGGCTTAAGCTATTTGGAAGTCTGCTGTAAATAAGATAAATACGTGGGCGATGCGAGGCCAGTGTCTGTTAATGAAGTGCATAGTTCCACTTGCCGCGCTGCGCCACTGCGGCCTGTGTACAGAGGGCCCTGGTCAGGCCGTCCTGGCCTGACGGAGTGCACTATCTAGGGAATACGATGCCCTTTGGGACGAACAATGTCTTGGCCGGTGTGGCCCCTGTCTTTTAATAGTCAAATTTATCGGCCAGATTTATTGTTCATTGAGAATGGCAGAGGGTGGTTTTGTCACTTAACTCATTTTAATTATTTCTCTTCCTGTCTTGTCCTCTCATGTCCTGTCTTCTGTGCTCTCTTTTCCAGTTTTTCTCTCTTTCTCTCCCTGTATATTCCTCTGTTTGTGTCTGTGGGGACTGTACACTGTCTTCCCACAATCTTGTCTCCTCCCAGGCCTTGTCCCCCCCTGGCCTTGTCTCCGCCCCCAGCCTTGTCCCCCACTGGCCTTGTCTCCGCCCCCAGCCTTGTCCCCCACTGGCCTTGTCTCCGCCCCCAGCCTTGTCTCCCACTGGCCTTGTCTCCGCCCCTGGCCTTGTCATTAGTATTTTCAAAGGAAATTAACAAGCCCTGAGTGCCCTGTTTTTACAACTCTGTCACAACCCTCATACTTTGGTTGGATGTGTCTGATTCTCTCTGGTGGTGGAAATATGCTGAAGTGGTCTAGCCATTTGTCAGTCAATGAATTAACTGTACGGCTTCAAAACAGCCTAGAGCAACAACTGTCTACACGTAACGTTGCCCTGAATTAACCGTTTGAGAACACAAAACACTTGAAGCCCTTCACTTTTGATTATAAAGTTTGCTAATGACTTCTTAAGACAAAGAGCCACTGCAGTTGGAATGCATATGGAACAGGCTCCTAAATGCAACCCTATGCCCTACAGTATATTGCACATAACAATCATTGCGCTTTGGGTCCTGGTCAAAAGTAGTGCACTATGTAGTTCCTATCAGGGCATTTGGGATGCACACATGTAATGCGATGAGAATGGTAATGAACGAAGGAGCACTCAGAAACTAATTTCAAGTGGAAAACTATCACCCATGCAATTAACAGCCTAATTAAACCCTTCAACGCCAAATTAAAATCAGGACAATTGTTTTGGGAAATATTGAAGAACTTTGTGAAGTCGGCATGTAGCCAGTGACACAAATAATATGCCATGGATGTTGCTAGGCAACACTGACCCTTAAATTGCTGTTGTGATATAAGATTTGTGATATGAGGTCATAGACTGATTCAGTCTATTAGATGTATGATTTACGATATAAAGTCATAGGTTGTGATATTAGGTCATAGGTTGGGATATTAGGTCATAGGTTGGGACATTAGGTCATAGGTTGTGATATAAGTTCATAGGTTGTGATGTTAGGTCATAGGTTGTAAGGGTCTTCATAAAAAATGTCCACTACAGTGAAGCTGTGATTAAGTCACTCCATGGAATCTTGGTTAAATACAGTGCAGTACTGGGTAAAAGTCACCACAGAAAATTGTGTAGTAAGTGTTTATTTGCTAATTAAAAACACTACAACATTTGAATAAATACAAATAAACAGTAGTACAGTAAAAAAACAAGGTAACTTTGATTTCTTGTCCGTAAAGCTGCATTCCATCGTTTTTTCCACTGGTTGTACACGTGGAGCTGTCGAGATAAAAATTGTCCCTGGAAATGGTGCATTATGTTGTTAATGTACAGACCCCAAATCATCTAAACCAAGGACTTTCTAATGTGCAATGTCATTGCTAACTGAGGCACTATTGAGTACAAATAGACAACATACTACAGCCAGTCTAAAATATTTAGTAATCATGAAAGTCTCACAGTGAACTTAAAGTGCTGTACATCAAATGCAGGCATTTGTTTTAGTTCTTCCAGAGAGAAACTTCCACTCAGTTTTCTGCCTTTAACTTGCCCTGTTGAGGGTCAAGACTTTTACACAGCACTGTACCTTGTCTTGATGGCAGTTAAATTCAACACGTAATGCATATAGAATATACAGCCTACACAATACATTTTATTGTCCATCTAAGGGATGTTTTAATCACAGCTGGTACTCATGTCTCTGGTGTTTCTGTGTTGCAGGATGCGTTCCTGGTGGTTGTGGCCATCCTGGTGTTTGTGCTCTGTGTCTATGCCTTCTTCTACCTCAACCTGACCACAGAGCTGGACCTGGATGTGGACCTGGACTGAAGGAGAAGCCCCACGGACGAGGGACCGACCCAAACTGAAGAAAATGCTTGCTTCATTCTTCCATTGCACATAGTTGCTACTAGTGATGGCCAAACAAAGGCTTCATTAGTGTTATTTTAGCAGCAGGATATTATGCTGACAGCACTCAGATTTTCTTTATCACAGTAAAAGCCATCATTGAAATGCATAAGGAGTTATACAGCTCTGGAAAAAATTAAGAGACCACTGCACATTCTTCTTTCCTTTCCAATAAATGTGAAAGGGAAGGTTTTGAGTGAGTAACAGAAGAGTTAAAATTAAGAGGCCACTTCAAATTGCACACTTCTGTTCCTCACTCAAAACCTTCCTTTTCAAATTTTTTGGAAAGGAAAGAAAAAGGTGCAGAGCTGTAGTTAACAATCTAGTCTGTTAAAAAGAACAGACACAAACAATATTGGAACAGACATTAAACATAAAATTTACAGACTACATTGCTAACTATATGTTTCAGTGATGGCTTTTATTTTAAAAAGGAAATTCTCAGTTAGCGCTACTAGCATAATATCCTGCTGCTAGAAGAACAGTGAAGGAGCCTCTTATGGCCATCACTAGTTGCTATACTAATAAATCTGACCCTGGTCTTGTTTTCCACAAGGCACTCTCAAAGCAGGGCCAGCAATGGGTTTTATAAAAAACTGCCTTCAAAGGAGATTCATAAAATATTCTAATCTTTTAACGGAAGTCTTAAACCATCTTGGAGATTGTTACCTTTTGTGACTTTGATTTTGTACCAAGCTTTTTTTGCACCATGCTATTTTCTTTATTTTTTCGGATTTTTTTTGTTGTAGTTTTTATTTTATTTTTTTGCTTAGTGTTCCGGTAAGGAAATGTCCCCAATGTCCCTCTGTTCCCCATATACTGCAGTGTTCTGTCCTCATCCATATTTACATGCTATTGAATAGCATTCTCTTTGGCACTATCTCCCCCCTTCACAGTGGAGTTGTGTGGAACGACTGCTACCAATAAAATATTCCTGTCACCTCTGGACATCTTCAGAGTCCACCTCTGGCTGCTGTAGAGGAACCTTGCTTTGTTTTTCCCTCTAATGGAAATATGTAAATCTTTTTTCGATTTCGCTTCAGCACATAAAATCACAATCATCACTCAGGCTACATTCCTGAACACACACACAAAAACACACACACAGACGCGCGCAACCCTCTGCTTTGCAGATTGCACAGATCACAGTGTGAGATTAGAGTCACAAAGCCACCTTCTGATTGAGTGTGTGCCCTGAATACCACACATCTTATCGCATCTCCTCACCTGCTTTCACTGCAGATATCCCTGAATGCTATATGATTAGCATCACAAGTATGACCGGGTTTGTTTGGTGGTTTTGTATAATAAAAATGCTCTGCATCAATGGCAGTGAGTGAATGACGTTTAGAGACCTAAACCTTCTTTGTCCTCCACAACAGTTTCCATCTGCTCATCCTCTTCTCCGATGACACTTGTTTGTTTTCTCTCCCCCGAAGGCTAAAATATATCGGGGCTTCTTTACAAGCCGAGTACCGTGTGTCGTCTTGGTCTTCGGTGTGAGGTGTTGTACAAGAACGGTGGTCTTTGACGGCCAATCTTTCCCTGCTGAACAGAGTTGACAGCTATAATAACAATGTCCTTTCAGCTGTTTTCTTCCTTTGTGTAAGATGGGTACTAGACCGTTATGGCAGAGCTTTCTTTCCATTTTCAGCTAATCTTCCTTAGAGAACCCTGGGTGTTCCATATATCTGCTGATGGACTTAAATGAGTAATCAACCCTAATCAGGTACATTCCTAAACCCAACGTTTAGGATGGACTCTGTGATTAAACATGCTATAAATACTGTAGCTGGTAGAGACACATTTAAAAGATTGGTCAAAAAAAGCAATTACATTTTTCTACGTTTTTCTCGGATCAGATGCTGGGTTGAATGCAACCCGCACAGTGCTTTGGCCCTTAGGTTCACCTGTGAGACCTGTAGTGTGTTTTTCCAGGTTTCTGGTGCTAACAGGTCCGAGATCAGACAGATGAACTGTTCAGTGTAATCAGGATGAGTATGATGAAATATCACAATCTGTAATATGACAAAGTGACAATAAAGAGTTATTTTACTCTTTTGTTTGACTGGAAAAAGTTTCATATTTCGTGCACATGATTGGGTTAGTCTGTTCAGAGTTTCTTCTGGTACAAGGTGTCTGAAATGAGGCAGTTCTCAACTTATTTGAGCTTCTGTTCATCTGCTTTCTTCAGAGCATGTATGAGAGGTGTACTGAAGTTCAGAAGACCAAATGCTCATCTGTATTCAGAGTTGCATTTAACCCTGAGTGTGCCAAAATCCTTTTATGTGAATTGGTGTATTTTCTGTTACAATATAAAATTGTTCCAGTTCAGGTGCCTGTAATTGGCTTTTCTGATTATTTATTTCTGATGTTAATCAAGTAGCAGAGGAAACAAAATAGCCTTGAGTGATGTAGAGTAAGTTTGGTGAGCAGATGTTAAAGTGTAAATAAAAAAGTGTCACGAACAAATCACAAACAATAACAGCTGCAAATATCGATAATAGGAACCACGTTAGAAAAGAATATGGTTGTGTCGTTTCAAAGAAACATTTGCCACATGTTGGGGGCTGGGGGGGACACAGGACCCCCCCCCCCCCCCATTCTGGGGTAAACTATGATTTGTCCACCCCAATATATCACTGTAAACATCGCATCGCATCGCATCATCTTCCGCTTATCCGGGGCCGGGTCGCGGGGGCAGCAGTCTAAGCAGGGATGCCCAGACTTCCCTCTCCCCAGACACTTCCTCCAGCTCTTCCGGGGGGACACCGAGGCGTTCCCAGGCCAGCCGGGAGACATAGTCCCTCCAGCGTGTCCTAGGTCTTCCCCGGGGTCTCTTCCCGGTGGGACGGGACCGGAACACCTTCCCAGGAAGGCGTTGCGGAGGCATCCGAAACAGATGCCCAAGCCACCTCAGCTGACCCCTCTCGATGTGGAGGAGCAGCGGCTCTACTCTGAGCTCCTCCCGGGTGACCGAGCTTCTCACCCTATCTCTAAGGGATCGCCCAGCCACCCTGCGGAGAAAGCTCATTTCGGCCGCCTGTATCCGGGATCTTGTCCTTTCGGTCATGACCCAAAGCTCATGACCATAGGTGAGAGTAGGAACGTAGATTGACCGGTAAATCGAGAGCTTCGCCTTGCGGCTCAGCTCTTTCTTCACCATGACAGACCGATACATCGACCGCATTACTGCAGAAGCTGCACCGATCCGTCTGTCAATCTCCCACTGTAAACATGTCATTCAATAACATTAATAAGATGCAATTAAAGCACTTTTAAAAAGCTGATTAGACATGTAATAGCGCGTTTAGGTTTCACAAGACTCCGACCCCCCAGCCTCACAACGGCTGAGGCGATCCCCACACGTTCAGTAAGTAACAAACCAAGGATGTGTTAGATATGTCTTTACTTCTAGCACTCAATACAATGCAACACTTTTTTAACTGTAACCAGCCTTTATTTTCGCTGCACTGAATTACAGGTCAAACTTTATATTAGCTAGCGGTTAGCTGACGTTTGCTAACAAGCTACAGTAACAGTAACCAGTGTTTACAGCTGTTTGAATTCGAGTCAATGAGAGAAGCTTGCAGTGCAGTGTATGCAGTGTTCTTTAGCTGGCAATGGGACAGTGTTCATGTCTACTGTCTGAAAGGCACTCAATGCTTGTAGCTAATGAGAAGTTGATCCAGTCAGTTTGTTTTATGTTTTTTGGTTTTATGAAACTGATAATGGCAGGCTCATGCAGCTTGTCATTTGATTTTAAATCTAAAATAAGTTACTTTTTGATTCGGATCAAAGTCAGGGCTGAGAGCCCGCCCACCACCGTTTTTTACGTACACTCACTGCAAAAAAGCTAGCCAGCTTCTGTAGCTAGGCTCAAACGTAAGAAAACAAGGCTCGCTATTGGCTTTGAATTAGTGGCGTATACCTAGGCCCTCTAGAGGGCCTTGAGGCATCATACAATTGTCCCACCTATTACAAGACAATTTGTGATTGGTTGATTCTACTGTCATTACAAAATGCTTCTCTAATTGAAGTCAATGTCAATGAGGGATCAGGTTATTTCATAATTATAAAATTATGTCAATTTAAGTGTAAAGATGAAATTGTTAGGCTAAGGTTTAATGTTAGAGCTTGGTTAGTGTTGTGATTAAAGTTTGTTTTATGGGTAAGAGTTATCATTGGGGTTAAAGGTAAACCATGTTCTAATTTATTCTTGAAGCATTCAACTGTTAAAAATTCAAGCACCAATCACATTAACTTGTGCCTTCCGGGCAGATTTACCCCCATGGCATGTTTGAGTAAGTAAAACCCATGTGGAACCGGTTCTTCATCCAAAAATGACTAGAATCTGTTCTTCATCCATCTGATGACTACAACCTGTTCTTCATCCATCTGATGACTAGAACCTATTCTTCATCCATCTAATGACTAGAACCTGTTCGTCATCCATATGATGACTAGAATCTGTTCTTCATCCATCTGATGAATAGAACCTGTTCTTCATCCATCTAATGACTATAACCTGTTCTTCATCCATATGATGACTAGAACCTGTTCTTCATCCATCTAATGACTAGAACCTGTTCTTCATCCATATGATGACTAGAACCTGTTCTTCATCCATCTGTTGACTGGAGCCTGTTCTTCATCCATCTAATGACTGGAGCCTGTTCTTCATCCATCTAATGACTAGAACCTGTTCTTCAACCATCTGATGACTAGAACCTGTTCTTCATCCATCACTACCTGTTCTTTGTCCATTTTATAACTCAAACCTGTTTATACAGTATAATGACTTCAACCTGTTTCTCATCCATGTAATGGCTGGACCCTGTTCTTCATTTTTCAGCCTCAGTTCTTCATTGGACAAATTATTTGAACCTGTTCTTGGTCTTTCAGATCCTGTTCTTCATCCATCTTTTAATTGAACCTGTTCTTTATCACCAGCAAACATTAGATGTAATGAAATAGACTAACAAAGAATAGCATAGAGAAAAACCAGAAAAAAACAAAAAGAGTAATTGACAGAATTTACCACAATCCAGTCCAATATTATATGACTTACATGTATGCCAATAGAGGAGGATGGTGGCAGAAGTTCATCTGTTGCCAGGTAACACATTTAATTTGGTAGAACACATCAGCCAGCTCCTGCCTTAAGTACTTCCTGAATTCACTGTAACAGCTGGTAGGTGTTTTTTAGTTCATTGAGGACACTTCTTTCAAAGTGCTGGTTTGCACCTTCTATATTATCACTGTGGTGGGCTTTAAGGAAATGACATGATGCCTGAGAAAACCCTTACGGTCGCCATGTGTACAAAGGTTTAAATGGCTTGCATTTATAGTACAATGGTTTATAAAGGAAAATGGCAAAACATCGCTTGCTAGGTTAGTGTTGTGATGCAGCCACTATCACACAGCAGGTCCCAGCAAACAGGGATTTTCCTCAATATTCTCCTGACATTCCAGTGATGTACTAAAAGAACATTCTGTTTAGCACGGCACACCTCAGACTCTGTATGTCTATGGCCATCTTGTATTGGTCACTTTTCAATCAATCAATCAAATGTATTTATAAAGCCCTTTTTACAACAGCAGTTGTCACAAAGTGCTTTACAGAGACACTCGGCCTTAAACCTCAAGGAGCAAACAACAGTAGTGTTGGATTTCAGTGGCTAGGAAAAACTCCCTAAGAAGGCCACATTTTAGGAAGAAACCTAGCAAGGACCCAGGCTCAGAGGGGTGACCAGTCCTCTTCTGGCTGTGCCGGGTGAGATATTAAGAGTCCAATTGGACTAATTTATACATTTCTCGGGGCTAAATCCAGAGTCTATTTGATTTTAGACTAGGTCAAAAGTATGACCAGGTGGACAAGGACAGGGACAGCAACGGGCCACCCAAACCAGGTACTCCGCAGGTTTGGACCAGGACCTCATCTCCTCCTAAAATTTTAAACTGGAGGAGACTGAGAAAAGTTAGAAAGTGAATTCCTCATATCCCCAAGCACAATAATACAGCAGCGTACTGAGACTTTTATGTCTTTCTAAAGGAAAATTACAGGTGAATCTGAAATAAATATAAATATTGTTGAAAGATTTTTCCGTAATTGAAATCAAAAAGTGACACCTTCATATATTCAAGATTTGTTACACATAAAGTGAAACATTTCAAGCCTTTTTTGTTTCAATCTTGATGATTACATCTTACAGCTCATGGAAATCAAAAATCCAGTATGCAAAGCTGATTCAAGAACAAGGAGTGGACTGAGGCTGGAGTCAGTTCATCAAGAGCCACCACGCACAGACGTGTCCAGGAAATGGGCTACAAGTGTCACATTCCTAGTGTCAAGCCACTCCTGAACTGGACTTTTTCACTTAGGGGTGTACTCACTTTTGTTGCCATCGGTTTAGACATGAATTGCTGTGTGTTGTGTTATTTTGAGGGGACAGCAAATTTACACTGTTATACAAGCTGTAAACTCACTACTTTACATTGTAGCAAAGTGTCATTTCTTCATTGTTGTCACATGAACAGATATAATCAAATATTTGCAAAAATGTGAGGGGTGTACTCACTTTTGTGAGATACCTTAGATAACAACTAGCTAGCATGGCAATCTAACTATCGATATATAATGAGGGCTTTGGAATTCCCATTGTTAAAGCCTGCCTGGCTGGTGTGTGTGTGTGCATTTGACTGTGTGTTTGTGCGTGTCTGTGTGCACATCTGCCTGTGCGTGTGCATTTCTTACAGTGTACTATAAGTATGTGTGTGTTGGTGTGTATGTGTGTGAGTCAGCGTGTATGTGTGTGTGTGTGGATGTATGTGTGTGTATGTCACGCTAATGTGTCTGCCCATAGCTGGTGTTCAGCTTGACCTTTGCTGTATTACAGTCGAAGCACTGAAGCAAGAGGTGGGCATTGTACCTCACTAACTTGAACTGGCTGGCTCATTAGTCTTGTATGTGTAGCATGTAATTACGCCTACACAGGTTCACCAATTGCCTCATTGACACACACTCACACACACACACACACACACAGCCCTTTCCTTGTGTTGTGTGGGCTTTCCCAGCCAGGCTTTCAATACACAATCCCACTCGTAGGAAAACATTCTTTGACATTAGTGGAGTACATCATATGCTGTGGTTGTTCAGAAATCATAGGCCAATAGGAACAAAATGTTTGTGTGTGTCGGTGTGTGTATTCTGCACAGACCAGTTGGACCAATCTGATTAGTTCCAGTCTTGGGTCATCTGACCATAGAGCCTTGGTCTTCTGAAGAACACATATATTGAGATTTTTACCCCAGTGTCCTGGTTAAATTTCTAGACATTTATCACAGCCACCTAATCATCTCCAGCTTCCAACCAGCTCATTCATTTCCTCTCCTCCTCTCTGTAACCATTCCCCAGGTCACTGATTGGTCTCCTCCCCTCTGTAACCATTTCCCAGGTCACTGATTGGTCTCCTCCTCTCTGTAACCATTCACCAGGTCACTGATTGGTCTCCCCTCTGTAACCATTTCCCAGGTCACTGATTGGTCTCCCCTTTGTAACCATTTCCCAGGACACTGATTGGTCTCCTCCTCTCTGTAACCATTTCCCAGGTCACTGATTGGTCTCCCCTCTGTAACCATTTCCCAGGTCATTATTGAAATTGTGTTTCCAGTCAACTTACCTGGTAAATCTGGGTTAAATTAAAATATAACAAAATTTAAGTCATGTTTTCCTTCCGAGTGCTTAAAGTATATTGTGAATTCCATCGGTTTTGTTTTCATTCCAAATCCACTAATGACACGAACGTCCACACTAATATGGGCTCCAGCTGATGCTTTGCCTCAGTCTGAAATGCTGGTTTTAAGTGTGAGCTAATGTCCCAAATGGCACCCTGCCATCTCCAATAGGCTCCGGTCAAAAGTAGTACACTATGTAGGGAGCCGGGCTCTATTTGGGCCATGACCTGTTAGTGTAGACGGCCTGTTCATTATGAAGGGAAAGCATGCTGTTGCTCTAATCACCAAGTCTACCTGCCGTGTGTGTGTGTGTGTCTGAGTATGTACACCGTGTGTGTTGTGTTTTTCAGGTCCGTGTGTTTCTGCTCTACCTGCACGTCTGTCTGTCTGTCTGTCTGTCTACCTGCACGTCTGTCTGTCTGTCTGTCTGTCTGTTTACCTGCACGTCTGTCTGTCTGTCTGTCTACCTGCACGTCTGTCTGTCTGTCTGTCTACCTGCACGTCTGCCTGTCTGTTTGTCTACCTGCACGTCTGTCTGCCTGTCTACCTGCACGTCTGTCTGTCTGTTTGTCTACCTGCACGTCTGTCTGTCTGTCTGTCTGTCTACCTGCACGTCTGTCTGTCTGTTTGTCTACCTGCACGTTTATCTGTCTGTCTGTCTAAATGCATGTCTGTCCGTCCATCTGTCTGTATGTCTGTCTACCTGCACGTCTGTCTGTCTGTCTATCTGCACGTCTGTCTGTCTGTCTAAATGCACGTCTGTCCGTCCATCTGTCTGTCTGTCTGTCTAGCTGCACGTCTATCTGTCTACCTGCACGTCTGTCCGTCCATCTGTCTGTCTGTCTGTCTGTCTACCTGCATGTCTGTCCGTCCATCTGTCTGTCTGTCTGTCTACCTGCATGTCTTTTCCGTCCATCTGTTCGTCTGTCTGTCTACCTTCACATCTGCCCGTCTGTCTGTCTACCTTCACGTCTGTCTGTCTGTCTGTCTACCTGCACGCCTGTCTGTTTGTCTCTCCATTTCCTTCACTCGGTCTCTTCAACCGAGGCAGATGATGGATGGTTCACCCACTGAACAGGATATTTCCTTTCTGACGCTCTCTCTTTCACTACTTCTCTATTTTCTGATAATGGGCTTGGCTCCTGGCAGCAACTCCAAGCGAGTTTGGGAGTCAAAGTTCCCTGACGTGTCTTACTCCGGACACCTGCTCACCTGTTCTGCTTCTTGTAATGTGGCTCAGTCAACCGGGAAGTGGATTGGAACCAACACACCTGGCGTCACTGGAGCAGGACGTGGCAAAGAAAACCTGTCCGACCAGCCCAAACCCAGATGGTACCGAGACCATCTGCATCTCTTTTAGCTGGACTTCCTAGCATGGTCAGTGGGTCTCGGCCAAGAGATGATCCAGGGTTGTAATAGCATGACCGCATCACTGTACAAGGGAGACCCATATTTTCACAGCTACTTCTCAGCTGGCATTTATGTACATGACAATATCTAACTGTGAATCTTCTAACTGTGAGAATTTCTCACGAAGCAACCATCTCAGTCTAGCTTTGGCAAATGTGTAGTGACAAATGTTGGCTCTCCAGACGTTATCTGATGGCTGTGTGGCATCAGTAGCCAAGACTTGCTTGTGTTCTGACCAATGAGTGAGAAGAATGGGGCCGGCAGAACACACATCTTCTGTCCTCCCTTCCATCTCGCCGGCACAATCAGCAACAGCATCATGTATTGTGAAATCATTACTAAATGCAACACTTATCAAGCAAAGCCATAGCAGTCGCAAGGCAATTCAGAAGTCATCCAAAACCCTGCCTCCCAATATATTTTCTCCAGTTAGTTTGTTTTCAAAGCAGCCCAATTCTGTAGCAGTACAGGGGCAATGGCTAAACTGAACTTTATTATTGTGCTACTTGATTGATAGCTCACAGCTGAACTGCATTTTAAGTAGGCTGTCCAATCTCACACTGGAGTCCAATCGGAACAGTTCATTTTGAATAAATGTCCCACCCCCCCATTGCCTTCGCACACATAGGACAAAAATAAATATATAAATAAAAAATAAATATAGAAATAAAAAAATAAAAAATATCTAAATAAATGCATGAATAAATATGTAAATAAATATATAAATTATTGCATTTAAATATTTATTTAAGGCTATGTGACATTTCGTTTTCTTAGACATCACGGTTTTTGTGAAGTTCAGTCAGGCTTTACCCTTCTTGGGTTAATTGTGCTTCAGATGGGGCACACAAAAAAATGGTTGTACTTCTGCCAGATGCTGAACTGCCCTTTAATAGACTTCCTTCTGTCACTTACAGAGACCAAGAACCAGCCTATCTTCTACTCAGCTATCAGGAGCCATGATGGTAGACAAACAGACACACACACACACACACACCTGAGCAGATCAAAGATAGAGGGTCTATGTGATGGTCCCACGGGAGTGTTCAGATGGCCATGAGAACGGACCCTGACAGAGAGGAAGGGCAAGGAGAAGACAAAGAAGTTAAGGAACTACTTCGCTCTGGAACGAGAGCAAAGTAATAAGGGGATAATTAATGGATCTGAAGACACTGGTCCCCACTATTCCTTCCTCCTCTCCCTCCTAATACTTCCACATGATTCCTAAGATGATCCTTGCCTTGATGCTCCCAGGTCTGTCCAGGCCCTGAGGGGAGAAAGTGACCCCACTAACAGACCTCTGTATTCACAGGGAACTTCCAGCCTCCGCTCTCATTCTCTGCTTTGTGTCCTGAACCAGAGGTCACCCAGTGCTCAGTAGAGGTCACAGAGAAAATGATTCACAGTGACTGAGGGAACCGTAAAAGGAAAATAGCGGCCCTTTATGTTTTCCAATTTCCATTCTTCCTGTCTTCTCCTGTCAATTTATAGGAAAACTGGAAAAGAGGCTGTTCTGGGAAAAGAAAAGTTGAACACGAAGTTTTTCTATTAATGCCCTGTAGTTATGCTGGTCCACCATCTACACACAGGGTTTAGTGGTATCTCTATGTAGTTTAGTGTTGTCTCTCTATGTAGTTTAGCGATGTCTCTATGTAGTTTAGTGTTGTCTCTCTATGTAGTTTAGGGGTGTCTCTCTATGTAGTTCAGTGATGTTTCTATATAGTTTAGTGTTGTCTCTCTAATGTAGTTTAGCGGTGTCTCTATGTAGTTTAGTGATGTCTCTATGTACTTTAGTGTTGTCTCTCTAATGTAGTTTAGCGGTGTCTCTATGTAGTTTAGGGGTGTTTCTCTATGTAGTTTAGTGATGTCTCAATGTAGTTTAGTGTTGTCTCTCTATGTAGATGAGGGGTGTCTATATGTAGTTTAAAGGGGTCTCTATGTAGTTTAGTGGTGTCTCAATGTAGTTTAGTGGTGTCTCTCTATGTAGTTTAGGGGTGTCTCTATGTAGTTTTGAGGCGTCTCTATGTAGTTTAGTGGTGTCTCTCTATGTAGTTTAATGGTGTCTCTGTGTAGTTTAGTGGTGTCTCTCTATTTAGTGTAGAGGTGTCTCTATGTAGCTTAGCAGTGTCTCTATATTTTAATGTGTCTTTGTTAATTCTGCCCTGTTTCCATGTGTGCTCTCTCTGTGGTGTCTCTTTTTATTTAATCCCAAAACCCTTTCCATACAGGGGCCCCAAAGCCTCCTGCCAGGCCAGAAGTTGTTCTTAATTGACTTGCTTGTTAAAATAAAGCAGAATTATAAATACATGTAAAAATAAATGAATTAGCTATTCTGAACAGAATCTACATTTTATAATATATTATCTCCTTGCAGATATACATTTCATGAACATTTGCTACAGCAATGGAGACATTAAAAAGGATCCAGTCAGAAAACAGAGATGTAGAGAGTGATAAATAGAGAGTGTGAGGAAGTTGGAAGGAGGTGGTGAGGAGGAGGTGGGCAGGAGGTGGGGTGGAGGAGGTGGAGAGGTGGAGTGGATCTCATGATGCTCTCCTGCACAGCACCAGTTAGTGAAATGCAAGGCCATGGTTCCCTACCACCTACAGATCGCTTGTCTCTGGAGGCAGAGAGAAGGGGATGAGAGGGTGGTGCTTGGAGTGTGTGTGTGTGTGTGTGTGTGTGTGTGCACCTGTTTGTACCTGTTTCTGTTCTTTGTTGGTGGTTATTGGGGGTTATAATATTACCATTACGATGAATACTACTACCACTACAACATTACCACTATGATGAATACTACTACCACTACAACATTACCACTATGATGAATACTACTACCACTACAACATTACCACTATGATGAATACTACTACCACTACAACATTACCACTATGATGAATACTACTACTACTACAACATTACCACTATGATGAATACTACTACCACTACAACATTACCACTATGATGAATACTACTACCACTACAACATTACCACTATGATGAATACTACTACCACTACAACATTACCACTATGATGAATACTACTACCACTACAACATTACCACTATGATGAATACTACTACCACTACAACATTACCACTATGATGAATACTACTACCACTACAACATTACCACTATGATGAATACTACTACCACTACAACATTACCACTATGATGAATACTACTACCACTACAACATTACCACTATGATGAATACTACTACCACTACAACATTACCATTACGATGAATACTACTACCACTACAGCATTACCACTACGATGAATACTACTACCACTACAACATTACCACTACGATGAATACTACTACCACTACAACATTACCACTATGATGAATACTACTACCACTACAACATTACCACTACGATGAATACTACTACCACTACAACATTACCACTACGATGAATACTACTACCACTACAACATTACCACTACGATGAATACTACTAACACTACAACATTACCACTATGATGAATAATACTACCACAGCAACATGACCACAACTATGAATACTACTACCACTACATTATTACCACTATGATGAATAATACTACCACAGCAACATTATCACTACTATGAATACTACTACCACTACAACATTACCACTATGATGAATAATACTACCACAGCAACATGACCACAACTATGAATACTACTACCACTACATTATTACCACTATGATGAATAATACTACCACAGCAACATTATCACTACTATGAATACTATTACCACTACATCAGTACCACTACAATGAATACTACTACCACTATATTGCCACTAGAACATTACCACTACGACGCATACTGCTACCACTACATTGCCACTTGAACATTACCACTACAATGAATACTACTAACACTACAACATTACCACTATGATGAATCCTACAACAACTACATTGCCACTACAACATTACCACTACAATGAATACTACTACCACTACAACATTTCCACTATGATGAATAGAACTGCCACTATAGCATTACCACTACGATGAACACTACTAACAGTACAACATTACCACTATGATGAATACTACTAACAGTACAACATTACCACTATGAAGAATACTACTACAACATTACTATTTACTATGATGCATACTCCTACCAGAAAGAGAGTGTGGGTGCTGCTCAATTCAACATGTCTTTCTGTAGCTCCAACTGGATAAACATGGAATATGTATTTTATCAGCCCTGTTCTCCCACCTCCTCTCCCTCTCCAGCATTTTAACGTAGAATTCAGGTTAACATGTAGCAGTCATAATGAACACAACCCACCATAAAAATATAAAGAAAATCAGTGAATATGTCACATGCCGCCTTTTAGAATAAAATTGGTATGAGGCAGCAGGCTCAACGGAATGAGATGGAGAAGAAAATGAGGGAGTGAGGGAAAGAGAGAGGGGGAGAGAGTGGGAGAGAGAGGGGGAGAGAGCACAGTGTGTCACCACATGTGTCTCATTCACCTGCCTGTAATTGTGATGATTATGCTGCCATAGTATCGTCCTTAGTAAAATGCGGAATACAAAGGTTTAACAACAGTTGGTTTCCATGGTTGAACTTCACAATACAACAACAAAACAGGTGAAAGCACCGATCCATGATTCACCAGCTACCTGAAAGGGCATTTATGCAACCAGATGTAATCCTGTGCTGCTTCACAACAGAATCCTTCTGTCACCTGATGGCACGCAATTTCCAAAACTACATTTCCTATTATCTGTTGATTCCATTCTGCAGCTTCCTTGATCTGATATTATCTACCAGTTGTAATTACATTCATTCATGAAGCAATAATTCCTCTCACATGTACATTCTAGGGTTTATGGCAGTAAAAGTTGGATGTGTTTATGGTGGATGTGTTTATGGATGTGTTTATGGTGCTGGAAGTGGTCCTGAACATGTTTATGTTACTAAAAGTGGTTTTGAACATGTTTATGTTACTAGAAGTTATCCTGAACATGTTTATGTTACTAGAAGTTGTTTTAAACATGTTTCTGTTACTAGAAGTGATCCTGAACATGTAAATGATACTAGAAGTGATCCTGAACATGTAAATGATACTAGAAGTGGTCCTGAACATGTAAATTATACTAGAAATGTTCCTGAACATGTTTATGTTACTAGAAGTTATCCTGAACATGTTTATGTTACTAGAAGTGGTTTTGAACATGTTTATGTTACTAGAAGTGATCCTGAACATGTAAATGATACTAGAAGTGATCCTGAAAATGTAAATGATACTAGAAGTGGTCCTGAACATGTAAATGATACTAGACATGTTCCTGAACTTGTTTATGTTACTTGAAGTGGTCCTGAACATGTTTATGTTACTAGAAGTGGTCCTTAACAGGTTTATGTTACTAGAAGTGGTCCTGAACATGTTAATGTTTCTAGCAGTGGTTCTGGGCATGTCTATGGTACCAGAAGTGGTTCTGTATATGTTTATGGTTCTGGATTTGTCAGGGACCTTGTTTGTCTCTTCTACTTATCTATGTTACACTGCCAGTCATGCTCTGTGGGAGGAGCATGTCTGTTTACACAGGGCCACTGTCCACACCATTAATACGCCCCAAAAGAGCATGTATGTAAATATACACAAAAACCATTGACATTTTGCATGAAATGATACACAATCCTGAGGTCTCCATCTGGGGAAATCACACAGAGCCAAATTCATCTTCTGCTTCCCAAATTCCACCCTATTCACTAATTAGTGCATGTCTTTTGGGCTCATAGTGTGCTATAGTGTTAGGGTGGAATTAGCAATCCACAGTGATACACAGACGGTTTTCCTCATATAGCCAACTACTCCTAAATACCAATTCAATACACTAACAAACAGATATCAGCATAGTTTATAACTCTGCACATCAAATTTCTCCATTATAATTTGATTTGTTCTAGGTAATATATTGTTGTTGGTAATATATTCTTGTAGAAAATATATTGATCTAGATAAGTATTGTGTGTATGTGTGTGTATTTATGCTAATTTGTGTGTGTGTGTGTGTTATGCTTGTGTGTGTGTGTGTGTGTTCTAGGCCATAAGGGCCAAGGAGGAGGTCTGCTCAGAAGGGCTAACGAGTCACCAGACCAGACCAGACCAGTGTACGGCGTACTGGCTCCCACTGATACTGCCCACCCACAAACACACGCTCCCCTGGCCCGTGGGGTCGCACAGCTCTGGCAGGCAGATGGCTCCCCTCGCACGGTTGCCAGGAAAGGCATGTGAATTAAAGGTTATACCCGGCAGGTCTGAAGCGCTGCCAGCCCCGGCCCGGGTTGGTGCTTGGCGTAGCAGCCGCGGCCCCACCTGCCAGTCAGCCTGGGGACATCTGGCTCCACCAGCGCGGAATGAGCCGGATGCTGGGAGGGATCAGTGTCATCTGGCCTGTTCAACAGAGGCTGAAAATACACTGTACTGTACTGAGTGTACTGTGTGTGTGTGTGTGTGTGTGTCTGAGTGTATTGTGTGTGTGTATGTCTGACTGTACTGTGTGTGTGTGTGTGTCTGACTGTACTGTGAGTGTGTGTGTGTGTGTGTGTGTGTGTGTGTGTGTCTGTGTGTACTGTGTGTGTGTGTGTGTGTGTGTGTCTGAGTGTACTGTGTGTGTTTGTGTGTGGGTGGGGGGGTCAAAATGTTGTCTCTTCGGGATCCTGATGACGCAGAGGTTCGTTTTGAGGAGCTCAGCCCGATGAAACATGCACCTAACATAGAGTGGGATAGAGGTCTGCTCCGGCGTGGTCAGCGCCGCGGGCCTCCTCTTTGACGTAGCAGTCCACTTCAGTATGGTTAACTGGCTCGTCCCTCCTCGTGAATCCCTCCAGGTGTAATCACATGACCAAGTTGGCCATCAGGAGGGATCGGCCAATGACGATTAGAAGTATCCGTCAGGTGATTGCATCAGAATGCCACACTCTCTAAATGGGGATGTCCATGCTAGAAGGTGTCTCCTCCTAGATATGTTCTCTAATCATTTCTGTGGAATTACATAGCAACAACACAGCTGTCCAAGATCACCGGCATCTTTGGAGTTTGGATTCGTCAAGGACAGCAAGAACCAGAACTGGGTCCGCTGCCAGGTCTATTCGAACGGAGTCTGTAGACGCTAAGTGAAACAGACAACATCGTGTTGAAGGCTTAACAACGCAGCGTGTCGGAGAGGAACTTAATTCCTTCACAATATGGTCCCAATGTTTGTTGAAACAGGAGGACTCCGGAGTGGGTTCACAGATGTTCCAACACATTTCTAAACTCGGTAGCTCTGCAATCCTTTTAATGAAGTAACAAGCCACTTAAACACGTCCATTTGTTTGGCGTGAACGACGGCAACATGTGATTGTGATAAATTACTACTATAATTCTGCTCAACGTGCGGAGGTGAAGATAGCACGCTCATTGCGGGCATGCAGCGTCCGTTGTAAAGTGGAAAAAACATATATATGTTTTAAATAGCCCACAACATTTTTTAATATAAAGTGCTTTTTGCTTTCGGTTCAATGTGATTATTAAAGCAATAGTAGTTGTTGAGCACTGTTGTTATAAACCTTAAAGGCGATAAAATAACGACATGGCATAGTGGTTTTTTGTGTCCATTACTGCAGTGCATATTAGTTAACCATCATTGGTTCACATTTACGTCAATACAGTATTTCACCATTGGGTCCCTTTGACCCTTTCCCCAGATTCGTTTTTACTGTGGTATTTAACGGTATCAATGAAGAGATACTACCTCAATGCCTTCCACATCTTCTGGTGCACCTAAAATGGGTTAAGAGAAACCCCCACTAGATCTTTAAGCCCTTATCAGTTAAAGAGCAATTTCTAACCATGCTTTTGCCTCATTGACTTTTGAAGCACTAAATGCTCTTGCACCCATGTGCAAGTCTGACATGTTTCTAAGAATGTATGCCCTTTGGGACTGGCCTTTCAGTTGTTCTAAAGGTCAATACCAACAGAACCAGCAACAATGGTCCAGGCCTTCAGAACAACTGGCTGATATATCCAATTGCCCTCAGAAACTATTGACATTTTCAAAAAGATCTCAAGACACTTTTTTTGCTGTGGTTTTTAAAGAAGTGCTTTGATGTCTAGGCCATACGTGTCCATTTTATGTATACTTGTTCTGTTGAGTTTGTTTTACTATATTATAAATATATATACAATATATTTTTATTGCTGAAGTAGATATATATAATTATTCTGAAAGTATATATTCACTGTTTTTATTTGAGTGTATTTCTATGGTTTGCACTGGGAGTTTGCATTGGAAGTGAAAAAAATTATCCACATCGTCCACTGAAATCACAGATGTTCTTGGTTAATAACTATATAAGAACTGTCTGTATTAGACCAAATTCAGAGGAATATGTTTCTAAAGGCCAACCGGGATGTTAATGTAGGCTTTTCTCTATTCATCTGTTAAAAATCTCTACGGTGTGGTGAAATGTTTTAAAACATATTGCTCTGGTGTAATAGCTTACTGTGAGCCCAAGGTTGTCCAAATCAAGGTTTACATGTTTTCAAACTCTTCAGTGACAGCCATGTTGACATATCTCTGCCACCCTCATATAGCATACATCAATGCACTATACTAATGGATCTGGTATTGAATATCAGACTGTTTCGTTATTGTTTTGCAATGTAGTGTATTCGACAAGTTTCTTTGAGTCTTTGCTAAAAGAGAAAATTCTTAATTTTGTTCTTTGTCTTGTTTGTGTTGCAGTTGACTTGAATAGGTTTGATGTAGTTGCCATGGCGACCACTGATGCTCAACCATCATTTCAGCTATGAATGCTAGTTTGCTAGCTTTTACCTCTTTTAGCAAGTTGATACTTTGAAACAACAAGTTAATACATGAATGCGTATGTACATATTCATATCAGGAGTGAGGCTGGCATATTTTTATTTTTCCCTTTCTGTCCCTCTCTATCTCTTGCTTTCTTCACTCTCTATTTCTATCTTTTGTCCCCATTCCCTTTCTCACCCTCTGTGTTATTTACTGTACTTCCATCCCAAAGAAAAGAGAAGCAAGACTCAGTTTTCATTTCAGAGTAATGTTTATACCCTTTTCTTATTAAAATGAAATATTTACGGTAGTCGGTTTAACAGTCAACGCGCTCAGCGTTGTTCAGCGTTTTAAATTAAAATGAAACCAAGCTGAAGTTCCAAATCAACCACCTATTTCCTAGAAGACCACTTGTCCAGAGTAGTGCACTTGTTTTGGCTAGGTGGTGATTTGTGACCGGGCCTAAGGGTACAGAGTCAGGGCATGTGAAATAGATTGAGTTGCCGTGGTGACGGCCAGCTGTGAGCTGCTGGTTGGATCTACAGCGCTCAATAAGAAACAGCTTGAGCTACGGGGCCCCAGTCAGACAGCGCATTGGGAAAGCAGCTGTAAGATGTCTTGGATTTTCTTCTGCTGACTTATCTCTGGGAACCCCAGGGGGGGGAGGAAAGGTTTTATTTCTTTAACACACCGTGGGACAGTTCATGTGATTTATTTTAATTTTATTTTTCTAGTAAATCCTCTGAGATAGGAGCAATGGTTTTCCTTTGAGAAAGAGCAGTTCAGGACAACAGCTACATTTTATTCCTCATCCTGTTTGTGCACTGGCACTCTTTTTTTTGCTTTTAAGTATTTTTATTAGTCATGAACTGCGGATCAAAAACAGGAATTCAGATTTACAAACTTACAATTAATTAACTTAATCATGAATTAATTGTGTTCTTCTAAGTTTAGTCTTGAACACTCTGTTTTGAAAAAAGAACAGTCCAATTTTGTCCCACCTATGGGCTGGTGCCCCGCTCATTATTCCCAGTAATAATTGTGTAATAATAACCTGTGGAGTCTCCCTCTGTTGTGTGGCCTCTGCTCACATCTTAAAGCACATGATTCATGAGGTGTTGTGGAGCAGCGATGTGTTGACTCCTGCCAGCAGAGTTGTGGAGTCTTCTGGAGTCAGCCACAGTATTACTGTTGCATCGCTCAGACGCCATCCCAAATCACACCCTGTTCACTTCACAGTGCTCTTTTTTTCTCTGCATCGCCCACGAGGCGTAGCTCACAATGAAGGGCATAGGGTGCCCTCTGGGGCGGACTTCAGATTCACACTAGCTTAATGGGATTGTTATTCCGGGTCACACGGAACTGTCACTCAGCTCACAGGTGAGGGCTAACCTTCCCTCCGATGGTCTCCAGGGGATAAAAGTCAAATAGTGGAAACATACGAAAGAGCAATTTAGAGTTGAAATATGGTACACGTCCTGGTAAACATGAGCAGTAAGGTATGAGGAGATGTAGTAGACGGAAAAACCCCAGAGACGCTTGTCATAAACTGGTTAGCAAGACAATTGGAACCATACAAATGTGTCATGTCATGCCTGTGGCATATGTAGGCAACAAGGAACCAGCGGGCGGGGTTTATGGCCAATATACCACGGCTAAGAGCTGATGTTAGGCACCTAGCATTGTGGACACATCCCTGGACACAGCTCTTAGCCGTGGTATATTGGCCATATATCACAAGCCCCTCAGAAGCCTTAACGCACTTAAACAATGGTTACCGATATAGCAAGAGGATCACAAAGTGATGTCATTTGGGGAAGACTTGGGTTTTAAAGAGGTCTCTGATGGTTACAGGGCACCGGTCCATTTGGGGAAGACTTGGGTTTTAAAGAGGTCTCTGTTGGTTCCAGGGCACCAGTCCATTTGGGGAAGACTTGGGTTTTAAAGAGGTCTCTGATGGTTACAGGGTACTGGTCCATTTGGGTAAGACTTATAGAGCTCTGGACTGGCTGCAAATTACATTGATGTCTGCCACAAAATGAGGGACAGTGTTTGACTAGGGTATAGAATTGGGTATAGGTCTTGACCATAGGACTAGGGCATATGAGATGGGTAGAGGACTAGATAATAGGACTAGGGCATATGAGATGGGTAGAGGACTAGATAATAGGACTAGGGGATAGGACTTCGGTATCAGACTTCGGTATCGGGCTACCAGGGAACCAGGCTTTGATCGATAGGACTAGAAAAGGCAGCCTGGGGACGGGTTATCAGACATGGTAGGCTTTGGTATGCCAGGGATTAAGGGGTTCTGATCAAAACCAGGGACGGGATGACAACAGAGGGTGAACTGGGGAGGGATAGTTGAGAGGGTAGAGTCAGGACATTGGGGGTGGTCGGGTGTTGTGTCTGTCTGTATGTGTGTAAATTAGCAGGGAGGTTATTTATTCTGCTATTAGCCCTCGGTCAACCAGGGACCAGGATGGAACTCTGTTCAGCTACAGCACACATACACACACAAAAAAAGACATGCACACAAATATACACTCACAACCCAAACACACATTAGAACACTTTCTCAGACACCTTGAGGAGAAATCCACACAGCAGGCCGTTCTCTAGAGAATGACTGCTGAAACAATATTCCACAAGAGACTGACAGTGAAACATGGATTTAATACACTGAGGACAGAATAATACCTTCTGATTTAACTGATGGTCTGTGCTGACCGTGAAATGTAATTCTGGACATATCCTAGCAACAAGTGCCTGCCAACAGCCAACTGCTGTGATTCTGCAGAGCAAGAGAGAGAATGACAGAGAGAAAGAGAATCACACACACACAGAGAGAGAGAATGACAGAGAGAGAATCACACACAGAGAGAGAGAGAGAGAGAGAATGACTGAGAGAGAGATAAAGAAAGAGGGAAATCTAGTCTCAAGCTAGGTAAATAATAACAGTGTATCTGTTTTATTTCTGAAGCAGTGGCGTGGTTGATGAGACATAGCCAGTGCATTGATAAGTCTGATACTGAGACCATCTCGCATTGTCTAGCCAGCTGGCTAGCTCTAGCAAGTACACGTTGGGTGTGTCTGTGATGTTGTACTGGTTAACTATTCTAGTTTCAAATAATGTTTTTTTACATTATTTTTATTTGTTGCTACAGTCACAGGGGCTGCTTTGGGGGCGATATGGCCTCTGCTAGGTCACTTTCTGTGGACAGCGAACCTTTTATACGTTTTGATTGGATGTTTTTTTGTGTGCATATTTGTTGTTTCATCTTTATTTTAATGTACAGTGGCATTTGGGAGATTTCATGGTTAAACCTTTACACTCAAACAAATCATCTTCAACTAAGATGGCTACTGTAAGGTCTCGGAGGTGTTGAAATGTGGTATTCCATGTCTTGTTTTTTCTCCATTCTAGTTTGATGTATTTCTTTGCTTGGTTTTATTTCCTTTAGTCTTGATTGTTTTCACCTGTCAGTCCTTTGGCACACTATTTAGTTCTGTTCAGTCTGTGTATGACCTGAGGTATTGTTTGTTTCGTATACATTACTGAGCTGGTTTTCCTCTGTGATTGTTAATGTAACTTACTTGGGTTTTGGATTCTGCTTTTTTGACCTAGATTCTTGGCTACTCCTTTTGTACTTTTGCTTTTCTCTCTGGATTTTTGGATTAATTTGAAAAAAAATTCACCTTTGGATATTCGATTCAGTATGACCCTAGACATCCCTACCCTACCCTAGACAACCCTGCCGTAGACACCCCTTCCCTACCCTAGACATCCCTTCCCTAGACACCCCTACCCTAGACACCCCTTCCCTACCCTAGACATTCTTACCCTAGACATCCCTACCCTAGACATCCTTACCCTAGACATCCCTACCCTAGACATCCTTACCCTAGACATCCCTACCCTACCCTAGACATCCCTACCCTAGACATCCCTACCCTAGACATCCCTACCCTAGACATCCTTACCCTAGACATCCCTACCCTACTCTTGACACAAACCACCTCATCTTCAGTGGGTTGATCAACGGTTTCATAGATTTTTCCTTATTTTGTCATGGTCATACTTGTTTTTTGGTAAATATGCCCTTGCTGACCATCTGCTAAAAAACAGTCAAAAGACTTTGTCTAACAAAGATTTCTCTGACTTCATGCCAACAGACATAGATGTTTTCAATTTAAAAAAATGACCCTTCCAATTCTCTTCTTTAGAACTTTCAAAGCGGTATTGTGAGGCAAGATGATTCATTACAATGCTAATTATGTCTAATTAATGCAAACTGAAATGTAATTTTTTTTAATGTGACAATAGACCCCAGTATCCAACTATATGCAACAATGCTGATCCTTATAGCTCAATTTAATGTGCTTTCCACAGATGTATCTGAGTTTATGTTGCTATAAAGGGGTCGTATCACATATATGCTGATAAGGCAACATTATGGATGACTTGCCAATTCCATTAAGTGATTTGGATATCTGGACAACCCTCTGCATCTAGATGAAATAACAAGAGGTCTAAAATGAATACAAAGTGGCAAGGACCCAACTCCTCATGGCTTATCTATTTATCACATTTATTTAGATACATTTGCCCCGTTACTATTACATAAGTCCACTGACTGATAATCGCAGGGGTAGCATATCATCAGCACTTATAAATGCTGATGTTACACTGTTAGCTGAGGTACTAGCATTTTGTCTAGAAATCTGCCTCCCCAATATCATATCTGATCATCAAATAGGTTTCATCAACTGTTTTCCAATACATGCAGATGCAGCCTTTTTATCATAATGCTCTATATCTCTGTATTGTTATATGTCTTTTCATCGGTTGGAGTGGGGTCATTTATTTAATGTTCTGGGAAAATGTTGTGGGTCCAATTTCATTACATGGATATGTCTGCTCTGTTTTGCTACTACTGTGAGATTACACACCAATACTCAACATTCAAAGAGCTCCCTGCTCTCCAGAGGGACTCGTCCGGGGTGCCCTATGTCCCCACTCCTCTTTCCATTGATGATAGAAACGCTCCCCTTGACCTTAACATCATCACCATCATTCAAGCTGCTGCAGAACACTGTGTATCTCTGTATACAGATGATCTGCTATTATATATCACCAATGTGTGTACAGGTGTGTAATGAAACGCTCTCTGTTTAATCTCCCTAAAGCTACAGTGGATATAAAAAGTATACGCACCCCTGGGAAAATCCCAGGTTTTTGTGATGTAAAAGAATGAGACAAAGATAAATCATGTCAGAATATTTATCACTTTTAATGTGACATATTATGTCCATCCATCCATCCATCATCTTCCACTTATTCGGGGCCGGGTCACGGGGGCAGCAGTCTAAGACCAGACTTCCCTCTCCCTAGACACTTCCTCCAGCTCTTCCGGCGTTCCCAGGCCAGCCGGGAGACATAGTCCCTCCAGCGTGTCCTAGGTCTTCCCCGGGGTCTCCTCCTGGTGGGACGGCCCGGAACACCTTCCCGGGAAGGCATTCAGGAGGCATCCGAAACAGATGCCCAAGCCACCTCAGCTGACCCCACTCGATGTGGAGGTGCAGCGGCTCTACTCTGAGCTCCTCCCGGGTGACCAAGCTTCTCACCCTATCTCTAAGGGATCGCCCAGCCACCCTGCGGAGAAAGCACATTTCGGCCGCCTGTATCCGGGATCTTGTCCTTTCGGTCTTGACCCAAAGCTCATGACCATAGGTGAGAGTAGGAACGTAGATTGACCGGTAAATCGAGAGTTTCGCATTGCGGCTCCACTCTTTCTTCACCACGGCAGACCGGTACATCGACCGCATTACTGCAGAAGCTGCACCGATCCGTCTGTAAATCTCCTTTCCATCCTTCCCTCACTCGTGAACAAGAACCCTAGATACTTAAACTCCTCCACTTGAGGCAAGAACTCTCCACCAACCTGAAGTGGGCAAGCCACCCTTTTCCGATTGAGGACCATGGCCTCGGATTTGGAGGTACTGATTTTCATCCTAACCGCTTCACACTCGGCTGCAAACCGTCCCAGTGCATGCTGAAGCTCCTGGTTTGGAGGGGCCAACACGACAACATCATCCGCAAAAAGCAGAGACGAAATCGTGTGGTCCCCACACCTGACACCCTCCGGCCCCTGGCTGCACCTAGAAATTCTGTCCATAAAAATTACGAACAGAACCAGCAACAAAGGGCAGCCCTGCCAGAGTCAAACATGCACCAGGAACAAGTCTGACTTACTGCCGGCAATGCGAACCAAGTCTGTCCAGCTTCTTCCCCGCCATTTGATCCATCAGGTGGTGATCAGTTGACAGCTCCGCCCCTCTCTTCACCTGAGTGTCCAAGACATACGGCCACAGGTCAGATGAAACGACAACAAAGTCGATCATCGACCTACGGCCTAGGGTGTCCTGGTGCCACGTGCACTGATGGACACCCTTATGCTTGAACATGGTGTTCGTTATGGACAAACTGTGACAATTACAGAAGTACAATAACTGAACACCACTCAGGTTCAGATCAGGGGGGCCGTTCCTCCCAATCACGCCCCTCCAAGTGTCACTGTCGTTGCCCACGTGGGCGTTGAAGTCCCCCAGTAGAACGATGGAGTCCCCAGTTGGAGCACTTTCCAGCACCCATCCCAGAGACTCCAAGAAGGTTGGGTACTCTGCGACATTAAAGGAGCTGCAGGAATTTCTGGCAAGTACTGGCTGTGTGCTACATGTGACAACATAATCCCGTATTCTTCATATTAATGGGCTATGGGGTAGGGTGACAAGCCTTTTCTTACAAAGAAAAACATCCAAGCCTGGCTGAAGTTTGGAAAAAACAAACATCAAGTCCCCCAAAAGCACATGGGAATATGTGTTATGGTCTGATGAAACAAAGGTTTAACTTTTTGGTAATAATTCCAAAAGGTATGTTTGGCGCAAAAACAGCACTGCACATCACCCAAAGAACACCATACCCACAGTGAAGCATGGTGGTGGCAGCATCATGCTTTGGGGCTGTTTTTCTTCACCTGGAACCGAGGCATAAGTCAGGGTGGAGGAAATTATGAGCAGTTCCAAAGCCTTCAGGCGTCCATTAGAAGGCTGAAGATCAAGAGGAAGTTTACCTTTCAGCACGACAACGACCCAAAGCACACATCCAAATCCACAAAAGCATGGCTTCAGCAGAAGAAGATTCATGTTTTGGAATGGCCCAGCCAGAGCCCAGACCTGAATCCAATTGAACATCTGTGGGGTGATCTGAAGAGGGCTGTGTACAGGAGATGTCCTCACAATCTGACAGATTTGGAGTGCTTTTGCAAAGAAGAGTGGTTAAATATTGCCACGTCAAGATGTCCCATGCTAATAGACTCCTACCCAAAAAGACTGTTGTAATAAAATCAAAAGGTGCTTCAACAAAGTATTAGTTTAAGGGTGTGCACATTAATGCAACCAGGTTGTTGTGAGTTTTTTATTTTTTATTTTCCCCCCTCAAAGATTTCAGTTTGTTTTTCAATTGAATTGTTCACATTATAGGTCACATTAAAGGTGGAAAAAGTTCTGACATGATTTATCTTTGTCTCATTCTTTTACATCAGAAGAACATAGCATTTTAACAGGGGTGTGTAGACTTTTTATATCCACTGTAACTCTGCACGATTGGTCATACGAGTTAGAGTTTTTCATAAATGCTATTGCACTAAAACTCTTTCTATGAGCATTTTACACACAGCTCTTGCTAAATCCTATTTTGTTGAATCCATGAGCACCATATTGACCGTTTTTCACACAAATCTCTGTTCTATTCCCACTTTTTTCTCTTTTCTGTTCGCAGAACAGAACAGTTTTTTTTTCCAAAACAGCAACCCTCTTTGTAATGTACAACTGTCTCCATGTTGTCATGTAGAAAATCCTGCAAATCAACAACCAAATTCAAATCATTGCAATTCTGACACTCCCAACACGCGGTCGTCGAGGTGTGAAAACTAACAAGCATAGAAAGTCCAAAAGCAATCAGACAACTCTGGCTGGCATCTACACAATCAGCCCAAGTCGGTTATTTTGATTATTTGATGGGAAATGCTCATCTGATTAGTGAAAAGACCAATTAGTGGATCAGATCTGGACTGCCTGTGTTAACATAGTCTCTTGGAAAAGTGAATCAACTGTTTTTCAGAACTGCTGCTACATTTCTCAAACCTACAAAAACACTTTGTGAAACGCACACCATATTGACCAAACCACGGAAATAAAACCATTGAAAATGGCTTGAAAATTTATTTTGCCCTCAAATGTCAAAGACAATGACACTGCTGAACACTGGTTAGAAGAAGTTCTATTAAATAACATCTAAATAATTATCAAAATGTGTTCCAGAAATCCGCTTATGGAATTTGCTCTTTGCATGAAGTTACAGACTGTTAACTATGTTTATACATCAAATGTTCATTTTGTTGGGAATTTTACTGAACACTTGAAAATATAGCCCAAGAAGAAAAGAGAAAGAAGTGTTTTTAGACATGTGTAGAGTGATATTAATAAAAACAATTATTTATTCTACCTCCACCTGACAGGCAATTTAACCCCTGACTATAACACAGCAAAACTTAATAAATTGATGCCAGACACAAATGGTACATGTTCTAGATGCTCAATCTCTCCAGAAGACAGATAGGTCCATGGTTTATTCATGTTCTACTATCTAAGTATTAGGAATTCTCTCTCTAAAATCCTAGATATTGACCTGCAGCCATGTTCTGTGATAGCTTTATTTGGAGTACCATCTGTGTTACCTGGTCTCATCACAAGTAAAGCAGATGCTGCATAGTTTGACCGATCCCACTCAACTGGAAATCATCCAATCTTCCCAGTGTATCAGCCTGGTTCAGAGATCTAATGTCTTTTCTGCATTTAGACAGAAATAACAAAAAACTCTGAGAGGTTGTACTCAGAACTTTTTCCAGAGATGGCAAAAAAAAATTTACAATGGCCTTGTATTGGTCAATCAACTTCTATTGATCCAGAGGGAGAAATGAAGCCAGTGACAGATATTGGAGGCAGTGGGAGGAAGTGTTTTTAGGGCAAAAAACCTTGTCAATTGTAATTTATTTGTATATATTTTTTCATGTGTGTGTGCTTTTGTTGCTGAGGGTCTTGTCGGAATAAAAATGGGGGGATAAATGTTGTTTCTGTAGCAAATATAAACTGTATTTCTTTACATGCCGAATAAAATGTGTTTATTCTACTTCAGCCCCCACATACACACATACACTTAAACACACACACACATACACTAAAACACACACACACATACACTTAAACACACACACACACATACACTTAAACACACACACACACATACACTTAAACACACACACACACATACACTTAAACACACACACATACACTTAAACACACACACACATACACTTAAACACACACACACATACACTTAAACACACACACACATACACTTAAACATGCACACATGAACACATAGTTTTCATTGTTTCCTCTGAAAAATGTCAGAAATTGTGTTTGTGTGTTTTTCCGTGTGTGTGCACGTGTGTTTGCGTGTATGTTTGTTTGTCTGTGTGTTTGTTTGTCTGTGTGTGTGTGTGTGTGTGTGTGTGTGTGTGTGTGTGTGTGTGTGTGTGTGTGTGTGAAGGGCGGGGGGCACCGGCGTACCTTCGATAGATGACCCGGCTTGACTCACAACAAAAACATGTTTACCAGCGCCGCCGTGTTGAGCCTGGGAGCCGAGGCAGGAGCCTTTCCACCCAACCAACTCTGGCTGCATTCCTCCCCTATCACTGTCTACCCCAGACAGCACAGCCCAGCTGGGGGTGGCTGGTCTTCGTCAAGGCCTTGTGACAAAGGCAGAGTCGGGGTCATAGAGAGAGAGACAGGAACATGAAGACAAGAGAGAGAGAGAGGCAGGAACATGAAGACAAGAGAGAGAGAGACAGGAAGATAGAGACATTCAGGTCTGATCTGGTGCTCCCTAACAGTCCTAATTTGCCGTCGAGCTGAACAGAGCAGGGGTCTGGTTTGTGTTCAAACCTGCTGTGATAAGATGCAGGTTCTTTCCTTTCCACTTCAACCAGTGAGTTCTCGGGTGCCCCTCCACCCTTCGCCATTATCCCAGCGAAACACAGAACGGAAGATAAACGACTTTGACGTGACGCCTGCTGCTCTTTGACAATTCCCACCCAGATAGCATTGTGTTAGATAGAGTGTGTGCTGGTGAGCCGTTCTGGTGCTGCCCGGTATCCTGCCACAGAACCAAACTACGGGGAACCTCGGGGGCTTGGAAAGGAATATCACAAGGCGCTGCCCGTGTCGTGTCGAAGACTGTAGTGAATGTATGAAAACGTATGCATTCCCTACTGTCAGCTCTGGAGGAATGCTTTTATTAACTGTCACAAATTAAAATGTAGTAAATGTTTTCATGTTGTATTTAGGGACAAGGTTGAATGTGATAGAGGAAATAGGGATTTCACATGTTATGGTAAACAGAGATTGATTACAAATACTAGTTATTACATGTTCCTTTCACATGTTCTTTTTCATGTGTTTTCATGAAAAAGAACCTTAAAAGGGTTGTATACTAGAATATTTACCTTTTCTGATTCTGGCAGGATAGGAAACAGTTCCAATCATAAAAGGCCAGATTGGCTGACACAGTCCAAAAGATGTCTAGACTAGTCTTAATATGTGTCCGCAGGATTGTCCCTATATGTACTATATTAAGTCCAGCGTGGTGAAAAGTGCTTTTCTTACTTTCCAAAGCATGCTGCTGTAAGTGCAACAACATTGCTACAACAAATTTGAGGTCTGTACATCTCCATATTAATCAAGCCCTTAATCATTGGCAGTGGAGAACAGATCTTTCACCTCTAGTGTTTTCTAATCGTGGTTGATGAACTGGACCAACTCTGTGAAACCCGGGAATCGTGTTTTCCTTGGCCAGATTGACTGACTCTGGCCTTCATGATGAATACCATGTGTAAAGCCACTACGGCCTGCGTCCAGAATGGCAGCCTACTCTACATACAGTGCATCAAGTTCTGGTTGAAAGTAGTGTGCTATGGAAGGAAAAGTGAGTGATTATGGACGCAATCCAATTCTCTCTCAATTCCATCCAGGTCAGTCTATTATTTTACCAGGCTCCCTTTGGAGCGACTGAGAATAAAAATGTTCTGGTCGCCCATCGTAAATTCTGTATTTTAGAAACCCCTTCTTTGTTTCAGACTATGCCAGGCTGTCGATGAGAAACACAGGTCGGGGGGGAAGCCGAGTTCAGAGAGTCTCTTTCTCTAACCTTAACTTTACCGTCCCTCGATGAGAAACGCAGGTTGGGGGGAAACTGAGTTCATTTTCTTTCATTTACCACGCTCATGTACCACTCTTCTACCACTGTTCGCTGTTCTTCTGGTAGTTTACCACTCTTCTACTGGTCTTCAATGTTCTTCTGGTAGGTTACAACTCTTCTATCTCTCTTCACTGTTTGTATTTTTCACCGCCCACGTCCCAAGATATACCATATTCCCTACAGAAGTGCCCTACTTTTGAACAGGGTATGTAGGAAGTAGGATGTCATTGGGGACAGGGCCTATCTCTCAGATGTCCTCTGATGTGACCTGAGAGGAGACTGATGCCTGTTTCAACTCCATGTCAACACGTGTATTAAAACCAAGGAGACAGACTGAAAGGCTCAACAGAAATATAAAAAGGGCAGGTGGAAAATGTGGAAAAAAAGTATCCAGTACATATTAAGACCATTTCTTCTACCCAAACCATCTGTCAATGGGCTCAGCCATGAATCCCTTTTTGGATTGGATTTTTACTGCCATTGCAGAGACTCGCTACAGTCTGTTGAAGAGACAAGAGCCGTGGCCCTCATCGCCGTTAGCCTTGTCTCTATACCGCCTTAGCTGTTGCCCATTACGGCATTACCTGTGTCCCTCTACAGTGTTACCTGTGTCCCACTATGGTGTTACCTGTGTCCCTCTACAGTGTTACCTGTGTCCCACTATGGTGTTACCGGTGTCCCTCTACAGTGTTACCTGTGTCCCTCTACGGTGTTACCGGTGTCCCTCTACAGTGTTACCTGTGTCCCTCTACGGTGTTACCTGTGTCCCTCTACAGTGTTACCTGTGTCCCACTATGGTGTTACCGGTGTCCCTCTACAGTGTTACCTGTGTCCCTCTACGGCGTTACCTGTGTCCCTCTACAGTGTTACCTGTGTCCCTCTACGGTGTTACCTGTGTCCCTCTACAGTGTTACCTGTGTCCCTCTACGGCGTTACCTGTGTCCCTCTACGGCGTTACCTGTGTCCCTCTACGGCGTTACCTGTGTCCCTCTACAGTGTTACCTGTGTCCCTCTACGGTGTTACCTGTGTCCCTCTACGGTGTTACCTGTGTCCCTCTACGGTGTTACCTGTGTCCCACTATGGTGTTACCTGTGTCCCTCTATAGTGTTACCTGTGTCCCTCTACGGTGTTACCGGTGTCCCTGTACGGCGTTAGCCATTCCTTTCTGCTTCGTTAGCCGTGTCCCTCTTCGGCGCTAGCTGTGTGATTCTACAGTTTTGCAGCTCTGTCCATTGGTACAGCGCACCGAATGGAGCCGTAATGCAGTGGTTTGTGCAAAAAGGAAAACACAGACATTGAGTTTAGCTGCTGCCTGCAGTCATTCAGAAACAGCTATATTTAGGGGCCAAAGCCCAAGCATCCCATCTGGTTTCATTCTGAATCTAGTTGGAGTCACACATAAAATTACACTTGGCTGTCCACATTTTATTACTCAGCTTTGATTTACGACCTTGAAAGTACAAAAAATAATTGGCAGACATAGGCAATCTCTTATAAGCTGTGTTCAGGGGCAACTCTGAAAAGAGCCGGGAAATGATTTGAAACAGAAGGAATGCGATGACGTGATGCTATCCTGAGAAGGAGCAGACGGAGCTGGTTGGGGTGTCATTGTGTGTTTTTGTAGCAGATGCCACCTCGGCCAGTCGGTTCTCAGAACGCTGACGTATTCATGTGTACACAACACCAAACCAGGCCGCAGAACTAAGTCTGGAAGGAGAACTTCATCTGAAACTATGTCATGGTTGGCAATCAGGGAATGTATGGACACTGTGAGGAAATGTTCAGCCACTTTAAAGAACTAGGCTGCTGCTTAAACTGTACAGTGGTTGAAAGTACTTGAAAGAAGCGCCCCATTGAAGGACTAAGGTGGCCTTCGGGAAACAGTCCCGGATAAACACCGCTGTGTTTCGACTCGGTGTGACGGACCACAGATTCAATCACGGGTTGAAACAGCCTTTCCTGGCTGCATGGTGACCCGATCCCCCAGAATAACTCTGGGTTCTGTTGACAGAGACCTGTTGTCTTTTTCACTGCAGCCAACCCTCCACTGTGCCCTAACGTGGAGGGACTCAAGCTGCGTTCATGAAACAGCAAACAGCTTGTAGACTCTCTGATAGGCACCATTACTCACACTGACACGGGCTAGCAGTTCCAGGCCAATCTCCGTTTCAGAAGGTCTGGACTAGTTGAATGTTCACATGCTAGGAGCTAGCTGTACTTAACGAGTTGTATCAAGACAATTGCTGCAGAAACATACAGATCCACTAGCTGAGCTATTCTGAGCTGTTCTCTAAACTCATCTCCTGGAAACAGACACATGTTCACTCCTACAAATAGGATCAATATCTCTACACTCCAGTTAGGAGGATATGTCAACATCAGCACCCTCAGATTAGGAGGATGTGTCAACATCAGCACTATCCGGTTAGGAGGATGTGTAATCATCAGGACTATCTGGTTAGGAGGATGTGTCAACATCAGCACTATCCGTTTAGGAGGATGTGTAATCATCAGGACTATCTGGTTAGGAGGATGTGTAATCATCAGTTCTATCCGGTTAGGAGGATGTGTAATCATCAGTTCTATCAGGTAAGGAGGATGTGTAATCATCAGGACTATCTGGTTAGGAGGATGTGTAATCATCAGTTCTATCCGGTTAGGAGGATGTGTAATCATCAGTTCTATCAGGTAAGGAGGATGTGTAATCATCAGTTCTATCCGGTTAGGAGGATGTGTAATCATCAGGACTGTCTGGTTAGGAGGATGTGTAATCATCAGGACTATCTGGTTAGGAGGATGTGTAATCATCAGGACTATCTGGTTAGGAGGATGTGTAATCATCAGGACTATCTGGTTAGGAGGATGTGTAATCATCAGGACTATCTGGTTAGGAGGATGTGTAATCATCAGGACTATCTGGTTAGGAGGATGTGTAATCATCAGGACTGTCTGGTTAGGAGGATGTGTAATCATCAGGACTATCTGGTTAGGAGGATGTGTAATCATCAGCACCCTCCACCCTCTGGCACAGTGGACTGTTGCTTTAAATGTGTGTCCTTCCCACACTTACCTTATTAAGATAACAATTAAAAAACCAATAGAAGGTAAAGTACATCAGACCATAACAAACTTTAAATCAGAGGTACTCACCCCAGTCCTCAGGGATCCCCAGCCATTCCATGTATCTGGTCTATTCCAGAGCTAGCACACCTGACTAGACTTGTCAGCTAATCATCAAGCCCTTAATTTGCAAATCAGTTATCCCTGTTCAGGGCTACAAACAAATTGTGAAATGTCAGGGGTACCACTAAAAACGTAGACAACCCGACATCTGGACACAACTATTTTTGTCCATTCTTCCAGGCAAAGTTGCTCAAGCTCCATTGGGTTAAGATCTGTGCTTTGTTTGAGCTACTCCAAGACATTGACCTTTTTGTTTTCAAGCCACATTGGTGTCATTGTCCTGGCCACATTGGTGTCATTGTCCTGCTAGCAGAGGACATCTCACGAGTCCCAGGTCTCTTGTATACTTCAAAAGGCTCTATTTTGGTCTCATCAGACCATATAATCTTTTTCCACTTAGCCTCAGAGTCTCACACATGCTTTCTGCTAAACTGTAGTCAAGATTTGATGTGAACTTTTTTCAACAATTGTTGTTTTTTTGACACTCTCCTATGAACACCATTTTTGTGAAGCCCCTGGGCTGTTGTGACAATGTGAACCGTGACTCCCAGGTCAGTTTTGGAAGACGGAAGCTCCTTCAGAGTTGCTGTAGGCCTCTTATTGGCCTCGCTGACTAGTGCCCTTCTTGTCTTGTCTGTCTGTTTTTCTTGATACTCAGTTTCTGAGGATGGACAATTCGATTAACTATTTCCAAATGTTATTTTCTTTATTTTTGGATTTTTTGACATTACAGAGTTTTTGTGTTCATCAGTAGCAGAAAAGCCTAGTTAAATACATTTTCTATTTCATGTTGTAACACAATTAAACGGGTAAATATATTTGACAGCCACTGTATGTAAGGGTAGTGGTTAACTGCTCTACAGATTAACAGTATGGTTTCTCTGTGTTTTCATTTGATTTCAATGAAGACACTGCAACAAACATTTTTGGGGGTAACTACAGTATTTTCTGGCAATAATCTCTTTGTCAGATTTTATTATGCCTTTAATATTTCACATTTTCTTTCATATCATGGTCATTTCAGCCGTTGGAACAAATCAAGTTCAAACTGAAGGTTAAATGAATGGAAAGGAATTCTGTTCACAACAAAATGGGTGGATGATAGAATTACATTACACCTGGTAGAGTGGGAGCAAAGGCAGCTGTACCAGCTGTTTGCTCGCAGTCTCTGTCTTTCTCTCTTTCTTCCCCATGTCTCTCAATCTCTTCCCTCTCTCTCTCTTTCTCTTTTGTTCTCTCCTTGTCCTTGGTTAACCTCTGCTCTCCATAACCAGCACTGCATTCAATCAATGACAAAAGAGAACAAAACAGAAACCGGAAGTACAGTAGAAGATGCACGAAACACTGACAGCCAGGAACTCAAGTGTTTGATTAAAGATCCTTGCGCACACAGAGCGAAAGATAAGCAAGAGAGAGAGTGAGACACACAGGGAGTTCAGAGTTGGGTATACCAAAAAATATCTAGACTTTTTGGGGGGTTTTGGAAGGCAGCCTAAAAATGTGCCTGTCGCAGATGTTCCGACAGAAGGTGTTCGCATGCTGTTGGTTGATTCAGCGCCATACGGGACGCAGTATGACCACCGCAGCCACCAGTAAGCTGCGCTCTCCTCGAGCATGGTTCTGAGCCAACCCCGCCTTCTGGTTTAGGTGAGAACGTGCACCCTACGGATTGAGACACACCTCTATGATACTCCTGCGCTTCTCTGCCCACCAATGGTGATGGGAATACTAATGGTCATAATAATAATATGGGGCAAGAGGGTGTGGGGGAAGGCTGCAGGACGTTATGGGGCGGAGAAGAGAGTAAATCTTGTAGAATCTAATGATGACAATTGACTATAGTTGGGGGAGTGGCTATGGGTGGGGGGGTGACTATTGATGGGGGAGTGGCTACTGATGGGATAGTGGCTATGGAAGGGGAGTGGCTATTGCTGTGGGAGTGGCTACTGGTGAGGGAGAGGCTATTGTTGGGGGAGTGGCTATTGTTGGGGGAGAAGCTATTGGTGGGTTAATGGCTATTGCTGTATGAGTGGCTGTGGTTTGGGGGGGGTGGTCCTAGAAGAGAAAACCACCGGGGGTAGGGAGGGCTATCATAATCCTACACAATGAGACATCACTACATCCTTACATCACTGCATCACTACATAACTGCATCACTGTATCACTGCATCACTGCATCACTACATAACTGCATAACTGCATCACTACATCACTACATCACATCAATGCATCACTACGTCACATTACTGCATCACTACATTACTACATCACTGCATTACTGCATCACCACATCACCGCATAACTGCATCACAACATCACTGCATCACTACATCACATCACTGCATCACTACATCACATCATAACATCACTGCATCACTACAACACTATATCACTGCATCACTACATCATCACATCACTACATCATTACATCACATCACTACATCACTACATCATCACATCACTACATCACTACATCACATTACTACATCACTACATCACTAGAGGTAGAGCTCTAACAACCCCGGGAATAGGATATCATTACATCACTAGTGGTAGAGTTAGAATATTCCTAGAGAATGGGACATCAACACATCACTAGTAGTGGAGCTCTAATAACACTAAAGAAATAGACATCACTTCATCACTAGAGGTAGAGCTCTAACAACCCCGGGAATAGGACATCATTACATCACTAGTGGTAGAGCTTTAATGGAACGCAGCATCTGTTAAAGGAAAGGCATCACATAAGGGATTACTTAGATGTAAAGCACTTACAAACTTAGGAGGGGGTTTTCATTAATCCATCTGATTCAATTAAAGCAGATGAGGTAAGCTTTCAGCTAGAATTCAGAATGAAACCCCATTCCCTTCACAGAGCACTCATTTCAACCAGAGTCCTATTGGACCCCGGTATTGAGTGGCATCCTAAATATTGAACAGACTGTCATGTGTGAGGTATATCTCTGACCTGTTTAGTGTACAGATGTCATGTGAGAGGTATATCTCTGACCTGTTTAGTATACAGATGTCATGTGAGAGGTATATCTCTGACTTGTTTAGTGTACAGATGTCATGTGAGAGGTATATCTCTGACTTGTTTAGTGTACAGATGCCATGTGTTCTTTGTTTACCTCACCATGTGTCTTCAACACAATGCCTCTTTTCATTTCTGAACTGACAACAGTGGACAGTATCCTGATGCTTAAATTATATTTATTTAATTTGGTTTTCAAATGACTGTACTTCAACAGATCTATCAAAACTATACATATTACTATACATTATGATCGTATTATTGTTATATAATTATATTAATTGCACTATTATTATAATTATATGTATCGTTACTATTTATATACAGTAAAAATAATAATAACTATCAAGTACATAGAGATGTTTATCTGATTCTGGACAGTGGGAGGTCACTGGAAGGTCAATGGTTAGGGAGTTAGTATGTTTGTAGGTACAGGGTCAATGAAAAGTCAGTCAGGGTTCAGTATGAAGTGAATCGGCAGTGAGTCAGTATGTCTGTATGTAGGAGGTACGGATGTCATTGGGATGTCCGTTATATGACAGTGTTCTGTAATCTGGCATCCAGAATTAATTTTCCAGGTTTCCAGATCTCCAGGTCTCCAGAACTCCAGGTCTCCAGATCTCCATGTCTCCAGATCTCCGGGTCTCCAGACCTCCAGGTCTCCATGTCTCCAGATCTCTGGGTCTCCAGATCTCCAGGTCTCCAGCTGGCCCTGCTTGGTGTGCTCATGGTGGTGTATGGAAGGAGCTAGGCAAGGGGAAGTGTTCTGTTCTTTTTCACAGTCTATCAGGCTCTATATCCACTGAGACACTGAGGGGAAGCAGGTTGGGTGCCAGCTGGGAAGGCTCAGCTAAGCCAAGCTTTTCAGTGGAGCCTTCTGGAAGCCATTGTGCTGAGAGGAGATATTTGGCTGTGTTGAAAACCCCTAAAACTATTTCTCCTAAAATTCCCAGAAATTTCAGTTGGAATTTTTTCAGAAATGCAACGTGAAAGTCACTTCTAGGCAACCTAAGTTAGCAGGATGTTGTTTGGTACAGAGAACATCCAACCCATGTAGAGATGAAAACACAAGAAGCTCCCTTAAAATGGGTGCAGTGTTTGTTCTTTCCTACTATCTTCTGAAAAACAAATGTATCATTTGACATTCCATTCAAAGTTGACTGAATGCTGTCTGAAACCTACGTTTATTGAGCAGGGATATCGTATGTGTGAAAGTGGTGGCTGAGGCAGATTGTTTGAATTGGAGAAAAGAAATCCTCCTGCAATCTCCTGCTTATTGTGAATTAATTTATTATTTGTTTCACCTGTGAATAAAAATGTCCTTGAAAATTTGACATATTGCACATTTGTTTATCCCCTCCATTCATTCCTTTCATTGACTTGCAAATTATACAACAGGGAAGAAAAAATAAATCCTGTTATTAAAATTCAGGTAATGTATTCCCTGTTTCTGAATTCTATTTGAGAAACATTATTAATTTCATATATCAAGTTTGGAGGGACCATCTGTTCTATGTGCTCTGCTGCGCCCTCTCCATCTGCCCAGGCTGTGTTCTCTCCGCGCCCCGCCACCACTCCCGTGACGCTCCGGTGACACCCGCCACCGGGAGGTTTTTGCCCTGACTTTTTATTTGTCACTCATGGCCGTTTTGCCTCAGCCGTGTGTGACTGTGTGTGTGTGTGTGTGTGTGCGTGTGCGCGTGAGGGTGCGGGTGCGAGTGCGTGCACGCATGCATGTGACTGTGCGGGTGTGTTTGTGACTTTGTGTGTGTGTGTATGTGGCTGTGTGTCAGTCTGTGTTTATTCTCTCTCCTGGAGGGAGCTGGTTGTTTGACAGCATGTCTCCTACGACACAAGGAGGTGCTTCTATCCATTGTCCCCTTTCCCCTCTGACACCACATGCCACTCTCTCCTCCTCTTCCTCATTCCTCTTTCTCCTCCTTCCCTCTTTGTTTATTCCTCTTCCTCTATCTGTTTTTTCCCCCGGCTTCTACATTTCCCTCCCTCTCTTCCTTTCCCCTCCCTCTCCCCCCCCTCCCCCATTTTCCCCTGTATAGTTGAAGGCAGCAGATTGTGGAGTCGGCACAGTGAGGTGTGTCTCTGCCATAGTTAATTCAGCATCTGGGCCTTCATGAATATGAATACATTTACAAGTCTAGGATATAATTAGCTAGTGAAGTGTGGAGAGGGGCCACGGTAGCTCCAGGTGGGGGAGAGGAGGAGGGAGAGAGAGAGAGAGAAGCATAAAGTAAGAAAGAGCAGGGATGGAATGTGGAAAAAGTGGGAAGGAAAGAGGTGAAGAAAGGCCCTGTGAGGGTGAAGTGGGAGAGTAAGAGAATAGATGGAAAGAGAGAGAGAGAGAAAGAGAGAACAGGTAAGTAGATGTTGAACTGTCAGATGCATGTTGACCTCTACTGCTGAGCACAGCCTTTGCATCCATTAACAGGAACCTGACTACATAAATGGATGAGTTGGAGGGCTGAACCAACCGCTAGATGCTTGGAAAAGAGAAAATAAAGTTAAAACTAAAACAAAGTTAAACTAATTTAGCAATGTGCATTGAATACTCATGGTATGTGTGTGTGTGTGTGTGTGTGTGTGTGTGGGAGGGGTAAATATATGTGGAAACCAAGTGGTATTTTTCTTACTTTTGGACTGTTACCTGTTTGAAAGCCTAAATATGAAATATGCTGAAATCGGCAGACCAGAGGTATTCAAAGATAGGGTTTGCTTAAGCTATTGTTTGCAGAAACAAAGACAATGTGAATAGTATGTGTAGTCATTACAGACTCTCATTACCTTGGCTGGGATGTTGTCAGTTAAACGTGCTCAAGGAGAACCGACAAACGCTTCATTGCATTTCAGTCAGATGCTGTGGCTAAGGTAAGGCTAAGGTAAGGCTAAGGTAAGGCTAAGGTAAGGCTATGGTAAGGCTAAGGTGAGGCTAAGGTAAGGCTAAGGTAAGGCTAAAGTAAGGCTATGGTAAGGCTAAGGTAAGGCTAAGGTAAGGCTAAGGTGAGGCTAAGGTAAGGCTAAGGTAAGGCTAAGGTAAGGCTAAGGTAAGGCTCCATCTATTTTACCTACTAATTTTATCCCATTCGACAGCCAGGTATTACCCTTAAGCTAACTACCTTGCTAGCCACCTGACTAAAATATCAACTATTTACCTGTTGTACACAAATTCTCTGAAAGTCTTGGTTTTTGTTGCCTATGATTCAATTTCCAGACCCCTATCAACTAATGGATTTATATGGCTGGCTTGTATTAATCTATCATGTTATGACGTCTGACATCATCTCAACTGGCTTGGTCATCAATTTGCATGTCTTGAAGTTCATTCAGTTTTATGTACACTATGCATATCACAACTGTGTGTGTGAGATTCATCACTTGGTTATTTGGATGTCGGTTTAGTGTAAATTTGTGGTTCTTATTTAACTGCATCCCCAACCTCTCTGTACTAGAGGGACTAGCTTGTATCTCCTACCTCTGTACTTGAGGGACTAGCTTGTATCTCCTACCTCTGTACTAGAGGGACTAGCTTGTATCTCCTATCTCGTTACTAGATGGACTAGCTTGTATCTCCTATCTCTTTACTAGAGGGACTAGCTTGTATCTCCTACCTCTGTACTAGAGGGACTAGCTTGTATCTCCTATCTCTCTGTACTAGTGGGACTAGCTTATATCTCCTACCTCTTTGCTAGAGGGACTAGCTTATATCTCCTACCTCTGTACTATAGGGACTAGCTTGTATCTCATACCTTTGTACTAGAGGGACTAGTTTGTATCTCCTACAGTATCTCTCTGTTCTAGAGGGACTAGCTTGTAACTTTTACTGGTCTGTACTAGAGGGACTAGCTAGTATCTCTCACTCAGACAAACGTCTTCTTCTTACATGGGGCCCCACAGGTCCCAGTCACCTGAAGTGCACTTCACAGGGGACAGGGAGCCATTGAGAAGACATCCATACTCACCGTCTTGCAGTTTATTTACCGGGACGCAGCGTGCTGTTTCAGCCCAGGGGACGCTCATCCTCCACTGTGTTTAATGTTGTGTGGTTGAGCCATGTGCGATCACTTTATGGCAGCTGAACGCTGTCACTACACCTTGGTGTGTGTGTGTGTGCCATTACATCATGTGCCATTACACAGACAGTCAGATGGTCACCTGACCATAGGTTGTCATATAAACCGAACTCTGAGGTGCTGGTTGACTAAACGTTCATTGGTCAAAACAGGCAACATAAGTAATGCCAAGATTCCTAAACCATTCCTTTACATTTCATCACTAGAATACTTCCAGCAGGAAGTCACGAAGAACGTATCGACTCTGAATAGTTCCAGGAATATGACATCTCAAGTCCAGTCCCCAACCCTCAACCCAACCGAGAACATTCCCCAGACCTCAACCCAACCAAGAACAGTCCCCAGACCTCAACCCAACAGAGAACAGGCCCCAGATGTTAAACCAACAGAGAACAGTCCCCAGACCTCAACCCAACAGAGAACAGTTCCTAGACATTAAACCAACCGAGAACAGTCCCCAGACCTCAACCCAACAGAGAACAGGCCCCAGATGTTAAACCAACAGAGAACATTCCCCAGACCTCAACCCAACAGAGAACAGTCCCCAGACCTCAACCCAACAGAGAACAGTCCCCAGATGTTAAACCAACAGAGAACATTCCCCAGACCTCAACCCAACAGAGAACAGTCCCCAGACCTCAACCCAACAGAGAACAGTCCCCAGATGTTAAACCAACAGAGAACATTCCCCAGACCTCAACCCAACAGAGAACAGTCCCCAGACCTCAACCCAACAGAGAACAGTCCCCAGACCTCAACCCAACAGAGAACAGTCCCCAGACGTTAAACCAACAGAGAACAGTCCCCAGACCTCAACCCAACAGAGAACAGTTCCTAGACATTAAACCAACAGAGAACAGTTCTCAGATCTCAACCCAACAGAGAACAGTTCCTAGACCTCAACTCAACAGAGAACAGTGCCCCAGACGTTAAACCAACAAAGAACAGTCCCCAGACCTCAACCCAACAGAGAACAGTCCCCAGACCTCAACCCAACAGAAAACAGTCCCCAGATCTCAACCCAACAGAGAACAGTGCCCCAGACGTTAAACCAACAAAGAACAGTCCCCAGACCTCAACCCAACAGAGAACAGTCCCCAGATCTCAACCCAACAGAGAACAGTCCCCAGATCTCAACCCAACAGAGAACAGTCCCCAGACCTCAACCCAGTGGAACGTCCTGACACCTAGTAGAATCCATGACCTGAAAATGTCAGACTGTTCTGGAGACCCTAATGGTATGACCCAGTAGTAGATGGGTTCAATATACTGGACCCTGAGTGTGATATGCCCTATTCAATATTTAACAGAATAATCTAACTTGTAAACCAGGAACACAGAATCACAAGACAACATTCAAAACTAAAATGTCTTTCAGAGTGAAAAGGAAAAAACATCTTCAAGGTTGAAGATATTCATGTTGTATCCATCACAAAGTTTCTGCTTTTCTCAACGGGGGACGTTGGAAGATAATTGATTTTTGATGCAGTCAAGCAGAGGTGGTCCCAGCAAGAAAAAAATAAATAATAATTTAATGTCTGAAAGCTGCCAGGTGAATTAAATCAGTTTAATAAAATAAAGGTTTTAAAGACGAAGAGGAGATGTGCAATTAATGACTCAACAGACCCCTGCCGTCCTAATCTCTGCAGGGTTTGCTCACCTAAGATAAACTTTCAAACTTTTACTTTGAACAATGTTCAATGTGATTGAATAGGGCATTGATGTGCTGATTTAAATGGACTTACTTAAGCTCTCCTGGCTTTTTGTGGATTTACAAAATGTGGAGCCGGGATTCAACTTGTTAACCTGTTCATGGACATCGCATTCATGAGAGTTCCTCATATTCTGGATCAATTATAAATCCTATGTTGTTAACAAGGCTATAACACCGCTCCAATGCAATGAATGAATCTAGTCTGCTTCTCAAATGACCACAAGGAACTACTGTATAGGTCTCTGATCAATAGGAGCCTTACTTAAAACTAGGCTGGTAAACTGAGAATTTTGTGCCATGTGGGACACAGCGATCATGAATGTCACCTTGGTTTAATGGGGCGTTTACTGCAAAATGGTAATTTAGCGTCCGTAAGTCCTGAAATAAATGGCCTTCGTTTTGCAATTCTTACCATTTATTTACAAAACCAACATATACCCCAGACCCAAATGTCACACATGAGAGCCGACAGAATGGTAGGAGCAGAAATTCTATTGTGCTTGAACTGACTTTAATTTGCATCATGCAGCACATGATGTTTGTATTGAACAGCCCAGCAGTTAGAGACAGACAGAAAGACAGAGGGTCTTTATTGTATGAGAAAGTAAAACCAACAAACAGACAGGCTCTCAGACAGACAGACAGACAGACAGAGGGGCAGATACACAGACAGACATAGGGTCAGACAGAAAGACAGAGGGTCTTTATGGTAATAGAAATCAAGGCACAGCCAGAGTCAGACAGAAGAACATTGGAATGACCTCTAGCCACTTCCTGCTTTGTCCTGGCCAGGCCTTCTGTGTCTTGCCAAGTCTCCCGTTTAGGCCCTGTGTGTGTTCTGGCTGGCACTCTCACACACACTCATGCACACAGACAAAAACGTGCAAGCATGCACACAGAAACACACACATTCTGGCAGGGCCTCTAGCCTGGAGACGAGAGAGCCCGGAGATAGACAGAGTTCTGTGGGCCATCTGGGATGTCCAGAAGAACATTATCCTGATCAGCACCTCCAGGTCTGAAACAATGAATCTGACAATCTCCAACACCCTCCTCTAATCCCAATCTGATCCTGAAACTTAAAATCTGTAGCGGGGGTCGCAGAGATGAAATGTAGATTCACGAACAGCCTTTCAAAGAATTTCATGGCTACAGTAGATATAAAAAGTCTACACACCCCTGGTAAAATGCCAGGTTCTTGTGATGGAAAAGAATGAGACAAAGATAAATCATGTCAGAAATGTTTCCACCTTCAATGTGACCTATAACGTGAACAATTCAAAAACAAACTGAAATCCTTGAGGGGAAAAAATAAAAAATGTTAACTCACAATAACCTGGTTGCATTAGTGTGCACACCTTTAAACTAATACTTTGTTGGAGCACCTTTTGATTTTATTACAGCACTCAGTCTTTTTGGGTAGGAGTCTATTAGCATGGCGCATCTTGACGTGGCAATATTTGCCCACTCTTCTTTGCAAAAGCACTCCAAATCTGGCACATCGCCTGTCCACAGCCCTCTTCAGATCACTCCACAGATGTTCAATTGGATTCAGGTCTGGGCTCAGGCTGGGCCATTCCAAAACATTAATCTTCTTTTGGTGAAGCCATGCTTTTGTGGATTTGGATGTGTGCTTTGGGTAGTTGTCATGCTGAAAGGTGAACTTCCTCTTCGTCTTCATCTTTCTAATGGACGCCTGAAGGTTTTGTGGCAAAATTGCATGGTATTTAGTTCATAATTCCTTCCACCCTGACTAAGGCCCAGCTGAAGAAAAACTGCTGAAGGAAAACAGCCTCAAAGCATGATGTTGCCACCACCATGCTTCACTGTGGGTATGGTGTTCTTTGGGTGATGTGCAGTGTTGTTTTTGCGCCAAACATACCTTTTGGAATTATGGCCAAAAAGTTCAACATTGGTTTTATCAGACCATAACACACTTTCCCACGTGCTTTTGGGGCACTTGATGTTTGTTTTTTCCAAACTTCAGCCAGGCTTGGATGTTTTTCTTTGTAAGAAAAGGCTTCCGTCTTGCCACCCTACCCCATAGTCCATTCATATGAAGAATACAGGATTATGTTGTCACATGTAGCACACAGCCAGTACTTTCTAGAAATGTCTGCAGTTACTTTAATATTGCTGTAGGCCTCTTGGAAGCCTCCCTGACCAATTTTCTTCTCGTCTTTTCATCAATATTGGAGGGACATCCAGTTCTTGGTAATGTCTCTGTTTATGCCATATTTTCTCCACTTGATGATGACTGTCTTCACTGTGTTCCATGGTATATCTAATGCTTTGGAAACTCTCTTGTACTCTTCTCCTGACTGATATCTTTCAACAATGAGATCCCTCTGATGCTTTGGAAGCACTCTGCGGACCATGGCTTTTGCTCTGAGATGCGACTAAGGAAATGTCAGGAAAATCCTACTAGAACAGCTGAACTTAATTTGTGATTAATCAGAGTCACTTTCAATCAATCAATCAATCAAATTTATTTATAAAGCCCTTTTTACAACAGCAGTTGTCACAAAGTGCTTTACAGAGACACCCGGCCTTAAACCCCAAGGAGCAAACAACAGTATTGATGGCAGATGTAATGACTTCTATTTAAAATGAGTTTGAATGTGATTGTTTAATTCTGAAAGAAGCCACATCCCCAGTTATGCAACCAGGTTATTAAGGTTTTTATTTTTCCCCCTTGAAGATTTCAGTTTGTTTTTCAATTGAATTGTTCACATTATAGGTCACATTAAAAGTGGAAATCTTTGTCTCATTCTTTTACTTCACAAAAACCTGACATTTTAACAGGGGTGTGTAGACTTTTTATATCCACTGTACATACTGTGAGTAAACGTTTTAAACATCAGCTAAACATCAGGTAGAATGAGTTTGTCCAAAACAGTGGTCAAGCATGGGTCAGTGTTGCCAGACCTTCGCAGTGACACCCTTCAAGGTCACCATATTAACATCTGCAGGTATTCACTTTTACCTTCAACTTGATTGATTCATTGATTAACTTAACTAATTAGTTAGGATCTCCCCTCACCCGGTTGTCTGGGTCTTTACTGTTGAAAGACTGGTCCGACGGGTTATTTGTTCTTCAGTCAGCCAGACACTGTCCCTGAGCCTGGTATTATGAAACAAAATATTTTTAATGTAAATTCAGACATGAGCACCTGAAATGTCTGTTATTTATTACAACACAATCTTAAACCGTATCTGTCTCCAACCAAATAGTCTGTAGTCTGTGCTTCTGCCAACTGTGTATTGCAACATGCAAGTCAAAAAGTGTACTGTGAATTTGGACGAGCCATTTACAAAAACTAGTTGAAGATTGTATTCTAACTTCCCAAGGCTACAGATAGGTATCCTACCCAAACTCGTGTTGGATCTCAGGTGATTAGGTCCCATCTGGATCTGTGCAGAACTCCGGTGTGTGCATACGTATGTGTGTGTATGTCAGTGTGTTCGTGTGTGTGTGTGTCTGTGTGTGTTTGTGGGTGTGTGTGTGTGTTCAGGTGGTCGTGTTGCTGATCTACATTCTGCCTGATGACTCCAACTGGGTCTGCCCACGGCCCAAATGGTTACGTTGCTATTTTTGTTAGTCTTAACACCCGTTTAGAATAAGCCAACTGAAATTTTAATTAAAAAAAGGTCTGACTTTTTGGAAATCTCTTTAACCACTCTAATTATATTTTAACAGTTGGTTGTGAAATACCGGGTGACATTTACATGTAATCCTGAGTAGTGGGTATTTTTGACCCACGCCGGTCATTTTAAAATGTGAATATCTTCATAAAGGATTTCACCTGATTACTTTTATAATCCATGCCCAACACAGCCAGAAGACAAATGGCTGACAAGAACTTGGCTCCTCTCTATGTGATTACATTGTGATTTTAACAGAATTGGCTACTAAATGTGATTACATTGTGATGCTGACAGAATTGGCTACTAAATGTGATAACATTGTGATACTGACAGAATTGGCAACTAAATGTGATTACATTGTGATACTAACAGAATTGGCTACTAAATGTGATTATATTGTGATATTAACAGAATTGGCTACTAAATGTGATTACATTGTAATATTAACAGAATTGGCCACTACATTGTGATATTAACAGAATTGGCTACTAAATGTGATTACATTGTGATGCTGACAGAATTGGCTACTAAATGTGATAACATTGTGATACTGACAGAATTGGCAACTAAATGTGATTACATTGTGATGTTAACAGAATTGGCTACTAAATGTGATTACATTGTAATATTAACAGAATTGGTTACTACATTGTGATATTGACAGAATTGGCTACTACATTGTGATATTGACAGAATTGGCTACTACATTGTGATATTGACAGAATTGGCTACTACATTGTGATATTGACAGAATTGGCTACTACATTGTGATATTGACAGAATTGGCTACTACATTGTGATATTGACAGAATTGGCGGTAGCATCTTGATGAAACAGACAATTTAAACCTTGATTTACAGTGAATGACATAAGTGTGTCCCAAACAGGGACCCTATTCCTTACAAAGTGCACTACATATGAATGGGAACATTTCAAAAGAGGAGGCTCCCCGTCTGTCTGTAGCCTCTGATGACCCCTTTTACCCACTTTATTTCTATAAGGCACATTTGACCAAATAAAAAATAAATATTCAAAGGATGAAACAGAATATTTTAAATGCTAAATTCTCCGGGGACGGTTTTTGTGGTCTATTAACTGCTGTTTTCTTCTGGGGGGCTTTTGGTGCTTTGAAAAATTAATTTGCTTGAAGTTGTGATCTATCAAAGGAAAATGGGAGTGGAACACATCAGTGTTTGTCTGCGAAGATTAAAACATGTGATTCAGAGAACAAACAGTGGTGACAAAGGTTATGTTGACCAAAACAATGTCAACAACACTAGCTGGGTCGGTTGGCTCTGGGTAATGAATTCAGGCAATGTAGAAAAACAGCAACAACAAAAAAAAATAAACAATATTTTACAGTGTTGTGAAAATATATCTTTGGTGTTTGAAGCTCCAGGAGAAGTTATCATGTGGAGATATATAGCCTGAAGTACTTTGTTGCTTCACGCCATTCCTAAGTTCATCTATCAGCAGGATGTGTGTGTTTGTGTGTGTGTGTGTGTGCGTGTGTGAGAGAGAGAGAGAGAGAGAGAGAGAGAGAGAGAGTATAGCTACTGGTGGTGTTGAGTCCTTATCAAATCTGGGCAACACATTCCACAATAACAGAAATTAAATGAAATTATATAATCTAAAATACAGATCATGTCATTGTCTTTTTGAAATTACCTGTGGTGCTGATGTTTAAGGCAAGGCAGGTGTAACTTGTTTTTCCAGGGTTTGTGGTCTAGACATTTGGCATCTGGACATTGTTGGAAATCCATTATTTTGCACCTGTTTTATTTATTCAAGTTCTCAGAGCACAAAGGAATATGTTTGGTTGTGTCAGTCAACCAATGAAAAGGGAAAGGAAATGGGGGGAGGAATATGTTTGGTTGTGTCAGTCAACCAATGAAAAGGGAAAGGAAATGGGGGGAGGAATATGTTTGGTTGTGTCAGTCAACCAATGAAAAGGGAAGGGAAATGGGGGGAGGCAGAAAAACGAAACAGAGAGCCTTTGCAGGGTAATTCAGAATAATTCAGCAGGTGCATGTGATCATTTATGTTTGCATTAATTTATATTTTACAGTCTTGGTTAATTTAGCTACCAGTTTCATTTTCTAGTGAATTTTTAGTTTTTTCTACTTAAATAATGGATTGAACACCAGAGTATTAACTTGTAGTTTTTTAGTTTGGCTTTAGTTTAGTTTAGCTTGTTTTTTAAGGATAGGTTAGTTTAGAGTTAACAATATAAACATATCAGCTAACAGTTTAGCGGTAGGTTACCAATCTAACTAATTTGGTTAACTAACCCGCAAAAAATCTTGACAATTTTAAACCAACTGCTTTTGTGCTGCCCTGAATATAAAAAAAATTTTCTGTCATCTTGGGGTTGAGTTGCCTTATGTTGCTAAACTAGGTAGCTAAGCTAAACGTAGCAAAACAACCAATTGATCACATTAGCTACATTTTATTCATTAGTGGTGCTAAGCTAGAGCCACCATTTTTTAAGATCTGTTATAGTCACCTGGGTCTTCTGCTGTTTTAATCTTGTTTAGCTTGATGTTACCACTGTAAGAGTGCTGCGCAAAACATCCCCCCTTGGCCACCACCTCCCCCTCCATCCATCTCTCTCTCCATCTCTCCCTCCATCTCTCCCTTTATCCATCTCTCCCTCCATCTCTCCCTTCATCCATCTCTCCCTCCATCTCTCCCTTTATCCATCTCTCTCTCCATCCCTCCCTTCATCAATCTCTCTCCCTCCATCTCTCCCTCCATCTCTCCCTTTATCCATCTCTCTCTCCATCCCTCCCTTCATCAATCTTTCTCCCTCCATCTCTCCCTTCATTCATCTCTCTCTCCATCCCTCCCTTCATCCATCTCTCCCTCCATCTCTCCCTTTATCTATCTCTCTCCCTCCATTTCTCCCTTTATCCATCTCTCTCCCTCCATCTCTCCCTCCATCTCTCTCTCCATCTCTCTCTCCATCTCTCTCTCCATCTATCTCTCTCCCTCCATCTCTCTCTCCATCTCTCTCTCCATCTCTCCCTTCATCAATCTCTTCCTACATCTCTCCCTTCATCCATCTCTCTCCCTCCATTTCTCCCTTTATCCATCTCTCCCTTCATCCATCTCTCTCCCTCCATCTCTCCCTCCATCTCTCCCTTTATCTATCTCTCTCCCTCCATTTCTCCCTTTATCCATCTCTCTCCCTCCATCTCTCCCTCCATCTCTCTCTCCATCTCTCTCTCCATCTATCTCTCTCCCTCCATCTCTCTCCCTCCATCTCTCTCTCCATCTCTCTCTCCATCTCTCCCTTCATCAATCTCTTCCTACATCTCTCCCTTCATCCATCTCTCTCCCTCCATTTCTCCCTTTATCCATCTCTCCCTTCATCCATCTCTCTCCCTCCATCTCTCCCTCCATCTCTCTCTCCATCTCTCTCTTCATCTCTCCCTTCATCAATCTCTCCCTCCATCTCTCCCTTTATCTATCTCTCTCCCTCCATTTCTCCCTTTATCCATCTCTCCCTTCATCCATCTCTCTCCCTCCATCTCTCCCTCCATCTCTCTCCCTCCATCTCTCTCTCCATCTCTCTCCCTCCATCTCTCTCTCCAGTTAGTCTATCTCCAGTTCAAGGTCTATTGATCATGTAACAGCCTCATGCTCTGCTGGCTTCCCCTCCCAGGCTTAATGTACTCAATAATGGCCATGGTGTGATCATTGCGCCACATTAGACAACTGCAGCTCTGACCTGAGGGACTGAGCAGGAGGTAAGAGGGATGGAGGAGAGGGGGATGGAGGAGAGGGGGATGGAGGAGGGGGGGATGGAGGAGCGGAGGAGAGGAAGTTGCAAGCTTGTGGGGTCCCAGGGGTGAGGATATATGGTGTGTGTCTTTCCGCTCTGGAAGCGCAATGTGTGTGCGTGTATGTGCGTGTGTGTTTGTGCCTGTGTATGCGTGCGTTTGTGCGTATGCCATCCAATGTATTTTATAACAAATCACTTTAGAAGGCTGTATTTTGCGTTTTTCGACATTCTTTCCGACAGTGCTGATGGTAACAGTCCTCATTGGGGCATGGATCACTTGGATCATAATGCTGTCCAGTGTTGGTTGCTGCAGTATCATTTGCATGTTGATCATTTAAAATCCAGTGAGATTGACAGTCAATATAATCTAAGGTTGAATAACATACCCAGACCACAACAAATAAAAAATACAATATAAAAGATTTGTTTGTCTAAAGATATGCATGTGACTCTGCTGGAGACCAGTGTTCCAAGCTTGTCTCCCTTAAAGACTACGTCTCCTTTTAATCTGTCTCCCTTAACCCTTAAGTCCCCTTTTAATCTGTCTCCTAAACCTTTATGTCTCCTTTTAATCTGTCTCCTAAACCTTTATGTCTCCTTTTAATCTGTCTCCTAAACCTTTATGTCTCCTTTTAATCTGTCTCCTAAACCTTTATGTCTCCTTTTAATCTGTCTCCCTTAACCTCAACGTCTCCTTTTAATTTGTCTCCTAAACCTCTACGTCTTCTTTTAATCAGTCTCTCTTAACCTCTACGTCTTCTTTTAATCAGTCTCTCTTAACCTCTACGTCTTCTTTTAATCAGTCTCCTTACCTTTAAGTCTCCTTTTAATTAGTTTCCTTAACTCCTAGGTCCCCTTCTAATCTGTTTTAAGGTATGGAATCATTGCAATGGTTGGGAAAATACACAAAAAAAAGAGAAAGAAAAGCCAAGCACTACAGAACCAGTTCAATGTCTGGCGGTCTTTCCAGGCTGTAACCGTGTGTTACTGTGCTACAGCCCCATTTCCACAAAAAAATGTAGGCGCTGCGTAAAATGTAAATAAAAACAGAATGCAATTATGTGCAAATCCTATATTCACCAGAAAATAGTACAAAGACAATATATCAAATATTGAAACTGATAAATATATTCCAACTGAATTTGATGCAACAGAAGACTGGAAAAGTTGGTGGAATATTACACATTTAATTAGGTCAATTGGCAACAGGTCAGTACCATGATTGAATATTAAGAGATCATTCCAGGGAGGATGGGTCTGTCAGAAGTGAGGATGGGGAGGGTTTCACCACTATGTGAAAGACTGCGCAGGCAAATAGTGCAACACTATAAGATTGTTTCTCAACATAAAATTGCAAAGAGTTTGGGGATCTCATCATCTAAGGTACATAATGTCATAAAAAAATTCAGAGAATTAAGAGAAATCTCTATATGTAAGGGACAAGGCCGAAAACCAATATTGGATGGCTGTGATCTTTGGGCCCTCATGATTCTGTAGTGGAAATCACTGCATGGGCTCAGGAACACTTCTGAAAACCACAGTCTGTGAACACAGTACGTCGCTTCATCCACAAATGCATGTTAAAACTCTAACATGCAATGAAACCATATAGAAACCCTTCTCTGGGCGCGAGCTCAATTAAGATGGACTGAGGCGAAGTGGAAAACTGTCCTGTGGTGCCACTTGTAACATACACTGTACTTAATTCAACATTTTCTATTTGCCTTAATTGCACATTTAGTATTGCTATTTGTACTGCATTTGCCTCCATTGTACATCAATACATTCCACTTGTAATGATTACTTAATACATATACTTGTACATATATACTTGTACATTTTCTGCCCTCTTCTATTTGCACTTCTGGTTAGATGCTAACTGCATTTCATTGTACTGTACTTGTCTAATTGGTCTTCTTGGTTCCCAACCGCTTACGGAGTATTGTTGAATGGTGATGCAACACAGTGGTAAACATGCCCCTCCCCCAGATTCTTTATAGTGATCTAGTTAGTAGTTATACTTTGATTCCCTTGAATATGTGATCTGTGGTATTTGCAGTCTTTTTTATTCCAGTACATTGAGCTACAGGCCTACAGTCAGAAACCCTCTAACCAATAGGAAAAATGTTGCACCTACATGGGCATAAGTAGTTGGTGATGGGCCCATGAACCGAAAATAAATCCTGGGCCCCCGATCTCCTAAGATTCCCTAATATGCCCACAGCTGGAATACCAAAGATTCAATCTCCCCCATCCCCCAAAACTGTACAAACACACCATGTGTCTCATTTACGCTAATCCCAGGTGCGTTAAAGTCAGCCCACAAAACCGGCCTTGACAAGGTTTTAGTCGAGGGGACGCCCTGGGGTCTTGTAGGCTTCCCAACCTGGCGGTGTTCCAGGGATCCCCAACCATATTCCACGCCAGACAGGCCTACTCTGGCTCTAGCTGCTACACTGCCATGCTCCATCGCTTTAGGCAAAACAAAAAGTTGTTTTGTTGGTAGGTTTGTGCCAAAGAGGGGAGTAGCGAGCATGACAGTGGCAGACAGTTAATCAGAATGCGCACAGCGATACATTCAGCAGCGTAGCGAGGGATCGGCACACATGGTGTTTATCCCGCAAAGTCCTTACCAGGACCATCAAGCAGAAACACAGCGGCTAACCATGTGTCTGGGTATGATGAAAAGCACAGACTGAGGCTTATTTCCACATCAGCTGCTGCACAGGTCCAAGGGTCCACAAGTCCAAGGGTCCACGGGTCCATGGGTCCAAGGGTGCACGGGTCCAAGAGTCCACGGGTCCATGGGTCCAAGGGTGCACGGGTCCATGGGTCCAAGGGTGCACGGGTCCAAGAGTCCACGGGTCCATGGGTCCAAGGGTGCACGGGTCCATGGGTCCAAGGGTGCACAGGTCCAAGGGTCCATGGGTCCACGGGTCCAAGGGTGCACAGGTCCATGGGTCCACATGTACACGGGTCCACAGCAGAAACAACTGAACATTTTAAATCAGAAACAACCTTTCAAACTGAATCGGTCTTAGCAAGTCTTATGACACTGAGAGGAACGCTGGGATAAACACCTACTTGTGCATTTATGGCACATATATACTTTTTTTTCACTATTACACAATTATTAGACCTTGCTCTACACATTTTTCACTAGGTCTACAACAATCTCATATGGCAGGTCAGACATGAAATTACATGGCAACCACCAAAATACTGGGTCTCACCCGTTAATTTGTTCATTACCTCACTTCCTCAATGGTTTGGGGCGAAAAAACACGTTTTATTTTAGCCTTTTTTAGCACCACTTTTTTGCAGAAGGTAAGCAGCTCCAGAACAGACTGTCAGTGGTGGAGGAGTGTGTGTCTGTTTTTGTCTTGGGGTTCTAGGCAGTCAGTCTCTGGTGCATTGCTGTCTGCGCGGCACAGAGAGTAGTGCGTTTGACAGATCTGTCCCACCCCCCGCCTCCCCTCATGCCACTCTCTCTCGACCCCCCCCCCCCTCCCCCAAACTCCACACCCCCACCTTGCCCGGGTGCCCCCGAGGGTGGCGCCACAGATGGCATTATTAGGGAATGGCAAGGCAGAGAGGGAAATGCCTCCTTGATCAGCAGCTTCTTGCCAGCCTCCCCCTGCTGACACTGGGGTGAGTGGATGGAAGGCCTCACCAGTCCCTGGCACCCTGTTGGGTGTATTTCTCTGTGTTTCTGCGTTGTTCTCCTGCCACCCACCCTGCTGGTCGATCCTTATTTAACTGAACACGCCCACCATGCCAGGAGCATAATGGTTTGTATTAGGGAGGGGTTAAACCTGACTGGGTGGGTATTCAAGAGTGTTTGGAATGCCCAGTCGTTCTGCCCCTGAGCAAGACACTTAACCCTGATTGCTGAAAATTTGAATTTGCTCTTGGCATACTTACATGGTAACGTAAAATATATACCTTTGGGGAATCCAACCTGAGTGGTTGAAAGTACAGCCGCGGGAGGAGAACATAAAGGTTTTTGTGCTTGTGGTCTATGGTGTTCCATGTTGGTCTGTAGTTGTCTATGGTGTTCAATGGTGGTCTGCAGTGGTCTATGGTGGTGGTCTATGTTGATTGTCTATGGTGTTCCATGGTAGTCTGTAGTGGTCTATGGTGTTTTAATGGTGGTCTGTAGTGGTTTATGGTATTCCATGGTGCTGTGTAGTGGTCTATGTTGTTCCATAGCTGTCTGTAGTGGTATGGTGATGGTTTATGGTGTTCCATGTTGGTTTGTAGAGGTCTTTGGTGGTGGTCTATGGTGTTCCATGGTGGTCTATAGTGGTCTATGGTGTTCCATGGTGGTCTATAGTGGACTATAGTGTTCCTTGGTGGTCTGTAGTGGTCTATGGTGGTAGACAATGTGTTCCATGGTGGTGTGATGTGGTCTATGTTGTTCCATAGCAGTCTGTAGTGGTATATGGTGATGGTTTATTTGTGCTCCATGGTAGTCTGTAGAGGTCTATGGTGGTGGTCTATGGTGTTCCATGGTGGTCTATAGTGGTCTATGGTGTTCCATGGTGGTCTATAGTGGAATATAGTGTTCCTTGGTGGTCTGTAGTGGTCTATGGTGGTAGACAATGTGTTCCATGGTGGTGTGTAGTGGTCTATGTTGTTCCATAGCAGTCTGTAGTGGTATATGGTGATGGTTTATTTGTGGTCCATGGTAGTCTGTAGAGGTCTATGGTGGTTATCTATGGTGTTCCATGGTGGTCTATAGTGGACTATAGTGTTCCTTGGTGGTCTGTAGTGGTCTATGGTGGTAGACAATGTGTTCCATGGTGGTGTGATGTGGTCTATGTTGTTCCATAGCAGTCTGTAGTGGTATATGGTGATGGTTTATTTGTGCTCCATGGTAGTCTGTAGAGGTCTATGGTGGTGGTCTATGGTGTTCCATGGTGGTCTATAGTGGTCTATGGTGTTCCATGGTGGTCTATAGTGGACTATAGTGTTCCTTGGTGGTTTGTAGTGGTCTATGGTGGTAGACAATGTGTTCCATGGTGGTGTGTAGTGGTCTATGTTGTTCCATAGCAGTCTGTAGTGGTATATGGTGATGGTTTATTTGTGGTCCATGGTAGTGTGTAGAGGTCTATGGTGGTTATCTATGGTGTTCCATGGTGGTCTATAGTGGACCTTAGTGTTCCTTGGTGGTCTGTAGTGGTCTATGGTGGTAGACAATGTGTTCCATGGTGGTGTGATGTGGTCTATGTTGTTCCATGGCAGTCTGTAGCGGTATATGGTGATGGTTTATTTGTGCTCCATGGTAGTCTGTAGAGGTCTATGGTGGTTATCTATGGTGTTCCATGGTGGTATGTAGTGGTCTATAGTGATGGTCTATGGTGTTCCATGGTGGTCTATGGTGTTCCATCTTGGTCTGTAGTGGTCTATGGTGCTGGTCTATGGTGGTGGTCTATGGTGGTCTGAAGTGGTCTATAGTGATGATCTATGGTGTTCCATTATGGTCTGTAGTGGTTTTTGGTGTTCCATGGTGGTCTGTAGTGGTCTATGGTGGTGGTCTACATTGGCTATCATGGTGAATGTTTAGGGACATGGGAGATGTGCTGCACACGGCTTTCATCTCAATGAGCCGTTAAGCGTAATGGTGTGTAGGTGTAATGGGATGAACATGGAACATCTGCCCTGGGAGAGACAACGGGGAGAGGGGGAATGACATCAAGAAGAAGAGAGATGAAAAACGAGAAGGAGGCCCTATGAGTGTTCAGGGACAATGATTAAGAAGTGCTTTAGGGATTAGGATCTGGCCCAGACAATGAGCGATGGAAAGAAAAAAGATGGAAGAGAGAGGGAAGGAGTGATAGAAAGAGCAAGGGAAGGATGGAAGACAGACAACAAAAACAGAGAGAAGATAGATGGATCGGAAAGGCGTAAAGATTGGCTGACTAGATTAGACTGATTGATTGGCTGACTGACTAGATTTGACTGATTGATTGGCTGGCTGGCTTACTAGTTGTGACTATCTGATTGACCGGATGGCTGGCTTAATAGTTGAGACTGGCAGACTAGCTTTGACTGACTGACTGGCTGATTGACTGAATGGCTGGCAGACTACCTTTGACTGACTGACTGGCTGATTGACTTGAAGGCTGGCAGACTAGCTTTGACAGATGGACAGGCTGATTGACTGGATGGCTGGCAGACTAGCTTTGACTGACTGATTGTCTGATTGACTGGATGGCTGGCAGACTAGCTTTGACTGACGGACTGGCTGATTGACTGGATGGATGGCAGACTAGCTTTGACTGACGGACTGGCTGATTGACTGCTGGAAAAGAACAAAGGGTTGTCGTGTGGCTTCATTACTGTCTGGTCCATCTGCTGCAGCTGCAGTGAATGCTGAAAGAGACCCATCTTTCTCCTCCTTTCTCTCTCTGTCTTTCTCCTCCTCCTCTTCCTCCTTGTCTCTCCTTTCTCTCTCTGTCTCTCTCATCCTCCTCTTCCTCCTTGTCTCTCCATTCTCTCTGTGTCTCTCTCATCCTCTTTTTCCTCCTTGTCTCTCCATTCTCTCTGTGTCTCTCTCATCCTCCTCTTCTTTCAAATGCAGCACATCACTAGACTGATCAGACAAGACTCTGTTCTATGGCTCATGCCTGGACATTCCCTACACATTGCCTGGACATTCCCTAGACATTCCCTGGACGTTCACTAGACATTCCCTAGACATTGCCTGGACATTCACTAGACATTGCCTGGACATTCCCTAGACATTCCCTAGACATTCCTTTGACATTCACTAGACATTGCCTGGACATCCCTAGACATTCTCTTGACATTCCCTGGACATTCCAGAGACATTCCTTGGACATTCTCTTGACATTCCCTGGACATTCCCTGGACATTCCCTAGACATTCCCTGGACATTCCCTGGACATTCCCTAGACATTGCCTAGACATTCCCTGGAAATTGCACTGTTTGGACCACAGCCTTTTGGGAAATAGGGTTCCATAATGGGATCCAGGTTTATATAATCCAGTAACAGGCCGTGGCCTTCATGCCTCAACAGACTGAGATAATCATTTTTTGTGCTCTTTAATTAATTCATCAGTGTTGATATGTTGAAGAAAGAGTTTGACACTTATAGCCTATGAATAACAAAGCGTGGTGAGTGTTTGTGTGTGTTTGTGTGTCTGTGTGTGTGTGAGAGAGAGAGAGACTTAGGATTTTGAAACATCTTTATTAGGTCTAGGAGCCCAGAACACAATAAATATTCAAACAAACAAAAACATGTTTAAACAGACTTAAAGCACAACACCAAATCACTGTCCACAAAAACTGAACCACACCAAAAACGGAATGCCCCATATGCTCACGAACAGCTCCAGGTTTCTGACCAGTTAGTAATAGACATATTCAAAAACCATAAACACGAACCAAAACGACATAACCTGTTTCACTGGTGTTTACAACCCAGTGGGACGATTTTAGTCGAACTTCCAAATTTCCCAAAACACAACATCTCATGCTCCAAAAGCTCATTGGGAATGAAAGGTGGCACATTTGAAATCATAAAGACAGAGACTGAAGTGGTGTGACCTGAACAAACATTGCCTTGAAACACACACCATCTCAACCATTCGACAGACAAGGCGCTCTTCATTGAGAAAAACCACCACCGCCTTGTTCATCCACGACGCATAAGAAACATTTACACCTCCCTTTCCTCCTACGCTCCCAGGATCTCCTCCACCCTGCCAGTAGCTTCATCAACATGCCTGAAACCATGACGAAGAGACAAGGACGCCATAAAGAGGGTCACCATCCCCACCAAAACTTGGGCAACTCCAACAAGAAATTATTAAGCTAATTCTACCGCTGAAAATAACTAAATCATGCACAGAAAAAGGAAAAAGTAAAATCAAAATCAAAGAAACACAGGCAGCCCAACCCCACAAAGCACTCATGCTCACACACCCAACTCCCAGCATCCATAGAGAGAGACACGGTTCAGGGCGCAGATCGTTGGTGCTTATTGCAGCAGTTAGATCCTCACCGACTCATATACAGAACAATGGAACACAAGCACTGAGGAAAAGGTAGAAAAAGAGAGAGAAAAGAAGGAGGTAGAGAGAGACAGAGAGAAAGTGGTAAGTAGAGATATGGAGGGAAATTGGAGTGTGAGAAATATTATATAATTAAAATGTAATTGAGGGAGAGAGGGGTAGAAAGAATGAAGGGGTTTCAGAGGGAAGAGGATGGAGACAGAAGTGGAGAACTACTGCCCAGACAGGAAAGAAATCTGAAATAAAACCTAGAAAATATAGAAAATATGAGCCACATAATGTAACAGAGTCACTGAAGGGTTCATTTAGGAACGTTGATTGCATTTCACACCACGGCCAAGATAAATTAATTCAACCACTCGAGTTGCTGAAAAAAGAGCTTCAGCTCAATCAGGGATTTTACTAAGACAAGTCCTGGTTATTCTATTTTTCATAACATTTTTACCAAAGGTCAGATTAGTTTTTATCTACAGATGTGTCTTTTAGTTTGGTGTCTCGCTAGCTACTATTCCATGTACAATATTGAGAATTGTAAAACTATCTAATTCTGTTACTAAGTCCAGTCAGAGATGTGGAGGAGCTTTGAGAAATGTTGAATAATTGCTATAATATAATTTGTGCCAAGCTCCTTCGTAAATGGCTGGTGGAGTGTTATCACGGTACTTTGTAAAAGGCTAAATCTAAATGTCTCGATTATTTACCTTTAGCTGGAGATTTGTGCTCAATGTAAAGCATCTTACTTTGAACTGATGCTATTAACTAAAGCTACATTAGTTATGACTTAGTTTGCCACAGTAAACCATGGGAGGTAAAATGACACCACCACTTTAAGTAAGGGGATCAGATTTATAACTATGGTTAAGATATATAGAATCAATGAATGGGATCTAACCTCTAAAGCTTCACCATTCAACTATGAATGACTGAATTTGTGCTGCTGTGTATAGATTGTTTGAATTTTAGATTTATCCTGGGAAGTTTATTTCAGGTTGAACTTGACTTTGGTGGTGAACCCATCCCAGGTACCATGCTCTCCAGACGGAACAACTGAAGCCACATGGGTTGTGGGTCCAGATCCTTTCAGACAGGTTGGCTGGACTGTTGGAATCCACTGCTTCTGAGTCAGTTAAGATTTCCAAGTATTTTCTAAGTGTCTTCTGAGATAAAACAACAAGTGGGAACTTTCATTTTCTTACTCTAGCTTTTTTTTTTTATTGTCTTCGTGCAGTTTGAGTACAATAAGTGTGTGACAGATTTTTGTATGTTTTGGAAATTGTTAACACTGAGTAATTCCTTACTGCTCAGAACATAGGTCTTGATGTCCAGCTCCACTCTATTGTCACTACAGAATCAGAGACTGTTAATAATATATTTCCTAACAATTGTATTTATTCTAAATACATTCAGCAATAGAATGCCACTTCAAAATGCCTTCATAACCTATTGAAGGGGGGGGGGTTGTTTACATTTCACATGTGTAGCATGCATCCCAACAATATATTCTAAATATACTTTAAATTCAAGTTTTGCTTTAAATGTTTGTTTTCTGTGTGGAAAAGGTGACATGAGAGAGGAGAGGATTTTTTTACCGCATCTGCGTGAACAGCTGTTGCTACCAAACCAGGAGGAGAGAGAAGGAGAGACGAAAATAGCAGTATGAGTTGATGCCTGGCCAAGCGTATGTTGACCAATCAGAGGAGTTTCACAGTGAGTGTGTGTCTTCTTCTGCACTTCCTGCTTGAATCTTCCCGATGACCTCTCTTCCTCCGCGTGTCCGTATGTAAACCAGGTCCATATGCTGTGCAGCTGGTTTGTGGGTACAAGAATCTGTGCGTGTGTGTGTATGTTTACGTGAGAGGTGTGTGACAGGCTTGGTAAGTAAATCTGTTTGGTGTGACCATATGGACCCGTTTGTGTTTGTGGAATAATGTGTTGTATAGCGTTGTATCGGTGTTCGGGGGGTGTCTGCATTTCGGAAATTCGTGAATTGAATCGTTTGTTACGTTCCACTCACACTAGCCCCTCCCCCTTCTCTCTCAGGCCCGTCTGAGGTTGACCTCGTTTTGTTTATGTTCGTGCATGTTTATCTTACCAATAGGTCCTAATTACAATTCACAGCGGTGAGTGTAAATGTTGGATCTCGTCGCATTGATTCCTCCTCTCCATGGGTCAAACAAACATCCATCAAAAGTGCCACCACAGACTCACACATGCACACAACCAACTTGATAAAAGAGAGAAGCAAAGAGGACAGGAGAGGAAGGGCAGAGGAGAGGAGGAGGAGGGAAAGAGTAGATGGAAAAAAACAGACCAGAGGAACAGAATAGCTGCACCAAATCACCAGAAAATCAATACAGAACTACAGTGGCCTTGTAATGTATATGAAGAGTCAAGCTTTGTTTTGCACTCTACTCCAAAAGATCGTATTTCTGGTTAGTCAGGTGTGTTCTGTCAGATCTACTATGCAGGCATGAGGCAGCTCTCAGACTTAATTCATGACTCTGGGTGTTTGCATTTGGAGTCTCTTATTGACGTCAACATGAGGACCAAAGGGGTGTCAATCAAATACAAGAATGCCTCTATGATGATGACTAGTCTGAATAAACAGTTCCATGAAAAATTTAGGAGACCACGGCACCTTTCTCTTTCCATTCCAAAAAAGTGAGGAAAGAAGGGTAAAAATTAAGAGACCACTGCAAAGTAAACTCTTCTGTTCCTCACTCAAAACCTTTTCAACTTTTTTGGAAAGGAAAGAAAAAGGTGCAGTGGTCTCTTAATATTTCCCAGAGCTGTATATACATCCAAAACAGAAACACAGCAAACAAACATTCGAATTGCCAGTTCCAAACCCAATGAAAAAAACAGAAAGCCCTGGTGAGCTCAGCAACTGGAGATGGCCTGTTGAGGAAGACATCTGCAGTTGTTTACAGTGGACTGTTTAATAAAATACAATAAAAAATGTATAATAAAAACGTCTGACCGATCATAAACTCTCTCCAGGAGGTAGATGGGTCTGCCACCACCCTCTGTAGAAGACTTCCCCGCATTCTAGACTTTAACCGCTTGCTACCATTTAAAAAACAAGATGTTCAGGTTACTGTTTACTAACATGACCATATAAGAGCCTGCAGAGTTCTGGGAAACGGATGTGGACCGTTGAGACTGATAGCAGCATGCACCAGGGTGTTAGCAAGAGGAACGTGTGGAGAAAACCAGGAACTGCCTGCGATCCAGTCAGTGGGTCTCAATCTTCAAGCAGTTATTATTTCCAATTACTTACACATTCTTCAAAGTTTCCGCTATTTTTAAGTTTGTTCATATGGTCTGTACGCAAATTAGAATGAAAGGTTTGTTGCCAAAGAGAGAGACATTAAATATATGTTTAATACTGACAATCTATTGTTTTAGGTGGGTTAGCAAACATTTGGTATATTGGGCCAAGAAAAGGAAATGACTAGAGAGGGCCTGGTCAAACAACACGCTGGTCTATCTAGGGGGAGATTAAAGTCATATATTTCAGTGGTCAGACTGCACACAGTAGTGTAAATACAAACCTGTCCTGTAGCAAACTACATGTTAGATTGACACAAGAGGAAACGTTGTGTTTATTAAAAGCATTGAATTTTGAATGAAAACCTATGTGCATAATCACCTTTTGTTCTTTTTCAAATGTTAGTTCTCAAATTGAATAAAAACAGCAATTTCCAGCATGGCAACAGGAGTCCAAGAGGATGGTTGCACTTGGTTGTCAAACTGAGTGGTCAACCCTCCCCTCCTCCCCTCCTCCCCTCCTCCCCCTGTCCTCTGTTTCATCGACCCCCCCTCCCTGTGAGGAGGTGCCTGGGTGTATAGTGGTGCTGTGGCAGAGCTGTCTCACCCCTGAGACTACTACACAGCTGTTTCATGAACGCAATGCAAAGCTAAATCACACAAACAGACACACACCTCCACTCTTCATCTCTCTCGGCCCCCCCATCGCCCACCAGCTGTCCATGTTAATAATTAACAACCGCAGAGCCTCTTTGTAACCACGTTAAAGCCATGCAGCAGTGCTCTATTCTTATGGTATCTAGAGCTGTATCCTCACTCCTCAGGGTATCTAGAGCTGTATCCTCACTCCTCAGGGTATCTAGAGCTGTATCCTCACTCCTCAGGGTATCTAGAGCTGTATCCTCACTCCTCAGGGTATCTAGAGCTGTATCCTCACTCCTCAGGGTATCTAGAGCTGTATCCTCACTCCTCAGGGTATCTAGAGCTGTATCCTCCTGGTATCTAGAGCTGTATCCTCACGGTACCTAGAGATGTATCCTGATGATACCTAGAGCTGTATCCTCATGGTACCTAGAGCTGTATCCTCAAGACACCTAGAGCTGTATTCTCCTGGTACCTAGAGCTGAAGCTTCCTGGTATCTAGAACAGTATCCTCATGTTACCTAGAGCTGTATCCTCAAGATACCCATAACAGTATCCTCATGGTACCTAGAGCTGAGGCCTCATGGTACCTAGAGATGAAGCCTCCTGGTATCTAGAGCTGTATCCTCACGGTACCTAGAGATGTATCCTGATGATACCTAGAGCTTTATCCTCATTGTTCCTAGAGCTGAGGCCTCCTGGTACCTAGAGCTGAAGCCTCCTGGTATCTAGAACTGTATCCTCAAGGTAACTAGAGCTGTATCCTCATGGTACCTAGAGATGTGTCCTACTGGTACCTAGAGCTGTATCCTCATGGTACTTAGAGCTGTATCCTCATGGTACCTAGAGCTGTATCCTCAAGACACCTAGAGCTGTATTCTCCTGGTCCCTAGAGCTGAAGCTTCCTGGTATCTAGAACAGTATCCTCATGGTACCTAGAGCTGTATTGTATTCTCACGGAATCTAGAGCTGAAGCCTCCTGGTATCTAGAACTGTATCCTCATGGGTGATAGGACAATGGGTTCTGTGGATAATATCATGTATTATACTGATTCAGACTACCATTTCTGAATATTTGCAAGAAACAATCTTGTCATTCACCCCACTATGACGCAGCCACTCCTTTATGACATAACCACTACTCCATGTCATAATCACTCAAATATAACATAAATGCTACTCTATGACATAACCACTACTCCATGTCATAATCACTAAAATATAACATAAACGCTACTCTATGACATAACCACTACTCCATGTCCTAATCACTCAAAAATAACATAAACGCTACTCTATGACATAACCACTACTCCATGTCATAATCACTAAAATATAACATAAACGCTACTCTATGACATAACCACTACTCCATGTCATAATCACTCAAATATAACATAAACGCTACTCTATGACATAACCACTACTCCATGTCATAATCACTCAAATATAACATAAACGCTACCCTTAGACATAACTGCCACTTATTTGTAAATCAATAAATCCCAAAACAAAACATAAGCGAGGGAGGGATGTGACCTAGGGGGCTCGTCTTTATTATTTGGTAATTAATAGAGCATCACATGCATATCAGTTCATATCAATGCCCTTAGTGGCATAGAGCATAGAACAGCTTTATGTCATAGAGCTCTATATCTATGCCATAGATATAGTACTGCTCATAGGACTATATAGTGTAGTACATAAACATAGAAAAACTCTTTCTGGCATTAAATAGCTTACAGAAATGTCGTAGTTAGGGAACTCAAAGTACTTTATGGTCCGGGAAAAACGGTGCCTGTAATTAAAGCCCTTCATTCAATTCTACATCATTTTACATGACTGGCCTGATTGATTTAATACAGAAGAAATAATCAAACCGACAGACTGCTTTGGTGATAACAAATGGAGAATCCATAAAAACGGACCTGATCTTGAATCCAGTGATAGTCTGCTAGTCTGATAGCCTGATAGTCTAGGTCTACATATGTAGACATACTGTGTTATAGGCTAAAATAGGAGGAGGAAAGTATTGCCCTAATAAAATTTTCCTGCTGCATTGACTCAGTCCCTGAGGATGACAGATGAGCTCTTGTCAAAAGTTTTCCTCAGTATTTGACTTTGAATACAAAAGGCTACTGTTCGTTCAATCTGCCTCTTTGGAAGTTGCCAAAATCTTTTGGTGGATTTCAGGCTAGAATCTTCTCTTTTCAGAAGGAGACATTTGCTTTCCTACCTGGGATTTCTAGCAAATGTACTTGAATCAGTGTGAATGGGTTGCCTAGCCGGCATGTTGTCTTCCTACAGACTGGCTGTGTGTTCCTGAATGTGCAGGACTTACACAAAATTCATAGGTGGTTCATTTCATCACAGTAGGCTATTGATCTTCTGTGGCAAGAACAATAGGCTTGTTCATGTTCAATTACTCTCCATCAGGTCCATGTCTGTTATTTCCGAAGACAGGGGTAAGCCTGTTGTATAAGTTTGGCAAATGCATTTTAATCCGTCAGGAGTAACTACGGCAGCCTTGCAGTGGTTAGGAAAGAAATTACAAAGTGCTATGCTGGAGGGATGACAGTCGAGGCTTCGTGTCTCTCAGAAAGGGGTGGGAGGGAGGCGATTCAAACCTCATTAGGTTCCGCGGGAGATAGAGGCACACACGTTTGTCCCTCACCACGGCAACGGCGCGCTTCTCTGTCACCACAGCAACGACTCCAGTGTTTTGGAACACATCAGCTCCACCTAAATGATCAGGGAAAGCCTGGATATCTGAAGCGCTGACATTCGTTAAGGGTTAGCAGGAGGCAACTGAGATGTTTTTCACACCATGAGGAGACCTGGATTCTGTCCAGTAGGTCCAGGTTTGAAACATTCCGGAATTGCAGACGCTGGCTCCTGTTCGGGGGATGGTCTGGGCCTGTTTTGGCTGTGTGTGGAAACACATTTAATTCCTGTTACTTGTTACAGTTGAACACTGACAGTATGTTAGCTTCCAGACTAGGAAAGGTCTACATACATCTAAAGCATGTATCATGTTCAGGGAAAGACTCAGCTGGGGAACAGGATACCTAGGATGCACCTCCTTCTGCCACAATGAATAAGGTAGTGGAATGTGTGTAGGGGAGAATCAGAGGAGAGAGGAGGAGATGAGAGGAGGAGATGAGAGGAGGAGATGAGAGGAGGAGATGAGAGGAGGAGATGAGAGTAAAGAAGAGAAGATGAGAAAAGGAGACGATAGGAGGAATGAAGAGGAGTGAAAAGTGGAGGATGACAGAAGAGGAGATGAGAGGAGGAGAGAAGAGGAGAAAACTGGATATGAGGGGAGGAGAGAAGAGGAGATGAAAGGAGGAGAGAAGAGGAGAAAACTGGATATGCGGGGAGGAGAGAAGAGGAGATGAGGGGAGGAGAGAAGCGGAGAGGGTGAGACAGCAGATGAGAGGAGGAAAAAAACAGATGAGAGTGAGAAGCAAAGAAAACTAACACCTGTGTGTGAGCCAAAGTATCAGAAATACTATGAAATACATTGAGGGTGTGATGTGTTGCATATTCACCGAGCCAAACACGGCAGGAGGAGATCCGCTATATTTTGGTTCTGAACAGGTTAATGGTTTCCAGGTTTCATGACTGTTTGTCTTGGTTCCTTTTTAACTGCTGCAATTAATTTATAAGTGGGTGTGGATATTCCAGGGCAAACTGTGTGTGTGTGTGTGTGTATGTGTGTGTGTGTGTGTGTGTATGTGTGCCACACCCCCCCTCGCCAGACCCCCCCTCTCTCCCACCCCCCTCATCAGACCCACCCTCTCTCCCTCCCCCCTCGCCAGACCCACCCTCTCTCCCACCCCCCTCGTCAGACCCCCCCTCTCTCCCACCCCCCTCGTCAGACCCACCCTCTCTCCCACCCCCCTCATCAGACCCACCCTCTCTCCCTCCCCCCTCGCCAGACCCACCCTCTCTCCCACCCCCCTCGTCAGACCCCCCCTCTCTCCCTCCCCCGTCGCCAGACCCCCCCCCCCCCCCATCAGACCCCCCCTCTGGCCATTGGTGTGATCCAGATGTTCAGCCTTGAGTACAGATTGGCTCATTTAGTGTCCAAGAAACACTCTTCTCCCACCCAGATTTATGCTGTATGCACACACACACACAAACAAATTGAACAATTCATGAAGATTATATAATGTATGTGGAGAAGCAAACAGTCTGAAGCATTAAAAACCACACACTTGTCTGCCACAATAATAACTGACTTCCAGGAATCCCTAGAATCAATGCTCCTTCTGTGCCTCTGTGCCTTTTTTTTTTATCAAACCTGTGTGTGGTGGAGGAGTTGGTGGTGCTAGTAGTAGAGGCAGTATTGGTGAATGTTGGAGTGGTGTTGGTGGCTGTCATGGTGGTGTTGAGGGTTGTCATGGTGGTTGTCATGGTGGTGTTGGGGGTTGTCGTGGTGGTTTTCATGGGGGTTTTGGGGGTTGTCATGGTGGTAGTACGGATGGTTGTGGTTATGTTGAATAGGGCTACTTATTTCTCCAAGTGGAGACGTTCTTTCTGCCCCCTTTCTCTTCCTGTACATGTCTGGAATTCCAAGCTGTCAAATGTTACTTCATTCAGTCTAAACACTGTTTGACATCTATCATCCACCAGCTCCACTTGGAGGCTTTGTCAATGAGCTTGACACCTTCATAAGCTCATGTCCTTGATTGTCAATGAGCTTGACACCTTCATAAGCTCATGTCCTTGATTGACAATGAGCTTGACACCTTCATAAGCTCATGTCCTTGATTGTCGACCAAAAACTATACTTGGCGACTTCAAGATGGTCATGTGCTCCAATTGTCTCCCCTTTTCTTTCCTATCATACTTCCCATCTGCTAAATCCTCCTAACTCCTTCTTGACACTAATCTACTCCCCATCTACTCCCTTTTCTCTCTTCTCCAGATCATCTCTGGAGACCTTCTAACATTCCTCACTTCCCTCATCTACTCACCCCTGACCACTGGTTGAATCCCCTCTGACTTTAACATGGCCAGATTTCATCCCCCTCCTCAAGGAACAAATAGACCTCAGACCAGTATCCCTTGTGTTTTTCCAAAAGACTTGAGCATGCTGTTTCTGACTTCCTCAACCGTTACCTCTTCACAGACTGAGGAAAAGAAAATAGGCATACTGGTAGAATGCACATGAGGGGTTACTTTCGGCGTACTCAGTGCAGGGTTGCATCGAGTAACCGTAACTGAAAAAGGTTGGGAACCACCGACCTAGATCTATCCACTGATTTCAACACTGTGAACCATCAGATATTTGTCTCCACCTTCCTCCTGACTGGACGTATCAGGCTCTGCATATTTGATCCTGGTACAGTAGCGCACACTCAACCCCGCCAAAACCTACAGGAGGTCAGCTCTCATTCAACTCAGTCAAAACCTACCGAACAGCTCCCACTCAACCCAGTCAAAACCTACAGGACAGCTCCCACTCAACCCAGTCAAAACCTACAGGACAGCTCCCACTCAACCCAGCCAAAACATACCGGACAGCTGCCACTCAACCCAGTCAAAACCTACCGGACAGCTCCCACTCAACCCAGTCAAAACCTATAGGACAGCTCCCATTCAACCTAGCCAAAACCAACAGGAGAGCTCCCACTCAACCCAGCCAAAACCTACCGGACAGCTCCCACTCAACCCAGTCAAAACCTACAAGACAGCTCCCACTAACCCCAGTCAGAACTCTTTTCTGTTCTGGAACTCCAACTGTGGAACCAGCTTCTCCTTCAGGTTAGAACAGCAGAGTCTCCGTTCATTTCACTTCTGTATTTTCACTTCCAGCCTCTTAACAGTTTTAGGGTTAACCCTAACCCTAACTTCTATCTATAACAATTCCAAAGCCACCCCCCCAAACCCACCTCCCACCACTGTTGCCTTTTCAAGTGATGTTTGCTGTGTGTGTTTGTGTGGCCATTTCCAATCAGGCTAAGATGGATCTGGTCTGTTTTTTTCTCTGTAAACCGTGGGCTGCCCCCCCAACACTCCTGTACTCCGCTTATTAAACATAAGGAGCGTGAAACCTCCCGTCAGTAAATCTCTGCCGTGTCATTGGTCCCCAGAGGGAGGTCATGGGTCATGGGTTCAGACGGGCTGGATGGAGGGAGTTCATCACAACCAGACACCGGCTGACAGCTGCCAGAACTACACAAAGAGACACACACACACATTCACACAAACACACATATACACACACTCTTACGCAGCTGTGAGAACGCACTTTCATATAGATGTAACAAAAGGAACACTTGGAGAGAGATGGTCGTGTTCCTCCGTGAAGAACTGGTGTCATGGATTGAAAATCCATTCATATTAAACTACCTTAGAGGTGTTCTGTAGCGCCGAGTGCCATTGATTGCAGGTTGTCTTGGCAGGTAGAACACGTGCACATTAATAATCATCATTATCGCAGGGAGAAAAAGAGAGGGGGGGCAGAAAGAGGAGAGGAGAGAGTGAGATTTTTTTTTACCAATATACAGAACGGCTAAAAAGCTTTATTTATGTCTCATCTGACTGAATAACCTGGTTCTTCTTCATTGACTAAGTAAGAGAGATTAATATTTTCAGTCATATGGCTATTTGTGTACAGTCATTGGGTAATATACTGTGCCTTCCACGAATATTCACACTCTTGGCAACTTAGCAATATGGAATGTGAAACATTTCTATTTGTTTATCCTCTTGATTTGCATAAAAAATATTATAAAAATCTTACTTTTTTAATAACATCAAACATATGTTTCTCAAATGTATATATGCCACACTTATTGGCACCCCTTCATTGAATATATTGTTCAACTTCCCTTTGTCCAGATAACAGGTCAGAGTCTTATAATGCGTAATGAGGTTGGAGAACACGTGACAAGGGATCTGACATCATTCCTCAATACAGAATCTCTCCAAGGGATCTGAAATCTTTCCTCCATGCAGAATCTCTCCAAGGCATTGGAGATCACTCCTCCAAACAGAATCTCTCCAAGGGATCTGAGATCATTCCTCCATACAGATTCTCTCCAAGGGATCTGAGATCATTCCTCTATACAGAATCTCTGCTAGGGATCTGAGATCATTCCTCTATACAGAATCTCTGCTAGGGATCTGAGATCATTCCTCTATACAGAATCTCTGCTAGGGATCTGAGATCATTCCTCCATACAGAATCTCTGCTAGGGATCTGAGATCATTCCTCTATACAGAATCTCTGCTAGGGATCTGAGATCATTCCTCTATACAGAATCTCTGCTAGGGATCTGAGATCATTCCTCTATACAGAATCTCTGCTAGGGATCTGAGATCATTCCTCCATACAGAAACTCTCCAGATCCTTCAGATTCCAAGGCCCATATTGAGGACTCTCCTCTTCAGTTCATCCCAAAGGTTTTCAATGGGGTTTAGATCAGGGGGATGAAAATGGAAAAACCTGGATTCTGTGGTCAGAGAAACCATGTTTGTGTTGATTTTAAAGTGCGCTTTGGATCATAGTACTGCTGTAAGATCCAACCATGGCCCAGTTTAAGCCTTGCTGGCCGAGGCAGTCAGGTCTTGATTTAATGATGATACCACTCTCCATGATGATACAATCCCATGAAGATACCATCCCTGTGTTGAACAATCCCTCTGTCTCGCTCTCTCTTTCTTTCTATTTTACAAAGGCATCCAGTTATAAATGTTAGCGATGTGCTCTATGCTCATGCTGTGAGAGAACATTCTAAGTAGTTCCCTTTGCATGTGGACCAGTTTAAAAAAGAAGGCTGCCATTCCGGTCAAGGAACGTGCCGGATAAAATAAAGTCATAACTCAGCAGCAGTATTCCACTGACGATTAGACATCTTGGAACATCTAAGATCCTCAAGCAGACAGACTGGTTGTTGTCTTGTAACACAATCACAAGAAGGTACTGCTAAACATTGAAGATGAAATACATGTTTCATTCATTTCTCTCCACAGCTTCCAGCAAGCTTGTTTTCATTACCGTGAAAGGTTGATTAGACACATATGATCACGCAGACACAGACAAACACACACGTAAACACACAGACACAACGTGCGCAGACACAAGGGGAGGCTTGAAAAAGTGAAAGCAGAAAGTAGAGTACTATATTTGAAGGCATGTGGGAAGGAGGGATGAAGAAGAGGGAAAGACGTATGGAGTACGGAGAAGGGTTGAGGGACGGAGGGTGGAGATTACCAGACAGAGAGGGTTGGAAGGAAAGGGAGAGGACGGAACTGAGTGGGGGATGGGTGGGTGGAGGGCTAGAGGGATGAGGAGATGGAGGAGTGGAGATGGCTTGTGGGACAGGGAGTAATGGAACAGCACTGCACAAGGAAAAAGGTTAAGCAGTGATCCGTAACCAAAGAGCTCTTTTCCAAGCAGTTAAACACCAAAATCAGCTAATGGAGACACAAGGAGAAAGCAAGAGACAGAAAAAGAAAGACAGAGGGAGAAAGAAAGAGAAGCCAGGAAATGCTTCACTTTGGTAGAAAGAGGTGATGAGCATCAGCCATAGAGGAGGCCAGGTTGACGTACCTAGAAAGCGTTAAATTCACAACGATGTTTCTGTTCAGAATTGGGAATAAAACAATGTCCTTACAATGCATCAAATGTATTTGAAATGTGTACAGTGTTGGAGAAGTGCCATTGTCTAATGTTCCTAGTTATATCCATTAGTCTGTAATACACATAGTGTGAGTTGGCAGCTGCCCTAAAATAGCTTTACAGATGAGCACATAACAGTTAATCTGCCACTATACAGTGGGATGGTCATCATAAGTGATATAGAGTAGTGATGTGTTAAGGATGGTCATCTTACTGATATAGGGTAGTGATGTGTTAAGGATGGTCATCTTACTGATATAGGGTAGTGATGTGTTAAGGATGGTCATCTTACTGATATAGGGTAGTGATGTGTTAAGGATGGTCATCTTACTGATATAGGGTAGTGATGTGTTAAGGATGGTCATCTTACTGATACAGGGTAGTGATGTGTTAAGGATGGTCATCATTCTGATATAGAGTAGTGATGTGTTAAGGATGGTCATCTTACCGATATAGGGAAGTGATGTGTAAAGGATGGTCATCTTACTGATATAGGGTAGGGATGTGTTAAGGATGGTCATCTTACTAATATAGGGAAGTGATGTGTTAAGGATGGTCATCTTACTGATATAGGGTAGTGATGTGTTAAGGATGGTCATCTTACTGATATAGGGTAGTGATGTGTTAAGGATGGTCATCTTACTGATATAGGGTAGTGATGTGTTAAGGATGGTCATCTTACTGATATAGGGTAGTGATGTGGTAAGGATGGTCATCTTACTGATATAGGGTAGTGATGTGGTAAGGATTAAAGATAAAGGAGAATCAGAAAGAGTGAGAAGAATTCCAACCAAAGAGCCAGACAGAGATTAAAGAAAGAGAGAAAGAGTGAGAGTCAAACACAACGTGAGGAAGACAAGGAGACAGAAAAGAGATTGATAGACAAAGAGACAAACCAGGCAGGGGGAGGAATCTATGGCCACCTCAGTGTTTCTCTGCTGGTGAGCTGAGTGACCTCATTAGAGCCAATATACACATTATATCTCTGTAATTGTCTTTACTGACACATTACTGCTCTGACCCTTCAGGGCAGCCAACAAAATGACACCCTGGGCACTCGAATGAACACTACCTTTGTCCAGCTCGAAAATAAAAGGTGGCACCCTATATAAGGGAGTAGGGTTCCACTTGAGACACAGCAAAGGCTTCTACAAGCCATGACCCATCTCCCTACAGCACTGTTAGCCAGCTAATGACCACCTATGCTGCTGTGATGTGGCTGATGTTGGCCTGGTGTGTGTGTGTGTGTGTGTTTCTGTGTTCACATTTGTGTGTGTTCCCTGCCAATCATTTTAAAATACACCAAACGAAGTCATAGGCTATTCAACCAGAAAGGTCTTAAATAAAGAGATGTTTTGTCATTGGGTATGGTATTAGTGGTGGTGAAAACATTGCTTCTTACCAAAATTACGCCAAAATTACAGGTGGTTGCTGACAGATCCACCCAGAACACCACCCACCCCTTCCTACATTCACACAGAACATCACCCACCCCTTCCTACATTCACACAGAACACCACCCACCCCTTCCTACATTAACACAGAACACCACCCACCCCTTCCTACATTCACACAGAACACCACCCACCCCTTCCTACATTCACACAGAACACCACCCACCCCTTTCAATATCCACACAGAACACCACCCACCCCTTCCTACATCCACACATAACACCACCCACCCCTTTCAATATCCACACAGAACACCAACCCACCCTTTCCTATATCCACACAGAACACCACCCACCCCTTCCTACATTCACACAGAACACCACCAACCCTTTCCTATATCCACACAGAACACCTCCCACCCTTTCCTATATCCACACATAACACCACCCACCCCTTCCTACATTCACACAGAACACCACCAACCCTTTCCTATATCCACACAGAACACCACCCACCCCTTCCTACATCCACACATAACACCACCCACCCCTTTCAATATCCACACAGAACACCACCCACCCCTTTCTATATCCACCCAGAACACCATCCACTCCTTCCTACATCCACAACAGAACTCCATTCACCCAGACCTCCATCCACAAAAACAACCTCAATCTACCAATACCTTTCTCTCTTCTGGAGCTCCAATAATCTTCTCCACTCCTCCATCTCTCCCTCTCTCCTGAAGCTTCAGTAACCTCATCCATCTTTCCATCTCTCCTGTAGCTTCAGTAACCGCCTCCATCTCTCCCTCTCTCCTGGAGCTTCTGTAACCTCCTCCATCTCTCCCTCTCTCCTGGAGCTTCAGTAACCTCCTCCATCTCTCCCTCTCTCCTGGAGCTTCAGCAACCTCCTCCAACCCTCTCCCTCTCTCCTGGAGCTTCAGTAACCTCCTCCATCCCTCTCCCTGTCCCTCCCAGGCAGTGCCTGGCTCCGGTCCATCAGGGGGGCAGTCAGGCTAAGAGCCCAGAGCCTAGACACACACACACACACAGTGGGGGGACCCAGCTGCAGGCCATGCTGCCATGTTACTGCATGACGGATGTCTTCATATCAGGTGTTTAGATCAGCCAGTGGCCGAGCCGCCCCATCTGGTGAATTATTTGGGGTGTGTGTGTATGTGTGTGCATGTGTGTGTGTGCGTGTGTGCGTGTGTGTGTGAGAAGTGTGGAGCTATCTGGTCAGCCAGCATGATGAATGGACCAGAAGTGACGCTGTCAATCAGAGACTTGGCTCACGCTACTCACTCCATCTAAACTCTCTCCTTTCATTGCTTTCTGTTTTTCTCGTTCTCCCTTTGTCACTCTCTCCCTCTCTTTCTCCCTCTCTTTCTCCCACTCTCTCAGTCCCCTGGCTGATGTCCTTGTCTTTTCAATAGCTGAATAGTTGCTAGGTGGATGTCAACACACGTGTCTGTGTGCATATTTTAATCATACACAATACACTGGATTTGGCTTCTTTATGGAAGGACAGAATGCTTTCTAAGATGTCTCAAGCACACAGACAAACACACACACACTTTGCCTGAGTACACTTCCAGTTGTTAAAACAGAGCCCCTTCTTGGCAAATGAATTCCCTCTCTCTTCCCAAGTGGAAAATCAGAAGCTTCTGTTTTGACTTCTAAGTTCAGGGACCTTGATTTAAAAAGACCTTCAAGCGTTTCAAATCGACATAAGGGAAGATGGAGATGTGTTTTTCACGTGCACACATCAAAGGTCTCTACGATTTGTAGCTCCTACCCCAAAGGATTGTGGGACAGCCTCAGGTCCCAGCTCTGGAGCGTTGTGGAACATATAATATATATAATATATATATATATATATATATAATATATATATATATATATATCTGCCAATCCAGGCTGATTTACCCTAAAACCACCCAGCAGGGAAAAAGTCCCAACTCCACCTCAACCTCATTCTCACTAAGGGAGCTCTGTTCATTTGAAATGTGTTCTTAAAATCTCTTTTGTTTGAAGATAAGAAGGTGAGGAACTAAAGTTGTGTGAGAGTGACAGTCTGCTGTATGAAGTAACGCGCTCTTGTGTTGTTGATATATTGATTTGTGTTAAATAATTAAGCATAATTAATGTACAAAATGTTAAATGGTATCCTCTATATACTACACAGCCCTCACATATAATCTGTTTGTGAATTAATCAAATTGCAGTGTCATAGCTGAGTCCTAGTGCTCTTTTTTGGACTAGGGCCAATGGACTATAGAGATAAAAGGGTGTCGTTTGGGTAAAGAAGGAAGAAGCGCTTCCTTGTAGTCACGTCGATGTAACTACACAGAGTCCTCATTCTCATCTCTTCCCCGTGGTCATTGTTCACGTAACTGCTCAGAGTTCTACTAGTCAGATCTTTCCTGTAGCCATTTGAACCACTGACAAGCTACATGCCTCTGTAGGTTTCAACATGCGACATACAGTTCTGCACAAAAGTTTGCATACCCTTGGAGAATTGGTAAAATATGTACCATTTGTAAAGAGAACATGAGTGAGCAGGCAAAACACATATCTTTTATTTCTTATGGGATTCATAAAAGAATGGCACAATCATAAAACAAAACATGGCAACAAAGACAAAAATGAACGGACCCCTGCTCAAAAGTCTGCATACCCTTAGTTCTTAATACTGTGTATTGCCCCCTTTAGCATCAATGACAGCATGCAGTCTTTTGTAATCTCTGGCTTGTTGTTGTCTCTCTGTTGCGCACTTGTCTAATTGGGATGTACTCTGTTGGCAATACTCAACCCCCATCAAATTATTAATTATTCCAATTGGACTCTTAATCTTTCTCCCGGCACAGCCAGAAGAGAACTAGTCACCCCTCTGAGCCTGGGTCCTCTCTAGGTTTCTTCCAAAATTTCGGCCTTCTTAGGGAGTTTTTCCTAGCCACTGACATTCAACACTACTGTTGTTTGCTCCTTGGGGTTTAACTACTGTTGTTTGCTCCTTGGTGCTTTTGTAAAAGCACTTTGTGACAACTGCTGTTGTAAAAAGGGCTTTATAAATAAATTTGATTGATTGATTAATAGTTGTCTGTTAGGCCCCATATTCTTGCAGGTGGTGTAGCTGCCCATTTGTCTTGGCAAAATGCCTCCAGGTCATACAAAGTATTTGGTTGTCTTGCATGAACTGCACGTTTGAGATCTTCCCAGAGTTGCTCGATGATATTAAGGTCAGGAGACTGTGATGTCCACTCCAGAACCTTCACCTTTTACTGCTGTAACCACTGGAGGGACAACTTGGATGTGTGCAATGGGTCATTGTTGTGCTGGAAAGCCCAAGAGCATCCCATGCACAGCTTTCATGCAGAAGAATGCAAATTGTCTGCCAGTATTTTCTGATAGCATGCTGCATTCATCTTGCCATACATTTTCACAAGATTCCCCATGCCTTTAGAGCTCACACACCCACAAAACATCAGTGAGCCACCACCATGCTTCACAGTGGGGATGGTATTCTGTTCACTATAGGCCTTGTTGACCCCTCTCCAAATATAGTGCTTATGGTTGTGACCATAAAGCTCTATTTAGGTCTTGTCACTCCAAATTACAGTGTGCCAGAAGCTATGAGGCGTGTCAATGTGTTGTCGAGCATATTGTAAGCAGGCGTTTTTGTGGCACTGGTGCAGTAAATCCTTTTTTTTGGCAACTTGACCATGCAGCTCATTTCTGTTCAAGTATCGTCGTATTGTGCTCCTACAAACATCCACACTGTCTTTTTCCAGAGCCGCCTGTATTTCTCCTGAAATTACCTGTGGGTTTTTCTTCTGGCAGTTATGGCTGAAACCTTTCTTGGTCTACCTGACCCTGGTTTGGTATCAAGAGATCCCTGAATTTTCCACTTCTTAATAAGTGATTGAACAGTACTGACCTGCATTTCCAAGGCTTTGGATATCTTTTTATATAATTTTCCATCTTTATAAAGTTCCATCACCTTGTTACACAGGTCTTTTGACAGTTCTTTTCTGCTCCCCATGGCTCAGTATCTAGCCTGCTCAGTGCATCCACGTGAGAGCTAACAAACTCATTGACTATTTATACACAGAGAGTAATTGCAATTTAAAAAGCCACAGGTGTGAGAAATTCACCTTTAATTACCATTTGCACCTATGTGTAACACCTTGTGTGTCTGTAACAAGGCCAAACATTCAAGGGTATGTAAACTTTTGATCAGGGCCATTTGGGTGATTTCTGTTATCATTATGTTATTACTTAAAAAGGAGCTAAACAACTATGTGATGATAAATGGCTTCATATGATCACTATGCTTCAATACAAGTTTTTTGGCATGATCTGTCATATTTTCAAAATCAATGCCAGAATTTCACAATTTCTGCCAGGGTATGCAAACTTATGAGCACAACTGTAACTCCAGCCCATTCAGAGTTAGGATGTTGTGGGTACAGGCAGACAGAGGTGGGTTCTGATGTTTTATGTTGTTGGTCGTGAACATCAGGTGGAGGTCAAAAAAGGCATGTTGGATGTTGTTAAAGGTTTGTTGTATGCTGGACAACACTGTGTTGAATGAAGGGCCAGTCATTAACAAAATACATTTAATCGGCTTTCCATTTTGCTCCGGTCTGTTTTATTGATACCCAACTTGGCCTCCTACATGATGGACCATACGGCCAACTCAACCATGAATAATTATCTAAGTTAGTCAAAACAGATTTTCCAAAAGCTTTCAGGCTTCACATTAATAAAGCTTTATTTTATATGTAAAACAATCTATATTTATTTGTGGCGCTTCTACAGAGAAACAGACAGCATAGAGAGAGAAATCAGAGAGACAGAGCTAGATTGAGAAAGAGACCCAGAGAGAGAAAGACAGAGAGCAGAGAAGGACAGTATCATCTGCATGTAAACTAAGCTGTTTTCCCTGGCTGCTCATGGCTCTGCAGGCTGAATGACTTGCAGATGGTCAGGGGGACGTCTTTGCCTTGGGTTACTGCAAGCTGCCCTGCCTGCAGGGAGGGAGGGAGGGAGGGAGAAAGATAAGGAAAGAGGGAGAAAGAAAGTGAGAGAGAGTTGTTTCTCTGGCTCTGTAATGCAGATTACACCTAACCAAATTACGAGAGAACCAAAGCAACAGAACTAATTAACACGCAGAATTATTGATTCTTTTCCACAGCAAAGTGGAACGCTATCTAGCCCTAAACAGACAGTTGTTGAGAGTGGTCACCACAAGCAAGCCTAGCTGCAAAGAGAAGACATGACACTGTGTGCGCAAACTGGAAACTGAGCTGCACTTTGTGACCGCCAGTCAAATATAATTCTGTGCTAGAACCACAGTATAATGCATTTCCCAAATCACACAGAGCCACAATTTAAAAACCAATATAGCACCTGAAAATGTCCCTGTGTGAAAAAATAAGACCCGGGTGAAATGAGCCACCATTGATGCAGAAGAACATGGACAACGTAGTCAACCAATCCAATGCACTTGCTCCTGGTGCCTTCCTCATCCAATAACATGCCCATGACATTGTCTTGTCTATACGACTGGCCCTTTACTTAACACAGTGTCATTCACACCACTACAAAGCTTTGACAAAGTCCAACATGCCACCTATTCTTCAACAACAACAAAATGAAATGTTTGCTCTTACAACTCTTCAATCTGAGTTGGACTATGTCGACACCACCAGATATCTTGGCATATGGCTGGACTGTTCACTTCCATTCAGTACCCATAATGCTCCCCCTTTGTCTGAAGTTAAACCCAGAAATTGGTTTATTGTTCCACAACAAGCCATCTTTCTCCCAAGCTGTCAAATATATCCTATGAGATGATATGTTACAGTGCATTCAGTGTAGTTTGATTATTATGTCTATTTCCTCTTGAATATAGTGTTAATTTATATTCATATTTTCTACATTAGTTATGTGGTTCTGTATGTTATCCTGTCCTGTTGCATTTGTATGCCTTTGGGCACTATCCAGAGAATAGGATGGTTCTCAATAAACTGACCTATCTCTTTATTCATACCACCCTACTGTTCTGGTCCTACTGTTTACCACTTACACTAGTTATTTCATGAATCTATTTAAAATTTTAAATATTTTGGGACATCTTTGAGTGAAATGTTTACTATACAACACTATTGGCATTAGTTATTTTGTTTGTTCTCACTTGATAGGCTGTTGCTCATTTCCCCTGCTATGACAACGTAAACATAATTACGTTTCCAAAGCAAATAAAGCCCCTTCGGAATGCATCGACAATTTATAGATGGAGCTAGACAGAGAGGAGAGATAAAGAGTACGGGAACAGAAAGGCACGCACCGCCAGCGCATTTTCGCTGTCGACTTATGCTCTTTCGAGGTCAGACAGACAAAGCCTGAGCATTTTAATTCTAAACAACAGGGAGATAAAATAACCCGGACGACTGCTTCTCGTCGATAACACATCCTTCTTGTCTATTATTGTTATACTTCTTCTACTTGACCTCTCTAACCTGTTTTAGGACACAGCTGCCTCAGTCTGCTCTATCTACCTCTTTCCCACCGCTGGGATCCCGCCCACTCCTCCACCTCCCTCCACCTGGGTCTCAGAGCACCGCGGACCGGAGCTGCAGGCGAAGAAGCGCGATCACCACGGTTATATTCCTTGTTCCAAAGGCAACCGGCGGGCGCGCGACACAAATGACCGTGACAGCAGGGCAAGGCATCTCCTCTTTTAACCTAGGCAGTACTACACCTAAAAGCAAAACGAATCCCAATAGTGATCTTTGAAGAAAACAAGGTTTCAAACGAAGGAAAGCAGAACCGACGTGGTTGCCTATTTTTGCGCTTCCTTCAAAACGTTGCTCTCTCTGTAGCTGCGCGCGGCTCGAACAGCCGTTCAGTTCAGTTCCATCCAGAATCTTCTCAGCTGAATGAAGAATCATTGCAACCCTACGGTGCTGCTTGTATGTTCTGGAGTTCCGACGGACCGTTTTGACTTCTTGGAGTCGTATTCGTACTGACTGGACTGAATAATATTCGTCATCTAACATCGTTGGGAGAAGATTTGAGTCTAAGACTGGAAATAATTTAGCACTGAACACCGTAACGCATGGTGGGAATTTCTGCCTCTTTTCAGTGTGAGTGTCATTGGTTTATTCGTTTTTTACTCACGTTTCTGTTTTATATTGCAACCTTTGGTTGTAGAGAGGTTGATATCTGGTGGGACTTTAGCTATTGGGTTATAGCCGTGGTGAATTGTATCCGATGAAACAAGGGTGCATGCTAAACTGGACAATGGCTGTTGATTGAAAATACTTTGTCAAAATACTATGCACATAATATTTTGAAATAATCAATGATTTAAGGGGTTGCAGTGTAAAGTCTGTCAAAAGCTAGGCTGTTTCTGGAACAACACGCGCGTAAAATAAAGCGAAATGTTATGAATCAAAGCTAAAATAAAAAATGAATCATTGTTTTAATTTTACAGGTAAAAATTTAAATTTAAGAAAATTATCTCTAACTAGATAAACCAACTGGGTAGGAAAAGTGGTTCTTTCTGTGTGCCTGTGTTTTTATTCCAATGGGATTTTGGTCCTTACAACAGACACTACTGTGTTGTAATGTTTGCGTCCATACTTCCATTAGCATTGTTTTAATGGATTGTTTTTACAGGTTGAGTAACCTACTGTTCAATAGTGCAATTCATCCTATGCAATGGATAATTCAGCTCTGATATTAATTACAGATACACTGCCCGCGTTTGTCCTTTTAATATACAACATTTCAATTGACATTTGAAATAATTTAAATATAAATTATAAAAATGTAGGCTATCAATACTATTCATTCACAATATACATGTCAGCTGTCGGTCTGAATGCAAGAAATATATAAATGAATGTGTTTTAAACGAGGTCTTTATGACGGGAGCGGGATGCTTTAATAGGCGTGTGAACTACAATTTATGATATGCCAGCCTGTATGCACTCTGTTTGCCCGACACGCACGCGCACACATATACAAACACACATATACACGCACACACACACACACACACACACACGAATGCATACACTAACATGCGGAGATCTGGCGCATCCCGTTTAACCCCTTCAGGTACATGGCTGGAGTCTTGGAATATGGAGCCAGTGAACCCGATTCATTGACTGGTCTCACCGGCGCGCTGTGTACAAAATGTGTGGCGCGCACGTGTTCGTGTTTTTCTGCGAGTCTTTGTGTGAGTGCGCGTGCGTGCGTGTGTGTGTGGCCACCTGGCCACACCAAGCGCCAGTCAGATACCGTTAAAAGAGATCCGTCGTAATGTCCCTGACTCCACCCGCTGCCACAGGTCCTCCTCCCCAAAAAGTCCCGAGTTGAAATGGGATTTGCTTTATTTAGTTGGGATGGCGGTGGCCAACCGTGGCTGGGGAAGGAGCTTGAAAATGTAAATTAAAGGGCTGGTTTATATTTTTTCCCTAGCTGTGGGAATTTGGTCTTGATGGCAGTCAGCTTGTCTTCTGGGCTGAGTTGGAGCCGACACTAGCAGACACTGGGGAAACTGCTGTAGAGAGTCTATATTGTTGTCCTCAAGCCCTGGGTTATAGTGAGAAAAAAAAAAAACTTCACCATGAGCTTTGATCTATTTGTAATCATAGCATGAACTTTTCTTTGCTGTTTGATATTTGCCAAAGGTGAGCATGAACATGGGGGAGCAACCAATTTTCCTCGTAAGATTAGAGTGGTTTGTTGGGCAGGCTAAAAAGTAAAACTAGCTTTACAATTGCTACCTTATGTGTGTGTGTGTGTGTGTGTGTGTGTGTGAAGACTTAACAAGACTCATAGTAGTAACTACCATCAATTAACAGCCTAATGGATTTATGTTTAACGGCCGAACAGAGAGAGAGGAAAGCCAAGGCCATCAGAGTGAAATAAGTAGCTGCAGGTCAGGTAGAGGCCAGGTAGAGGCCAAGTAGAGGCCAGGTAGAGGTCAGGTAGGGGGACTGTAAACCACAGCGAGTAACAACAATCACATGGTACGTTCAGTTTTAAATAAGTCCCTGATTGGGGGTTGAAATTAACAAAATGGAGTTCAACTGGCTTCGAGAGTTAGATTTAAATACTGCTGTTCAATAGTGTTCAGGAGCAAATATGGACAAGGTACCAAGCATACTTTAGTTTCAGCAGTGTTAGCAAACGTATCAGGCTAAGTAAATTCCTATTGGTGAAGAATTGTTCTGACTTTAAAAGCACCTGAACACTTCCCACCTCCAACATGAGCATGAGTTTTGGCCGAGCATGTGAAGCAAGCCTAACACTGAATCACCATCATTGCACCACAACCTCTGGCACATATTAAACAAATTCTAATATAGACCTTTTCATTCCTAAATAAAAGCAAATCTAGAAATATATTTAATCGGGGAACATTTTCACCTGGTTTGACACCCCTACCAAGTGAGCAGGTTATCCATGTTATCAGGGACTGACTGACAGCTGGTATGTTTGACTGGTTGTCTGGCTGGTCTGAATGACTGCCTGTCTGTCTGTTTGGTAGGGGCCATCTGCCTGACTAGATCCAGCCAACATGGCTGCCTCACACCTGTTCTCTCTCATCCAAGATACAGGTCAAACACATCATCGCACCTGTTCCACTCTTCCCTCTCTCTTCCCAGTCTTTCTTCCCTCCATGTCTTCACTCTCTTTCCCTCTATTCTCTCTCTTCATTGCTGTTCTCTCTCTTCCCTCTCTCACGTACCCAGGCATTGGGTCAAACGCCCGCTCCACTCTCTCTTTCCCAGGCAGTGGGTCAAACACATCTGACCACTGAAACCAGACACTGCCTTGTGAAATGATGGCAGGCAGCCAGGCAGGTTTTCTCTTGTCCAGCTGGAGCTGGGAATGACTATTGCTTCAGAAGTGTGTAGTGTTATGCTAGATATGAGTGAAGTGGTGTGCTGCTGCCTGTGTGTGTGTGTTTGTCTGTGTGTGTGTGTGTTGTTTTGGACATTCCTTTGACACCACTACTTAGTGAACCAGATGTGTTACCATTATGTCATCAATAGCCACTGTGTACTTAGAACGCATGGACGTGGTTTTCATTATAGATAATTTGAGCCAAGAATGAAATAGTTTTTTGATGCTTTAAAAAGTGTAAATGCATTGCTACATAGAATACAGTGTGGAAGACCCCAGTAGACAGGGGGGGGAGATGGGGAGAGAGAGGGAGAGAATAAAAGCTGAAGGATGAGTCACAGAGAGCGAGAGAGGTTTTTAAAAACGTTAGCCTCTCGAAAACAATACAGACCTGATGGCATCCTGAATCATATGCTCAAATTCACCAGTGCAACATATCAACTGGCTGTATTCAAATTGTTTCACTTAATTTCCCTGACATCTGGAACCAAGGACACATAACCCCAATGTCACAGAACAGAGAAGAATGTGACCCAAAATGTTCCAGGGGTGTTTGTTTGAACAGTAAACAGATAATGTTTCTGTAGTATTACGAACTAACAAGTTCATTCATAAGCACAGTGTGCTTGAGTGAAAGCCAAACACAATTTCTACCAAATCATTGCACAAATTATCCAATGCACAAGCTACACACCCTGATAGAAAGAAATGTCCACCAAAACGAGATAAACATCTATACTTGCTTTAAAAAGAATTTACTGTAATTTGTCACACATTTGGCTCTGACAGAGATGTGCATTTCTGACCAATTGTCTGAAATATAAAACAATTAGAGAGTATAATTTGCCCAAATTTGAGACCATTGTTCAATGTTTCTGGGACCTTTTTAATGATAATCATCTAACCCATCAACCGCTTTTCACTGGCAGTACGCTGTGCTTCATACCACTACATGGGCAGTCTGACTGACTAACACATCATTCTTATGCAACTTGTATTTTTATACATGTTTGTTTTTACTTCTCTTGATTATTGTTCTAATTTGTGCCCTGTTGACAGTCTTTATTGATACAATTTCTTTAATGATTTACTGAATCATTTATTTATATATTTTAGTGAAAAATAATTATTATTCATAGAATACGCATTGGCAGTGTTTGCTTGGGAAGCCAGGCCAATAATGCAATTAAAATGAAAGAGTGAGAGACAGAGTGAGAGACAGAGTGAGAGACAGAGAGAAATTAGAGAGTGAGAGAGATTGTGTCAGAGAGAAAGAAAAACTGTGAGACAAGCGAAAGACAAAGAGAGAATTGGTGAAATAATTATTCTGCTTCTTTTGAATGATAAAGTGCAGGACTGTTGAGTTGTTGGACAACAGCCGTGTGTGATATCAGGATCCTGCACAATGTAATTAATGATAGCACACTATTACTCAGTCCCAAATCCCCCCTTTGCCTATGCTGTTCACTTCAAGTGCATTATATAGAAAATAGGGCTGCATTTAGGATGCACACGATTTTGAACTTGCAAGGTTCTCTGGATCCTTTCTTATCAAGTCACGTGTCTTATCTTAGATCCACCAGGTTTACAATTATCAGTTATCTGGCTTATCTTGGATCCACCAGGTTTACAATTATCAGTTATCTGGCTTATCCTAGATCCACCAGGTTTACAATGATCAGTTATCTGGCTTATCTTGGATGCTCACTGTTTACAATGATCAGTTATCTGGCTTATCTTAGATCCACCAGGTTTACAATTATCAGTTATCTGGCTTATCCTTGATCCACCAGGTTTACAATTATCAGTTATCTGGCTTATCTTGGATGCTCACTGTTTACAATTATCAGTTATCTGGCTTATCTTAGATCCACCAGGTTTACAATTATCAGTTATCTGGCTTATCTTAGATCCACCAGGTTTACAATTATCAGTTATCTGGCTTATCCTAGATCCACCAGGTTTACAATTATCAGTTATCTGGCTTATCTTAGATCCACCATATTTACAATGATCAGTTATCTGGCTTATCTTAGATCCACCAGGTTTACAATTATCAATCACCGGGCTTATCTTGGATGCTCACTGTTTACAATTATTAGTAGGAATATCACAAATATTGTCTTACCTAGGCTCTGCTGAAAAAAAACGAAATATAAATCAAAATCCAGTGATACAATTTTTACTTGAATATCCCATCTCTCTTCAGACAGTGTTTGTTTAGTGTTTTGGGTACTCAATTTATATGTGCGGTTGGTGTAATTTAAATAAAAATTGGTTCACTTTAGCTAAAATTGTCCCCCATAAGGCTTTAGCGGGTATGCATTGACAAGGCTTCAGCAGTTCTGATGACTCTGTTTGGGCTTTCGACCTTGTGCTACCTCACACTTTGTTTGGCAGTTGTCAGCTTCTCTCGTGTGTGACGGTGTGATTTGTGTGTGTTGTGTGTGTGTGCGTGTGTGCGTGTGTGTGTGCGTAAGTCAGAGGGTCTAAAACCCCTCTCTGTCACTGATGCATTTCAACATTACTTCACCTCAAGAGAGCAGAGACTTGTGTCCCAAATGGCATCTTATTCTCTTTATAGTCTTTGGAGGAGGTACTGCACTATGAAGGGGATAGGGTGTCATTGTAGACACAGTGAATTAAAAATAAATGAAGAAGACTAGCCAATTGTGGGCCCAGATCCTTTAGATTGATAAAAGCTTTGGTGGATACAGATGTTTCAGGAAAAGCATATTGAATACCATAACCTACCAAAGAACTGCATGGACTAAAAATGGAGAAGGAGGTGTTTTACTGTAGCACTTTACTAGATCCAATAATAATGTCAAGGAAATATTTAACATGGCCAACTGAATTTTATTTGGCCTCTTGAGTTTTATGACATTTCTGAAAGGAAAACTAAGGAGTGGGTAAATGAAGAACATCAATTGTATCAATTGATCCATAGTTTGTACAGTGGATATAAAAAGTCTACACACCCTTGTTAAAATGCCAGGTTTTTGTGATGTAAGAGAATGAGACAAAGATAAATCATGTCAGAACTTTTTCCACCTTTAATGTGACCTATAACGTGAACAATTCAATTGAAAAACAAACAGACATTTTTGAGGGGGAAAAACAAAAAACAATAACCTTGTCGCATAAGTGTGCACAACTAATACTTTGTTGAATTGATTTTATTACAGCTCTCAGTCTTTTTGGGTAGGAGTCTATTAGCATGGCACATCTTGACGTGGCAATATTTGCCCACTCTTCTTTGCAAAAGCGCTCCAAATCTGTCAGATTGCGAGGACATCTCCTGTGCACAGCCCTCTTCAGATCACCCCACAGATGTTCAATTGGATTCAGGTCTGGGCTCTGGCTGGGCCATTCCAAAACGTTAATCTTCTTCTGGTGAAGCCATGCTTTTGTGGATTTGGATGTGTGCTTTGGGTCGTTGTTGTGCTGAAAGGTGAACTTCCTCCTCATCTTCAGCTTTCTAACACAACCAGGTTATTGTAAGGTTTTTATTTTTCATTTTTCCCCTTCGAAGATTTCAGTTTGTTTTTCTATTGAATTATTCACATTATAGGTCACATTAAAAGTGGAAAAAGTTCTGACACAGTTTATCTTTGTCTCATTCTTTTACATCACAAAAACCTGTCATTTTAATAGGGGTGTGTAGACTTTTTATATCCACTGTAGATCCGTGTTCAGTAAATCCGTGGTCATTAGTTCCGTAGTCAGTAGAACCATGGTGAGTAAATCTATGCTCAGTATGTCTATACTCATAGATGCACAATGAGTTGATCCATAAACATAACTTGCAATTTAATTGATAATACTAAATGTTATAGAAATATATTTTTCTTCATTTTATTACATCTCAATTTTTTTACTTAAAATGTCTTGACGGTTTTAGCTAAATGCATCCAGGAAGTAGGTCCTAAATTGTACTATAATAAAATGTTGTTGATTTGAATGTAAGATGTTGTTGTTTGTTTGAAGTTTGTTGATAATATCTTTATTTAATCAGCTTTAAATCATAATTGGATTATGTAACTGGATAGAGTAGGGATGTGGTTTTCCATAGATAGTATGTAGTCTAAAGAAGGGCAGTTTTATTGCTTCTTTAATCTGCACAACAGTTGTTGTTGTGCTGACATAATTGCAAAATATTTTTTTTATGAACAATTAGCCTTTTAAAATTATAAACTTGGATTAGCAAACAAAGTGCCATTGGAACACAGGACTGATGTTTGCTGAAAATGGGCCTCTGTACACTTATGTAGATGGTTTATTAAAATCATCCAGCTGCAATAGACATTTATAACATTAAAAATGTCTGCACTGTATTTCAGATAAATTTGAATGGTAAGGCATAATGGCTATTATACTGTAAACACTGTTAATACTGTAAACATATGCAATGGAAAACCTAGATTTACAACAAAATTCTATATCCCAACCAAGTGTTCCACATTTCTTTTATATATTATATGGGTGATAACTGTTCAGGGCTGATTAATAACTGTTCAGGGCTGAGTGATGAACCTTTAGGGCTGAGTGATAACTGTTCTGGGCTGAGTGACAACTCTTCAGGGCTGAGTGACAACTCTTCAGGGCTGAGTGATAACTCTTCAGGGCTGAGTGATGACTGGTCAGGGCTGAGTGATGACTCTTCAAGGCTGAGTGACAACTCTTCAGGGCCGAGTGATAACTGTTCAGGGCTGAGTGATAACTGTTCAGGCCTGAGTGATGCAGGGCTGAGTGACAACTATTCAGGGCCGAGTGATAACTGTTCAGGGCTGAGTGATAACTCTTCAGGGCTGAGTGATAACTCTTCAGGGCTGAGTGGTAACTCTTCAGGGCTGAGTGATAACTCTTCAAGGCTGAGTGATAACTCTTCAAGGCTGAGTGATAACTCTTCAGGGCCGAGTGATAACTGTTCAGGGCTGAGTGATGCAGGGCTGAGTGACAACTATTCAGGGCCGAGTGATAACTGTTCAGGGCTGAGTGATAACTCTTCAGGGCCGAGTGATAACTGTTCAGGGCTGAGTGATGACTCTTCAGGGCCGAGTGATAACTGTTCAGGGCTGAGTGATGCAGGGCTGAGTGATGACTGTTCAGGGCTGAGTGATAACTCTTCAGGGCTGAGTGATAACTGTTCAGGGCTGAGTGATAACTCTTCAGGGCTGAGTGATAACTCTTCAGGGCTGAGTGATAACTGTTCAAGGCTGAGTGATAACTATTCAGGGCTGAGTGATAACTCTTCAGGGCTGAGTGATGACTGTTCAGGGCTGAGTGATAACTCTTCAGGGCTGAGTGATAACTCTTCAGGGCTGAGTGATAACTCTTCAGGGCTGAGTGATGACTGTTCAGGGCTGAGTGATAACTCTTCAAGGCTGAGTGATAACTCTTCAGGGCTGAGTGATGACTGTTCAGGGTTGAGTGATAACTCTTCAAGGCTGAGTGATAACTGTTCAGGGCTGAGTGATAACTCTTCAGGGCTGAGTGATAACTCTTCAAGGCTGAGTGATGACTGTTCAGGGCTGAGTGATAACTCTTCAAGGCTGAGTGATAACTGTTCAGGGCTGAGTGATAACTCTTCAGGGCTGAGTGATAACTCTTCAGGGCTGAGTGATGACTGTTCAGGGCTGAGTGATAACTCTTCAAGGCTGAGTGATAACTGTTCAGGGCTGAGTGATAACTCTTCAAGGCTGAGTGATAACTGTTCAGGGCTGAGTGATAACTCTTCAAGGCTGAGTGATAACTCTTCAGGGCTGAGTGATAACTCTTCAGGGCTGAGTGTTTGGTCAGTGGGTTTGCAGCACCACACTCACAGCTAACAGGTGGCTCCTTTCACAGTGTGCCTGTCGTCTCCCACTCCTCTCACCTCCTCCTCTCTGTCTCCCTCTATCTCTTTACAATGAACGTCTCTCTTTCCTTTTCACTTACTCTGTCACATATATACACACACTCCTCTTATACTCCTACTCACAATATCTCTCTCTCTTTCTCCCTAACTCCCTCTCTGTTTATTTTGCTGTCTCCATCTGGTGCTAGCTGATATTGTAATCGGCCCAACACACATTGCCTTCTACTCAGACACACACAATGTGCCATCCTGACGGGGGACAGGGGGGTTGAATACAAAGATGCTGCTGCTGTGTGTCCCTGCGCTCTGCCCTGGGGTGATCTCATTAGATGCACTCTACCCGAGGGTGATCTCATTGGATGCACTCTGCCCGGGGTGATCTGATTGGATGGGTGCTTTTTAATGATCCACTGTCTTGATAGCAATGCTATAGAGTGAAGATGCAGGGTGTAGATAGCAATGCTATAAAGTGAAGATGCAGGATATAGATAGCAATGCTATAGAGTGAAGATGCAGGGTGTAGATAGCAATGCCATAGAGTGAAGATGCAGGATATAGATTGCATTGCACCAGAGTGAAGATGCAAGGTGTAGATAGCAATGCTATAGAGTGAAGATGCTGGGTATACATAGCAATGCTATAGAGTGAGGATGCAGGGTGTAGATAGCAATGCTATAGAGTGAAGATGCAGGGTGTAGATAGCAATGCTATAAAGTGAAGATGCAGGATATAGATAGCAATGCTATAGAGTGAAGATGCAGGGTGTAGATAGCAATGCCATAGAGTGAAGATGCAGGATATAGATTGCATTGCACCAGAGTGAAGATGCAAGGTGTAGATAGCAATGCTATAGAGTGAAGATGCTGGGTATACATAGCAATGCTATAGAGTGAAGATGCAGGGTGTAGATAGCAACGCTAAAGAGTGAAGATGAAAGGTGTAGATAGAGTTATTTACCACGTTCCTCTCTTTTCCCCTCCCAGGATTTGCATGTAATAATAGACTGTAAAAGGACACGAGATTCAAGGTGGTGAAGGTGTTAGAGATGGAGGGAAGGTGCAGTAATAAAAAAGAAGCCAAAAGTTAGTTTAGCATTTACAAATGTCCTGATAGACCACAGAACACCTGTAACAGTGGATGACCAAAGAACGCTCACTACAGTATTATAAAGAAATACACCAGAAAGACCTGGTCGACAGATCAGGAACACTCCCCAGGACATGGATGGACACAACCGTTTGCAGAAGACTTCACCAGGTTTATGTCAGAGGCTAGACTGCAGGGTCCCAACAATGAATGAATCTCAAAAACAGGATGGCCTGAAAAACACCAAAAAGAGCCTGCAGAGGTATGGAAAAGCCATTTCAGACTTATGAAAAAAAAAAACATGTGAACCAGAATGATGGCCAGAGGAACGTGTGGAGGGAAAAAGTAACTGGCATTCCAGTTCATCTGTGAAACAAGGCGGAAGTGGAATTATGATTTGGGCATCAATGGCTGCCCCTGGAACGGGCTCACTTTGATAATGCTGTCAGCATCAGTGGGATTAATTTTTAAGTGTACCAAAACATCCTGATCTGATAAGACAAAAATGCCTGCAAACGTATTGGAAAGCACTTCATCTTGCAGCAGGACAGTGATCCCAAACATACTGGTAAAGTAACCAAGTAGTTTTTGGGGCCAAAGAGTGGAATGTTCTTCACTGGCCTGGTCAGTCTTTGACCTGAATCTAATTGAGTGTTTAACTTAATGAAGGCAATACTGATGGCGAAAGTTCTCCAAAACAGAAGATGGCTGCAGTACTGGCCTGACAGAGCATCATCATGAAAGATACCCAGGGTCTTGTGACTTCTATGGGATGTCTATCAAATGGAATGGATTTGGAACGCTGTACAAAATATGACAACGTCATTGAAGATTATGTTAATTTTGTCTCATTACTTTTGGTTCAAAAATATATATAAAATATGTATTGAAATAAAAAATAAAAAATTCAGATTTAAAGCTGACAGTGAACATTTAAAATGTCTTAGTCACTGGTTCATTAAAAATCCAAAGTGTTAAGTACAGAGCCAAAACAATACCTTTATAGGATCTTAACTCCAGTCTGAGATCCTGTGTGCTCTGGTTCAGATTCTTCAAGGCCCTTTCTCTATTTTTCTTTGTTCGTCCTTCCTTCAATCCTGACCAGTCAGGTCCTGTTGTTGAGAAGTAACCCCATAGCATGACTCCCCCACCACCACACTTCACTGCAGGGATGGTATTAGCCAGGTTAGGACCTTGTTTTCACCAGTTGTAGTGCTTGGCATTCAGGCTTAAAAGTTCAGTTTAGGTCTGACCAGACCAGAGAAAATTGTTCATCATGTCCTTGGGGGTCTTTATGCTCTGTTAAGAGAGGGAGAGACAGCATAGAGTGGGATAGAGAGAGATACATCTGCCTATCTCCTCTCTGTCATGTGATGTGGTTTTAATGACATTAGCAGGCCCATACCATACTTCCTCCATAAAGGTTGACACTTCTCTCTTGTGTTAGAATGTATCATTTATTTATTTACTGATCTACCAGGAGGCACATCAGTCTGTCTGGCCTCTTCTGATATTGGATTCACAAGCACATTCACCGCCATTTTAATTTAGTTGTATGGATTCTGATGCGCAGATGAAAAGGGCAGATAGTGGATTTTGGATGTCTGCAGTATAGAGAGGGGGCAAGGGAGGCGGGGTGAGCCGCTTTGGATCAATATCCATGCAGACAGAGCAGAGGCATCACACATGATTGCCTTTAAAATTGAATGTTTTTCCAGATTGAAAATTCCTTTCATGGCTTTCTAGCCGGCGGTGGCTACATTCTGCTGAGGTTTGTTGAGGCTTGTTTACTTTTAGTTTCAGCAAGTTGAGCATGGGAACCACCCAAGAACATCTAAATCTGAAGTGAATGTGTGATATCTTATTGCACAGAGACAGTACTTTCCAGAAATGGAGGCAGAGAGAGGCCAGGGAGAGAAAGCAAATCATTTTTTGCTCAAACTGTGTGACATCATACACCCTTATATATGGGATTTTGTGCCAAGCTAAACATCAGTTAATTAAGGTAGAATAGCAGGCACTCGAAACACTCCAGAGCTTTGCTGAAACCAAAATGAATCCAAATGAAACCTGGCAGCAGCTTAACATTCTCTAGCAAGCATCTTCAAAAACACACACACACACACCCACAAACACATAAACAGCACGTCCCCACACACACCCACACACACACACACATACACAGCACACCCCGGGACACACCCACACACACTTAGCAAGATAGTATGTATTTTGAGTGGTGTTTTCTTCTTTCTCTTTATACGCCATTCAGCTGGAATTGGCTTAATATTGCGTACTTCAAATAGGTGCCTCCTGTGGTTGGCAGGTAGGCAGCTTCCCGCTGGGGCCCTGGTCAGAACTAGTGCATTGTGGGAGGCTGCAGGGGGCCATTTGGGATCCTGGCTTGGTGCTATAGACACGGGCGAAGGACAAAGGGACGGCGGGCGCCACGTTGAGCCGATAGATTGGGTTGTTGTCAAACCATCAGCAGGCGCCTTGGAGATAAAGGACCAGTTTCAATTATTTTGAGTAGAGACAGTGAGATGGGGGATGCAGAGGGAGGTAGGGAGAGAGAGAGGCAGGGACAGGTAGTGGGAGAATTACAGAGAGAGGCGGGGACAGGTAGTGGGAGAATTACAGAGAGAGGCGGGGACAGGTAGTGGGAGAATTACAGAGAGAGGCGGGGACAGGTAGTGGGAGAATTAGAGAGAGAGAGAGGCGGGGACAGGAAGCGGGAGAATTAGAGAGAGAGGCGGGGACAGGAAGCGGGAGAATTAGAGAGAGAGAGGCGGGGAGAGGAAGTGGGAGAATTAGAGAGAGGGGCCGGGGACAGGAAGCGGGAGAATTAGAGAGAGAGAGGCGGGGACAGGAAGCGGGAGAATTAGAGAGAGAGAGGCGGGGACAGGAAGTGGGAGAATTAGAGAGAGGGGGCGGGGACAGGAAGCGGGAGAATTAGAGAGATAGAGAAAGGTGGTAGGAAGGCTTGGGGGGGAAGGCTAAAAGAGAGAGATAAATTTTTTTATGATGCAAGAAATGAAAGCGGCATTTTGTTTAACTGTTGTTGCATCTATTCTGTGGTTCCGTGTTGGATGGGTTGAATGGAACACAGCAGCCCTGGTAGAACCCTGGTAGAACCCTGGTAGAACCCTGGTACAGTGTCAAGCCTTTAAAAGGAATTGTACTCAATGGGACAGAGATAATGGGCACTGCCTCCCATAGTTTTACCATATGACATTGAAAGGCATCCTACAAACAAGAGAAAGATTAACTGCTAAATATTACTTCAGCCTCTCTGTCTATCTCTCTCTGTCTCTCTTTTTCTCTGTGTCTCTTTCTTTTGTCTCTTAACTTCTGTTCAATTCAAGAAGGCGTTTTTCACTTGAGAAACATTTGTTTACATTACCAAATGAAGTGGAAAATAAGAAACAATTAATAAAAAAATATTTAATGACATGAGCAATCCCCACATCAGTTTCAGAAGCTATGAAAAGTGATATACAGGTGCTGGTCAAAAAATTTGAATATCATCAAAAAGTTCATTTATTTCAGTAATTCCATTCCAAAAGTGAAACTTTTGACTGATATATTTCAAGTGTTTATTTCTTTTAATTTTGATTATTATACCTGACAACTAATGAAAAACCCAAATTCAGTATCTCAGAAAATTAGAATATTGTGAAAAGGTTCAATATTGAAGACACCTGGTGCCACACTCTAATCAGCTAATTAACCCAAAACACCTGCAAAGGCTTTTGAATGGTCTCTCAGTCTAGTTCTGTAGGCAACACAATCATGGGGATGACCACTGACACCTTGCACAAGGAGGGCAAGACACAAAAGTTCATAGCTAAAGAGGCTGGCTGTTCACAGAGCGCTGTGTCCAAGCACATTAATAGAGAGGCGAAAGGAAGGAAAATATGTGGTAGAAAAAAGTGTACAAGCAATAGGGATAACCGCACCCTGGAGAGGACTGTGAAACAAAACCCATTCAAAAATGTGGGGGAGATTCACAAAGAGTGGACTGCAGCTGGAGTCAGTGCTTCAAGAACCACCACGCACAGACATATGCAAGACATGGGTTTCAGCTGTCGCATTGTGTCAAGCCACTCTTGAACAAGACACATTGTCAGAAGCCTCTTGCCAAAAAGGACTGGACTGCTGCTGAGTTATGTTCTCTGATGAAAGTACATTTTGCATTTCCTTTGGAAATCAAGGTCCCAGAGTCTGGAGGAAGAAAGGAGAGGCACAGAATCCAAGTTGCTTTAAGTCCAGTGTACATTTTCCACAGTCAGTGATGGTTTGGGGTGCCATGTCATCTGCTGGTGTTGGTCCACTGGGTTTTCTGAGGTCCAAGGTCAACGCAGCCATCTACCAGGAAGTTTTAGAGCACTTCATGCTTCCTGCTGCTGACCACCTTTATGGAGATAAAACCAACAGATTTCATTTTCCAACAGGACTTGGCACCTGCACACAGTGCCTGGTTTAAGGACCATGGTATCCCTGTTCTTAATTGGCCAGCAAACTCGCCTGACCTTAACCCTATAGAAAATCTATGGGGTATTGTGAATAGGAAGATGTGATACGCCAGACCCAAAAATGCAGAAGAGCTGAAGGCCACTATCAGAGCAACACCTGAGCAGTGCCACAGACTGATTGACTCCATGCCACGCCACATTGCTGCAGTAATTCAGGCAAAAGGAGCCCCAACTAAGTATTGAGTGCTGTACATGCTCATACTTTTCATGTTCATATTTTTCAGTTGGCCAACATATCAAAAAATCATTTTTTTGTATTGGTCTTAAGTAATGTTCACATTTTCTGAGATTCTGAATTTGGGATTTTCATTCGTTGTCAGTTATAATAATCACAATTAAAATAAATAAACATTTGAAATATATCAGTCTGTGTGTAATGAATGAATATAATATTCAAGTTTCACTTTTTGAATGGAATTACTGAAATAAATCAACTTTTTTATGATATTCTAATTTTATGACCAGCACCTGTATTTATGTTTACCCCATCTCTATATACTTCCCAACATCTCTATATATTTACTGCATCTCTATATACTTCCCAGTATCTATATATACACTGAACAAAATTACACTTTTGTTTTTGCCCCCAATTCATCATGAGTGAACTCAAAGATCTAAGACTTTCTCTATGTACACAAAGGGCCTATTTCTCAGATTTTTTTCTCTCACAAGTCTGTCTAAATCTGTGTTAGTGAGCACTTCTCCTTTGCCGAGATAATCCATCCACCTCACAGGTGTGGCATATCAAGATGCTGATTAGACAGCATGATTATTGCACAGATGTGCCTTAGGCTGGCCACAATAAAAGGCCACAAAAAAATCTGCAGTTTCACTGTATTAAGGTGGTCCGGGGGGCCTGAAAACCAGTCAGTATCTGGTGTGACCACCATTTGCCTCACACAGTGCAACACATCTCCTTCGCATAGATTTGATCAGGTTGTTGATTGTGATCTGTTGAATGTTAGTCCACTCCTCTTCATTGGTATTGGCAGGACCTGGAACACTGTCGTATACGCCGATCCAGAGCATCCCAAACATGCTCAATGAGTGACATGTCTGGTGAGTATGCTGGCAATGCAAGAATTGGGATGTTTTCAGCTTCCAGGAATTGTGTACAGATCCTTGCAACATGGGGCCGTGCATTATCAAGCTGCAACATTAGGTGATGGTCGTGGATGAATGGCAAAACAATGGGCCTCAGGATCTCATCACGGTATCTCTGTGCATTCAAAATGCCATCAATAAAATGCACCTGTGTTCATTGTCCATAACACACGCCTCCCCATACCATAACCCCGCCACCACTATGGGCCACTCGATTCACAACGTTGACATCAGCAAACCGCTCACCCACACAACGCCATACACACTGTCTGCCATCTGCCCTGTACAGTGAAAACCGGGATTCATCCATGAAGAGAACTCCTCTCCAAAGTGCCAGACGCCATCGAATGTGAGCATTTGCCCACTCAAGTCGGTTACGACGATGAACTGCAGTCAGGTCGAGACCCCGATGAGGATGACGAGCATGCAGATGAGGATGACGAGCATGCAGATGAGGATGAAGAGCATGCAGATGAGGATGACGAGCATGCAGATGAGCTTCCCTGAGACGGTTTATGACAGTTTTTGCAGATATTCTTTGGTTATGCAAACCGATTGTTGCAGCAGCTGTCTGGGTGGCTGGTCTCGGACGATCTTGGAGGTGAAGATGCTGGATGTGGAGGTCCTGGGCTGATGTGGTTACACGTATTCTGACAAAACGGTAGCAGGGCTTCGTATTGCCAAATTCTCTGAAATGCCTTGGGAGACGGCTTATGGTAGATAAATAAAAATTCAATTCATGGGCAACAGCTCTGGTGGACATTCCAGCAGTCAGCATGCCAATTGCACGCTCCCTCAAAACTTGCAACATCTGTGGCATTGTGCTGTGTGATGGAACTGAGTGGTCTTTTATTGTGGCCAGCCTAAGGCACACCTGTGCAATAATCATGCTGTCTAATCAGCATCTTGATACGCCACACCTGTGAGGTGGATGGATTATCTCGGCAAAGGAGAAGTGCTCACTAACACAGATTTAGACAGATTTGTGAACAATATTTGAGAGAAATAGGCCTTTTGTGTACATAGAGAAAGTCTTAGATCTTTGAGTTCAGCTCATGCTAAAGTGTTGCGTTTATAATTTTATTCAGCGCATTTACTGGATCTCGATATATTTCCCAACACTTCTACATATTTACCCCATGTCCATAGATTTAACCCCATCTCTATATATTTACTGCATCTCTATATATTTCCCAACATCTCTATATATTTTCCCCATGTCTATATATTTAACCCCATTTCTATATATTTACTGCATCTCTGTATACTTCCCAAAATCTATACTCATCACACTGATTTGGGAGAGTCAGACAGCGCTGGAGTAGAGCTGCTTGAGGATCCTGAGGCTGAAGCTTTGTGCTTCCTTTCTTTTCTCCAGCGCTGGAAGGAAAGACATGGCTGTCACCTTCTCAGTTCAGTTCATTTCAAAGTGGCTTTGTTGGCACTGGAAAACTGAGTTGACATTGTCAAAGCAAAGGGAACATAACTATTATATAAAAACAAATCACTGGCAGTACTTGGAGGCACCAGCATATTGTGACAAGGAAATATGGCAGTTTTGGAACAGTCTAGAACAGAGGACAAGGATGCGATCTCACAATCCCAATAAAATGTTCTTGGTTCTACGAGCGAGCCATCTATCTCTTTCTTATAAGGTCTGAAATGTTTAAAACAGTTTTAAGAGCTTTTCAGTGTGACAGTAATGTCTTCCCCATATGTCATGGTCTCTTTATCAACATCTGGATATGTTCAGCAGTACCAAAAGCAGCGGAGAGGGAACCAACACGTATTCCTTTATAGGGTGAGTGTTCCCAGCCAGCTAGGGTGGACTAAGACAATCCTGCAGCCCCGACACACACGTATGCTAGCCATTACTCCATACCATTCATTCAATTACTCTAACTTTTTCCATAACTGTTAATCCATTTTTTCTCATTTTTATTATTTCTCCCTGGTGAAGGGCCAAATGATTCTGAGCCTGAATGTCTTAAGCAAAAAATATCTGCCTGTCCGCAGCTCCTCTCCTCATTTTCACCTCCTCCCTCATTGCTCCTCCTCTCCCTGGCTCATTCGTCTAGTTCTCTCCACCTCTTCTGTCCTCTTTCTCCCTTTTTACCCTTTCTCTCCCCCTTCTCTCCAGCCTCTTGTAACGTCTCCCCCCTCTTCTCTCCTGCCGTCTCAACTTCTTCCTCTCTCCACCACCTTCCTTCATGTGTGACATTGTGATAGTGTTATGACTTCCACCATATGTCCGCTTTGGAAGGGTGGAACAAGCTGTGTAAGAAACTAAGAAACACTGAGGCACTAGAGGAGCCTAGAGGAACATGTTAGTAACTAACACTGAGGCACTAGAGGAGCCTAGAGGAACATGTTAGTAACTAACACTGAGGCACTAGAGGAGCCTAGAGGAACATGTTAGTAACTAACACTGAGGCACTAGAGGAGCCTAGAGGAACATGTTAGTAACTAACACTGAGGCACTAGAGGAGCCTAGAGGAACATGTTAGTAACGAACACTGAGGCACTAGAGGAGCCTAGAGGAACATGTTAGTAACTAACACTGAGGCACTAGAGGAGCCTAGAGGAACATGTTAGTAACTAACACTGAGGCACTAGAGGAGCCCAGAGGAACATGTTAGTAACTAACACTGAGGCACTAGAGGAGCCTAGAGGAACATGTTAGTAACTAACACTGATGCACTAGAGGAGCCCAGAGGAACATGTTAGTAACTAACACTGAGGCACTAGAGGAGCCTAGAGGAACATGTTAGTAACTAACACTGAGGCACTAGAGGAGCCTAGAGGAACATGTTAGTAACTAACACTGAGGCACTAGAGGAGCCTAGAGGAACATGTTAGTAACTAACACTGAGGCACTAGAGGAGCCTAGAGGAACATGTTAGTAACTAACACTGAGGCACTAGAGGAGCCTAGAGGAACATGTTAGTAACGAACACTGAGGCACTAGAGGAGCCTAGAGGAACATGTTAGTAACTAACACTGAGGCACTAGAGGAGCCTAGAGGAACATGTTAGTAACTAACACTGAGGCACTAGAGGAGCCTAGAGGAACATGTTAGTAACTAACACTGAGGCACTAGAGCAGCCTAGAGGAACATGTTAGTAACTAACACTGAGGCACTAGAGGAGCCTAGAGGAACATGTTAGTAACTAACACTGAGGCACTAGAGGAGCCTAGAGGAACATGTTAGTAACTAACACTGAGGCACTAGAGGAGCCTAGAGGAACATGTTAGTAACTAACACTGAGGCACTAGAGGAGCCTAGAGGAACATGTTAGTAACTAACACTGAGGCACTAGAGGAGCCTAGAGGAACATGTTAGTAACTAACACTGAGGCACTAGAGGAGCCTAGAGGAACATGTTAGTAACTAACACTGAGGCACTAGAGGAGCCTAGAGGAACATGTTAGTAACTAACACTGAGGCACTAGAGGAGCCTAGAGGAACATGTTAGTAACTAACACTGAGGCACTAGAGGAGCCTAGAGGAACATGTTAGTAACTAACACTGAGGCACTAGAGGAGCCTAGAGGAACATGTTAGTAACTAACACTGAGGCACTAGAGGAGCCTAGAGGAACATGTTAGTAACTAACACTGAGGCACTAGAGGAGCCTAGAGGAACATGTTAGTAACTAACACTGAGGCACTAGAGGAGCCTAGAGGAACATGTTAGTAACTAACACTGAGGCACTAGAGGAGCCTAGAGGAACATGTTAGTAACTAACACTTAGGCACTAGAGGAGCCTAGAGGAACATGTTAGTAACTAACACTGAGGCACTAGAGGAGCCTAGAGGAACATGTTAGTAACTAACACTGAGGCACTAGATGAGCCTAGAGGAACATGTTAGTAACTAACACTGAGGCACTACAGGAGCCTAGAGGAACATGTTAGTAACTAACACTGAGGCACTAGAGGAGCCTAGAGGAACATGTTAGTAACTAACACTGAGGCACTAGAGGAGCCTAGAGGAACATGTTAGTAACTAACACTGAGGCACTAGAGGAGCCTAGAGGAACATGTTAGTAACTAACACTGAGGCACTAGAGGAGCCTAGAGGAACATGTTAGTAACTAACACTGATGCACTAGAGGAGCCCAGAGGAACATGTTAGTAACTAACACTGAGGCACTAGAGGAGCCTAGAGGAACATGTAGACACACGTTGACAGCACCGATCTGATCTTAATGGCCTATTTCCTTCTGCACTGTATTAAATTGTCCACATAATAATTCACAGCTGCAGCACATAATGATGCAGCTGCAATTTTATGTTTGCAAATCTAACTGTCCTCCATCTCCCCTCCACACGCACACACACACGCATGCACACGCTCACATGCGCACTCACGCGCATGCATGCACACCCGCACGCACACACACACACACACGCACGCACACACATCCTGGTGCCATATGGGATGTGATGGATTATGGGTAGTAAAAGGATTCTTTAGTCTATTAGAGACTGGCACCGTATTTCTGTTGATGTCAGATTCAGAACACGCGTGTGTGCCGGTCTCTCTTTGTGTGTGTGTGTGTCTGTGTGTGTCAAGAGAAGGCTTTTATCCCTAAACAACTATTTGCTTGTCATTAACATATGAAAAGAAGGGGCTTGCCGACATCAGAAGCCCATTAGCCTCTGGTTTGGTTCCAAAGAATCTCTTTCTTAACAGGAGCTGCAGTGAATCCAAGGACAAAGTTTCTGTTCACACCTCGGTGGCCATGATCCAAAATGTCTAGTCATCCAGTATCATCACATGTCAAAATGAAGTCTGATTCCCATTATAGGTGGACTGGCTCGACTCTCTGGGATTTAGTCAAACCTCTCTACTTTAGCGTCTAAGCCAGTGTAACGGCGTGTTTTTCCCCGCTGGTATTTTTCATCCATAGGGGAGAAGCAGGCTATCTGATGTTATTTATAAAAAGCGTTGTGGCGTGGGCAAAGCCTTGAAAAAAGCTGGGATTCGCAGACATTTAATACATTCATAAATGTGTAGAACCTATTTGGAAGGCGGAGATTTGACCGCTATGTAAATATAACTATGATGGAAATCTTGCTTGTGCTGCTGCTAAAAGCCCCCCACCAAAACAGGTAGCTTTGGTCTCTGTATCCATCACAGATCAAAAAGCAATTGTTGATGACCTTCATGGCTACTTTATTGCGGCAGGCATTTTTTTTACTCTACACCTTCCCTGAAATGAGAGAGGAATGTTAAAGTGAGGAAGGATAAAGGAATGAATGGAAATCAATTAATTATGCAGGAACATTAATATTAAGAGCCACAGTTTTTTTTTTGCTGAGTCTGTTCCCTGAAAGATTCAGTGATTGATTCTTTGCCTGTTATGGATGCTAGGAAACCCCAGGGGCTGTTTAACTTGATTCAGTCTTGTGGGTAGGTGCTGTAGCATGTTACTCTGAGGCCTATATTTTATCTTACATCCCTAACTTTTTTGAATTATACTGAAAATACTGTCTTCTCTAATTACCCAGGTGACAGAACACAGGCTATTGTAACTGACAGGGTTCAATCACATTTTCTTGTTGTTTATAAAGCAGTCCTTTATTGTTCACTTCATACATAAATTATACCTGTTAATCTGTGAGAAATGTTAATTTGAATTTTTCTGATGATGACTCATTATTGTATGTTGTGGCTCCTTCTCTTTCTCAAGCTGTTATTCACCTGCAGTCTGACTTTAATCTATTAAAACATTAATTTTTGGATCTTGGGTTGGTGCTAAATACAGATGAAACCAAGTTTATGCTATTTTGTAAGTGACAAAGTCTACTCTTGGATGACTCTGAGTCTCTTAGTGCGAGACCCTGTACTTGGATGCAGTTCTGCTGTGATCTCTAGTGTGTGACTGGACAGCATGATGCTGAGGTGATGCTGAGGTGATGCTGGGGTGATGCTGGGGTGATGCTGGGGTGATGCTGGGGTGATGCTGAGGTGATGCTGGGGTGATGCTGGGGTGATGCTGGGGTGATGCTGAGGTGATGCTGGGGTGATGCTGGGGTGATGCTGAGGTGATGCTGGGGTGATGCTGGGGTGATGCTGAGGTGATGCTGGGGTGATGCTGGGGTGATGCTGAGGTGATGCTGGGGTGATGCTGGGGTGATGCTGGGGTGATGCTGAGGTGATGCTGGGGTGATGCTGGGGTGATGCTGGGGTGATGCTGGGGTGATGCTGAGGTGATGCTGGGGTGATGCTGAGGTGATGCTGGGGTGATGCTGGGGTGATGTTGGGGTGATGCTGAGGTGGTGGTGGGGTGATGCTGATGTGATGCTGGGGTGATTCTGAGGTGGTGGTGGGGTGATCCTGAATGATGCTGAGGTGATGCTGAGGTGGTGGTGGGGTGATTCTGGGGTGGTGGTGGGGTGATGATGATGTGATGCTGGAGTGATTCTGGGGTGATGCTGAGGTGGTGGTGGGGTGATTCTGGGGTGGTGGTGGGGTGATGATGATGTGATGCTGGAGTGATTCTGGGGTGATGCTGGGGTGATGATGATGTGATGCTGAGGTGATTCTGGGGTGGTGAGGGGGTGATGCTGGGGTGATGCTGGGGTGATGCTGAGGTGATGCTGGGGTGGTGGCGGGGTGATGTTCCCACTTCAGGCCCTGATTCAGCCAATCAGGAACATTTCCCACTACAGGCCCTGATTCAGCCAATCAGGAACATTTCCCACTCCAGGCCCTGATTTAGCCAATCAGCCTACTGTGACTAACTAGGTATTACATTCCTGGAGGTCACATCTCTGGAGGTCACAATCCCGGGAGGTCACCAGGCTGGCAGTTCAACATGTCACCTAACTGTCCTGTGAATTCCACAGTAGTTCCCTGAATCGGAAGCAAATGACCGGCCAAGCACGTAGACTGGGCTGCTTTTTATCATTTCCAGTAGGGTCAATGATTCACTGCGTGTGGAAAAAGAAAAAAATTACACAAATCAGTGGCACTTTTAACTCTTGGCTGGATCAAATGTGAAATGTGAAACAGAGTTCAGGCAAGTTGAGCTCGGTGACATTTGATTGATTAAAAGTCAGATCACTCGATGCCCTTAAAAACGTTTCAGGCGACAGCACTTCCAACCCCCCCCCCCCCCCTTGGAAGCACTGCTGACAGATCATCAAGCCTCGCGAAGTATCATATCAATAAGATCTACACCAATCTAAATATCACGAGAAATACGATGTATTTAGCAGTTCTACTGTGTGGAGAGAAGTACAAAAAAAGAACAGGTTCCTCGTGTCCCAGATGTAGAACGTGATGATTCTGCTGTCGACCTCCTTCTGGAGATTCAGCTCGGTGGGACAGCGGGATCTGCAGTGGTTGGCCGTCGTCATGGAAACAGCATCTGCAGACGAACCTCCAGAGCACGTCTCTGTTCTAATCCTCTAGTCAGACCGAGGCCCAGAACCCGGCCCCAGAGCCTAGAACCGGGCAGACAGGTGTGCGGGCGGACAGACTGGGATGGGTTTTTGAGGAAGTCAGATGTGAGGTCAGTGTCAAGGCCGGGACATAGGGTCAAAGGCGCCCCCACACCCTAACCCCCTTAAATATGGTTTCTGACTTTCATTAACTGAGCAAAACATCCTGAACAAACTCACACAAACACTCACATTGAATGAAAGGAACCAAGAGCCCATCTGAGATAAACTGTCAGGAGCCCGGATCTCCAGGAGGGACAGGGTCCACCCAGCCATCCCGGCCCAGCAGGATGTAGCTATAGTGGGCTGGGCCAGCCAGATATCCCCCCTGTTGGCCTGTGGTTCCTTCCATTGAGCAACCATTGTGTCGGGCAGTGCTGGGTTCAAGGTCTCTTGGTTCCTGTTGGTGTCGTTGCTCTACTTTACCCACTCCTCTTCTCCTCCTTCCTCCCCTCTCTCCCTCTCCCCTCCCCCATTCTCTCTCTTCTCACTCTCAACCTTCCAATTGCTCTATTCTCTCTATCCTTTATCCCTTTTTCTCTCAGGACCGATTCATTCAGGTCAGATTCAACAGTAATATGCCACCATACTTAGAAATGTATCTGTTTTCTCTGAAAGAGGATGTTGTTTATTTGGTTATTAGTTGATTACCCGTATGAGCAGCTGAGACCTGATCCTAACCCTAACCTTTTTTATTAGCCCTGACCCTAACATGAACCTTTACGACCTATCTTTTATGCCTATTCTTAACCTAGCCCTTCAGTAATAAACTTAAAGTATACCCAATTCAAACAATATGCCCAATTACAGGTTTTTGCCAAACCTGACAGATAAACTGGAAATCTAATTTTCCCTAGTGGGGACCTGCCCACAAAAACGTGGGGGACCGATTTTACCTGTTTTATTCCCTTTGTGGGGATTTCAGGACCCTGCATGTACACACAGTCCACACACACACACAAACACACACACACAGATCCCGATCCTTCCAGCTCATACTGCATCACAGAATAAAGACAGGCTTTAGGCCAGACCAGTTAAAGGAAGGCCTTGATATATAACTGCGGAATGGATTCAGGCCAGACCAGTTAAAGGAAGGCCTTGACATATAACTGCGGAATGGATTCAGATCAGATTCAATCAGAACAGAGAATAATCCTCCAGCAGCCGGACAGTTTTACATTTTCGTGGATTAAAATAAATGGGTATTTCTTGTAGGGGTTGATACATTTTTCATTGGGGCAAATCTGGTTTGACTTTCAACCAGACAATAGGAAGTGGCTCAGTTCGTTAAGCATGATGCTTACAACATCAGGGTTTTGGGTTTCACTCCCAAAGGAGACTGCAGTACAAAAAGTATAAGCATGTGTGACTCACTACTGTTAGTCCCATAAGCAATGAGGCACAAGGAGATGTGGTATATAGCCAATATACCACAGCAATTAGGTGTCATTTTGTCATTGAATGGTTTGTAGATATGATTGGGTTTGGTTGTGTGTTTGCCACAGCTGAATGCAGCTTTAGGGTGGCAGTGTAGACTAGTGGTCAAATGGTTTGGGTCAGTCAACAAAAGGTTTAGAACAATCTTTCTCTGCTGAGAAAGACAGTTAACATTAATTGCTCTCAGGTCACAGCTAAAAATAAGGTCATAGTTCTCTATCTCCCAATAACTCACTCTCTTCCTATCTATTCCTCTGTGACTGTCTGTGACTGTCTGTGTCTATGTGACTGTCTGTGACTGTCTGTGTCTGTATGTGACTGTCTGTGTCTGTATGTGACTGTCTGTGTCTGTATGTGACTGTCTGTGTCTGTATGTGACTGTTTGTGTCTGTATGTGACTGTCTGTGACTGTCTGTGACTGTCTGTGTCTGTCAGTGACTGTCTGTGTCTGTCTGTGACTGTCTGTGTCTATCTGTGTCTGTCTGTGTCTATCTGTGTCTGTCTGTGACTGTCTGTGACTGTTTGTGTCTGCCTGTGACTGTTTGTGTCTGCCTGTGACTGTCTATGACTGTATGTCACTCTCTGTGACTGTCTGTGATTATCTGTGACAGTGGGATTAAAATAGAAGGCAACAATGGGAATACAAAGGAGGGGAATGGTGAGATTTAACAGAAAACAGTCAAATTAAAAGGGGAACAGTTGGATTTTAAATGGAACAGTGGGATTAAAAGGGGAACGGTTGGATTTAAAACGGAACAGTGGGATTTTAAGGGGAACAGTGCAGTTAAAAAGGGAACAGTGAGACTGAAAAGGAGAACAATGGAATTACAGAAATATGGGAACAGTGGAACTAAAAAGGAGGGGAACAGTGGAATTAAAATGAAGGGGAACAGTGGAATTAAAGACGAGGGGAGCTGTGGAATTTAAAAAGTAAATGTTTCTATATGTAATAATAATAACATAATAATGTGAATATATCTATATATAATAATAACATAATAATGTGAAAGTATCTATATATAATAATAATAACATAATAATGTGAAAGTATCTATATATAATAAAAATGACATAGTAATGTGAATATATTTGTATATAATAATAATAATATAATAATGTGAATATATATATATATAATAATAATAACATAATAATGTGAATATATTTATATATAATAATAATAACATAATAATGTGAATATATCTATATATAATAATAATATGTATGTGGGGGTGGGGAGGTTCCAGTCTCTAAATCTTAGATTAATACATGGTTCATTGCATCATGCTAAATCATTGAGTCCCATGAGGCCCATTGACTTGAACAGGGGAGGAACCCATCCAGCCCTTTCAATGCCAATGAAGCTGGGTCCCCAACCCAGCCCTCTCCATGCCAGTGAAGTTGTCTCCCCCATCCAGTCCTCTCCATGCCAATGAAGCTGGGCCCCCCTATCCAGCCCTCTCCATGCCAGTGAAGTCGTCCCCCCCATCCAGTCCTCTCCTTGAAAATGAAGCTGTGTCCCCCCATCCAGTCCTCTCTATGCCAATTAAGCTGGTTCTGGGTTTGGCTGGTAGAGTGAAGGATTGGTAATACAATGTTTTGGACTGCTACAACTGTAATTACAACTTGGCTTTTGTTGTTGTTGTTTGATTTCAAATTGGCAAGCGAATCCCCAAATTATCTGGGTTGGCAGCAGGATACGTGATGAGACCATCGCCATGGTGACTGGCTCAGGAGGGTTTAACCCAGGAATAGAGTTAAGTGTGTGTGCTTAGTGTGTGTGTGTGTGTTTGAGTGTGTCGGTCGTTAAGAGTTTGGGTTTGTGTGAGAGGTTGCGTGTGTTTGCATGTGTAGTATTTGTTTGTGTGTGTAGTATTTGTTTGTTTGTGTGTGTAGTATTTGTTCGTACGTGTGTGTGTGTGTGTGTGTGAGCCTGCTAGACTGAGCAGCCTGAACAGTGGCTGTTTGCCAGAGTGGCTAAGAGCTGTGTCTCTGGGGAACCTGCCCGCCATCGCTGTTGTTTATCTGCAAATAGTCACAATCAGTGCGTGCACACACGCACACACACACACATACATACACACACACATATATACAATACACACTCATACAGCATACACACACACACACACATACATACACACACACATATATACAGTACACACTCATACAGCATACACACACCATTCGTGAAGTTGATTTTGACACTAATGACAAATAAACACACACACAAATAGACAAACACATTAAAAAAAGACACAAAAACACAAAAAAAAAAACAACCCCATTTTTTTATGCTTGTCCAGAGGAGATAGATTAAATGATGGTTGAAATTATTTTCAGGATATATTTTTTAATGTATTTAGTTAGAGTTTAATGGTTGAGGTTAGGGTTTTATGGTTATGGTTTTATGGTTAAGGGTTAATATATTCTGGTTAAAATCAATGGATATATATTGTTTCAATGCCAAATTACCTATTTAAGGTTTGGAAAAGGCTCAACACAAAACATCTACAAGGATAAAAACGAATTGCCTTTGTAGGCAGAATCAGTGGCGTAACGGGAAGCCTGTTTAAATAAAGCAGCTCTCACTACTGCCTCCATGGTTCTCAAACTACATGTACATGTCTAACCTATCTGGATACATGGATCTGACAGAGGCAAAGAGAGAAGCAGAGAAAATGGCAGAGCAAGAGTGGCAGAAGAAGGAGTGAGAGGGGAAGGACAAGGGAGAGCGATGGTAGGGTGGGTCTCCAGAGATACAACAAGGTTGCATGCTGAAACTGATCTAGGCCTTATTATAACAACACAGCAGCTGAAACAGATAAAGGCCGTTTTTGATGGTTTGCAGACTACCTCGCAAATAGTGACGTAGGATGTGACCCTGGCAGTGTGGTGATGAACGTGGTCGTTATTGAATATTCCCCAATCTGTGGTGTCAAGGAAGTCCTTTATCTCCCAGATGGCGTTGTCGACATTCCACACGACTGACAGGATAAGTGTGAGCGAGCCTGGTGGTCATAGGTGGCCGTGTGTTATGACTCATTCAGTAGTCCTGTGTAAACACGGGACACGGTTTTAGACGCAGTTCCTAGACACGGCAGCGAGGCCTGAGCTCTGGTCAGAAATTGTCTGCGCAGTGGCATAAAGCCTGGCCTTCCCGACACTGTCTAGGTAGAAATGAATGGTTTAAACTCTGACAGGTTTGTATGATCACGCGTTTGTATTTTCATAGTTACCCATTAATCAACATGAAAACAACGCCACGTGTGCATTGTGAGCATATAGCTGAGATGACCGATATTTAGAGACCCCTCTGCGTTTCTAGTTTTGTTGCATTTAGGGCATTGCCGCAGACATATCAAGCATAGATGGGACATACAGTTCTGTACTGGGTTATAGGGGCTCTGTGACATCAGCCTATCTAGTATTCTATTATCTATGGCCACGTGTCTCATTCCAGAGCTGTCGTTTTAGGTGATCCACGTGCAAACCTCCATCAAGGGGGTGTTGTTTATTGCTGTGTTTTAATTGGGGGAAACCGTGATGACTGAAGGCATCCAGACAGCTGGTAGGCTGACGGATGGGGGGTAGGCTGCCTCCAAAGTGGTTCCCTATTCCCTGTAAAGTGTCCCAGTGTGCCCGTTCAACACTGGAACCTATTTGGAGCCAGTCGTCATTTGGAACACACTTTCTGTAGTTTAAGTAAATAGGCCAAAAACATTTTGGGGGGGGGGTCTAAACACTTGCATCTGAAAAGTGTACTTCGTAAAGTAGCCCAGTGACTGTTTTAGAAAAGACCACAACATCTTAATCCAGCACATCATTGATAGTAGTTAATTGTATCACACCTATGGGTGAACAGCTTTATCACTGTTAATAAATCATGAGCCCTGTTATTGGGCTTTTATTAAATACCAGCGCATCTGCAGAATCCCCCAAACGCTGTCTAGTTTAGTATCATCTGTCCATTCATTGTCTGTGGTGGTTTTAAGTTAATTTATATTTAAATAACAATAGTATTTATATTGTTCTTTGTGTTGTTTCTTCTTGCAATTGAATGTCCTTGGCCAGGGTGTCATTAAATATTTAAACGGTCTCTCTATTGACTTGATAAAATAAAGGTACAAAAATGAATAAATTAAAAAGATCTCTAGATAGCATCACATCTGCCAGGCTGATGGGCTCCGGGCTCTGATAGGGTTTTGCCTTGAACTCATCTTTAATCTCCAATCCACAGGACGGAATATAATATAGAAGTAGGATGGATTCAGAGTCACAGACATGACACATAGTGCTTCCATATTATAATGTGTCACATCAATCAAAACTTTTTGAAACATTCAGATCAGCCTACGTCATTACGATTTAGCTTGGAAGACCATGTCTGTACGTGTGTGTGTTTGTGTGTGTGCTTGCGTGTGCGTGTGTGTGTGCGTGTGTGTGTGTGTGCGTGTGTGTGTGTGTGTGTGTGTGTTTGCAGTTCACCCCCCCCCCCCCCCCATACAGGAGGATGCAGCTGTGACCAGCAGTGTGTGAACCAGGTCAAACACACTAGAGAACTCATACACACACACACACACACACACACATTCACACTGGGCCACCCATCTGCTCTCTAGCTACTGCTCCTGTTTCTGTTCCACCGTGTGTGTGTGTGTGCGTGTGTGTGTGTGTGTTTGTGTGTCCTCCATCGTTAGCCAGACGAGGAGTTACCGTGGCCAGCTATGCCTTTGTTGCCTCAAGCGATGCCTCAGTCCCTTCCAGTCAAAGACATTAGCTAAACTAAGGTCACTACACACACACACATGCACACACACACACACACACACATCTGGCCTGACGTGAGGTCACACACTACCCTCTCACTCTCTACAGCTAGCCAGATGTGGTGCACAGGGGGGGGGGGGTTGAGAGAGAAAGAGAGAGAGAAAGAGAGAGAACGAGCGAGAGAACAAGAGAGAGAACTAGAGAGAACGAGAGAGAAAGAGCGAATGGTCAACTGGTGGTGATAATGGTGATGTAGGTGATAATGGTGATGTAGGTGATAATGGTGTTGTAGGTGATAATGGTGATGTAGGTGTTAGAGTAAAAGGGAGGTTGTGTCTCAGTCTGGTTCTACTTACTAAATGTCCTGGGCCGCATTTCATAAATTACCAACATCTTGATGTTATTCTCACTGAAGTAGTTTTTTGTTTGGCTCTATACTGTAAACATTTTAATATGAAAACCAAAACATTCTATGATGTTAAAGTGGATTTTCAGCTTGTATTTGAAGCTGTTTTAGTAGTTAATTTAGAAGTACTGAAACATCAACACTGTATACATAATCTACCTGTTTTACCAACAATTGGGAAATATGAATGTAATGTTCTTTTAGATATAACTACCTGTTTTGAGGTCTTTTATCAGCCTCCCCTCATCTGTCAGCCTCCACCCTGTCTGTCTGCCTCCACCCTGTCTGTCTGCCTCCCCTCATCTGTCAGCCTCCACCCTGTCTGTCTGCCTCCACCCTGTCTGTCTGCCTCCCCTCATCTGTCAGCCTCCACCCTGTCTGTCTGCCTCCACCCTGTCTGTCTGCCTCCCCTCATCTGTCAGCCTCCACCCTGTCTGTCTGCCTCCACCCTGTCTGTCTGCCTCCCCTCATCTGTCAGCCTCCACCCTGTCTGTCTGCCTCCACCCTGTCTGTCTGCCTCCCCCATCTGTCAGCCTCCACCCTGTCTGTCTGCCTCCACCCTGTCTGTCTGCCTCCACCCTGTCTGTCTGCCTCCCCTCATCTGTCAGCCTCCACCCTGTCTGTCTGCCTCCACCCTGTCTGTCTGCCTCCCCCATCTGTCAGCCTCCACCCTGTCTGTCTGCCTCCCCCATCTGTCAGCCTCCACCCTGTCTGTCTGCCTCCACCCTGTCTGTCTGCCTCCCCCATCTGTCAGCCTCCACCCTGTCTGTCTGCCCGCCCCATCTGTCAGCCTTCACCCTGTCTGTCTGCCCGCCCCATCTGTCAGCCTTCACCCTGTCTGTCTGCCTCCACCCCTCTGTCAGCCTCCACCCTCTCAGTTAGCCTCCACCCTGTCTGTCTGCCTCCAACCTCTCTGTCTGACTCCACCCTTTCTAACATTCTCCACCCACTCTGTCAGCTTCCACCCTGTCTGTCTGCCTCCACTCACTCTGCCTCCACCCTCTCTGTCTGGCTTTACCCTCACTCTACCTCCACCCCCCCTCTCTGGCTCCACCCTTGCTGTCTCTCTCCACCCTCTATTTCTGACCACCCTCTCTGACTCCACCCAGTCTGTCTGCCTCCACCCATTCTGTCTGCCTCAATCCTCTCTGTCTGACTCCACCCTCTCTGTCAGCATCCATCCTGTCTGTCTGCCTCCACCCTCTTTGTCTGGCTCCACCTTCTCTGTCATCCTGCACCCTTTCAGGACTGCATCAGTACAGTCTCCCCCTGATATCTCTATTATCTGTTAACAATCAATTGCCATGTGGCACTTATCATTATCAGTTCTGTTGGATCTGACCCAAGGTAGCTTCAGAGATAATAATGATACATTATTCAGCTTGTATAGCACTTTTCATTACAAAAAATCATGATTTTAAGCCACCGGAAACCAGAGCTAAAGTCCAGAACCCTCCACACATATTTAGAGGGAGGAGTCAGTCAACGTGAGGGGAGGGTAGAATTGGTCATTTGATGTCAGGCAGACAACACACCTCACTCTCCATTGAAGGCATCTGTATGTTGCAGGCACCAACATCTGTAACTTCTCCTTTGCTGTTCTATTTTTGTAGTATGAGATGTTCTTTGGTTTGTCTCAACTTTATGGTGACACTTCTCACAGTGTTGGAGGAATCTTCAGACTGCCACTGCATTCCTCCTCATGAGGTAGGAGACTGGAGCCTCAACAACCAAATACAGTGGTGTAACTAGGTTGTTACAATCATACAGTAGAATGTGTGGTGAGGTATTATATGGTGTTGTCGTGGATACAGTAGAATGTGTGGTGAGGTGTTAAATGTTGTTGTCGTGGATACAATAGAATGTGTGGTGAGGTATTATATGGTGTTGTTGTGGATACAGTAGAATGTGTGGTGAGGTGTTATATGGTGTTGTTGTGGATACAGTAGAATGTGTGGTGAGGTATTATATGGTGTTGTTGTGGATACAGTAGAATGTGTGGTGAGGTGTTATATGGTGTTGTTGTGGATACAGTAGAATGTGTGGTGAGGTGTTATATGGTGTTGTTGTGGATACAGTAGAATGTGTGGTGAGGTGTTATATGGTGTTTTTGTGGAATACAGTAGAATGTGTGGTGAGGTGTTATATGGTGTTGTCGTGGATACAGTAGAATGTGTGGTGAGGTGTTATATGGTGTTGTCGTGGATACAGTAGAATGTGTGGTGAGGTTTTATATGGTGTTGTCGTGGATACAGTAGAATGTGTGGTGACAGGGTGGGATAAAAATCCAGTACCAGTGTCCTTATCTGAGCCCATTGACTCTAAAGTATTAGAGGGAGTGTGAAGGTGTGTGTTTTTGTGTGTGTGACCTCTAAGTTGGCAAATGTTCCTACCAGAGTGTGTAAACTCATTCCATTGGACTGAAAGACACACACATTGGATTCAGCTCTGACTGGTTACTTCTGAGTCCTGTGAATGTTTAGCCTGTTGAGTCTCCATTGGGGTGATGTGATGTCAACTTTTGTAATAAAAACTGGCTTCCACTGACGTGTTTCCTGGCTAGGAGACACTCACATGTATGTGTTGTACGTGTGTGTATGTGTGTGTGTGTGTGCGTGTGTGTGTGCGTGTGTGTGTGCGTGTGTGTGTGCGTGTGCGTGCGTGTACGGAGTATATGGTTTGGGTTCTCTCTCTCCCACTGTCTCTCTCACGCACCGCTGTTGTACTTCCACACACAAACAAACACACTGCTTTGGTGTTGTGGTGGGGGGTGGTTTTGTAGTGGGGGGTATCGTGGGGGGTGGTGTTGTGGTGGGGGGTGGTGTTATGGTGGGGGGTATCGTGGGGGGTGGTGTTGTGGTGGGGGGTATCGTGGGGGGTGGTGTTGTGGTGGGGGGTGGTGTTGTGGTTGGGGGGTGTGGTGGGGGAATGGTGTTGTGGTTGGGGGGTGGTGTTGTGCTGGGGGGGTGGTGTTGTGGTTGGGGGGTGTGGTGGGGGGGTGGTGTTGTAGTGTGGGAGTGGTGTTGTGGTGGGGGGTGGTGTTTTGGTGGGGGGGTGTTGTGGTTGGGGTGTGTGGTGGGGGAGTGGTGTTGTGGTGGGGGGTGGTGTTGTGCTGGGGGGGGTGATGTGGTTGGGGGGTGTGGTGGGGGAGTGGTGTTGTGGTGGGGGGTGGTGTTGTGCTGGGGGGGGGTGATGTGGTTGGGGGGTGTTGTGGTGGGGTGTTGTTGTGGTTGGGGGGTGTGGTGGGGGGGGGGTGGTGTTGTGGTGGGGGGGGGTGTTGTGGTTGGGGGTGTTGTGGTTGGGGGGTGTGGTGGGGGGGGGTGGTGTTGTGGTGGGGGGTATCGTGGGGGGTGGTGTTGTGGTGGGGGGTGGTTGTGGTTGGGGGGTGTGGTGGGGGAGTGGTGTTGTGGTGGGGGGGGGGGTGTTGTGGTTGGGGGGTGTGGTGGGGGAGTGTTGTTGTGGTGGGGGGTGGTGTTGTGCTGGGGGGGGTATAAAGAATATGGTGCAGGTTAATGTACTTTCTATTCTAAAGAGGAGAAGGAGGAGGGGGGTACAGCCTACAGACAGAGAAAGAGGAGAGAATCAGAGGGAGAGACAGAGATGGAGAAAATGAAAGGGACAGAGACACAAATGCCTCCCTCCCTCCCTCTGCCTCCCTCCCTCTGCCTCCCTCCCTCTGCCTCCCTCACTCTCCCTACCTAACTCTTCCCTCCTTACCCTCTGTGACCTTTCAACCATGATCAGAAGGTGGCTGTAACCCCCCCCAAGGTTCTGTCTGCCTCTCTGGCTGTGTTGCTAGCATCTTGACTGTATTAACGCTTACTTCATTGGCTTCACGTAGCTGGCCTTGCCAGGGCTGTTTGTGTGTATTGTGTTTGGTATTTTTCACATCAACACCAAGTCATCCACAGAAGACGGGGTCGCCTTGCTTCATGGAGCAGATCAGCAGCAACGACCTCTGTCCCTCGGTCTGGATGATTCGACTGGTAATGGTTATCTGACTCATGGATTGCTTTTGAGACGTGTGGATGCCTTCAAAGATGGTTGATGAATAGCGTGATATGACACATTTCAGTTTTTCGGATCCAGCACCGTGGAAAGTATTCAAACTGCATTTTGTTGTAATAGACTTAATTTATAAATTATAGTTTTTGCCATAAATCTATGCACAATTTGTTTTATTTAATTTGTATTTTGGGGAAAAAACGTCATGTAACGTCATGTAAATGAGGTATTCAGACCTTTCAATCAGGACTTTGTAGAAGCTCCTTTTGGCATTGATTACAGCCTTACCGTCATCTTGGGTTTGACTTCTCCAGCTTTTAGTAGTGATTACAGCCTTACCGTTGTCTTGGGAATGACACCACCAGCTTTTGGCAGTGATTACAGCCTTACCATCGTCTTGGGAATGACACCACCAGCTTTTGGCAGTGATTACAGCCTTACCATCGTCTTGGGTTTGACTTCACCAGCTTTTGGTAGTTGATTAAAATAAGTATAAGTATAACACACACATTTTGGCCCTACACCAAAACAAGGAATGATGAAATATCAACAACCATATATCAATGTCTAACATTATTTTACTATTTCATTAAGAACAAGTTGTTAGTAGTATTTTGGACACCTGTCTGCCATTACCTCCCTAGAAGATGTCAGAGGACAGTTCCCATTTACCTGCTGTCATTAAAAACCTTATTAGCAGAGAGTTGTCGTGTAGAGAAGGGAAGATCACTTGGCCCAGCCTTCAATTTAAACGCATTAACTGGTTTTGACGTGGCTTGTCCAGTGAACACCACCAAAAGAGGCTAGCCTAGTGAAGACTTCCAAGCGTAGCTAGGCCAGTGAAGATTTCCAAGGGTAGCTAGCCCAGTGAAGATTTCCGAGAGTAGCTAGCCCAGTGAAGATTTCCGAGAGTAGCTAGCCCAGTGAAGATTTCCGAGGGTAGCTAGCCCAGTGAAGATTTCCGAGAGTAGCTAGCCCAGTGAAGATTTCCGAGGGTAGCTAGCCCAGTGAAGATTTCCAAGGGTAGCTAGCCCATTGAAGATTTCCAAGGGGTAGCTAGCCCAGTGAAGATTTCCAAGGGTAGCTAGCCCAGTGAAGATTTCCGAGGGTAGCTAGCCCAGTGAAGATTTCCGAGGGTAGATAGCCCAGTGAAGATTTCCGAGGGTAGCTAGCCCAGTGAAGATTTCCGAGGGTAGATAGCCCAGTGAAGATTTCCGAGGGTAGCTAGCCCAGTGAAGATTTCCGAGAGTAGCTAGCCACTGAAGATTTCCGAGGGTAGCTAGCCCAGTGATGACCTCTATGCAAAGCCAGCCCAGGGAAGACTTCCGAGCGAGGCCATCCCAGTGAAGACTTTGGATGAGGCTCATACCCACACCGAGACACACATAAGGACAACTAGTTGTAGAGTCCTCTATAACTACACCGTGTGTGTGATAGAGGACTCCGAAGCACTCATTCCTCCTTTGAGGGGACCACTTAAGGATGCATTCCATCAACAGCGAGGTAACCACTAGCTACGTCACAATCCATCTTCCACACCCGCCGGCCAGAACATCGTTTATTTGTTCCATTGCTGTGGTCACTTAACTCTGCCTTCCGAGAGGCCTGATCAGCTACCAGACACAGGTCGCGTCCCAAATCCCCTTCTATTTCCTATCTAGTGCACTACCTTTTGCCATAACGTAGGCTCTGGTCAAAACTAGTGTACTATTTGTCTCCAGGGGGTCATTTGGGCATCATCACAGCCTGTAGATGTGCATTAAGACTGTGACGAACATTATCACAAGCTGTACATTAAGGCAGTGGTGAACATTATCAAGCTTTGAGACATGAAGCCTGGTCAGGCTGAACTTTGTTTTCAAGGCTGTTTAAGATAGTGTTATCGATATATATTATTACGGCTCTGAGCTATGATGGCTTTTAAACTAATGCTTCATCGTTGTGGGGCTAATGCAGAGCTTAGTTGTGAGTGTTTTATTGCGGTTCTAGTAACCTGGTTGAAAGTTTATTTATATTTTTTGAGGTTATGATTTTGTTTTCGGGTCAGGCTTTAGAGTTAGGGGTTAGGTTTACAGTTAAGGTTTTTTGAGTTAGAGTTGGGGTCACAGCAGAAAATAGGAATTTTAATTGTTTTATGTCCCCACAAGGATAGAGCTACTAGTCTGTGTGTGTGTGTGCGTGCGTGTGTGTGTTTACATGGAATATATACTAGCCTGTGTGCGTGTGTTTGTGTGTGCGTGTGTGTGTGTGTGTGCATGTGTGTGTGTTTACATGGATTATATACTAGCCTGTGAGTCACTCCTCCATCTTCCAGGTCTGAGGAGGAGTTTCAGTTCTGCCTGCAGTGTTGGATCTCCTTCTGTCCCTGCAATGAACTACAATCCAATCATGACATTGACAGGGTTAATCCCCACCACACACACACACTGTGGAACACACACACACTGTAGAACACACACACACACACACTGTGGAACACACACACACTGTGGAACACGCACACAAACTGTAGAACACACACACACTGTGGAACACACACACATACTGTGGAACACACACACACACTGTAGAACACACACACACACTGTGGAACACACACACACATTGTAGAACACACACACTGTGGAACACACACACACACTGTGGAACACGCACACACACTGTAGAACACACACACACTGTGGAACACACACACACACTGTGGCACACACACACACACACACTGTAGAACACACACACACTGTGGAACACACACACACACTGTAGAACACACACAAACACACACTGCCAGTGTTTAGCTGCAGCTTGCTGTGTTATGAGGGATTACTGTGAAGATCCCAGGCCATTCCTGGTGTCAAAAAACACATCATATTCCTGATGGAATAAATCATATGCCGCAGTCCACGTTGAGTATTAGGGCTGGTGTATTGGGGATGAAGTTGGAGTATTAGGGCTGGTGTAATGGGGATGAAGTTGGAGTATTGGGGCTGGTGTATTGGGGATGAAGTTGGAGTATTAGGGCTGGTGTATTGGGGATGAAGTTGGAGTATTAGGGCTGGTGTATTGGGGATGAAGTTGGAGTATTAGGGCTGGTGTATTGGGGATGAAGTTGGAGTATTAGGGCTGGTGTATTGGGGATGAAGTTGGAGTATTAGGGCTGGTGTATTGGGGATGAAGTTGGAGTATTAGGGCTGAGGTTGAAGTATTGGGGATGAAGTTAAAGTAATAGGACCTCTCTCTGTCTCCTCGTTCCCTCCTCTTTCTCTCCTCTTTCTCTCCTCTTTCTCTCCTCTCTCTCTCCTCTCTCCAGCTGTGTTAGAGCTTTACACACTGAGGGCCATAGTCAGTCTAATGGATGACATTATTATTTGGCTCAGTAAGTTAAGTGATGTTCATCATTATAGTGATGGTTATACTGATGGTGATAGTGATTGTGGGTGGTAATAGTGATTGTGGTAGTGATTGTGATAGTGATTGTGATGGTGATTGTGAGTGGTGATTGTGGTAGTGATGGTGATACTGATCCGGTTTGTTATACTTTTGGTGATACTGTTGGTGGTACTGATGGGGATCTTGTTTGTTATGTTTTTGGTGATACTGTTGGTGATTGTGATAGTGTTGGTGATATTGATGGTGATACTGATGGTGATAGTGATGGTGATAGTGATGGTGATATTTATGGTGATTGTGATGGTCATAGTGTTGGTGATATTGATGGTCATAGTGTTGGTGGTAGTGATGGTGATATTGATGGTCAGTGTTGGTGAAACTGATGGTGATACTGATGGTGATATTTATTGTGATTGTGATATTGATGGTGATTGTGATGGTGATACTGAGGGTGATATTGATGGTGATACTGATGGTGGTATTGACGGTGGTATTGATGGTGATTGTGATGGTGATATTGATGGTGATACTGATGGTGAAAATGATCCTGATGATAATGGTGAGAGAATTTGTGACAGGTATTGTTTCCTCTTTTTTGCTCAGCACAGCGTGTGTCACTGTTGATGTTGAAAGAGCTGTGAGTGGCTTTGGATGTCTTCCTGGACTATATCTAAAACTCTACTCTGGAACTGGATTTTGTATGAAGCTGTGCTGGACTATATCTCAAACAATCTTTGTCCTCTTACTACATGAACACATAACCTTGGACATTTCTGTGACACTATCTTTCTTTGTCAACAGATCGTACTGAGAAGCGAAGCACCATGCCCGACTCACCTGCGGATGTGAAAACACAATCCAGGTTGACCCCGCCCACTATGCCTCCTCCTCCAACCACGCAGGGAGCCCCCAGAACCGCCTCCTTCACGCCCACCACATGTGAGGACTGACCCGTGCACAGACACACCGCTAACGCACTGACATAAGATAAACCATATCCAACTTTTAAAATATACTCAGTTAACATGATGAACAGTCATACATTTGCTGTTACCGGTGGCTGCCTGGCTCAATATGAATGCCCCCACCCACATGAGCCACACCCCCTGAAAGCAACCTACTCAACAAGCCTCGGTGGGTGAAAGGCAAACTCTTCCTGGTTGCTTTTACAGCAACTTACAGACTGCAATTTAACTCAAGAAGATACAGTAGTCAGGGCTCAGACTCTGACCCAAATGCAGACACAGGAGGCAGGATAGTTTGAACCCCAGGTATGTATTAAAGACAAATATAAAGCAGTAGGTTGAGGGCAGGCAGAGGTTCTGTAAACTGGAGGCTGGTGATGGAATGTACGGGCAGACGGCAGGCAGATTTAGGTCATGGAAGATATACAGGTTCAATTCATGGACAAGTCCTTAGAAAATTGAAGAATATTGCTCATTACCTTCTGTTTTCAGTAGTGTTCAACTGGGATTTCTAAAACAAAACATTTTAGGGGGGACATTTTCTAAATTCTGCAAACCACACAACATGTCAAATTATGCTGGTTTACAAAGTCTTGGGTAATTCCTGCGTTAACATGTATAACAGATGTAATTCGTGTTAAATTCACATTGAGCGAACAGTATTATATATACAAATAATCTTTTCAGTAACAGTCATAGCAAAAGAAGAATGTCAACAGGACAGTCAGTTAACATAAATCAGACCAAAGTGGCTCTTTTTATCCCCTCAACTCCCTCTCTGCCCCTCCCCCCATTTTCTGATGTCAGAATCCCTGATAACAGATCAGTTGGACTCGGTAATTAACCCAAATAAAATGTTGTCTCAGAAGCAACGAGTCTTTAAAGCAACACAATGTTTTCACTGGGCTACACACTGGAGGAAGGCAGACTGCTTTGATTTCCCAGCTTGGTGTAATTGTCACCAGATGTAACTCAAGTGTTCTGTTCCCCCAGTATTGGAAAGAAGCCAGGGATGTAGTGTGTTCGTGTGTGTGTGTGTGTGTGTGTGTGTGTGTGTGTACATAAGCAGTGTTGGACAGGCTTATATTATTAGTCAGTGCACTCTTGTGTCTTGCATGTCTTTGTATAATTCCTACCCAAACACACCACACAGATGCTAACAGAGACATACACTAAGGTGATGTTCCCTAGCCAGTCAGTCTAAACATTATCCTGAAAAACAATCGATGAAGATGAAGAAAAGTATTATTTTATTAGCAAAAGAGCCGTAGTCCAATTCTTAGTTCAAGCCCACTAGAACACCCAAGCACTAGAAACCCAGAACACAAACCACAGCCACACCTATTGTATTACACAGATTACACAACCCACACCCACACCTATTGTATTACACAAACCACACCCACACCTACTGTATTACACAGATTACACAACCCACACCCACACCTATTGTATTACACAAACCACACCTACTATATTACACAGATTACACACACCACACCCACACCCACTGTATTACACAGATTACACAAACCACACCCACTGTATTACACAGATTACACAAACCACACCCACTTTATTACACAGATTACACAAACCACACCCACACCCACTGTATTACACAGATTACACAAACCACACCCACACCCACTGTATTACACAGATTACACAAACCACACCCACACCTACTATATTACACAGATTACACAAACCACACCCACACCCACTGTATTACACAGATTACACAAACCACACCCACACCCACTGTATTACACAGATTAACCCTTTTGGTAAAAAACCTATAGTGAATTTAATAAATTTCACTAAATAGCAGTTCCTTGCTGTCTTCAACCAGGTTTATTTTCTGGTTTTTTCCTGTCATTTTCTCTCTCAGTAACCAATGGCAACAACAGCCACTCCCCCACGGCATTGAACGGGGCACCATCACCACCCAACGGCTTCAGCAACGGGCCTCCTAGCTCCTCCTCCTCTTCCTCGCTGGCCAATCAGCAGCTTCCGCCAGCGTGTGGTGCCCGGCAGCTAAGCAAACTGAAGCGATTCCTGACAACGCTACAGCAGTTTGGCAACGACATCTCTCCGGATATCGGAGAACGGGTCCGCACGCTGGTCCTGGGGCTTGTGGTGAGTAGTTCTGAACGTGCCGCTGATAATGTAGCAGAAACCAGATAATGAAGCCAGACACAGTACAACACTACCTCAAAGGCTACGATGAAGTTAAGGCGAAAGAGTTAACTTTTTTGTCCTGAGGTTCATTTGATATAAAGGAAATGCACTGGGAGGTAAAGGAAAACAATATGCGATTTAAAATAACAGAAATTGCGTACCATGGACGAAGAGGAGGGGTGGGAAAAGGAGGACGAAGAAGAGGAGAGAAAGTGGGCGAATGCGGAAGAGGGGGGGAATTCTAGCCTAATTATCTAGTCAAAGCCTTCTCTCCTCCCGGTTCTTTCTTGTTTATTTTTATCAGTGTGTCTACACACACACACACACACCCCCACATACAGACACCCCCACATACAGACACCCCCACATACAGACACCCCCACATACAGACACCCCCACATACAGACACCCCCACATACAGACACCCCCCCACACACTTCATTCCCTCCCTTATGGAGAAGAGAATGACACAGTTAATTAGCAGAGTGGGAGTTGCTGCTGAGAGACTGGCAGACCTGTCACAACAAAGGAATGCTACACACACACACACACACACACAGTAACATGCACACACACACAACCACACACACATACTCGCATGCACATGCACGCACACAAAACCACACACACTCACATGCACACGCATGCACACACAACCACACACACACATACACACATGCACACGCACGCGCACACACACAACCACACACATACTCACATATGCGCACACACAACCACACACTCACATATGCGGACACACACACACACAACCACACACACACATAGTCACATATGTGCACAGAGAAAGAGACTCAGGAGGTTCAGTAACTGTCAAAACAGCATCTCTGCAATCTGGCCTAACAGATGTACAGCTATTGGAATTAAACTCAGGTCTGGGAAATAAGATGGGTTCTATTCTGGAGTCTGTTCTGCTCTATACTTTAATTGTAATATTTTATTTCTCTCTGTTCTTTCTCACCCTCCCCCTTTTCTTGGAAAGTATCATTTCTAAATTGAAAATCTCTCAGTGTCTCCTTGTCAGGCTGCCAGGAGATATAGGAATGAAAGAGGAAATTAGTAATTAAAAAAAGCGATACGAAGAGCCAAATTAAACACACACACACCCACACACACACACACACCAACACACACCAACCACCCACCAGCTGGAGGGCCTAATCTGTGCCAGCACCATGGAGAACAGAGAGAATGTTCAAACCCCATGTTCAGCTCAACACACGATGGATTTATACTGTTCATAATGTGGTCCATAATAAAGGGTATTTTAGTCAGCGACTTATCTCACTGGACGAGAGGGACATATCCATATGTATGTAATAAACAGTATGGTGAAAACTGTATTGTGTAGACCGTAGACAGTATACTGTAAACTGTATGGTCTAGACTGTAAATTGCAGACTGCGTGGTGTAGAGTGTAAACTGTAGGGTGAAGACTGTAGACTGTATGGTGAAGACTGTAGACTGTAAATTGCAGACTGCATGGTGTAGAGTGTAAACTGTAGGGTAAAGACTGTAGACTGTATGGTGTGGAGTGTAGACTGTATGGTGAAGACTGTAGACTGTATGGGGTAGACTGTAGACTGTATGGTATATATTGCAGACTCCATGGTGTAGAGTGTATACTATATGGTGAAGACTGTAGACTTTAAATTGCAGACTGCATTGTGTAGAGTGTAAACTATAGGGTAAAGACTGTAGACTGTATGATATGGAGTGTAGACTGTATGGTGAAGACTGTAGACTGTATGGTGTAGACTGTAGACTGTATGGTATATATTGCAGACTCCATGGTGTAGAGTGTATACTATATGGTGAAGACTGTAGACTGTATGGTGTAGATTGCAGACTGCATGGTGTAGAGTGTAGACTGTATGGGGAAGACTGTAGACTGTATGGTAAAGACTGTAGACTGTATGGTGTAGATTGCAGACTGCATGGTGTAGAGTGTAGACTGTATGGTGTAGACTGTAGACTGTATGGTGTAGATTGTAGACTGCATGGTTTAGAGGGTAGACTGTATGGTGAAGACTGTAGATTGTAGACTGCATGGTGTAGAGTGTAGACTGTATGGTGAAGACTGTAGACTGTATGGTGTAGATTGTAGACTGCATGGTGTAGAGTGTAGACTGTATGGTGAAGACTGTAGACTGTATGGTGTAGATTGTAGACTGCATGGTGTAGAGTGTAGACTGTATGGTGAAGACTGTAGACTGTATGTAGACTTTGCTGTTTAGGACGTCATGGCTCATGTAGTTTTGGTTGTTGTTCTGGTCTTTGTAGTGCTCTACTTCACAGCAGGACCTTTAGTATTACAGCACTCTGGTGAGAGCAGTGCACTCTGCAGGGCTGTTCTTTAGGACTCTGCTTTGGTACACATGCTTTCCATTAAACTCAAATCATTTCATCTCTGGCAGGCAGAATATAAGTTTGCTTCCAATAAGTAATATCATCACATAATCGGTTCCGTATGTATTCATGTTTCACTCTCTCCTCTCTTTCTCTCTCCGACTCACTTTCCTCCCCCCCTCTCCGTTTCTCCCTCAGAATTCCACGCTAACCATAGAAGAATTCCACTCTAAGCTGCAAGAAGCAACCAACTTCCCTCTGCGACCTTTTGTCATCCCATTCCTGAAGGTATGTCGTATTGCACCAGCCACCCGACCGGCCCACCACAGATCTGGAAATCATTTAACCAGATCTTAAACACAGATGTGCATATTTCTTTTGCCTGCTTTCCCCTTCTTTTGTGGATGGAATAAACACTGTGTGCAGGGCAGGCTGATTCTAAGGGACCACATGCTCTCCCCATGCGCCAAGAACCGTTGAGTATCCTGATCTATGGGATTTCATTTCATTTTATGTATTTATTTCCTCTCACTCTTAACTGAAAATATATCAACGCTCACTATGAACTAATTCAACTTTCATAATGAATTTTGCCCTCAGTCTGAACTAACTCAACTCTTTGGATCTGTCTCTAATCTGATCTGGTATTATCTGATCTAGTCTTGGCTGATGTGTGATGATATGGTCTTCTCATCTGGGGTGATCTGGTCTTGATTAATCTGATCTGGTCTGATCTGGGATGTTCCCATTAGCAGCTACAAATATATATACAGTTCATTTCAAAATAAAAGAAGCAGATGTAGGCTTGTCCTATGAAAATCCATCCATCCAATTGCGCCATAAGACCAGCTCTTTACAGACATATTTACTGAAATGTTTTTTAGTTAAGCAGAAAGTCTTATAGGGATCAGGAATTCCTGACTCAGAAAGCGGAGACTTCACATTACTGTGACTTCACATTACAGTGACTTCATGTTAAAGAGACATCACATTACAGAGACTTGACATTACAGAGACTTGACATTACTGTGACTTCACATTACAGTGATTTCACATAACAGAGACTTCAGATAACAGTGACTTCACATTACAGAGACTTCACATTACAGGAACTTCACATTACGGAGACTTCACATTACAGTAACTTCACATTACAGTAACTTCACATTACAGTAACTTCACATTACTGTATCTTCACATTATGGAGACTTCACATTGAAGAGACTTCACACTACCCTAACCCTACCAACTCAACACTTAACTTCAAGTTCATTTATTTTCATTTAGCAATCTCACCTTCTCCCTCTATTCTCGCTCCATCTCACTCCATTTCTCCCTCCTTCTCTCTCTCTGCTCCCTACCATATGGTAACTGTATCATTGTGTTGGTAGGGAGTTTTTTTTCTAATTTTAGCACTGCCCCTCTGAGGGGTCCTTAATGCCAGAGTCCATATGGCTTAGAGCAAGGAGGAGGAACAGCAGCTTTTATAGGTGCCTGCTGTAGACATGTTGTACCCCTCCTTTCAAACCCCCCCCCCCTCCCCCGTTTGGAGGAGAGAGATGAGAGAGAGACAGGGAGAGGAAGAGAGAGAAAGAGAGGAAGAAAGAGAGGGACACAGAGAGAAGGAGAGATGGGGGAGGGTGAGAGACGTGTTTAGTGTAGTGGTAGGGGGTTAGAATACATATTGTACAAGCCAGTGATGTAATCTGTTGTTTCAACTGGTGCCAATACAAGAAAGCTGTTGTTACTGACGCTAGTCATTACCAGCTGTTCTGTTGCCCCTTTTCTAATTAGTAACTAGACAGAGAGACGGAAAGGCTGGACATAGAGAGAGAGGGACAAGGAGAGGAGAGAGAGAATGAAAGAGAAAGATGGATTACAGCTGGATGACAAGCTATGTGTTTCAGATGGCACCCTGTTCCCAAAGGACTTTTTTTTCAGTCAGGTCCCTTTGGATTCCAATTAAATATATAGTGCACCAGGACATAATGGGCCCTTTGGATTCCTTTTAAGGTATAAGACATAGTGGGCCCTTTGGATTCCTATTAAATGTATAGTGCACCAGGACAAAGTGGGCCCTTTGGGTTCCTTTTTAAGGTATAGTGCACCAGGACATAGTGGACCCTTTAGCTTCCTTTTTAAAGTTTGATGCACCAGGACATAGTGGGCCCTTTGGGTTCCCTTTTAAGGTATAGTGCACCAGGACATAGTGGACCCTTTTGGTTCCTTTTTATCAGGGGCCTGGCATGGATTAAAAACCTGGAAGGTCCACAGAGTTTCGTGGAATTAGACTGACAGGTAGACAGGCTGCAGGATAACAGAACCATGGGATCATTAATAATGAGGCTGTGAAATGTAGAGTCTCTAAATTGATTTTAGCAAAGTGAATGGTGAGAGAGGAGAGTAGAGAGACTGAGAAAGAGAGGGGGGAGAGCGGGATGTGAAGCAGAGGGGGGAGAGCGGGAGGTGAAGCAGAGGGGGGAGAGCGGGAGGTGAGAAAGTGACTGAGAGAAAGAGCAAGGGAAGAAAGAGGAGGAGGAGAAAATGAATGAAAAAGGGTGCATAGAGGAGTGTAGAATTACTGAGCAGGGTGAGGAGAGAGAGAGAAGAAGAAAGAGGAGAGGGAGGCAGAATGGGAGGAAAAAAGCGGAAGACATGGAAGGAGCGAGAGGAAGTGAGGGAGGCAGAGAGGGAGGAAGAGAGAGAAAGTGGGGGAGAGGAAGAGATAAGAAGAGTGGGAGGAACAGAGATGAAGAATGAAAAGAAGAGAGAGGTAAAGAGGGAGGAAGAGAGAGGGAGAGAGAGAGGAAGAGAGGACAAGGACAACGTGAAAACAAAACCAGGAAGACATGAAACAGAGGAAGGTGTTCCAAGTGTCTCAGTCCACCGCAAGCTGCTCCAGGAGAAATGGCCTCCCTCCAAACCATTCATCTGTCCAACAAACAGTCCTTCAGGAGTCTGTGGAGAAACACAGACTGACACAGGGCCAGAGATATGTCCCAAATGGCACCCTATCCCCGTGTGGTTCACTACTTCAGATGTAGGCCCTTTGATTAGGCATGGCTATGTCAAATGTAGTTCACAATATAGTAAATATGGGGCTGTTTGGGACACTGTCCAAAGGCCTTGGAAGATCAGCCTCTGTGTCTTTATGGGGACGGAGTGAGTGAGATTAAATAGCACTGATTTTATGTCTGGACCAGCCCTTTGGTGGGAATGCCTGGTGGATCTCTGCCTCTCCTTCTCAAATAGCAGCACGCACACAACATCATGCACTAATTATGACCAGACTGCAATGGGCCCTGGTCAAAACTATAGCACCACACAGGGAATATGGTGTCTTCTGAGGCATTATCTGTTGTTGGTTTCATTTGGAGATTCAGGGTGAACCCTGTGAGGACTAATGCATTATGGGTCCCAGGTAATGGACCACTTTGGACCTGCCAGTGTCTGTAAAGGTGTGACATCTTTTTAGGTTGCTTCAGGAGGTGCCTCAAACTGCCCACTCAGAACCCCAACAGTGAACCAAAGGGTAGTACATCTTTTTAGGTTGCTTCAGGAGGTGTCTCAAACTGCCCACTCAGAACCCCAACAGTGAACCAAAGGGTAGTACATCTTTTTAGGTTGCTTCAGGAGGTGTCTCAAACTGCCCACTCAGAACCCCAACAGTGAACCAAAGGGTAGTACATCTTTTTAGGTTGCTTCAGGAGGTGTCTCAAACTGCCCACTCAGAACCCCAACAGTGAACCAAAGGGTAGTACATCTTTGGATAATGGAAGGTGGACACTGTCACGGTTATTTCATGCCTCAGGGACAACACAATCAGTCCAGCTCAGTGTGTTGTGTGTGTGTGTGTGTGTGTTAGAGATCATCTCAGAGGTTGATCACTATCTCTCCCTACAGGCCAACCTGCCGTTACTACAACGGGAGCTGCTTCACTGCGCCCGGCTTGCCAAGCAGAACCCCGCCCAGTACCTGGCCCAGCACGAACAGCTACTCCTCGACACCTCCTCCACCACCTCCCCAGTCGACTCCTCAGAGCTCCTTTTGGACCTCAACGACAACGGCAAGAGGAGAACCCCAGACCGGTATGGTTCCCATCTAGCACTGCAGCGCCCTTAAATCCCGGATGTGATATATATAAACCACGCTGACATAAATCTATGATCCGACCATTTGCTAACTTCTAGTAAAAGCACTGTCTTTTAGCCTGTCAGAGACATCTTGTCTACCAATTCAACTATGGCTGAAGTGAGGGCGCTCTGCAGTCATCTCGTTTCCACCCCCAAAAAGACCTGAACAAAGTCAGCAGCCAAACCACCTTGGTTTAACTTGTAGCAATATAGGTTTTCTATTCACATCCATGGGTCGCCCCCAAAGCACTTCCAGACAAGCAGTTCACACACGCAAAAAGAAACAGACACACACACACACACCTACTTTACCAGGTAGCTGTACTCCCCACATGCTGAAAATTACTGCACTGTAGAGTGCCGTTTGAAACATGACCCCATAAAACAGTGGCCCACATCAGGTCACAGTGGCCAGAGATGGAGGTGTGTGTGTGTGTGTGTGTGTGTGTGTGTGTGTGTGTGTGTCAGCTTCTTTGAACTTTAAGGACACATCCCTTGGAGGAGCAGCCCAGGTTTTTTTTTTTTTTTTTTATTGCAGAGGAGAGAAAATAAAATGACTGAATCTTAGTAGATGAATAATTCCCTGCTCAGATCCCCAGGAGGACGGTGTGAAGTGAGGATGAAATGATATCTTCTTTGAAATACCTGCGTATTGTGCTGCTCCTGTGTTATGCGTAAGGTGGTGGGGGGCGTCCCAAATGACACTATAGGTGTGCTCTAGTGCACTACTCCTGTCCAGGCCCACGGGCCCCTACGGTGGGACCAGGGTGTGGTTTGGAAGGCGGTCTGAGTCTGGGGAGTGGAACAGAGGGAGCGAGCTAACACGTACAGATGAGACTCCTGCATGGATACAGCTGTGCTAAGCTCTTCTCAGACACGTTCTGCTTAGCCAGCCACTGCTGCTACCTCCTGATTGGTGGACAGAAATGGAATATCGGAATGGGAATGATAGAACACTGGACCTTTAATCACAGAATAATGCAGTCCTGCGTTGTGTCTTCTATTGTGGTTAATTTAATACAATGCTGCGTTGTCTTCTATTGTGGTTAATTTAATACAATGCTGCGTTGTCTTCTATTGTGGTTAATTTAATACAATGCTGCGTTGTGTCTTCTATTGTGGTTAATTTAATACAATGCTGCGTTGTGTCTTCTATTGTGGTTTAATACCAGAGCGGTTGGAGAATGTATTATGTATGTTAATGTTGATTTGTTGAGGAATGTATAGTGTGTGATAATGTTCATATTTGGGGACTGCATGATAATGTTGCAATGTTGGGGAATGTGTGATGCATGGTCATTCTGAATGTTGGGGAATGTATGACGTATGCCAATGTTGATATGTTTGGGAATGTATGATTTATGATAATGTTGGTATGTTGGGGAATGTATGATGCATTATAATGTTGATATGTTGGGGAATGTACTGTATAATGTTTGGTAATGCTGAATGTCGGGGAATGTATGATGCATGATAATTTTGATATGTTCGGGAATGTATGCTGTATGGTAATGTTGATATGTTATTTTTTACAGTTCTGCATTTTTTAAGTTGAACGTACAATATATCATTGTTACAGTCATCATAAAAGCACAGATACAATATGATCAACAAGAAACTACCTATGAGGAGAATGGAGAGAGGAGAAGAGACAAGAGAGGAGAGGGGGAGAGGAGAGATGGGGAGAGGGGAGAGGTGAGATGGGGAGAGGGGGAGAGGAGAGAGGTGAGTAGAAAAGCAGGGAAAGAAGAGAGCAGAGAGATGAAAAGAAGAGAGGAGAAGTGCAGAAAGAGGAGAGGGGAGTGGAGTAGAGGGTCAGAAAAGAGGAGAAGAGAGGAGAGAAAAAAGAAGAGAGTAAAGACGAGAGGAGAAGAGCGGGTGAGACGAGATGAGAGGGGAGGAGAGGTGAGGAGGAGGAGCAATTAGAAAAGGAGAGGGAGAAGAGGAGGAGGGTTAGCCTTGTGGGTCTGTGCGTGTTGGTGCGTACATTAATGTGTTTTTGTGTGTGTGTGTGTGTGTGTTGGTGCGTACATTATGGTGTGTGTGACTGTGGATGTGTGTGTTTGTTGATGCGTATGTTAGTGTGTGTGTGTGTGTGTGTGAAGCATATGGACAAAGATGGATGAGCATTAGAAGCCCATAAAAACATCTCATTAGGAAGTTCAATCTGTTCCTGTGGTGGTGGGGGGGGTGAAGGGGGAAGAAGTCCGTTAGACAGGGGATGATGCTGGCTGGGGGGGGGGCTTTAATGACACACACATGTATACACACACACATACACACACATACAAACACACACATACACATTCACACACATACAAACACACACATATACTTGGCAATGTTTGTATCTGTAATAAATGACAGATTTATTCATTTTTACTGTTATTTTACCAGGTTGACTGACGACACATCTCACCAGTTGGGTTTTTGTTTAGAGACAGAACACCTGGGTTCTTTACCTTGTCAGCCTGGGATTAGAACCAGCAACCTTTCATACTGATTTAACACAGGATAAAAGCATTATAATTTTATCTGAATTAGTCTCTCTGTACATTTATACTTTCCCAGTCAGTGGCAGATATTATATAGTATATAACGAATATAAAGGGTTAGGGTTAGGAGAGATAATAATGGTAAATATTATATTGGGTTAGTGACTGTCAGTGGCAGATATTATATAGTATATAAGGAATATATTGGAGCTGTCAGTCGTAGATATTATATACTATGTAGGAAATGAAGTACTGTGTATATAATGTAAGCAACCCTGACTAAATTACTTCAGTAAGGGAAAACATTTTCAGGGGGGTAGGTCTGTTCAGATTGACAGCTCTCTTGACAAATCACATGGAATATGTGCCAGTCTCTCACAGATTGAAAGCAAAGTTTGTAGGCTAAACCTTTTCGGTGTTTTCCAATATTGAAGATTGTTTACCCAAACTGGCCACTTGTGAAATGCTCTCAATGTTTATAAATCACTTGTCTGCAGTGTCCGTCTTGCTAGCCACCATTTCGTTTTATTCCAGCGTAAATGTAAGGTAGTGACATAAGCAGTGATGTAATTCCTCTTCATCAAAGTCGTCAAAGACATCAAAGACTCTGATATCAGCTGACTAAAACTGCCTCTCTGTCTTCACCCCCCTCCTCCTCCTCCACCCCCCTCACCTCCTCGTCCTCCAACCCCCCCCTCGTCCTCCACCCCCCCATCCTCCACCCCCCCCCATCCTCCACCCCTCTTCGTCCTCCATCCCACCTCGTTCCAACCCCCCCCCCCCCCCCTTCATCCTCCACCACCCACAACGTCCTCCAGAACCAAAGAGAACGGCTTTGACCGGGATGGGCCCCTGCACCTGGAACACCCCAGTAAGCGAGCGTGCACGATCAGCCCAACGGGCCCGCGGTTCAGCCCTTCCAACGGCCTGTCGTACCAGCCGAACGGCCTGGCCCACGGAGGGCACCCCACGCCGACCCCGCCTCCCCCCGCGCAGCACTACCGTCTGGACGACATGGCCCTGGCGCACCACTACCGGGACTCGCCCCACTACAGGCACTCCAACCACAGCCACCGCGACGCCAGACCCCGACAACTAGGTGAGGAGAGAGAGTGGAGAGGAGGGCACATTCTGAGGGTAATATTCATGCATTCATCACACCCCTCTATTAAAATACCTTCATGCATTCATCACACCCCTCTATTAAAATACCTTCACGCATTCATCACACCCCTCTATTAAAATACCTTAATGCATTCATCACACCCCTCTATTAAAATACCTTCACGCATTCATCACATCCCCTATTAAAATACCTTCATGCATTCATCACACCCCTCTATTAAAATACCTTCATGCATTCATCACATCCCCCTATTAAAATACCTTAATGCATTCATCACATCCCCCTATTAAAATACCTTCATGCATTCATCACATCCCCCTATTAAAATACCTTCATGCATTCATCACATCCCCCTATTAAAATACCTTCATGCATTCATCACACCCCTCTATTAAAATACCTTCATGCATTCATCACACCCCTCTATTAAAATACCTTCATGCATTCATCACACCCCTCTATTAAAATACCTTCATGCATTCATCACACCCCTCTATTAAAATACCTTCATGCATTCATCACACCCCTCTATTAAAATACCTTCATGCATTCATCACACCCCTCTATTAAAATACCTTCATGCATTCATCACATCCCCCTATTAAAATACCTTCATGTATTCATCACATCCCCTATTAAAATACCTTCATACATTCATCACACCCCTCTATTAAAATACCTTCATGCATTCATCACATCCCCCTATTAAAATACCTTCATGCATTCATCACATCCCCTATTAAAATACCTTCATGCATTCATCACATCCCCCTATTAAAATACCTTCATGCATTCATCACATCCCTCTATTAAAATACCTTCATACATTCATCACACCCCTCTATTAAAATACCTTCATGCATTCATCACATCCCTTTATTAAAATACCTTCATGCATTCATCACACCCCTCTATTAAAATACCTTCATCCATTCATCACACCGCTCTATTAAAATACCTTAATGCATTCATCACACCCCTCTATTAAAATACCTTCATGCATTCATCACACCCCTCTATTAAAATACCTTCATACATTCATCACACCCCTCTATTAAAATACCTTCATACATTCATCACACCCCTCTATTAAAACACCCCTCTAAAGAAATATAATGCATAGGCTCTAAACGCTAATTTTGTATATTTTGGTTGGAGGGAAGCATGGAGGGCACTCATCTCTTATTGCACAGCCATTTACATTTCCTCTCTCTGCCTCTCTCTCCTGGCTGTGATGAAGGTATGCACGGGGCTCGTCAAGAAGAGGTGATTGACCACCGGCTGACAGACAGAGAATGGGCGGAAGAATGGAAGCACCTTGACCATGTAAGAAAAGTAATAACATTTTTATTACTATACCAAGTGTACAGTCCTGCATTGGTGTGTTTTAGCTTACCTGTGTTTCAGATTGTGTGTGTTTTTAAATGCCTGTGTTTCAGCATACAGTGAGGGAAATGTTTTTTTTATTTTGTATGTTTGCCCCCTGACAAAAAAATTATCAGTCTATAATTTTTATGGTAGGTTTATTTGAACAGTGAGAGACAGAATAGCAACAACAAAATCCAGAAAAACGCATTTTCAAAAATTGTATAAATTGATTTGCATTTTAATGAGTGAAATAAGTATTTGACCCCTCTGCAAAACATGACTTAGTACTTGCAGGAAAAACCCTTGTTGGCAATCACAGAGGTCAGACGTTTCTTGTAGTTGGCCACCAGGTTTGCACACATCTCAGGAGGGATTTTGTCCCACTCCTCTTTGCAGATCTTCTCCAAGTCATTAACGTTTCAAGGCTGACGTTTGGCAACTCGAACCTTCAACTCTCCCCAGATTTTCTATGGGATTAAGGTCTGGAGACTGGCTAGGCCACTCCAAGCCCTTAATGTGCTTCTTCTTGAGCCACTCGTTTGTTGCCTTGGCCGTGTGTTTTGGGTCATTGTCATGCTGGAATACCCATACCCATCATTTTCATTGCCCTGGCTGAGGGAAGGAGGTTCTCACCCAAGATTTGATGGTACATAGCCCCATTCATCATACATGCAGTGAAGTTGTCCTGTCCCCTTTGCAGAAAAACACCCCCAAAGCATAATGTTTCCACCTCCATGTTTGACGGTGGGGTTAGTGTTCTTGGGGTCATAGGCAGCATTCCTCCTCCAAACACGGCGAGTTGATTTGATGCCAAAGAGCTCGATTTTGGTCTTATCTGACCACAACACTTTCACCCAGTTCTCCTCTGAATCATTCAGATGTTCACTGCAAACTTCACACAGGCCTGTACATGTGCTTTCTTGAGCAGGGGGACATTGCGGGTGCTGCAGGATTTCAGTCCTTCACAGCGTAATGTGTTACCAAATGTTTTCTTGGTGACTATGGTCCCAGCTGCCTTGAGATCATTGACAAGATCCTCCTGTGTAGTTCTGGGCTGATTCCTCACCGTTCTCATGATCATTGCAACTCCACGAGGTGAGATCTTGCATGGAGCCCCAGACCGAGGGAGATTGACAGTTCTTTTGTGTTTCTTCCATTTGCAAATAATCGCACCAACTGTTGTCACTTTCTCACCAAGCTCCCTTTAAGAGTGTGCTCCTAATCTCAGCTCGTTACCTGTATAAAAGACACCTGGGAGCCAGAAATCTTTCTGATTGAGAGGGGATGTAATACTTATTTCACTCATTAAAATTAACTTTTTTGACATTGGGTTTTCTGGATTTTTTTGTATTTATTCTGTCTCACACTGTTCAAATAAACCTACCATTACAATTATAGACTGATCATTTCTTTATCAGTGGGCAAATGTACAAAATCAGCAGGGGATCAAATACTTTTTTCCCTCACTGTCTGCGTGTTTTGAAATACCTGTGTTTCAGCATATGTATGTTTTTAAATACCTGCACAGCAAATCCAGACAAGAAAATGTGACACCCTAAGTTTCCAAATTAACACTTCCCTGTGTGTACATGTTGGGTAGAACATTTGACATTATAAAATAGTTCATTTGACATTTTAAATCTATCATAGAGATGGATTTGAACACATTTTCAAGTACTTTTTTTTGCATACATCCCAAATGTGAGAAATAACCACCCATGAGTGTGGATACATGAGGATACAAGAAATGTTACACTTTTACACCACAATTTTAACTCTCTGGGATTTACTGCATGTGTTTAAGGATACCCACGTTTTTAAATACCTGTGTTTCAACATGCATGCGCTGAAACACACGTTTATCCGTTTTAACCCAAGCTTTTATATGTGTATCAGTATGTCTGTGTTGTAGTAATGTGGCCTAACCGTTATTAAATGATGATTGTGTGGTAAATATAAGCATATCCTTCGTGTTGCTGCGTACGGAAACACAATGTACGTGCCTGAACAACACAGACATCCTGGGAAGCATCTCTGTGTTACCTCACGACGGCCATTTTGATATTTACAGTTGTGTTGTCTACCGGGATGGGTGTAAATTAGGCTTTATGCGTCCGTGCTCGTTGTGTGCTCGCACTCAGCGCCTTGCCCCTCCTCAGCTGCTGAACTGCATCATGGACATGGTGGAGAAGACACGACGCTCCCTCACAGTGCTGCGCCGCTGCCAGGAGGCCGACAGGGAGGAGCTCAACTACTGGATCAGGCGATATAGCGACGCAGAGGACCTGAAGAAAGGAGCGAGCAGCACTCAGATCAGGCAACAGAGTCCCGCTGCACAAGACAACACTCCAGGTATCTGTGGGTCCTTATAGGACAGCAGCTTTCAGACAGACAGGGTATCTTTCCAGTTAGATTGGGCTTCACATGGCTGACGTTTCTTGCAGGCATTGGGCTACTTGGGCTGTTTGGGTTTTGGGATGTCGTCACTGGTAGGATACACGTGGAAGGTTTTTCATCACTAAGCTACCAGATAGAAGAGTGGTCTGTATTAGGCTACCAGTTAGAAGAGTTGTCATCATTAGATTACCAGTTAGAAGAGCTGTCCTCATTAGGTTTCCAGTTGGAAGAGTTGTCCTCATTAGGTTACCAGTTGAAATAGTTGTCCTCATTAGGTTAACAGTTGAAATAGTTGTCCTCATTAGGTTACCAGTTGGAGGGGTTGTCCTAAATTAGGTTACCAGTTAGAATAGTTGTCCTCGTTAGGTTTACAGTTGGAGGTGTTGTTCTCATTAGGTTACCAGTTAGAAGGGTTGTCCTCATTAGGTTACCAGTCGGAAGAGTTGTCCTCATTAGGTTTACAGTTGGAGGTGTTGTTCTCATTAGGTTACCAGTTAGAAGGGTTGTCCTCATTAGGTTACAAGTTGGAAGATTTGTCCTCATTTGGTTATCAGTTGGAGGGGTTGTCCTAAATTAGGTTACCAGTTAGAAGGGTTGTCCTCATTAGGTTACCAGTTGGAAGAGTTGTCCTCATTAGGTTACAAGTTGGAAGATTTGTCCTCATTTGGTTATCAGTTGGAGGGGTTGTCCTAAATTAGGTTACCAGTTAGAAGGGTTGTCCTCATTAGGTTACCAGTTGGAAGAGTTGTCCTCATTAGGTTACCAGTTGGAAGAGTTGTCCTCATTTGGTTACCAGTTGAGGGGTTGTTTTCATGACAGTGTTGTGTCTGTGTTCCAGAGATTCACCGGGAACATCTCCATCGACCTGGGACGACTGGATACGTACCAGAGGAGATCTGGAAAAAGGCTGGTGAGTTTCTCTTTTTCCTTTCTGTCATATAATTATATGGCAGGATGTTTCCCACGTTCATATGATGTCATATTGTACACTTAATAAAGATCATCAACTTGTTCTTTTTACTGTATTGACTGCAAATAAATGGCTGCTTTGTGTTTAAAGTAGCAGAGTGGACAAAGTAGGATCTGCTGTCTCTCACACTGTCTGTCTCTCTTTTGCCAGAGATTACGGTAAAATGGCACTGAAGGATTTGCATCTATTTCTTTTATATAAATGTGTTGCTGGCATCAAATTCAAAGTGGGCATATACACCAATTAGCCATAGCATTATGACCACTGACTGGTGAAGTGAATAACACTGATAGTCTCGTTATCATGGCACCTGTCAGTGGGTGGGATATATTAGGCAGCAAGTGAACATTCTGTCCTCAAAGTTGATGTGTTAGAAGCAGGAAAAATGGGCAAGTGTAAGGATCTGAGTGACTTTGACAAAGGCCAAATTGTGATGGCTAGACGACTGGGTCAGAACATCTCCAAAACTGCAGCCCTTGTGAGGTGTTCCTGGTCTGCAGTGGTCAGTACCTATAAAGAGTGGTCCAAGGAAGGAAAAGCGGTGAACCAGCGACAGAGTCATGGGGACCAAGGCTTATTGATGCACCTGGGGAGTGAAGGCTAGCCTGTGTGGTCCGATCCAACAGACGAGCTACTGTAGCTCAAATTGCTGAAGAAGTGAATGCTGGTACTGATAGGAAGGTGTCAGAAACCACAATGCATCTCAGTTCCGTATGGGGTTGCGTAGCTGCAGACCAGTCTGGGCGACCATGCTGACCCCTGTATACTGCCGAAAGCGCCTACAGTGAGCATCAGAACTGGACCACAGAGCAATGGAAGAAGATGGCCTTGTCTGATTAATCAAGTTTCCTTTTACATCGTGTTGATGCCCGTGTGCGTGTGCATTGCTTACCTGGAGTGGCTCCTGGCAAGTAGGCAAGCCAGCGGAAGCAGTGGGATACTTTGGGCAATATTCTGCTGGGAAGCCTTGGGTCCTGCCATTCATGTGGATGTTACTTTGACACGTACCACCTACCTGAGCATTGTTGCAGACCATGTGCACCCTTTCATGGCAACGGTATCCCTGATGGCATTTGCCCCTTTCAGCAGGATAATGCGCCCATTCTTTAGACCTTCTTATGAACTCCTTCTTTAGACCTACTTCACTTATTTCTTTAGAACCACAACCACCTTCCTCTTTAGATCTACTACCATCTCCTTTAGAAATACTAACACCACCTTTAGAACCACAACCACCTCCATCTTTAGACTGACCTGCACCTCCTTCTTTAGAAATACTCTTTCTGCATTACTACCACCTCCTTCAAAACTACTCTTTCAGCATTACTACCACCTCCTTCAAAACTACTCTTTCAGCATTACTACCACCTCCTTCTTCAGAACTACCCTTTTAGCATTACTACCACATCCTTCTTTAGAACTACCACCACCTCTTTCTTAATGACTACTACCACATCCTTCTTTATATTTTTAACTACTATCACCTCCTTTACATTAAGCTACTATGACCTCCTTATCCTCACATACTGTGTCTGTAATCTAGTCATGTGTTTGTCTTTTATACTGACCCTGTCTTTTCTAGCAGGCTTATATATCAAACTGAAAGCAATTTCCATGACTGCAGTGCAGCACCGAATAATAGATAAAAAGTATCAAATCTACAAAAAACACACAGCTTTAACTATTCAGTTAAATCAGATTAAAGGATGTTCTTCACATTTATAATACCATACATGTTTCAGTTTATGGGCAAATGTTTGTGGATACCCAGTGCATAACATGAAGGTTTTTTGTACCATTCAATGATTCACTTGTGCTCTTGAAAGATGCGTAATCATACTGGCATTATCTCCAGAGTTCTTAACGTTTTTCAATTCATCATCCTGTTTTTGACAAGATTTAATACTCTTATTTGAGAATCGTGGTTCCAGTAACATATGTTTCCACTGGAGGAGGGAGGCCATGCAGGCTGTGGTATGTGAGTCCTGGAGGAGTACAAATAAATAGATTTCTATAAAATGGAGGATTGTCAACCAATACATCTGTTCCAGCTGAGCTGAATTTTTATAGTTGCTGATATACCTCCACCCCCACCCCGCCACACACACACACACCACACACCACACACACACACACACACACACACACACACACACACACACACACACACACACACACACACAGTAGTTCCCTGCCTCCTCCTGTTCTCTGCTGGGCCGTTGGGACAGGACAATAGAGATGCATAATTTAAATATAAATTGCCTTATTTGCATACACAATTAGTCAAGTTACACCCTTGATGAAGGCAAACAAAAATTAACTGCTGCCTCACTTTAAATGTTCAGTTGTAACTGCTGGAATTCCACTGGAGTCTGGTGTGTTTAAATTTACCTCCCACATGGTTACGGTCTGAGGCGGCGCCAGGACAATAGGTTACAGTTAGAATTAAAATTGTACGAGAGAAGTAACTTCCAAGACGTTACCTTAGATGAAATACCTAATGCTATAAAAAAATGCTATACACAAAAAAATCCAAAACTTCAACACTGAATGTTTTTATCCTCTTGTTGACTATTTTAACTCTTTGTCTTTATCAAATCATCAATCAGTTGTCATGATCAATCATGTGTATATAAATCCTTATAAACACCAACATCATGGATCTGCTCTCCTGTGGATAAAAACAATTACATGAACATCACATCATTATTTGTTTTTGAAACTAAGCAATTAGTACGGCATGTTGATGGACAGTCATTTTCTTACTGACAATTCAACACACAGTTGATCATTGCTTCTGAAAATCCTAAAAACATGCATATAATTAATATGGTTATACTTCAAGAATACATGTGAATGATGAGAGCCATACAACTGCTACAATATTCAGAGGCTAAATGGATTCATGTGATAAAGGGATATAGATGTTCACATATTTTTTTAGACTTATTAGATCTAAATGTAATCAGTAAATAATTAGATATCGTACAGTACATTTATTGTTAAAAAGGATTCCCAGTTGTCAGTAGTGACTTTAAACTAGTTTAATCAGTTTGACTTCCAAGTCAGACAATTCGGGGCGGGCCCATTATTTGAGCTGTCCAATAGTTAGGGGGTGTGGGTGGTACTGTGTTCCGTTGGCAGTGTTATGTGTCCTTGAGGTTGTCTCTGAATGTGTTTCAGAAGAGGCCGTGAATGAGGTGAAGCGCCAGGCGATGTCAGAGCTCCAGAAGGCTGTGTCAGAGGCGGAGAGGAAAGCCCATGAGATGATCAGCACGGAGCGCTCCAAGATGGAGCGCACGGTGGCGGAGGCCAAGAGACAGGCAGCGGAGGAGGTGCTGACAGTCATCAACCAACAGGAGGACTCCAGCGAGGTAGAACACACCCTATTGATTATCAATATACTCTTCATTAATTACATTGCTTCATTTAGGTTGCAAATCAATTTGTGTTCTCTAGACTTTAACGAGGTTGAACACATTGTATTGATTTATGATGTACTAGTTTACATTGATTATGCATATGCTGATTTTATTAGGACCTATTTCTGTTGATTCCACTAGGCAACTTGTTTTCAGTGGATTATTTTATATTATGTCCAACACTGTTCTGGACATAATCGTTTTATATTATGTCCACACAGTAGCTGGTGTTCCCCAAGTGGATTTAACAGTCTAAAACTGTCCTATTTGCCAGCCTACTCCCTACATGGACTACATGCTGGTCTATGTTATGGTGGTCGATTTAGTGATGGCCTATGTAGCGTGCATTTTAGACCTTTATTTTGAAATAAGACCTTTTATTGTGAAATATAAGCGCACAGTGTACTGAATCATTATTTTCATAGATTTAACTAAGGATGTAATCATTAAGTCTCTGTCTATGTCTTCCTCTGTGTAGAGCTGTTGGAACTGCGGGCGTAAGGCGAGTGAGACGTGCAGTGGCTGCAACACGGCGCGCTACTGCGGCTCTTTCTGCCAGCACAAGGACTGGGAGAAACACCACCACGTGTGTGGCCAGACCTTCCAGGCCTCCCAGGCCAGCCAGCCGCAGGGGCAGCTGGGTAAGGTCCCGGAGGTCCCCGCTCCCGTCAGCTCCTCCACCACACCCAGCAGTGGGGTGGCAAGCCCTGCGGGGACCCCCCCTGACTCCGCCACGCCACGCTCCGCGACCCCGGGGACCCCCTCCGCATTGGAAACAACGTCACGCTAAACACAGAGCCCCCCGGCAACACCCCCCGGCAACACCCCCCCTCCCCCCAACCCCAGCACGGCTGTCTTGCTCGCCTGTCTCGCGTCACTCAAAGATGCTAAAAGCTAATGCGCTAGCGCCACAAAGGGAGATGAAGACGTATCCAGGAGTAGTGGAGGTTCCACGTCACACATGAGGTTCATAATGTTTATCGGGTCATATTGACTTAGAATCAAGAACACAAAGATATTCTTTGTTTGAATTCTTATTGTTGTTGTCATCAATGATCTTATTGTTACTATTGTGTTCGTCATTGTCGTCCACATTTGTTGTCGCTGTTGTTGTTGTTGTTGTTGTGTATCGTTGTTGTCGTTTCTCTTATGTTGTTTCCTGTAAATATGAACTCCAGACAAATACATCTGACCTCCCCTTTATGACCTCCAGACATGTGCATCTGACCTCCCCTTTTTTCTTTTTTTTCTAAAGGCTTTGTTCCTAGGAAACAATATAATATGATATGAAACTAGTTGACCTCATGAAGACACTTTACCAAACAACATACCAATGGAACATTACTAAAGTGAAATATGGTTGAAAAAGCAAAGACACCACTAATCTTTTTATGTAATGACTACAAATACAAATGCAGACTTAAAGGGGAGTGTATGAGTAGAGTATTGTATCTCTCTGTAACCATCTCAGAAGGAGAGCAAATTTCAGATGATCAGATGTGTTGACAGATTAATGTACATCAGATCTTAAAGGACCCTTGGCTTTTGCTGATGATAATATCCAGGTCAGTGAACCGACAAACACAAACATGTCTCACTTACTGAGGAAGGATAATGGGAAGGACCTAGAGAGAACATAAACAAAGAACATGGATGGCTGGTTACATCACTTTACCGGGCCTGGCTGCAGCACATGAAGAGGATGTCCTCTGTCTTAAAGCATTTTACACCACACTTCCTGTCTCACTGATCCAAACCAGGACATGAACAGGAAGTGATCGTTCTGCACCGGTAAGAGACTGTCAGCTCCTCACTATGGCAACCACCGGTAAACAAAGGGCTGAAAGGAAAAACCTATGACGCTCCCTCCCTCTCTGTCCTGCCCAGTTTGATCCAGCCACCTCCTACATGTATCCTCCTCTTTTATTCATCTTTGGTCGATCTCTTGATGTTCAACACTTCTGTACCTTCCCCAGTGGATATTTATTGTCTGTGTTGGATACTGGCGAAGACACGTTTTACTTCATGAAGTGACATTTTCACCAGTGACTCTTTGGCAAAAGGAGAAACGTCATGTTTCGGGGTGGATCTGCTTCCCCATGTGTATGTATCAGTGGTTCTTACCCCCTTGTACAATTAAGAAGGACGATGCATTCATTTTGTTTTTATCCTCGAAGACACACCCAAGCTATCATCTCAGAGCTGCTACTCTAGTAACTATATGGCTCTTTCATGACTCTTCTGAGAGCTAGCATGTTTCGCGGAATGCTAACCTAAATGTTTTGTACCAGCAACGTACATCCATGTATTTGCACTGTCACAAAGGTTATTTCGGCATGCTTCTTTTGGCAAACATTTTCATTTTTTCCAGTGTAGATGCATAATTTACAGTTTTTGTATGTATGTATGTAGTACTAGAGTATCTATGTCTTTCCTGTGTAGGTTAAATGTGTTGCTAAAACACCAACATCTGAAACTGTTTAATTGATGAGCAGAAACAACACCACAGTCATAAAACACCATTTTTGTTTAACTACTTACATCCAGGCAGTGCATGAACATTATTGGACGTCGGTTAGGTATTTGTTGTGGTTTTGTTTATTTTTCCAAAAAAAAGAGAAAAATAGAAAAGGCGGGGGGGGGGGGGGTTTACAAAAAAATCACTAAACAACTAACTTTCCAAATGCAGAGTTGTAGAATAAAATCAGCTTTAACACAGATTGTCCAGCACCAGGTATATCACCATCATTCAAGAGAATTACATCAAAACACATAAGACAGCCAAAGACATATACACAATGTCCACATCCAATAGAGAGCCCTATTACTGCTTAGTGTACAACAGGCCAAAAGTGGTTCAATAAAGAAAATAGGTTACCATTTCAGACCAAGCTGGACCAAACCCTGACTCCTGAAGGTTTCTAAAAAGAGGTTCAACTTGAATGTCGCCTGTATCGTTCTGTTAATATGGTGTTTTTTGGGCCAAACCAGTTCCAGTCATGTTCTCATTTTCAATGATGTTCCATCCACTACTGGGAGACTAGGCTGGCTTAGCGCTGATATGGAGATGGTCACAATGCGCTGGTTTGGAGATGGTCACAATGTAGGATAGGTGACTTTCTTAACTGGAAATCCAACTTTTTTTTTGTTTTGGATTACACAGACTGATTATGTTTGGATTCCAGGCTGCAAAATAGGAGCAATAATCACTTATATTGCACATAATTGCTAAATCTGTGGGGGAACAACACTGTAAGGTTTCCCATCTGTAAGTGAAATCAGATTGTTTCTATTAGTCACAGATGTCATTATAGTTTGCGTTCCCTGCCTTTGGGGCATTGTTATAAGAAGTGCACTCCTGTCTAGGTGTTAGGGTACCGTTTAGGATGCTTACTTCACCTCACAACCACTTTAATCAGTTCCGGGTCATGACCCACAAATGGGAAGCATGTCACTTTGCGGCTAGACCATACCACTGCTGGATGGCTTTGTTGCATCAGTTCATCTCATGTTCAAGTCATTTGCAATGGTTTTAACCGTGTCTAAATTTCCTCAAACCATACAGCAACTGAAATTCCAGACCATTTACGACTGATTGAAGAGCACTTACCACTTACCAGATCCGCAAAAGGCAAAATACTCTTCTACCCACAATACCCTGGTGCTAATAGAAACACATTTGACTTTTGACCTCTATGAAGGGGGAGGAGTTGTTACGTTGTTTCCACGGTGTTCAGCAGGAAGTTGCTGTTGTTGTTGTTCTCCCTTATTTCTTAATCAACCTGGCTGAGATTCAATCTTAGCACATTTGGTCAGCAATGTACATTTTAGAGGAAATGTCTCAAGCATTCGCATAGGCCATGAGGTCATAAACACTGCGTGTAAGTCTTATTGGAAATTACAGCGTCCAAATACGCGATAGGAATGAATCTGAGCACTCCTCTTGTGTTGCAACCTGGTCTCATTCTGGACTCTAAAGGGTTTAAATAAATGATCCAAAAAGGTGTCTGACACCCATCTCCTCATGTCTCCTCAGAAAGCTGTGAAAAAGCAGCTGAGCTGTTTGAACACTTGTGTATGATTCATGTATTTAAAAATGTATAAACCACACATTGGTGTTTTCATTGTTATCAGGGTTGAAACCTAGATAAGACAAAATAAAAAAAAATAATAAGAAAAATGTTACAGCTTAAAATAATTTCATGCAAAGCGCTACTATATCCACTTGATCTCTTCAATCTTCTCTCCTCCCAGATTTCTATGTCTGTTTTGCTATAACCTCCTCGTGGCAGATTCTACCTCTGACAGCAGAAACAAGCACCAGTCGCCGGGCCGACACTGGGGTAGCCACCAGTAGCCAGGCTGACACTGGGCTAGTCACCAGTCGCCGGGCCGACACTGGGCTAGTCACCAGTAGCCAGGCTGGTCACTGGGCTAGTCACCAGTAGCCGGGCTGACACTGGGCTAGTCACCAGTTGCCGGGCCGACACTGGGTTAGTCACCAGTAGCCAGGCTGACACTGGGCTAGTCACCAGTAGCCAGGCCGACACTGGGCTAGTCAAACCAAATGGGCACAATATAACAAAACAGGAATATACCCAAAGTTGAAGCTCATACAGCTGCAAAACCATATCAATACTTGGTAACAATGCAGACCTCATAAATAAATAAAAAACGTAAACGATTGAGATAAAGAAAAACGTGTGTTACGTTCCTTTTTTGCTTGTCACGTTTGTATTAGCATTGAGAGTTTACTTTGTTAAACGATAACGGATCAGATTTAAATTGTTGTTGCTGGTTTTTAAAAGGTTGTTATTTTGACTGTTGTATGATCGGTCAAGCAGTGGTCGGTTGATGAGAAACCTCATGCCTCCTCCTCCCATCTCTGTTTGTCACATGCTAGAACGCTTGTCAGTGTTGTTCAGGCTGAACTCTTGGGGTTTCAATTACAAAAACAAATTGAACAACACTCGAAAAATGAACAGCTTGTGAATTTTACCCTTTCCTGTTTTTGACACTGTTGTATCAGGAGGGAAAATGTCAAAGGTCCTTTTTATTTTCCTCTGTGTAAAAACATGTTAACAGATAAAGGGAACTTATAGATGACATGATTTAAGGAGTGGGGGATTGGAACGGGGTCTCTGAGACTATTTTATTGTGAAGAAAATAAAAAGTCAAAGTATTTGAAGTTATTGTGCAATACTTAATAAAGACGAGGGCACTACATGTTGTGACGTACTGGTAGACTGAGTCTGACTGGGAGGGTGTCTGGGACCGAGAGGGCGTCTGTGACCGGGAGGGCTTCTGGAACCGGGAGGGCTTCTGGAACCGGGAGTGCGCCTGGAACTGGGAAGGCGTCTGGAACTGGGACGGCGTCTGGGACTGGGAGGGCGTCTGGAACCAGGAGGGCGTCTGAAACCTGGAGGGCGTCTGGAACTGGGAAGGCGCCTGGAAATGTGAGGGCGTATGGAACTGGGAGGGCGTCTGGGACGGGGAGGGCATCTGGGACTTCGTCACAGCGGTGGGTTCTTCATTCTTTATTCCCTCTCAGTTTTGTTTTGTTTTTGTTTTTTATTTCCTTTGGGCTGTAATCTATGGTCAGTCAGTCTGTGAATCTTTGCAGTATAATTCTAGTATTGTTGTTCTCTTTATTGTGTAATAAATATGTTAATACATACATGCTTCGGAGTCAGGCGCTGTGTTTTGTTGGGCCTGCTGGAAACATTGTCTTTGTACAAGCTAAGCATGTCTATGATGTACGGTTGTGTTTTCCTGGGAAAACCAATCTTCATTAAACAACAAACTTCATAAAATACTTCTGTTGCTTCTACAGCCGTTTCATGCTCTGTGTAAGTCATTCTCCAAATATCAATGTGGGCATATCCTGCTCTCAGCACGAATGCCCTGTCTTGTACTCATTACTGTAGCATTATCAGACTCTGCAAATTCACTGATTCGGTGACAAAAAGAAAATGTTCCTTTGAAAGCCACTCGTTACAGGCTGTGGGAGGTGCTCAAAAACATGCCCGTCTTCAGAATCACCATCCTGATATCTGTGACCTCAAAATGTTGTTTTCAAAGGCTCTCTTCAGTATTGTATAAATCCTGAGAGTCTTTGAGCATCTCTGCTTGTGACCTGTCTCACCTGTTATTTTCTGCTCGGCTTGTATCTCAGATCAGAGAAATAATAACATATTAGAGATAACAGATGCCGACGGCTGTGTCCCAAATGGAAGCATATTCCCACAACATTCTGTAAGGCTGTGGTCAGAAGTAAGGCACAATATAGACACTATGGCGCCATTTAGGATGCAACCTAAGGGCTTCTAGAAAGTATGACCACTGAAGACAGACAGTTTGTAGGCCTGTGATTCACAGAGGGCCTTTGATCAGTTGCAGAACAGATTTAACATGCTCACAGACATACACACACACACACACACACACAAAGACAGACAAAGTATTGTGCCCTTGTGTTTTATTTACTTGGCGCTAATATTTCTATTCTTGTTGCACTGTCATGAGGGAACTGGATAGAGACCAATTAATTGAATGCCATGAACTGGCAGTTCAATGCCTTGAGTTTCCTGTTCATCTCACAATTAAGATGTGAAAGACACACATACACACACACTGAAAATACTTTATTTAGATCCAGATATTCAACTGTAAATGTTAAAGAAGAATCCAAAAATCTCAATGGTTCCTGAATGGTTACTGACAATAGACTATAACAGTAATAACAACATCTCCTCTTCATTAACTGTTAACACCAGTCTTCCCAGGGGTGTGTCCCTAGTCCTCTGCTTTATTAGCTGACTCTTAACACTGGGGCGTGTCCTCAGTCCTCTGCTTTATTACCTGACTCTTAACACTGGGGCCCCCCAGGGGTGTGTCCTCAGTCCTCTGCTTTATTACCTGACTCTTAACACTGGGGCCCCCCAGGGGTGTGTCCTCAGTCCTCTGCTTTATTACCTGACTCTTGACTCTTGGTGTATACAAGGAGGAACCAGGCAAACTGGCATTGGGTTCTCCCCTCAGTGTTATCAGTACAAAGGAGATGATTGTTGACTCCAGGATCCAGCAGAGGGAACCCACATTTACAGGGTGCTTTTAAGTTCCTGAGGGACCACATAACCCAGGATGTCACGATCCGTCAATGCCACCAGTGTTCCAGTTGGGTACCAGAGCAGCACTGCTCCCTAAGACAACTACAGGCACGTCGTCCTGGGTCCTGACAGGCAGTACACTGGCATGTTTGTAGAGACTGGATGGACCGAATCAGCACACAACAACTAATGTCTATAACAACAAACACACGCTGCCCTGTACGCATTCCCGATTCAGTGAAGTGTTACAAATTACCCTGCAACGCATCTTGCCTCGTCCGTGGACATGGATTGAAATAAACAGGCTTATAGGAGATTCAGGTTTGATTCCAGTATCTTTGGCTGCATTAAACTTCAAAGAAACAGACCTATTTTTTTGAGTCTGTTGAATTGAGAAATAAATTGTTTTTTTTCAGCTTTCTATTCTCCAGAGCCGTGTTACAGCAGCGCCTCGACACATCAGGTCCTTCACCCAGGGATAACCCTGTCACACATAGTTAGATTTAGAGAGGAGAGAAAATTAAACCATTTATAACATGACAGAGCTCTTGTTCCCTGGAAACTCCCACCTCTTCCCTCCCCTATCCTCGCAATCATCCCTCCATACCTTCATCCCTCCATACCTTCGTCCCTCCGTTCCAAACACTGGAAAGTTAATGTATTTCTAATGTTATCTATCCCAGGCCTTTTATCACACGGTTCAGCAGCATTTTCAAAAAGAGCTTCTGTGGTGGGATAAAAACTACGGACACTCCTTCAAACTCCTCTCCTCCATCATCTCTCCTTCTCTCCTCAACCTCTCCTCCATCATCTCTCCTCTCACTCTCCACTCCGCTCTGCCTCTCCTCCTCCTCCCTATCCTCTATCATCTACCCTCCTTCTCCCTCTCCTCCTCCTCCTCCCTCTTCTCCTCCCTATCCTCCTCCTCCTCCCTCCCCTCCTCCCTATCCTCTATCATCTCTCCTCCTCCTCCCTCTCCTCCTCCTTATCCTCTATCAAGGGGACAGAATACAGTCCTATCCCCAGTATTACAGGTTTTATCTCTTCTTCAGCAGCCTGCCTCAGCACTGGGCCCCCTGACGTCGCTCCTGCAGGCTGCTTTACCACTAACCTCTTCCTTATCAGACACTCAGCACCTCTGCCTGTGATCAGAGAGTCAATTAAAGAAGCAGGGAAAGGTGAAACATTCAAATAATGGAGACAACTGTTTCTCTCAGTTTGAGAAAATCCATTTGTATTGTTATCTGGCAACACCAGCTTTCTAGACCCTGGCGCTTCATTTAAGCCCCCGTCTCATTCTCCCTTCTGCAGCTTGACAAAGGAAAGAGAGGGGGAGGGGAGAGAGAGAACGAGAGCCACGAGCCGGCCTCAACAAACTTACCCAGGAGCAGCAGGAATATCAGCGTTCTGCCATACGTGAGCCTGCCCATCTCCAGTCTGGCAACACAGAAGCTGCTTCTCGAAGCTCCAAAATGCCCCCCCCCCCATTCCCTATAGGTTGCCATTAAGAATGTTGGGCTTCTCAATGCTCGTTGACAGACATCGGCCTTGAAAACCTGGGAGTTATCTGTGATTGGGTCAGGGCAGCACGGCCAATTCCAAATGTGTTTAAGTAGCCCGTCAACATTGCTAATCTAAACCGCTGTCAGGAAACATCGTCAATGTCTCAACTGTGTCTGTTAAAGCGTCTTGTTGTCTTTGTACTGCCGCTGATGGCGTTTCTCCATGGCAGGTTTGGGCTGGTTCCTATCATGGAATGTATTGTTTTTTTCCTGTTGTTGCTAGCTACATAGCATAACTTAGCAGATTAGCTACTTAGCTTTTGGGTGGGGAGTATAGACTTCAGAGCGAGTGTGAGGATAGAGGCACTTTGAGGAAGGGGGGGTCAGATGCTCTAAGTGAAGTACAAATAATTATAGTTTCAGATGAATACAGGAAAGAATTAAGAGACCACTGCATTTTTTTCCTTTCCTTTCCACAAAAGGAAAGTTTTGAGTGAGCATTCAATTTGCAGTGGTCTCTTAATTTTAACCCTTCTGTTCTACACTCAATACCTTCCAGCATCTGGTCTCCCATCCAGGGACTTTTTGGGAAAGGAAAGGAAAAGGTGCGGTGGTCTCTTAATTTTTTCTGGAGCTGTATATGTAAAATACATGTTTTAACGTGTTTTGTTTTTGTAGTGTTTTGTTAGTTTGGTGTATTTGATTTTTATTCTCTGTGTATGTATACAGAATCAATTAGAGATTCTGTCATTTTGGCCAAAAGTTTTTCAGTTTTAACCCTCATGTTAGCTGTTTTGAGAAAAACTAATTCTTGTTTGATAACTACTGTATGCTCCACCATGGAGACAAACTTTATCAAACTTTAAATAAAAAGGGTGTATCCCAGAAAAAGAAACTAGTTCCACAAAAATAACATAAACATATCCCCTCAAAATCGCCAGTTTCCTACATTCAGCACTACCTCAGACAAGAGACAATGTTCCCCAAATAACCCCCTGATTCCCACCCGTTTCCTCCTGCCTCTTCTTCTCCTCCCACCGCCCAGTTCTCCCTCTTCGTCTCCAGTGGAGCGAGGGATGGAGCCAGCCGAGCGGAGGAGGGAGGAGGGCACGGAGTGGAGGAGGAACAGAGATGAAGAAATACAAGGTGAATAAGTGTGTCTGATGAGAGGAAGAGTGGGGGTTCACACCTGAGCCTCAGGAAGATGATTAATACAGGGGCCAAGATGCAACTGACACACACACACGCACACACACACAAAGACACAAAGACATGCACACACAAACACACACAAACATGCACACACACACACACACATAAAAATGCAAAGACATGCACGCACACACACACAAACACACACACAGAGCCTCTGAGATGGAGTTCCAGGAGTTCCTGTGCCATTTATAGCCCCCTCTGAGGCCCTCCTCCCTCCCTCCCATCCCTCCCCCCTCCACAGGCTTACCCAGCTGTTGTACACCTGGACTCAGGCCCAGGAGAGAGAAGGGCTATCCATCTCTGGAGGGCAGCGGGAGGAGTGCTGGTCCGGGTCGGAGGTAGAACCTGACAGGTGCTCTCTGGAGGCGTGGTGATGGAGCAGTCAGAGTTAAACAGTGATGCGTATAATGCTCCCATAGATACATGCACATATATATACATACATACATACACACACACACATACACACATAAATACATACACACATACACACATACATACACACGTGTCCATCCTGTTGTGTGGATACCAGTGTTATACAGCCCTGGTGACATATTAAATATAGCACCACCAGTGTTATGATATTCCTGTCTACATTAAACTCCAGTACTATGCTTCCAGAATATGTTAGCGTTGCGAGGAGTCATATCTACATTTCTCACGAGAGCCATTATTTTCTGCCTGTTGGCTTTTATTCCATCTGTTTGGCCTGTTTGTCAGTCAGCTGAATATTTCATTAATTTCTGCTGCTCCTCTGAGAATAAATGGGACTTCTGGACAGGAGGGAGTGGAATATTTATTTACAGTAAACACTGACTGATGGGGTCTCTACAGAGATTATTAAATATGAATGAGGATGCAACCCAGTCTGTCTGTCAATCCTCATAAGCTGACACTTAGTCTGATTATGATACCGGTTTTAAGTTCTATGTAGAATAACCAGAACATGTTGCTAAAAAAAGTGTGTGTGGGGAGCTTGGGGCCTCCGGAGAGAGTCAGTCCAGTGTTGTCTGTCATCAGGAGGCCGAGACGGATCTTATGTCTTTTATTTTCATATTTCCAAATGAATTTACCACAACATGGACATCTATAGATACCACACACACACACACACACACACATACACCTACACACCACACATACACACACACACACACATACACCTACACGCGAGGTGAAGTGCATAGGTTTTTGCAATGTTTTTATTAGTTTTGAGACTAAAGAAAATTATTTCATATTTAGACCAGAGGAAAGAGTGCCCCCTACTGGCCCTCCAACACCACAGCATAGAACACCCTGTTCCATGTAGAGTGTGAGGAGAGGTGGGTCTTTATGGAGGACATTTACAGTCAGTCGAATGTGACGTTGGCCACATATCATATCTGTGTGTCGGCGTTCTACACCATCCCGATGCGTGCCGAAGGCGGTGAAAAAAATGGCCATTTTGATGTACCATATAAAAATCACCCTTGGAAAAACTGGGGAATTTCTCTGCATCTTCACATGCTGTTGTCATGCTGTCACCCGCTCCGACTCCTACAGAAACACTCTGATGTGGGGCCTGTAAGTCTAGTCATGGCATTGATTCTTCTGAGCCAGTAAGATGTGTTGAGACTCTGACAGAAATATATACACCAAACCCACGCCCACCCACCCACACACACACCGGCACAAACACACAAACACATTGCCCCATCTGACAACAGAGAAGAGGTGGATGTATGTTAAACAGCCTTGAAATCAAGGTAAAACTGTGTAGCCTGCATAAGCCCTGAACCTTTTCATTATGGCCTTATGTACAGCCCATGGTCCAGTCTAAAGGGCTCCTTACATATAGTCTACATGTGTGAATAGAAGCCCCCTAGATCTCCAGAAACAACTTAGATGAAGAACATCTCCAGAAACCCCTTAGATGAAGAACATCTCCAGAAACCCCTTAGATGAAGGACATCTCCAGAAACACCTTAGATGAAGGACATCTCCAGAAACCCCTTAGATGAAGAACATCTCCAGAAACCCCTTAGATGAAGAACATCTCCAGAAACCCCTTAGATGAAGAACATCTCCAGAAACCCCTTAGATGAAGAACATCTCCAGAAACCCCTTAGATGAAGAACATCTCCAGAAACCCCTTAGATGAAGAACATCTCCAGAAACAACTTAGATGAAGAACATCTCCAGAAACCCCTTAGATCAGAGGTCTCAAACCGGTTCCACAGAGGGCAGAGTGTCTAGAGGTTTTCGCTCTCTCCTTGTACTTAATTGACTAATTAGGTCACTAATTGGTTAGTTTCTACCCCCACCTGGTTGTTTAGGTCTGAACTGGGAACCAATTTAAAGGAAAACCCCAAAACCTGCAGACACATGACCGGTTTGAGACCTCTGCCTTAGATGAAGGACATATCCAAAACCCCAAAACAAAAGACATCTCTGGAAACCCCTTAGATGAAGGACATATCCAAAACCCCAAAACAAAAGACATCTCTGGAAACCCCTTAGATGAAGAACATCTCCCAAAACCCCTTAGCTGAAGACATCAATGTCAACTCAATGTCAACTTTATTTATAAACCAAATTTAAAACAACTGTCATTGACCAAAGAGTACAGGACAAAATATCAAAGTATACAAAATATATGAAATTTACTGGTAAAGATTTACACAGATACACATAACAAGACACAGACAAAATAGCAGCACAGACTTTTAATGCCAACTCAGCTAAGATTCAAAGCCAGAGTAAAAAGGTGCGTTTTTAGCAATGATTTAAAAGTGTGTAGTCTGGGCATTTCGATTATGCAGTGGTAGGCTATTCCAGAGGATGGGATCGCCCACCGCGAATGCTCGATCCCCTCTAGTCTTTAACCTGGCTTTTGGGACAACTAGAAGTAGCTGGTTAGCTGACCTCAGTGCTCAGGCTGGAGAATGACGAAGTAAAAGTTCAGACAGATATGAAGGGGCCAATCCATTTAAAACCTTAAAGACTAACATTAAAATCTTTAAATCAATCCTGAAATGAAAAGAAAGCCAATGGAGGGAGGCCAAAATTGGAGTTATGTGCTCCCCTTTTCTTTAACGGTTAAAAGTCGAGCGGCGGGATTTTGTACTACCTGGAGTCGATTTAAGGCTTTGTGATCTACCCCTAGGTACAAGGAATTACAGTAATCTAGCCGAGATGTAACTTTCTCAAAATAGGAAGATAGACCTTAAACTTTGCCTAAAGTCTTAGCTGAAAGAAGCTAGATTTCACTACTAGACTACTGGGCCCAACCGTATCAAAAACATATCTTAAAAGATGAGAGGGAATGGAATCCAGGGGACAGTTTGTGGGGCGCATGGTACGAACTACCTTTGTTAATAATGAAAGTGATACAGGCTCAAACTGATCGAAGACAGCTGAGAAAGTAGAAGGAGTAGAAGGAGTAAAAGGAGTAAAAGGGCGGAGGAAGTTTTTAGAGCAGCAATCTTTCCAATAAAAAATGCTTTAAAATCCTCACACAGTTTGGCTGATGGAACAATATAAGCCACGCTACTGGGGTTTATCAGAGAGTTGAAGATAATCTAAGACCTATAGTTATTGTTGGAAACAAGGTTTGATATAAATTGAGCTTTTGTAGCTTTAACAGCTCTCTGATAGTTAGTACAGCAGTCAAAACCCTGGAGTTTATCCTTCTTCCATTTTCTTTCAGCTCGTCTAAGTAAACATCTGAGAGTGCAGGTACTGTCGTTTAGCCAAGGCTCTAAAGATGGCTTTGCATGTTTAGATTTGAACGGCGCAACAGAGTATAAGATATCAGTGCAAGTGGAATGCATGAGACTGTAAAATCATCAACGCTAAGAGCACAGCTGTCATCTAGATTACAAAACATTGACTTGTTAAATGCATTAGAAAAATGCAACAAGGTTTAGGGGTTAATCGCAAGCAATTTACGTGCAGGAACACAATTTTCAACCTTAGAGCAGGGAACTGTGACCGTGAACAAAACAGGCAGGTGATCTTATATACAAATGTCTGTGACGTGGACACATAAACCGTAAGACAACACAAGGCCCAGGGTGTGCCCTTTTTCATCTGTCGGACTAGTTACTGACTGAACGAGATCAGAAGGAGTCTGCCAGCATTTTAAAGTGGAATTTAACACAGATGCTAGCCCTCCACCCCTGCCAGTAGTCCTAGGGGAGCTGAGGAAATTACAATCAGGAGGAAGAAGTTCTGAGAGAGGAGTAAACTCACCAGCATGGAGCCAGATCTCCGTCAAAAACAAGAAGTCCAACTCACGAGTATTGAAAAAGTCATTGAGCAGGAACGTCTTATTTGCTAGCGATCTAGCATTAATCAGAGCCATGCGCAGCACACCCTCCCCACTGATCAGTGAAAGGGCACGGTTCAGAGGACGAAGGTTCCCGTGATCCACGCCGCCTCTGCTGGCCCGTGTTCGCCGGATTTGGGGAGCCTCAGCCAGTAGACACGGAATGACAGGTCGGATCCAGCGAACCTCTGGAATCCGGTAGACACCTGACTGCAGGAACACGGTACCATCCACCGCCAGGATCAGTCGTATGAGGACATCGGGTAAGCTTTCAGTCTCGCCAGCACACCTCCCCGGTTTCACCGTCTCTTCAGGCGTTTCTTAAAACGATTTCTTGGAGAGTAAGCACAGGGTAGGCGACGCAGGTCTACAGGTAAATTAGATGAGAAGGGAGGGAGATCTGGAATCTGCTCTCCCAAGTTGTGCTTTAGCAGCACCAATTCAACTGTGCCTTGGTTGCTAAAAAGAGCTTGGCGATCATAAACGAATAATGAAGAGACATTACAACGACAAATACATAAAAACAAAGTAACAGCAAACACAATACTGAGCAGACGATTCCTGCAAACACTGGCGCCAGTCTCCAGGACATCTCCAGAAACCCCTTCCATGAAGAACATCTCCAGAAACCCCTTTCATGAAGAACATCTCCAGAAACCCCTTCAATGAAGAACATCTCCAGAAACCCCTTCCATGAAGAACATCTCCAGAAACCCATTAGGTGAAGGCCATCTCCAGATTCAGAAACAGGTGGGCAGAGCCGAGGTCCATCAGAACCTACAGTAACAGTGATATGTTTGGACAATCCTGCCAGTTCACTTTAATAGTATACTATAAACGTAAAGTATAGAGGCCCATGGGGTCTGGTTATAAGTAGTGCACTATGAAGGGAATGAGGTGCCATTTGTGATGAAGCCAATAACATCTGGTCAACACCTCAGGGCCCTCTGCCAGACCTGTCTGTCTGATGGGCTGGCCCTGATCCAGACCCGTCTATCTGCTGGTTTGGCACTGATCCAGACCCGTCTGTCTGCTGGGCTGGCCCTGATCCAGACCCGTCTATCTGCTGGTTTGGCCCTGATCCAGACCCGTGTGTCTGCTGGGCTGGCCCTGATCCAGACCCGTCTATCTGCTGGTTTGGCCCTGATCCAGACCCGTCTGTCTGATGGGATGGCCCTGATCCAGACCCGTCTGTCTGATGAGCTGGCCCTGATCCAGACCCGTCTATCTGCTGGTTTGGCCCTGATCCAGACCCGTCTGTCTGTCTGATCTCTGATAAGTTCTGGACCTCTGGTGTTGCTGCAGAGCAGGCCAGTTATCTTCATCTTCCAAGCCCTTCCTCCTGCTCCCACGGAGAGACACCTGTCCACTGTTTCTCACCTCTTCTGTTTGCATCTGGGAATGAGCATTGTGGGGGATTGACCATCTGCTGTCACCTTTCATTGTGACAAAGGGCGGAAGAATAAGTGGAATGAACATGATGCATTGTGGTCCCGTACACACTCAGCTTGAACACCAGATGTGCGTTTGACTTGGCGGTTGTAAAACAGAGAGCTTGTCCGGGCCAAAAGAAATATTGCACAAACAATGTAGAAACTTCACTCAACAAAAGGGTGATTTTGCATATACCTTCGTCGAGTGAATCTGCTTAATCGTCAATATGGCGGAATGAGCCAGAAGCTGTGTGACTCCATATTCATTTATCATGTCCATGATTGACAGGCTGCGATATTGGACCCCAGCACGGGTCACATGGCCTGCCGTCAGAGCATGCTCAGTGGCACTGGCACCAGGCTGGGGCATCTGGGGGGGGGGGCTGTCTAGAGCACACAGAGCCCAAGGCATCCAAGCTCCAGTGGTCAAACATCTGTCTGTGATGCACGCACTCACACCACACCCTGACATACACTGACGCACACACACACACACACACACAGATACAGACAGACAGAGAGACACACACACACAGATACAAACAGACACACTCACACACACATACAGACAGAGACACACACACACACACAAATACAGACATACAGAGACACACACACACACAATTACAGACAGAGACACACACACAAATACAGACAGACAGAGACACACACACACACACACACACACATACAGACAGACACACACACACACACACACACACACACATACAGACAGAGACACACACACAAATACAGACAGACAGAGACAGACACACACACACACACACACACACACACAGACACACACACACACACACACACACATACAGACAGAGACACACACACACACACACACACACAGGCTGGGGGGAGAACGTCCTTGAGGAATGTACGGGTTATTATCATTAATATCTTTCAGTCTCACAATAACTCTCTCCCTGTCTCTCTCTCTCTCTCCCTGTCTCTCTCTCTCTCTCCCTGTCTCTCTCTCTCTCTCCCTGTCTCTCTCTCTCTCTCCCTGTCTCTCTCTCTCTCTCCCTGTCTCTCTCTCTCTCTCTCTCTCTCTCTCTCTCTCTCTCTCCCTGTCTCTCTCTCTCTCTCCCTGTCTCTCTCTCCCTCTCCCTGTCTCTCTCTCCCTGTCTCTCTCTCCCTGTCTCTCTCTCCCTGTCTCTCTCTCCCTGTCTCTCTCTCCCTCTCCCTGTCTCTCTCTCCCTGTCTCTCTCTCCCTCTCCCTGTCTCTCTCTCCCTGTCTCTCTCTCCCTCTCCCTGTCTCTCTCTCCCTGTCTCTCTCTCCCTGTCTCTCTCTCCCTCTCCCTGTCTCTCTCTCTCTCTCCCTGTCTCTCTCTCCCTCTCCCTGTCTCTCTCTCCCTGTCTCTCTCTCCCTCTCTCTGTCTCTCTCTCTCTCTCCCTGTCTCTCTCTTTTTCTCCATTTTTATATTCAAATGGCTTCACTGCCATTGCATTGACAAAGTCTACTTGACTGTAGTTATTTACTAATATAGCAACACTAACGCCAGCGATAGTGATCAACATCATTGACACATTGTAGAACAATAATCACATCTAAAAAACAACACACAATGACAACCAAATCATAAGACAGTGTGCTGGTCTGCCAGACTCGTGGCAGACTGCATCGTAGTGGGTTGGTCTGTCAGAGACACTGTCTCATTTTGTGGCAGGCTGCATCGTAGTGGGTTGGTCTGTCAGAGACACTGTCTCATTTTGTGGCAGGCTGCATCGTAGTGTGTTGGTCTGTCAGAGACACTGTCTCATTTTGTGGCAGGCTGCATCGTAGTGGGTTGGTCTGTCAGAGACACTGTCTCATTTTGTTGCAGGCTGCATCGTAGTGTGTTGGTCTGTCAGAGACACTGTCTCATTTTGTGGCAGGCTGCATCGTAGTGGGTTGGTCTGTCAGAGACACTGTCTCATTTTGTGGCAGGCTGCATCGTAGTGGGTTGGTCTGTCAGAGACACTGTCTCATTTTGTGGCAGGCTGCATCGTAGTGTGTTGGTCTGTCAGAGACACTGTCTCATTTTGTTGCAGACTGCATCGTAGTGGGTTGGTCTGTCAGAGACACTGTCTCATTTTGTTGCAGGCTGCATCGTAGTGTGTTGGTCTGTCAGAGACACTGTCTCATTTTGTGGCAGGCTGCATCGTAGTGTGTTGGTCTGTCAGAGACACTGTCTCATTTTGTTGCAGGCTGCATCGTAGTGTGTTGGTCTGTCAGAGACACTGTCTCATTTTGTGGCAGGCTGCATCGTAGTGTGTTGGTCTGTCAGAGACACTGTCTCATTTTGTGGCAGGCTGCATCGTAGTGTGTTGGTCTGTCAGAGACACTGTCTCATTTTGTGGCAGGCTGCATCGTAGTGTGTTGGTCTGTCAGAGACACTGTCTCATTTTGTGGCAGGCTGCATCGTAGTGTGTTGGTCTGTCAGAGACACTGTCTCATTTTGTGGCAGGCTGCATCGTAGTGTGTTGGTCTGTCAGAGACACTGTCTCATTTTGTGGCAGGCTGCATCGTAGTGGGTTGGTCTGTCAGAGACACTGTCTCATTTTGTGGCAGGCTGCATCGTAGTGTGTTGGTCTGTCAGAGACACTGTCTCATTTTGTGGCAGGCTGCATCGTAGTGGGTTGGTCTGTCAGAGACACTGTCTCATTTTGTGGCAGGCTGCATCGTAGTGGGTTGGTCTGTCAGAGACACTGTCTCATTTTGTGGCAGGCTGCATCGTAGTGGGTTGGTCTGTCAGAGACACTGTCTCATTTTGTGGCAGGCTGCATCGTAGTGGGTTGGTCTGTCAGAGACACTGTCTCATTTTGTGGCAGGCTGCATCGTAGTGGGTTGGTCTGGTTCCTCTGGACAAATAGGAGAATATAATAGAACTCTGGACACAGGATTGCAATGTTTCTATGTAACACTGAGTGAAGTCCACTAAGTGGAACCCAAACCACATTGGCATAAAGAGATTCAGTTACAGTGGGGAGAACGAGTATTTTATACACTGCCGATTTTGCAGGTTTTCCTACTTACAAAGCATGTAGAGGTCTGTAATTTTTTATCATAGGTACACTTCAACTGAGAAAGACAGAATCTAAAACTAAAAATCCAGAAAAGGTAGCCAGTCTCTAGACCTGAAACCAATAGAACATCTTTGGAGGGAGCTGAAAGTCTGTATTGCCCAGCGACAACCCCGAAACCTGAAGGAAAAACCCGCAAAACCGGCAGTGTATCAAATACTTCTTCTCCCCACTGTACATATTTCAATTAGTTTTAGAGATATGTTAACAGGCAAAGAGACTACATAGGATAGTTTGTACCATAAAAAGTAACTCCAAAGATAACTATCTATATTATACTGCCACATCCTGCCAGCATCTTCCGTGGGAGGCAAACGAGCCGGTCCTCCAGAAGCACACATCTCTGCTCATGAGATACAGCCTCTACGAAGCAAAATGAAAAACAACAAATCATTAAAAAGTTTTGCTAGAAAGAAACATTAGTCACAGAGTACAATAGTTTCTTCTGAACCATGTTAGCAGTTTCACCAGCAGCCCACAGGACATGAGGGAGAAGAAACCGAAAGCTAATTATCTGTCAGAAGCTGCTCTTTCCCTCTGCAGGTTCACTTTTCCCAGCGGAGAGGTCTAAACACACACATACACAAGCATAAACACACATGTGCACACACACGCATGCACATACACACACGCATACACAAACACATAGACAGACAGTCATTTCTGGAAAAAAGCCACAGAAAGTTTCGAAGAGTAAAGACTCCAAGATTAAAGCTTATTTGTTCTTTCAAGTTTTTCCTCAGTGCTTCTGTTTTTTCCTTCCTGTAACAGCATAGTGTTTTGCTGCTGAGGTGGATGACCCATTAATGCCACATTTCACACAGCAGTGACACAGAAGACCTGTTTACACCAGGTTCTAACGTGTCCTCGGTCGCAACCTGATTGTGGACACATTTTTCGACGGGTGTAGAACTTTAAAAGAGACACATTGTCACCTGACTGTAGAACTGGGCCAGAGTCCTCCAATAATGGAATCTCAAATGCCAGTGGAATTTTTTTATTCCACCAAAAGATTTAATGAACCTGTTGCAGCCTGTTGGACTGTGATTCACCTCTTTAAATGTTTAAATCCTTTTTGAAGATATATTTCCAAAAGCATTTTCAAGGCTTGCATGACCATAAGATGTGTTTAACTACAACTAACTGTACTGATATAAAGAATATATAATTTTGTAGTAATCCTCTGTGTATGAGAGGTGTAACATTCCAGCCAATTTGTGAACCCAAAGCAGAGGTTGTCTTTTACACCAAGCCCAGGGACCTATATTAGCATTCTCGTGCATCATATGCAAATCATCCAAAAGTACTTTAATTGTATTGTGAAGCTAAGACATTAGGGATCCTTTTAAAACGACATGCATACAACTACATCTGTATCACAAATAATGTGGCATTTGTGAAACAAATCCCATTTAAGTAATGTTAGCAATATAGAAGAATATTTCACACATAATTTTCCAATCCCTGTATGGGAATTTGTTGAGCCTCACAATCAATTACAGGTAGTCTATGGACTTGGATAGGATTTGTGCCTCAAATGCTAAAATGCTAGCATGTTGATACAGTGACACTAAACTGAAGCATGTATTCCACATTTCTCCATAGACTGATTACAGGTTAAGTACGCCAACGTGGCCTTTTGTTATCTGGGTGAACTATCCCTTTAATTTGTGATAATCTCATTTGCTTTTATAGATTTCATTGTTCAATTTGGACGTGTCTTTTCGCCTCATATAACCTATCAGTATTCTTGACATCATTTTAACGCTGTACTGTAGCAGCATCTGAATTCCACTCAGGCCCAGTTTTGGTGCTTTTCAACCACGGTGGAGGGTGGACTGCTTCACGGAGAAGCACAGTGCCCCCTGCTGTCCACCACCAGGGGGAGCCATGAAGAAATGAAGCCTGATAGACTGGGCCGCAGTCACACGGACCGACAAAGCCCTGATACTGAGCCAGCAGCTCTAAACTGGACGTGTCATACAGACTGACGGGAGACAATAGATCCTAGTTGTCTTCCAAAGGCCATTGGACTACAACTCCACTGAGTTTACTGTGGGTCTGGGTGAAACATACTGGCCTGTATAGGAGGGGCGTCCACTTGGGATGAACATCTATTCCAGTGACTAGAGGGGCCAGACAGGGACAGTCAGTCAGTCGGTCAGTCAGTACGTCAGTCGGTCAGTCCGACGGTCAGTCAGTCGATCGGTCGGTCGGTCAGTCAGTCAGTCAGTTGGTCAGTCAGTCAGACAGTCGGTGGGTCGGTCAGACGGTCGGTCAGTCGGTCGGTCGGTTGGTCAGTCGGTCAGTCAGGAAGTCAGTCGATCGGTCAGTCGGTCGGTTGGTCAGTCAGTCAGTCAGTACCTCAGTCAGTCAGTCAGTCGGTCTGTCAGTCCGTCCGTCCGTCGGTCAGTCAGTCAGTCGGTCAGTCAGTCTGTCAGTCGGTCAGTCAGTCGGTCAGTCAGTCGGTCAGTCAGTCTGTCAGTCAGTCATTCAGTCAGTTGATCGGTCAGTCAGTCGGTCAGTCAGTCGGTCATTCAGTCAGTCAGTCCAGTAGCTGTCTGTCCTCTCTTCTTCCCTTCCATTCATCCATACAATTTAGTCATCACAGGTAATCATCCATATGAATCAGCAATTACCCCTAATTGGAAATTGAACTGTTTTAAGTCGGAGTTACTGTGGATCATGTAGCATTTACATTGGGAATTTTAGGACCTATTTACTGAACGGAATTACAGTCACATTTCTGCTGTTGTGCATAGAAATTAACTGCAGCCTACATAAGTAGCACAGCATAACAATCATTTATTTAAAATGTTTTCTTTTGCAGTGCAAAATATATTCTTCATTAATCTCCACATTAATCTTGATTTCAGAAAAAAATAAACAAGGCAAACATATTCCCTCAAGATTCAGACGAATACAACTACAAACAAATCTATTTATAAAAGAATTCCGCAGGAGAGACAGTTGAGAGCAGATACACTCCATTCTATTACGAGGGCCACAGTTTACTACCTATCACAAATATCTTTCTTATCTGTGTATGTTCTTGTGAACCAAAAGGTGGCATGTCTTGACCAGTTCACTTGATCAATATTGATGTGTACCCAGACCTTCTGAACCTCCTACATATGGGCTCAAAACTATTGCAGAGTTCAGGCATCTAAAGATGAACGGCACAGCCAAAGAATGAAACGCAGCAACTATTTCAGTCCAATTTGAGCACTGAGGATAGTGTATAATGTGGATGTGTGTTTTTTTATAAATGTGTGTGGCTGGTGTATTCAAGTCTACAACAAGCTTTAGAATAGTCAGTGGCTCCTCAAACAGCTCTATGAGAGAGGAGGAGAGAGTAAGAGAGTAAGAAAAAGAGAGAGCGAGAGAGGCAGAGAGTAAGAGAGTGGGAAGTTAATGGTAGGAAAGGAATAGAGACTGGGGGAGAGAGGGAGAAAGGTAGAGGAAGTTGAAGGTAGAGAAAGAGAGGGAGGGAGACCTCCCCAATGACATGATCAACCCCAGCCAAAGAGCAGTGTGCAGCTTAACCAGCATAGGAAGGAGCGCTCCAATAGATCACGCTAAGTTAATCTGTCATGATCCCTCTAACACAGAACCAGTTAATGAACATTTATGCACAGCTACTTTATCACTCCTCACTGTACTTTCCCCACCAGGTAGCTCAACAACATGAATCATTTCACCATAGGCAATATTGCAATTATATCAGAGACACTACACACACACACACACTACACCCCCACACACACTACGTGAACATATAAAGTACAGTGCAGTCCATAAGTACTTGGACAGCAACACAATGTATTTGTTATTCAAGCTCTGTATTCCAGCTCTTTGGATTTGAAATGATAAAAACGGTGGGCTTAAAGTTCAGACTTTCAGTTTAAATGACGGTATTGTCTTCCATATTGGATGGATCATTTCAAAATAACAGCACATTTTTCACAGTCTCCTTGATGAAGTGACCTACCTCTCCACTCTCCCGGGCAAAAGACCATTTAAGACGACCAAAAGTATTTGACAAATTGGTTTCACAGCTGTCTCATGTTAGGCAGCTGTGTTTGTCTGCATCCTTAGAGCATGAATGAGACAACTGTGAATGTCTAGACTTGATTCTTGACGGAGTGGGTTAGTGGTGTCTGACCGCACGAGAAACTAAGTATAGTCAACATAGCCATTATGATGCAGATAAATCAGAATACATCAATATAAGAGACAATAAGAAAACAATACATCAGTCGTGCCAAATCAAAGGTCTGGTACATTAAAAAGAAAGCAAGCCCTGGTGAGCTTAGGATTTACAACCAAGGACTAAATATGAAAAGTAAGATGTAAGATAATTTTTTGTGCCAAATGATTTTTTGTGGGGGTTGTGCATAAAATAAGTCATGTCAGACCTGACTGTCTGAGGGTCTCTTAGGGAGGTTCAAATCCAATGTGCTGGAGTACAGAGCCAAAACAACCAAACACATGTCAACATCCAAATCCTTATGGACTACATTATAAAAGAAAGGAACCATTGAGTCCTCTAGTCAGGACGAGTTTGTCCCTGTACACATTTTTTACCAAGCTAGACTCTCCCTGTATGGATTACCAGGCTAGACTCTCTCTCCCTGTATGGATTACCAGGCTAGACTCTCTCTCCCTGTATGGATTACCAGGCTAGACTCTCTCTCCCTGTATGGATTACCAGGCTAGACTCTCTCTCCCTGTATGGATTACCAGGCTAGACTCTCTCTCCCTGTATGGATTACCAGGCTAGACTCTCTCTCCCTGTATGGATTACCAGGCTAGACTCTACTCCCTATATGGTTTCCAGGTTTTTGTATAATTCACACTTCTAATATTATCAACCAGCGAAAATATGCATATTGACTTGAACAGAATGTAACTAATCTTTCCTGGAGGAAGTTAATTTACTTATTTTTATTATAATAATAATGCCAAATGAAGGGGGGAGTAGGCAGGAGGGGGGAGGGGGGGTATTTCTTTTATAAGTGGTCTTAATGTGGAGCCATGTCCAATTTCACCTTATTCCTAACAAAGTGTCTGTTTTCTCATGTAGGGTTCTCATGTAGGGCTCTATATACTATAGGGAACAGCAGAGAAACACAACGTGTCTGTGTTCTCATGTAGGGTTCTCATGTAGGGCTCTATATACTATAGGGAACAGCAGAGAAACACAAAGTGTCTGTGTTCTCATGTAGGGTTCTCATGTAGGGCTCTATATACTATAGGGAACAGCAGAGAAACACAAAGTGTCTGTGTTCTCATGTAGGGTTCTCATGTAGGGCTCTATATACTATAGGGAACAGCAGAGAAACACAAAGTGTCTGTGTTCTCATGTAGGGTTCTCATGTAGGGCACTATATACTATAGGGAACAGCAGAGAAACACAAAGTGTCTGTGTTCTCATGTAGGGTTCTCATGTAGGGCTCTATATACTATAGGGAACAGCAGAGAAACACAAAGTGTCTGTGTTCTCATGTAGGGTTCTCATGTAGGGCACTAAATACTATAGGGAACAGCAGAGAAACAGTGGTCTGATACCTGACAGGCTGTGCTGCTACCGGACATCTGCTACCTGCTCTGGAATAACGCAACATGTTCATCTGTCATGGCCGTTACACACACACACACACACACACACAGACAGACACACAGACACACACACACAGACACATACACACAGAAACACAAACACACAGACACAAACACAGAAAAACTTAAAAATACAGAGAGACACACACATACACACGAACAGACAGACACACACACACAGACAGACACACAGAGACAGACCCATTCATCTGACCTTTCAGATGAGCCAGGGCAGAGCAGTGAACTGCCTCTAACTCTCCCGGGCAGGGAGCTCTGATGGAACACAACACACACACTCCCATATCCTAAACACACACACACACACAGAAACACACGCAGTGACACAGACACACACTGAGACACACACACACAGACACACACTGAGACACAAAAGCCTTGTCTTTGGGTGGTTGTTGGCCTCCACATCACTCCAGTCTCAGTCCCCAGGCTCCATGCTGTGATAGTCTGTGCTGGTGGGACAGGTGTGAAGTGGCTATGAAAGGCTTGTCAGTTTAGCAGACATTTGCAGCGAAATATCAGCAGCTCTACATACCTGAAATAGTTTATCTGAATCCACCACAGAATGGGCGGATATTCCCAGGTCTGCCCACAACAACAATATCTGGAGATTACATCCTCATTAACATCAAACTCAAGCATGAATGTTTAAGGATGTCTGCGGTTGATGAGAATACCTGTCTCTCCTCAGTAGTTGTAAGATGGTCACATCTCACAATGTACAAGTCCTTATAGGAACGGCCGCTACTCCCCACAGGAATAAACAATAATTTTGGCATAAGGGGACCACAACAACATTTAGAATGTACTTTTAGCTAGAACCTGTAACCTCGTCTGATTGGTTAAGATGACAAGGTCCTCACCAACTGAAGCATTCGGGTTTATAGAGAGACGGAGTGGGTTAGAATCGTTAAACTTATACTGCAGTAGCATGTTCATCATAAACACCCTCCCTTTCTATTTTGTATATCCTGTTTACTTTAGCTATCTTTTTGGCGTTTTTTTAATCAGTAATTGCATTTTCTCTTTTCTTTATATTCAAGTCACTTTATTTAACAGACTGCATTGTTTGGAAATCGAGGCATAAGCTATTCACTACACCCACAGCGAAATCTGCTGGTCAGCTCATTCCAGAGCAGTGGGTCCTACCAGCCGTCTGAGGCTGCCAGCTTCATCCACCCAAAATCAAAGAGATTCTGGATGAAGCCTCCCATCATGGGTGACAGAAGCCTCTGCAACACAAAGTGGTCTGCCATAAGTGCATCAGAGGCAGTCATTGGATCAACGTTCTGTTGGTCAGTATTCATCTGAGCTCCAGTCCAGTTGAACATGTCATTGAGATCTGGCCAGTCTGATCAGACTCCAAAGCCAGCGGTTGTCCATTTGTCCTCAGTATCTGTGTCCAGCAGAACCTTCTTCAGTATCTGTGGCCAGCAGAACCTTCTTCAGTATCTGTGGCCAGCAGAACCTTCTTCAGTATCTGTGCCCAGCAGAACCTTCTTCAGTATCTGTGCCCAGCAGAACCTTCTTCAGTATCTGTGCCCAGCAGAACCTTCTTCAGTATCTGTGTCCATTGGAAGATTTGTCCTCCATACATCCTGTGAGACAGAGGTCTAACTGTTGCATTGTCTCACATGTTGTTTAGCATGTTCAGCAGGTGGTTCAGATAGAGGGTCAGTCTGGTAGCAGTGAACACTGACCTACAGGACAACACACACTCTTCGACTCAGAAAGTTAATGTCACCTGGTGTGTTCGAGCTTAGCCACTCGACCAATGCTTGAATAGCGTTGTTATTCCACTCCCTCTGGTTTTGTGGGACATTTATTTCAAGTCACCAACAACATTCACCCCATGTCCAAGACATCAGCAGTCATCATCAGTTTTCATGATGAGGTCACGCTGATTGGGTGATTAATTTGTGTGAATGTCAATCAGATGTAATATTGTACCAGTGGTTGCCTCTGATGTCTTTCATAGAGCACTGGACATTTAGTTTCTCTAACCTCTAACCCAGACCTTTTCAGAAAGTAAGCTGTTCGAAACAGCCCGTCTTTGACAACAACGCCTCTCTGTCCCACAATGAGAGGGACAGCTTTAGTCAGTTGTCAATCACTTTGGTTCCTGCGACAGCAGCATGTGTGCTCTAAGTTCTCCCTAAGTACTGTTCTCTGCCTTGTTTTGCTGAGAGTACAATCCAAGGAATTCCTGCTGCTAGCTGAGCATTAGGAAAATGTCACTTTGGCAGGAAAGTGAATGTCCATGTTAACAGCTATGGTTAAATATAAAATCACTGAATTTAAAATAGTTTATAATGTCAATGTGTTCTTTCTGAAAGCTATTATAAATGACTACAAACCTGACAGGTTTTTCCCCCAAACTGGACATCCTCTCCCTCCACTGTCATGGCTCTCTCTCATAAGTGCCCCTTCCCTCCCAGCCCGACTACAGCACTTTGGGATTGATTGAAACAAAATGTCACAATTATGCCCTAAAGCTTTGAGCTCCGAGAAGTCCTTCCATGCACGGCCTTAATTATTCATCAATTAGCGAGCTCCTTTTTTCCAAACTGATTTTTCATTCAGTTTGCAGAGATGGATGTTCCCCCTGCTGTTACCGGTCCAAAGTCATTAGTTTCTGGGTTTGCAATTAAACCTTATGCATAATTCATGAGCCAGGACCAACTCTGTCTGTCTCCCTGTAGAGTGACTGCATCCCAAATAGTACTTAGTGCTGTATCAAGTGCACTACTTTTCACCAGGTTTCATAGGGCTGCAGTCAGTAGTACTAAAAAGCAGTGCACTTCATATGCAATAGGACGCCGTTTGGGATGACGCCACTGTAGACTTCCACAATGAGTTGCGCTTTCTACTCTGGAGGCAGAGATGAGAAATTAATTCAGAGGAGTGAAGTTCTGTCTCTCTCAGGTTGGAAGAGAACAGATGCCATCGGCCTGATCGAGACTGGAGGAGATGGAAATGAAGATGAGCTTTTGGAGAGAGATAGATCAACGACGCTGATGACAAGAGAATAGGGATGGAGAGGAATACACACTGAGGTAATGAAGATATAAAAATCTACCAGCTCATGTTTAAAATATATTTGAGGAGAAATATTTTTGCAGGGAATTTTTTAAGAGAGGGGACTGTCCTTATTCTTAGATTTTAGATGGTTCCTCACCATGAAAGTAGTTTACAGTTTGTTGTTAAATTTTCTTTAAAACCAGCCATTAAACCTCAGTTTAATGTAGCCACCACTATTAAACACACAGGAAGTGGGGGTCAGCCTGGCTAGTTACCATAATGAACACTCTGGTCAATTCACTCTGGTCAATTCACTCTGGTCAATTCATACACAAAGTTGCTTTGTTCAGATGTATTTGCAGTAATATTAATATCAACATCCAAATTATTTAGTATTTTTACTGTTATTTCTTTATTAATTCTGTTATTTTATTGTAGGTAATTACCTACAATAAAATAAATTCTGTTATTTTATTGTAGGTAAACACTCAGAACATCCCGTGTATCCTGTTCATAAGACAAACACCACTTTACACAAACTTTTAGGGTAACAAAACAATCATTATCTTTTCTTTTTATTTAGATTTTAGTAATGAAACCCAGAGCGACTTACAGTACTGCATGCAGACACTATCGTGCTGGTCCACTGAGGGAATCACACCCCACAAGCACCAAGCTCTACCACCAAGTAAGCAAGCCCATGGGAGACATGCCCCTTTACTCTCACTGGTGTTCAGCTGCCGATGGTGAAAGCAAAATGAAGAATAAAACGTCTGTTTAAAGAGAACCGAACAGTGATTAGAGTTTCATCTCGGTCCACAGACTATTTTCAGGTTGAGAAACTGTCTAAGAAGTGAATAATTGTCTGGCCTCGTGGAACGGTCCTCTGCTGACCCCTGGTGGATGTTCACATAACACACATTAAAAGGACAAGGCCGGTAAAAGGACAAGGACATTCCCAAAACAGAGCGTTTAATGGACACGCCTCTTCAGAAAGATCCAATGGCATAGTACGGATGTCCAGTCTGGTTGAAACACCGGTAGGAGCAGAGGAGAACGCGAACCGGGATCGTCGTGTGAGAACTTCTCACCTTCATTTCCTGTCAGAGAAAGGTGGAGTAAATCCAGACTAACCAAATGATCAAACACTTTCAGTTGATATCCTGCTTGTGTGTGCTACTGTGATGACACACCACCAACCTACAGACACAACAGGAATTTGTTTAGGAGACAGACTGTATTTTTGTCTTTATCTGTCTTACTGTAGCATATACAGCATTCATGTGTCTAAATAAGCATCATAAGATCAGCGCACAGCTAGCTTATAATGTTCCCGATATGGACCAGGTTCATAACAGGTTAGCACATCAAATCTCTGACAAAAAAAAAAAAGGAGAATTGGACAAAGCTCACAGAAAATTCAGCAGCAGCAGTATTATCTTTGGGTTTTTGCCTTTCAACAGATCAGGACTGGGTGCCTAAACCGGGACCGTGATTTTAGGCCCGTGTGTGGACGATAAACAATTTCGAAAGTAAAAATTTTATTTATTGTAAACATTCGTAAATACAAACATTTATATAATTAATGGTAGAATAAGTTAAGGGGCGGGGTTTGACAGATCATTGCCATTTAACAGAGATAAGACCTCACTTCCTTTTCACATCCCTAATCCCAACCATTGACCTTATTCCCAGTAAGTAATGAAGGAAAGGGTTCCCTCAACCGTATCGTGAGCGGTGGGTGCCGCGGTCAGGGGGCAGCCAGCATCGCCCATCACCTCAGTTTCTCCAGCATTCACGGTACCTTCCGGAGGTTGATGAAGACCACACACTCCAGCCAGGTGGTGAGGAAGGGTTGGAGGCACAGGGCACAGCGACCCCACTCGGACAGCATCAGGGCCAGCTCAGGGTAGTGGACCAGGGCTTTGTGGACCTTTGAGAACCTACTCCTGCCCTCCACCAAGATGAGACGGGCCGCCAGCTCCTGGACCAGGGACACAGGGGCAGGTACCGGGTCAGTACTGGTTGGTTTGGGTCTCGATGTGGACCGTGTTGTGTCCTGTGGTACTGTCTAAAGCTTGTGACTAGGCTGACTGGTCCTGGGAACATGGATGTGATGTCCACAGTCACAACTAGGCTAGCTTGTCTGATTTCGACAGCATGCGCTGAAACCAACGATCCTATGATCCTAAGGGCAGTTGGGTTCAAAGGGCAGGATGCCTTGCCATGGTTTCAACTGCTGTTTCTGGCTTTAGTAGAGAATTAGTTGATTACCTTTAATGACAGCACCTCAAGAACTTGAACAGATTCCATCAGCTTGCACTTCACAAATGGGTTTCCTTCACAGAGGAGCTCGGTCAACTTTAGATACTGGAACTGTAGATATTAACATCATTACTGCTACTGCCAATACCAAAAAGATCTTGCAGACACTATTATCCAAAGACAATTCTGTTATCCACTGTGTTCAACAGGGTACAACATTGATCTTAATGTCACACCCTATTGTACTAATATTGTGGCAAACAAAACTGTACTTACATCAACAGGAAATATGGATAAACGGTTTCCAGCTACATCCAAAACCCTGAGTTCAGTGAGCGCCACAACACCCTGTGAAATGGAGGAAGGAGCGAAGCCTCAGGGAAAGCAAAGAAACACAAGTCATACAACAGTAGCATTTGGTAAGACTGCTAACGTATGAAGCTATTAGATTCAAGATTAGATTAGATTCAACTTTATTGTCACTGAATAAGCACAAGTGTGTCTAACCAGAAGTGCAAATAGAGTATTAGGGATTAAGTACACGTGGGATTAATTGTTATGCGGGTACAAGCGGAAATTCTAAAAGAAAAAGAAGTTGAGTAGCTTGTGCAACTGAGGAGTGAACATCACTTTAACAACGTAAACATACAGCGCTAAATACAAAAGCCTGAACAGCATCCACCCACCTCTGGAAGCTCTGTGAGCTTGTTCCTGGCCAGGTATAATCTGGCCAGCTGGGTCAGCCTGGACATCTGTTTTGGCAGTCGCACCAGGCTGTTGTTGGTCAGATTCATCTCGATCATCTTTGAGAGAAAGCCTATCTCCACAGGAATCTCCACCAACTGGTTGTCCAGGAGACTGAGTGTCTCTAGGTTACAAAGACTGAGAAAACGAAACATGCAGTCAAGAGATATGTCGGTAGGTTAACCCACCACTAAATCTGTATTTTGGTCCAATGCTGGTGGTTTTATACTCCACTTGCTGTAAATATTCTCCCCAAGTTTTCCCATCAACCAGCTCTTCCGCTCACACCACTAGGAAACACAGCTTTCAGTGCTACCCGGGTTATTCTACAGCAACTGGGTTGGACATCTTATCCAGATAACTTATTAATAGTAATCAATTACTATTAATGGAGTGTACGTACTACTACTGTGTAGTGTGCTCTACCTAGAAATATATGCATTAAGTCGCTACGGGTGAGCGCATCGGCTAAATGCCTTAACTGAAAACTGTACAATTTTCGATAAATATTTGGCACCTTTTGATCTCCGGCGGCAGGACAGCAATCTGATTGTGGTTCAGATTGAGGAGAACCAGTTTTGAAAGTTTTTCTGTAAGAGACAATATAATGAAGTGTCTCTTCGTCTCTCATTATGTTTGATTAGTGATTATCATGGCACTGTACAGCAGTGAAAGCCCAGTAATGGCCCTCGGTTCTACTCATAACCTACAGTACATTGACAGCAGGACATCTTACCCAAGACGTCCGGTGGTAAGTGGGTAATGTGGTTGCCAAATAAATAAAGTTTTCTCAAGGAGTTCAGGTACCTCAGTACAGACGGAATCTCCTTCAGGGCATTGTTTCCCAAATTGAGTTCTGTCAACTTTGAAAGATCATAAAAATGGACAAAAAAGCAACACAGCTAGCTAGGCAAAACAAAAACATAGTGAACATAGCACAGACAAGTCACACAAGGCATACTGGCTAACATGGTTTTTGTATGGAATTTAAGCATGTCTGTCTAGCTAACGTTACTTACGTGTTTTAAGGACTGCAATTCCATGGGCAGCGTTGAGAGGCAGTTATTGCTCAGCTGAAGGTTCAAAACATTTGTTAATCTGGCAACGGATTTGGGAACGTTGTGCATTTTCTTTGAGCTCAAGTTAAACGATTTTGCCTTAGCCCGCAAAGCTCCGATTACTAAATTGTTAGCCATTGTTGGATACACTGACAGCCCCCACACCGGGACACGTTCCCATAGAAACAAGATGCTTTTCGACGGACCAAAATCCAATGAACAAACCTTTAGTGACCTCTTGTGGTGTCTCTTGAAACATGTATTACAAAATATTACTGGACATTACTTAGTCAACTCTCATGTCCCTAACGTAAATTGTACACATTGGAATTGAAAAACCTATCCACAGTATAATTCAAAAGTTTGGACACTCCCACACATTCAAGCTTATTTCCCCCTTTCTAATTTCAACATTATATAATAACACTGAAGACATTAAAACTTTAAAAGTACACGTATGGAATCACTGAAGACCAGGTTTGTACATTCTGCATTCTCTCAACCAGCTTCATGTGGTAGCCACCAGACTGCCTTTGAATCAGCAGGTGCCAGTTAGAGTATGTGGAGATTGAGACGGGACACAGTATATCTATATATAAACAACTGGACACGGGATCTGAGAACACCGCCAAAGCAAGGAGCCAGCTGGTGTAGACTGTCAGAAGGTATCTGAGGGAGGTTGCTGTGATGTTTCATCATGAACAGACTTAGGTTCTCTGGTGGCAATGTCAGAGATGTACCACATTTAAGATTTAACACAAAACAGTCATAATTTAAATAGTACAATATAAATCATATCTAGATAATATTTCTATGCATTGGACATTGGTCACCAATTAATAAAAGACAATATGTTGTAAAAGTTTTGGAGTTGAAACAGCAAGAAAATATTTTGATTGGTTTATTGTACAAGACAATATTGACCACCAGCAGCAAATAAGATCACCTTTTGATGGTGCGTTCATAAAGACACATCACCAAATGCATTACAGGGAACATTTTCATGATGACATCAGGAACATTCACAAGCACTGGTGAGATTTGTTCAAAGTGATTTTCAATTCTTCCTCAGCTCCCTGGGATGGTGTCTTCCCTCATTCTCCACCAGCTAAGTGAAGTGCTGCTACGCCTACTGACTGTCCCACAGATTCTCACACACAAACACACACATGATGACCATAACAATGGATCCTTCGGGGAAATAGAGGGACAGCATTCCAGGAGTAAACTCAAGTTGATGTTTGACACTGCGATTTAAAAGTCTCGACCATGATGTTCTTCAACATCCATCCCTGCTCCAACAACCATCTCATTAAAGTCAGCGACGGCTTCAGCTGTCCTCTTCAGGGGCTGAACAGAGTTGTAGTGCTCTCCAAGTCCATAGGCATGACGCATGTAACTGAAACAAGAACATTTACAGGCACTATTTAGCTTTTAAACAAATGGATTTCAATAAAACTGAAGAACAGGCTTGAAGCGTAATGTAAATCCAATGCCTAGTCTGAGCTACAAATATCAGTGTGGGTTAGATGTTTCCTGAATGGTTCTTACATAAGAGTGATGGGTGGCTTGTCAAACTCCTCTCCAATGATTATATCTGGAGAATCTGCTTGGATCACCTCTATTGACAGTTGGAGGACCTGTGTCAGAGCTCTGAGCTGTTGGGGAAAAAATTAAGCATTACAACATTACGCCAGATTACAAACATCTGGATCGCATAAAGTACCAGATCACCAAACAATCTGCCTGACCACAAACTAACGTGGTAGACCACCAGACCAAGTTCCAGAGGAGGAAGTAAAAGTGTTGGGTACCTCAAGCTGCCCCCCCCAAGCGGCGGTGTCTTCTACATCACTGCAGTACTTCTCAAATTCATCTAGAGACACACACACAGGGATTTCAGCACAACTTGAGGAACAACCACGCTATTCACCGAAGCACTTCAAGCACTAAACCGACACCAAAACACAAATAAATATCTGACAGAAGCAAGAGTGACTATACAGAAGACCCCAACTAGAGTTAAGTCACAGCAACAGGTGGACGTGACAAACCATAAAGAAAACCTTGCATACATCCACACATTCCAACCCAGTAGAAACAGAAAGGCCTCCATCCCTACCAGATGAGTACAGGTCCCCGGTGGCGCTGCTGGTCAGGAAGGGGAGGAAGTTGTCCACGTGGCTCCTCATGTGCTGTGCGGTTTGGGCCCGGAGCTCCTTCAGGTTCAGACCCAATCCGCGCTGGGCCAACTGGTCCTCCACAGCACGGTACATACAGTGACCGTCTGAGCAGCAGGAGAACAGTAGAGTCGTCCGTTATCTTGCAGAGAAAAGAAAATGTGCCCTAATGCAACTTCATGCTCAGAGCCCAAAACCTGACACACACACACACACACACACACACACACACACACACACACACACACACACACACACACACACACACACACACACACACACACACACACACACACACACACACACACACACACACACTGCAAGGGGAGTGAAGCTCTGGGAAGATTGTAGTGCAACACTCTCAGAATAAGAAACAACGGAAATTCCTTGCTCAAGGGCACAACGGCAATCTAGAATGATACCACCAACCCTCATTCTCATCACCTGACTTTCCACTTGAAAGTGGGATTGGAACCTGCAACATTATGTCAGAGTTGGGCTGTGTCTCAACCAGAGGGGCCGCCTACCTGAGGTACATTATGTCAGAGTTGGGCTGTGTCTCAACCAGAGGGGCTGCCTACCTGAGGTCCATTATGTCAGAGTTGGGCTGTGTCTCAACCAGAGGGGCTGCCTACCTGAGGTACATTATGTCAGAGTTGGGCTGTGTCTCAACCAGAGGGGCTGCCTACCTGAGGTACATTATGTCAGAGTTGGGCTGTGTCTCAACCAGAGGGGCTGCCTACCTGAGGAAATCTCCTTGATCTGTAGCTGCCGTGCTGCCAGCTTCTGGGCCAGCTTCAGCCCCTCCTGGTGTCTCAGGCCAGACAGGTTCTCCACCTCAGCCTCTGCTATACGACTCTCTCTCTCCTTCTCAGCAGCGGCTTTCTTGTCCTGGGAGGGAGGGGAGTGAACACGGAATCTAAACCAGAGACATCCTCTTGTCTATTTGTGATGTGATATAAGGTTTCAACCAGACTCCGTGATCATTTCAATAGAAAACCATCATTTGAAAAGCAAAATGATGGGGAGTGAATAGGCCATGAAAAGGGCCTTATAGATCATGTTCATGAGTGAGTGGTTTTGATGACATGGGGCAGGTATCAGAATAAACGTAAAAGTACTTTTCAGAAAGTCGTTTTGGCTCAGCAGCATTATTTCAAAAATCCCTTTAGAGGACTATACAGCTCACCCTTCTCTTCTGAGCTTTGGATGGGCCTCGTCCTTGTTTAGCTTCTCTCAGCTCCTCTTCTCCTTCCAAAGCAAGGAAGTCCACTCCATTCACAACCTCTTCCACCTCATAGGAAATATACATCAATGTTATTGAATACAGCAAACAATGTATGCCTGACTTTAGGATTGGGTCAATAATGATCACACAGAATATCAGAACAAAAGAACACAGCGTTTATCACAATCGAGTAGTGCTACTAACATCCTTTGCATTTATGTAAGCAACAGTTACCTTTTCTCCTCCAGCACTTGAAGAGTTCAGTAGTTTGAGTTCTTCCTCGTGTTTTTGATTGAGTTCAGTTTCCAACTTAGCAATGTCCTCGGCCAGCTGTTTCCGCCTCTTCTTGTCATTTTTCGGAACAGCATTTTTCATGCCCTGGATTTTTGCTGAAACATGTGCAAGTGGTTTGAAAAGTCCCACTTCAAAATAAAGTAATAGTCTAAAACAGCTGTAACAATAAGCTAACAGTTATCTATGATGCCGTTTTCACAATCTATCTAGTTGGATGTATTAGCTATCAGATAATGTTAGCTAGAATAACACCAAACTATTATTATTTTTACCTTACAAATAAATACTAAGTATTCATGAAAGAGAAGTTATAAATACCAATAAATAACCCCGAGGTATAAGACTATTTTCATATGTACATTATTAGAACCGTTTAATCAGTTAGCTAAGCAAATTCCAAGCAGTAAGTAATGTGTTCATTCTGAGAACCAAACTCTAAAACTCATATTCCCTCATTATAAGAACCTTGTCATTTCAGTCTCACTTAGGGTGCTAAGCACTAGAGTCAGGTACTGTACAGTACCTTGCAGGTCCTTCTTTTCTTTTCGATGTTGCTTGGTTAAAATCTCCTCAGCTGACTCTACTTCTTCCATGACTCGAAACAATGTTTATTTTAGAAATACTGAAACATGTAGATAAATTAACGTTATGACTGCGCTGGTATGTAAAATCCGAACATTATTTATTTTATATCAAAGATAAAATGTAAGCTAGCCATCTCAGCTAGCCAGTAAGCTATCCATCCATTAAAACGTGCTGAGTACAATACTTCCGTCTACTGAAATATCGCGATTTCACTGGTCATTGCTTCATAACCGTTTCGTTATTTGATTGGTTAGTTAGTTTTATCTTCTAGTTGACAAATTGGATGCGTTCAGTGTGTCTTCATGTTCGGGAGTAGGTTATAGACTTACCAATGTTAAATGTACGTGAAAAAAAACATTACCTAGATCTTTCCACCGATACATCAAATCACTCACAAAACGATTTAAAGGCTGACACAGATCGTACAGATCCGACATCAATTGGTACCCAATGACTGATAACAGTAAAGGTTATTATGAAAAGAGCAGCATCTCAAATCTTGAATAATGGATCCTCTTTTACAATGACAAAGACACGGAATAAACACAGAATATAATAACTAATATATTAGCACAGTAAACTGTTTTGCACTACGGGGATATGTCGGTAAGGGAGTCTCCTTGCTTCGCTCTGCACAATGACGTTTAGGCTCTGCATTCCACTGCTGTCTATGTCCCTCCCTCCCTCGGTTCTGTTTACGTGTCCTAGCTCCTCCTCCAAGGAACAGCCCTCGCGGTTGCTGGAGCAGTGCCCCTGATTCGCTGGGAGCCTCTCTCCCAAGGAAACGCTGGCCCGAGGAGAGCCACCGCAACCACTGTCCTGTCCGTTGTTTATCTGTCTAGTTCGGCTAAACCTCTGCAGTCATGGCCGACGAAGGCACGGATGAACGGTCCCCGCTGCTGTCAGCCCCGAACTCCGGGAATGTCACACCGTCTGGACCGCCGTCGTACTTACAAGATACAAGCCCAAGAGGTAACCTAACGTTAGGCTCCCCGATGCATGCTGAATCATTTTGGGCGTATCGTGTGTTGAGCAATGTTTTGCATAGTGCGTAAAATTAGAGCCTAACAAGCAAGCAAAGGCCATCAGTCAAAAATCTACCAGACCGCCCGAAATCAGAAATATAAAGGAGGAGCTGTATTGAGAAGAGCTGGAAGAAGGCCTAGTCGAATGCTTTAAGAATATTCCAGTTGCCGTTTTGTATTCTGCAGATATGCTCGGTCTCACGACCTGTGATTGTTGCTGGGTAGGCTAATGTTTACGTCCCTCATCTAGGAAGATATGATACATTGACAGAAAACATTACATTTACAGGAGATTAAGGTTTGGTCAGGAAGAGCATATGAGGATCCAGGTATAGCGCACAGATCCTGAAAAAGCTCTTCTGAAATTTGTGTTTTTGTGTCCATTACACACATCACTAATACCCTATAGAACCGTCTATTATATAAATTATATAGTCAATTAGCCTGCTAGTGTATTTTAAGTACTTATTTCTATTCATTTAATTTAATTGGATTCTAGACATGTATTAAATACATGTTTAGCATTCGTACATCTTCCGTTCATAAAGACCAGACCTAATAACCAACATGTGGTTGGGGATTATTGTGTTACTATTGACACACATTAACCCTGTAAAAGATGTACTATTCACATATTGTATTTTTGATTAGTTAGGCCTTTGTCTGAACACTCCATTATTCACTGTTCCACTGATACGTTTCCCCTTCAGATGGTACATTCTCCCGTGCGATGTCTGAAATTGACTTCTACACATCACGTAAATATACACAGGCCCATTGTGAGTTCTGCATTCTCTAAAATCTTAGCTGGACCAGACCGTTTATACATAGTCAATAGTTGTCAACGTTAGTAATGTCAGTAATGTCTCCACCCTGAATCACAGAAGCTGCTTTCCTCGCTGTAGGAATATCTCATGAGACCAATGTTGGATACAAAATATGATATTTAGCAGTGGCAAGAGCTTACCAGTCAATATCACTTTACACTAAATTTAGTAAATGAAGGAGTCCCAGCTTCATTAAAAAAAAAAAAAACTGCAGTTCACTTGACTTAAAGTGCTGGGAATGGCTTGGATTTGCTCCAGCTCAGGGATCACTTGAACAAAATGATTCGGCCATGCCAGTTTTATTCAACAAAACCAGTTATTCTTCAGCAAAGGGAGTGTAAACCGATTTATTGACCCTGTCCCATATAGTACACCATTTCCTACAGTGCACTACTTTACACCAATACCCTATTGATCCAGGTCAGAATAGTGTACTTTAAAGGTAATACGGTTCCATTTGGGACCTGTTAGAATATCCCTAAGGCACATTCTGGAACACACAGCAAACCAGCGACCATATGTTGAAACTCAGTGGGCATTATCTACCTCTGTACACCAAGAGACTTAAATCGGATGTTTAATCCATATTTCACCACTGGATTAACTGTAAACATTGAATATTAATGATGTAATAATACTGGAAAACGGGCTGGGCTTTTCTTCCTAACCGACTCCACCAAGCTGTTGTTTTCTGTTGTGTGAACCTTTTGTTTGTTTTAGGTTTTACTTGACCACAAGACCTTCAAGGCTGAATCATACAGCATGTTTCAAGGAAATGCAGTGGTCTGTTGGTTATTGATGCAGAGCTGAGATTGTTAGGTGGACCTTCTAGTTAATGGTTGTTGTTCTACACCAGTACAGAACACAGCATGCTGTTCATTAGGCTGTACCCAGCGTGAGAACCCCTGTTCTGTAACCACCATGAGAGCCCCTGTTCTGTACCCAGTGTGAGAACCCCTGTTCTGTACCCACCATGAGAACCCCTATTCTGTACCCAGCATGAGAACCCCTGTTCTGTACCCAGCATGAGAACCCCTGTTCTGTACCCAGCATGAGAACCCCTGTTTTGTACCCAGTGTGAGAACCCCTGTTCTGTACCCACCATGAGAACCCCTGTTCTGTACCCAGCATGAGAACCCCTGTTTTGTACCCAGCGTGAGAACCCCTGTTCTGTACCCACCATGAGAACCCCTGTTCTGTAACCACCATAAGAACCTGTGTTCTGTACCCCGCATGAGAACCCCTGTTCTGTACCTACCATGAGGGTGGCAGCTGGCAGTACACTGGGGGGAAAGCGCCCATGTTATCAACGTCACAGTGTAGTCAGATGGCCTCTGCTGTCTGGTATTGCATGAGTCTGGATCTGGGCAGCGTCCCTTGATGCCATTTTGGCATGATTCAATCTGACTGGCAGGACTGAATGCAGGTCGGTCTACAACTAAACCTCCCCACTGTGGAGTAGACCTACCTACTATGGTCTACCTTCTATCAACTAGACCTACGTACCATGGAGTAGACCTACCTACTATGGTCTACCTTCTATCAACTAGACCTACCTACCATGAAGTAGACCTCCCCACTGTGGAGTAGACCTACCTACCATGGAGTAGACCTACCTACTATGGTCTACCTTCTATCAACTAGACCTACGTACCATGGAGTAGACCTACCTACTATGGTCTACCTTCTATCAACTAGACCTACCTACCATGAAGTAGACCTCCCCACTGTGGAGTAGACCTACCTACCATGGAGTAGACCTACCTACTATGGTCTACCTTCTATCAACTGGACCCAACTACCATGGAGTAGACCTCCCCACTATGGAGTAGACCTCCCCACTGTGGAGTAGACCTAACCAGGATTGCCTGCTTATCATGGAGTAGACCTCCCCACTATGGCATATACATAACCAGTATGGAGTAGACCGACCTACTATGGTCTACCTACTATGGAGTAGACCAACCTACTATAGTCTAGGCCTTCCAATTACAGTGGTGATAAATTGACCGTCTTCATATTAGATGCACTGGCAGTTTCATTATACAACAATGCTTCTTAATGGGATAATTCAGTACACTGACCTTTATCTACTTCCACAAAGTCAGATGAAGGCATGGATACCATGTGTGTGTATCTGTGTGTAGGTCTTTGGTCTAAAGGAAAATTGACCACCGTGTCCCAAATGACACCCTATTCCCTCGTACCTTTGACTCACAGAGCATTGCCTTCTGGGATGTGATCAAAGCTGTGTTCTGCTGTGCAATGTCTGTCTACTCACCTGCCTTTGCTGATGACCTGACAAGGATAGCAGTTTTGTTATTACAACAACTTTTTGTTAATTACATAGATATTACAGTTGTAACTGACATTAGCTTGTGTCATGTCATAGCACTACGTAGCGAAACAGAACTGCACGTTTGCACGGAATATGCAGTTCATTATCTGTTCATTCTTCGGGCTGCTGTGTCATCTTTCCTCTGCGAGAGGCAGTGTCTGTGTCTCGTTGTGCGTGCGTGTGTTTGTGTAGAAGAGTGACTGACAAAAAGAGAGAGACTGACGTGCGGTTGTAGAGTTCGTCAGAAGGGAAAGTAAAATGGGTCTCAGGTCTGAGCCAGCGCTTCACATCACAGCTAATGGTGCAGGAATCGACAGACCAGTGGGTTTAATGACGCTGAAAGTAAGAGAACTAGAAAGTAGACGAGGCAGAACATGCCGGAAGGAGAGGAGAAGAAGGGACAGAGGGAGGGAGAGAAAAGGAGTAGAGACGGAGACTCCTACCTCATCTAATATCTGACTTCACAGCAGGAGTCAGTGAGAGCCTCTGGGCCACTGTTCAGTTGTTGAACAACCACATTGACACAGCCGTGCTCACCATGGTTTCAGAGTTTAAAGACATTTTGACCATTTAAGACCTGGGCTTGTTGAAACGTGCTTTAAGGTTGTTTGCATGAGTGGATGACCATTGACCATATCGTTAGAAAAACTCATCAACATGAAGCATTATCATAACATTTCAAACCCAGTCCTGTCCTGACCTGTAGCCAGTAGTCTGCTGTTCTGGCCTACTGGGGAGGCCTTTCACTGAGACATCAGCGTCTTCAGGGTTGTATAGGTTGTTAAGGGGCATGTGTCTGGCGAATGTATAGACAGTCACATGGGGCGGAAGACGTCAAAGCCTAAGAAAGGTCATGTGGTAGCTGATGTCACAGCAAGGTTTTTGTGGTAAAGGGGGGGAAAGGGTTTTGAATGATGGCAACCTTGTGTCCCAGACTTACAGAAGTCATGGGACTTAGTGATGCCAGTCAGTCAAGTCTCCTGGTCAGATTATCATTGTAGCCCTTCACCCAAATGAATGAACACTGCATTGTGGACCTCTGATTAGAAAGGCCAGAGGAGAGGTACTGGTATTACTGGTAATAAAGATAGAAAGGTTAGAGGACACTGAGGTACTGGTAATAAACATAAAAAAGGTCAGAGAATACTGAGGTACTGGTAATAAAGATAGAAAGGTTAGAGGATACTGAGGTACTGGTAATACACATAAAAAAGGTCAGAGAATACTGAGGTACTGGTAATAAAGATAGAAAGGTCAGAGGATACTGAGGTACTGGTAATAAACATTAAAAAGGTCAGAGGATACTGAGGTACTGGTATTAAAGATAGAAAGGTTAGAGGATACTGAGGTACTGGTAATAAACATTAAAAAGGTCAGAGGATACTGAGGTACTGGTAATAAAGATAGAAAGGTCAGAGGATACTGAGGTACTGGTAATAAACATTAAAAAGGTCAGAGGATACTGAGGTACTGATAATAAAGATAGAAAGGTCAGAGGATACTGAGGTACTGGTAATATACATTGAAAGGTCAGAGGATACTGAGGTACTGGTATTCAAGATGGAAAGGTCAGAGATTACATAGGTAATGGTATTTAAGATTTGTTCTGAATCTTATTTCAAGGCTTCAGCTCTTGGCTAGCTTCTAGTTCTGGGTTAAACCAGATGAACGTACAGCATTAACCAGATGATTTCCTCTCCACCAGCCGAACTACCTCCTCCCTACACCGCCATAGCCAGCCCTGACGCCGGGGGGGTTCCTGTCATCAACTGCAGAGTGTGCCAGTCTCTCATTAACCTGGATGGGAAGCTACATCAGCATGTGGTAAAGTGTACTGTGTGCAACGAAGCCACGGTAAGACTCCACTCCTATCACTGCCTAGTCCTCTGTACTAACACTCCTATCACTGCTTAGTCCTCTGTACTAACACTATTATCACTGCTTAGTCCTTTGTCCTAACACTCCTATCACTGCTTAGTCCTCTGTCCTAACACTATTATCACTGCTTAGTCCTCTGTCCTAACACTCCTATCACTGCTTAGTCCTTTGTCCTAACACTCCTATCACTGCTTAGTCCTCTGTCCTAACACTATTATCACTGCTTAGTCCTCTGTCCTAACACTACTATCACTGCTTAGTCCTCTGTCCTAACACTATTATCACTGCTTAGTCCTCTGTCCTAACACTACTATCACTGCTTAGTCCTCTGTCCTAACACTACTATCACTGCTTAGTCCTCTGTCCTAACACTCCTATCACTGCTTATTCCTCTGTCCTAACACTCCTATCACTGCTCAGTCCTCTGTCCTAACACTCCTATCACTGCTTAGTCCTCTGTCCTAACACTACTATCACTGCTTAGTCCTCTGTCCTAAGACTACTATCACTGCTTAGTCCTCTGTCCTAACACTACTACCACTGCTTAGTCCTCTGTCCTAACACTACTACCACTGCTTAGTCCTCTGTCCTAACACTCCTATCACTGCTTATTCCTCTGTCCTAACACTCCTATCACTGCTTAGTCCTTTGTCCTAACACTCCTATCACTGCTTAGTCCTCTGTCCTAACACTCCTATCACTGCTTAGTCCTTTGTCCTAACACTCCTATCACTGCTTAGTCCTCTGTCCTAACACTACTATCACTGCTTAGTCCTCTGTCCTAAGACTACTATCACTGCTTAGTCCTCTGTCCTAACACTACTATCACTGCTTAGTCCTCTGTCCTAAGACTACTATCACTGCTTAGTCCTCTGTCCTAACACTACTACCACTGCTTAGTCCTCTGTCCTAACACTACTACCACTGCTTAGTCCTCTGTCCTAACACTCCTATCACTGCTTATTCCTCTGTCCTAACACTCCTATCACTGCTTTGTCCTTTGTCCTAACACTCCTATCACTGCTTAGTCCTCTGTCCTAACACTACTATCACTGCTTAGTCCTCTGTCCTAACACTCCTATCACTGCTTAGTCCTCTGTCCTAACACTACTACCACTGCTTAGTCCTCTGTCCTAACACTACTATCACTGCTTAGTCCTCTGTACTAACACTCCTATCACTGCTTAGTCCTCTGTACTAACACTATTATCACTGCTTAGTCCTTTGTCCTAACACTCCTATCACTGCTTAGTCCTCTGTCCTAACACTATTATCACTGCTTAGTCCTCTGTCCTAACACTCCTATCACTGCTTAGTCCTTTGTCCTAACACTCCTATCACTGCTTAGTCCTCTGTCCTAACACTATTATCACTGCTTAGTCCTCTGTCCTAACACTACTATCACTGCTTAGTCCTCTGTCCTAACACTATTATCACTGCTTAGTCCTCTGTCCTAACACTACTATCACTGCTTAGTCCTCTGTCCTAACACTACTATCACTGCTTAGTCCTCTGTCCTAACACTCCTATCACTGCTTATTCCTCTGTCCTAACACTCCTATCACTGCTCAGTCCTCTGTCCTAACACTCCTATCACTGCTTAGTCCTCTGTCCTAACACTACTATCACTGCTTAGTCCTCTGTTCTAAGACTACTATCACTGCTTAGTCCTCTGTCCTAACACTACTACCACTGCTTAGTCCTCTGTCCTAACACTACTACCACTGCTTAGTCCTCTGTCCTAACACTCCTATCACTGCTTATTCCTCTGTCCTAACACTCCTATCACTGCTTAGTCCTTTGTCCTAACACTCCTATCACTGCTTAGTCCTCTGTCCTAACACTCCTATCACTGCTTAGTCCTTTGTCCTAACACTCCTATCACTGCTTAGTCCTCTGTCCTAACACTACTATCACTGCTTAGTCCTCTGTCCTAAGACTACTATCACTGCTTAGTCCTCTGTCCTAACACTACTATCACTGCTTAGTCCTCTGTCCTAAGACTACTATCACTGCTTAGTCCTCTGTCCTAACACTACTACCACTGCTTAGTCCTCTGTCCTAACACTACTACCACTGCTTAGTCCTCTGTCCTAACACTTCTATCACTGCTTATTCCTCTGTCCTAACACTCCTATCACTGCTTAGTCCTTTGTCCTAACACTCCTATCACTGCTTAGTCCTCTGTCCTAACACTCCTATCACTGCTTAGTCCTTTGTCCTAACACTCCTATCACTGCTTAGTCCTCTGTCCTAACACTACTATCACTGCTTAGTCCTCTGTCCTAACACTCCTATCACTGCTTAGTCCTCTGTCCTAACACTACTATCACTGCTTAGTCCTCTGTCCTAACACTCCTATCACTGCTTAGTCCTCTGTCCTAACACTACTACCACTGCTTAGTCCTCTGTCCTAACACTACTATCACTGCTTAGTCCTCTGTCCTAACACTCCTATCACTGCTTAGTCCTCTGTCCTAACACTACTATCACTACTTAGTCCTCTGTCCTAAGACTACTATCACTGCTTAGTCCTCTGTCCTAACACTACTACCACTGCTTAGTCCTCTGTCCTAACACTACTACCACTGCTTAGTCCTCTGTCCTAACACTCCTATCACTGCTTAGTCCTCTGTCCTAACACTCCTATCACTGCTTAGTCCTCTGTCCTAACACTACTATCACTGCTCGGTCCTCCATTACTATACAGCATTGTCCTCTATCCTAACCCTCCTCCATGATTACTGTTCCTACATCTCCCCTGCCCCCATTTGTTTGCACACGTTCTTCCACTCTGGTTGACAGGTGGGTAATTGACCTGTTCGTCAATGGAGCCTGGGGAAGATGACATGCCAGAACCGAAAGGAGAGTAGAAGTCATGCTGTCAACCTGGGTGTAAAATGTCACTTTAAATTGGAAGTGGCTATTGGTCCTTATGAAAGCTGGCTTATACAAGTATTTGATACACTGCCGATTTTGCAGGTTTTCCTTACAAAGCACGTAGAGGTCTGTAATTTTTATCATAGGTACACTTCAACTGTGAGAGAAGGAATCTAAAAGAGAAATCCAGAAAATCACATTGTATGATTTTTAAATAATTAATTTGCATTTTATTGCATGACATAAGTATTTGATCACCTACCAACCAGTAAGAATTCCGGCTCTCACAGACCTGTTCGTTTTTCTTTAAGAAGCTCTCCTGTTCTCCACTCATTACCTGTATTAACTGCACCTGTTTGAACTTGTTGCCTGTATAAAAGACACCAGTCCACACACTCAATCAAACAGACTCCAACCTCCCCACAATGGCCAAGACCAGAGAGCTGTGTAAAGACATCAGGGATAAAATTGTAGACCTGCACAAGGCTGGGATGGGCTACAGGACAATAGGCAAGCATCTTGGTGAGAAGGCAACAACTGTTGGCGCAATTATTAGAAAATGGAAGAAGTTCAAGATGACGGTCAATCTCCCTCGGTCTGGGGCTCCATGCAAGATCTCTCCTCATGGGGCATCAATGATCATGAGGAAGGTGAGGGATCAGCCCAGAACTACACGGCAGGACCTGGTCATTGACCTGAAGAGAGCTGGGATCACAGTCTCAAAGAAAACCATTAGTAACACACTACGCCGTCATGGATTAAAATCCTGCAGCGCACGCAAGGTCCCCCTTCTCAAGCCAGCTCATGTCCAGGCCCGTCTGAAGTTTGCCGATGACCATCTGGATGATCCAGAGGAGGAATGGGAGAAGGTCATGTGGTCTGATGAGACAAAAATAGAGCTTTTTGGTCTAAACTCCATTCGCCGTGTTTGGAGGAAGAAGAAGTATGAGTACAACCCCAAGAACACCATCCCAACCGTGAAGCATGGATATGGAAACGTCATTCTTTGGGGATGCTTTTCTGCAAAGAGGACAAGACAACTGTACCGTATTGAGGGGAGGATGGATTACAGACCTCTACATGCTTTGTAAGTGGGAAATCCTGCAAAATCAGCGGTGTTTCAACTTTGACGAATAAGTGTTGGAAAATGGGGCACATTTAAACTGAATTAGCACCTTATTAACATGTTGCTGGTTACCTACTAATGTGCTAAATGCACTTGCATTGTCATGCATTACTGTTAAGGTGCAGTCTGGGAATTTTGGGAATGCATTTTGAAAACCTCCCATTTTGAACTGGATGTGTAATAATGCTGTTTAAATGTCTAAAAGTCTTTAAGTAAGAATCAATATCATACATCTTTTAGCTATGAAATTCCCAGTTTGAAAGTGACTTTTTTTGATGACATGGGGCACATATTTGCTCATACATGTATTAGTACACAATTCTCGGGGCCCAGTTGAGATCGACTGCACCACTTTTGCTACTTGCTGCCAAAACGTCCTGGAATGCATCTTTAAATCAAAAGTGGTTCCTCAATCCACCTGTGAAGATGGAAATTCAACATAAATCAATCCGACAGTCCATCCATGCAGGCCGGGCCTGACCTCCACCATGTTTCAGTCCTGTATTGCCATGTTATATCTAGGCCCAACCTCCACCATGCATCAGTCCTGTACTGCCGTGTTCTATCCAGGCTCGACCTCCACCATGTATCAGTCCTGTACTACTGTGTTCTATCTAGGCCCGACCTCCACCATGCATCAGTCCTGTACTGCCATGTCCTATCTAGGCCCGACCTCCATCATGCATCAGTCCGGTACTGCCGTGTCCTATCTAGGCCCGACCTCCACCATGTATCAGTCCTGTACTGCCGTGTTCTGTTTAGACCCGACCTCCACCATGTATCAGTCCTGTACTGCCGTGTTCTGTCTAGACCCGACCTCCACCATGTATCAGTCCTGTACTGCCGTGTCCTATCTAGGCCCGACCTCCATCATGCATCAGTCCGGTACTGCCGTGTCCTATCTAGGCCCGACCTCCACCATGCATCAGTCCTGTACTGCCGTGTCCTATCTAGGTCCGACATCTACCATGCATCAGTCCTGTACTGCCGTGTCCTATCTAGGCCCGACCTCCACCATGTATCAGTCCTGTACTGCCGTGTCCTATCTAGGCATGACCTCCACCATGTATCAGTCCTGTACTGCCGTGTCCTATCTAGGCCCAACCTCCACCATGCATCAGTCCTGTACTGCCGTTTTCTATCTAGGCACGACCTCCACCATGTATCAGTCCTGTACTGCCGTGTCCTATCTAGGCCCGACCTCCACCATTTATCAGTCCTGTACTGCCGTGTCCTATCTAGGCCCGACCTCCACCATGTATCAGTCCTGTACTGCCGTTTTCTATCTAGACCCGACCTCCACCATGTATTAGTCCTGTACTGCCGTGTTCTGTCTAGACCCAGACAGTGACAAGAGGCTGTGTTTGACATGATGTAATCATAGGTATGACTCATCAGAATTTAGACCAATCAGGAAGTGACTGGCCTTGTCACAAATTTCCAAGACCAGTCCCAGTGAATAACCATGTTATTAAGTTGTACTGTTTCATGTCGTTTTATACTGATGTTAATATGCAAGGAAATGTTACATCACAGGAACCTAATGTACGGTTTGGGAGGCCGTAGTAACCTGGCTATTTGGTTTCGATAACAAAGGGGATTTTGAAAGGTTGTTATTTTTCTTTCAGCCCATCAAAAACCCACCGACTGGGAAGAAGTATGTTCGCTGCCCTTGTAACTGTCTCCTCATTTGCAAAGACTCGTCTCGAAGGATAGGATGCCCGCGACCCAACTGGTAGGTCAGAGTTCACGGCAGGCAGCTGTCGCTCGGTGTTCCCAGCAGTTCCTTCATACCGCACACAGACTCCTTCACACCGAGTCCACAGGCTCCTTCACACCGAGTCCACAGGCTCCTTCACACCGAGTCCACAGGCTCCTTCACACCGAGTCCACAGGCTCCTTCACACCGAGTCCACAGGCTCCTTCACACCGAGTCCACAGGCTCCTTCAAACAGAGTCCACAGGCTCCTTCACACCGAGTCCACAGGCTCCTTCACACCGAGTCCACAGGCTCCTTCACACCGAGTCCACAGGCTCCTTCACACAGAGTCCACAGGCTCCTTCACACAGAGTCCACAGGCTCCTTCACACAGAGTCCACAGGCTCAGTTTCTTACGCTTGTTAGTCAAAGACTAAGGGTTCAATTCCCGCTGGGACAACCCACACATAAAATGTATTCCCACATGACATGAAATGTACACCCACATGACATGAAATGTATACCCACATGTATTCATTACTTTAAGAGAAAAAAAAAAACTGATCAGAAATAAACTGACAGTAGAGTGAGATAAAACGTGGGGTTAAAAGTTAAAAAGCCTTTAATAAGTCGTGTGGGCTAAGTCACTCTAAAAATACACAGAACATTGCACCCGGAAAACTCAAAATAGATCTAGGTCTAGATGTTAACTCCTCCCCCAACTCTGTGCCCCGCCTCCACAGCAGACGCATCATCAACCTGAGCCCGGTGATGGTGATTCCGGAGGAGCAGCCGGCTCAGCCAGCCCTGCCCGTCCAACCAGAGGGCCTGAGGGTGGTCTGTGGGCACTGTGGAAACACCTTCCTGGTATGTCCTCCTCAGATAGAAGGATGTTACGTGGCCCGAAAGGTCATGTCCACCCGGCACCGGCAGAAGTGTCCGACACCTCCGGGTTTTGTCTTAGATTTGACCGTTCTAGGGAGTTTCTTCTAGCCACTGTGCGTCAGTTGTTGTTAGTGATTTGTCTCTGCTTCGTCTCAGGCTTGATGACTGTAAAAGCACTTAGATACGACTGTTGTCGTACTTCTTTATAAAATCAATTTGATTGATTGATTGTTATGTAGATAAACATGCCTATCTGACATGTAAAAAATAAAATATATATATTAATATTAGTTCTAGTCTGTTAAAATTGTATCTGCGTTGTTCAACAATGTTTGACTACTAAACGTGGTCGAGTAGTCGGGACCGTTTGACCAATCAGAGCCTGGACCCAGACATTCTGACCAATCAGAGCCTGGACCCCGACATTCTGACCAATCAGAACCTGGACCCAGATATTCTGACCAATCAGAGCCTGGACCCAGATATTCTGACCAATCAGAGCCTGGACCCAGATATTCTGACCAATCAGAGCCTGGACCCAGGTTTGTTTCTGGTGTATTTGGAACAACCCTTGACAGTAAGAGTTGACGAGACGGCAAAACCACTCTAGTAACCAACCCAGTAAGGGTTGTCTTTCACATTGTGTGTAGTGGGTTCTGTCTGTTGGGTCTGTGTGTTGGTTCTTTGGGTCTGTGTGTTGGTTCTTTGGGTCTGTGTGATGGTTCTTTGGGTCTGTGTTTTGGTCTGATGTGTCTGTGTTGGTATGTGGTCTTTTCTCCAGTGTTTGTTGACTAATAGCTTTATAGTAGCAGGGTGCCAACCTAGAAGTACCCTGCTGTGTTACGTATTGGCAGTAGTGGTAATATGTGGTAGGGGAGGGGACAGTATGGGAGGATAGGGGAGGGTACAGTAGGGGAGGGGAGGGTACAGTAGGGGAGGGGAGGGTACAGTAGGGGAGGGGAGGATAGGGGAGGGTACAGTAAGGGAGGGGAGGATAGGGGAGGGGAGGATAGGGGAGGGTACAGTAAGGGAGGGTTCAGTAGGGGAGGGTTCAGTAGGGGAGGGTACAGTAGGGGAGGGTACAGTAAGGGAGGGTACAGTAGGGGAGGGTACAGTAGGGGAGGGTACAGTAAGGGAGGGTACAGTAGGGGAGGGTACAGTAAGGGAGGGTTCAGTAGGGGAGGGTACAGTAAGGGAGGGTTCAGTAGGGGAGGGTACAGTAGGGGAGGGTTCAGTAGGGGAGGGGAGGATAGGGGAGGGTACAGTAAGGGAGGGTTCAGTAGGGGAGGGTACAGTAGGGGAGGGTTCAGTAGGGGAGGGTTCAGTAGGGGAGGGTTCAGTAGGGGAGGGTTCAGTAGGGTAGAGTGTTAATCTGTGCCCGTTGTGCCTCTTGGCGTCTCCAGGGTAACGAGGACGATGCCATGGCCCAGCCCCCATCTGGTCTGGCTCTCAATGAAAACACCACTTCAGAAGACCAGGTCTTTATGAGAAGGGGTTTCCACAGCGCTGCCCGGCCTCCAGTAAAGCCTGGGCCCTAAATGAATAACAATAATAACCCTAATCATAATAGTAATAGTAAAGAATAGTAAAACAGCTATTTACAGCTGTCATCTAACTCCAATCAATCAACTCTAATTGATGAGCAACATTAAATAAATTAGCACTAATGTTTAACATGTTTCGGGTAGAATGTGACGTTTTAGCTCTGAAATGTTTCATCAAACAGAGTTTCTGTTGGACAAAGTGTTGTCTATTTGTCAAACACAACCTAGCTGAATTTGATTGAAACGCTGTTTGATTAAATGTTTTGTAACTGGAGTCCATACTTCTGTTACGCCTCCCACTCAGCCGAAAGATGGAGAAGTTTATGGACGTTGCTGGAAACCCACAGCCCTTCTGGTTGACTTCTTAAATGACAGACTGCAGAGTAGAAAGATGTATGTGTGAGATGTATCTAACAATTATTGTTGTCTTTTCGTCCACAGTGGATGGAGCTCAGATTCAACACGCTAGCCAAGTGCCCCCATTGCAAAAAAATGTAAGTCCTTCAAACCTCACATCACTCAAAGTTGCCGGACCAAACTTGTTCTGTCCAGTATCGTTCAACGATCCCGGGAGGTCTCTTCAGTTTACCCAGACGCAACCAGGGTCACTTGGCTAATCCATTTGTCTTCCCTGGCTTTCAGACTCTGTAGTCTGCAGTTAATCTAGACGTGTGACAGGTATTAATGGTGGAGTTTTGGCCTCAATCGCTTATTCTAATCCAAAAAGTAGGAGCGGGAGAGATGTAAGAATACCAGTCTGTCTCAAAACCAGGAGTCTGAGTGCCAGAATTCATCCTGGCTGGCTGAGAAAACAGAGATTGGAAGCAGCTGTTGCCACTGATAAAAGTTGCATTGCTAGAAATAGATGTACATTCGCACCTTCAAAGAGGCGTGAAGCCGCAACGTCTGTGAATCTGCCACTGTTGTGTGGGAAAAATAAAGGAATAAACGTAAAATCACTCGCTACATGAAGGAAGCATTGTGCAACTTTCTGAGTGCCAAGCCACTGAATGCATAATAGGATCGTAGAAAATGAATTCATTTAGGCAACCAGATACATTTGAGTCTTTTGGCATCTGAGCCAGACGGCATAGCACAGATCAGCCCCAAGGTCTGTCTCCTGGTCAGACTGGTTGGGGTCCATAGTCCCGTCCACTGAACGAGAAGATGGCAAATTATGTTCCCCACCACTTTGGACAAGAGCAAATGGTCTTTGGTGTAAAGTCGTGCACTCAGGACAGGGGAGGAAAAGTGAGGTGGGAGGAGAGGTGAGTGAGGAGGATTAGGGGGTGCTCGAGGGCCTTCTGGTTTGCAGTGATTCCCCAGGAATGTTTCTGAACCCAGTCACATGAGGACCATGTGAAGGCCAGTGGAGACTTAGGTCGAACGCACACACACAGCTGGGCATGTGACATCCATGACTCCTGACCCCTGCCAGCCAATCAGGACACGTCTGGCTCACAAGATCATCTGGGCACCCGGTGGAAATAGATCAGCAGTCGTTTCTTTAAAGCACCCCCCCATTTCTCCCTTTCTCTCCCTCTCTCTCTCCCTCTCTCTGTCAAAACCCTTATAACACAATGTGTATGGATGCTGGTAATGCTATGTACAACTAGTCAGTAGTAGAGAGTTCATCCTCTGGCAGGATGTAGCCATCAGAGAAACCCAGCAGCCCTGTTGGCTGTTTCTCCTAACCCAGAATAGTTCCAATTTGTTTCTTGACGACACATTATCTTTGCTTGGAGTATTTCTCACCACAGAGAGTAACGTCTTACTGGGAAAAGTGTGTTATTTTACTATTAAATAGTAACAGTGTTGTGTCCTGCCCTGCTTCCCAGTTCGTCTGTGGGTAGTGCTCTCCCTAGGAGGCGCTGTTGTGCCTACATCACCGTGGGGATGATCTGCATCTTCATTGGAGTGGGGTTAACTGTAAGTACCCTATTCCTTTTGTCGTGCACTACCCTATTCCCTTTGTCGTGTACTACCCTATTCCCTTTGTCGTGCACTACCCTATTCCCTTTGTCGTGCACTACCCTATTCCCTTTGTCGTGCACTACCCTATTCCCTTTGTCGTGCACTACCCTATTCCCTTTGTCGTGCACTACCCTATTCCCTTTGTCGTGCACTACCCTATTCCCTTTGTCGTGCACTACCCTATTCCCTTTGTCGTGCACTACCCTATTCCCTTTGTCGTGCACTACCCTATTCCCTTTGTCGTGCACTACCCTATTCCCTTTGTCGTGCACTACCCTATTCGTGCACTACTTTTCACTGGGACCTCAAAGGGGAACACCAAGCAAATTGGTTCTCACCAAAAAAAATAAAAAATCCCTCAATTGTAAATATTACAATTATTTGTGTGTGTTATAATGATGGGATAACATGTTGGTCGTGTGTTATAATGATGGGATAACATGTTGGTTGTGTGTTATAATGATGGGATAACATGTTGGTTGTGTGTTATAATGATGGGATAACATGTTGGTTGTGTGTTATAATGATGGGATAACATGTTGGTTGTGTTATAATGATGGGATAACATGTTGGTTGTTTGTTATAATGATGGGATAACATGTTGGTTGTGTGTTATAATGATGGGATAACATGTTGGTTGTGTGTTATAATGATGGGATAACATGTTGGTTATTTGTTACAGAGACAACGCTTGAGTTAGTGACATCTAAATATTAACCTGGCCCCTCTGTGCTATAGGACAATCCACATGTTAATTACAACCAGTAACAATGTTAATTTAGTAATATATTAATTCAATCATTTGTCTGCCCCCCCGCCTCCCTCCAGGTTGGCACTCAGGACTTTGCCAGTCGCTACCATGCCACCTACGTGTCCTGGGCTTTTGCCTACCTTCTGGGTCTAATCTGTCTGATACGAGCCTGTTACTGGGGGGTCATCAAGGTCAGCTATCCAGAAAACAGCTTCGCCTAGACAGACACAAGTGGCCATTCTACTGTAAATCTCTGTTGTAGATGTTCATGTTATTATTCAGATCAAAGGTCAGTCCGTTCTGGTACAGTCACTCCTGGTCCAAGAGGACAGAATTCCAGACCTGGTTTCACCACTGAAATCCATTTTAATAAAAGGATCAACGCTGTAGATATTTATAATTGTTGAATTGGTTTGATAAGTTATAAAGTGTGACTGACATAATTTACACTGAAAAAGGACGATAATTATGACAATGATTATGACGTGAATACGATAAAAAATATGACAAAGAATATGACGTGAATACGATAAAAATTATGACAATGATTATGATGTGAATACGATAAAAATTATGACAATGAATATGACGTGAATACGATAAAAATTATGACAATGAATATGACATGAATACGATAACAATTATGACAATGATTATGACATGAATACGATAAAATTTTTGACAATGAATACGACGATGATTATGACGATAAATGCGAACTATGACGATGATTTTACTAGGAAGCCAGACTGCGGGTTTGGGTCTCCTGGACCAGGTATAAGTACTAGCTGGCTGTCTGACCGACTGACTTTTTTTGCCGGGCTGAATTGCTGGCTGATTGACGGACATGGTACCCATTTTACGTACTGCATTTTGTTACCGACCAGACCAAATGAGAATAATAACTTTTATTGAGAACAGTTTTGCCCATTGCACTATAATTATATGCAATTATTTTGTTCTGTTGCTGCTAGTTTCCCCAGCTCCAAAAGCTGTCTCCTGTCCCAAACATCCACCCTGCCTGTACAGAGTTGCTCCTGATTTTAATACTTTGAAATGATTGACAACCTCCCCCTTGGACCTGTGATTACCAACTTTGTATTGTACTGTCTTGTTAGTCATAGTATTTCAACATGCTTTATGCTTCCACTCGCAGTAGAGCATTAACCTCTGGTTCTGTGTGGAAGAAAAGGCTAGATTACATGTCATAGCCACTACTGACTCACTGCATATATACTGCCTTTTCATCACTGGTGGGAGAATGACATTCATTTTCAAGCACACCTGGTCTATAATTGACATTTCAAAAGCCAACTTTTTTCTCTGCTTCAGAATCCACTTCTCCTATTTGAAATGGCAGAAGGATGAATGTTCAGTGTTCTGTTGTGTTAACCTGACACTCTGCCCTAGACTGAAACGACCAAACAGCTCATGATGATTTTCTTTAACAAATTCAGCCTTAGATTTGAGACTTTCCTCTTCATCAACTATTAGTTGGCCACCAGAGGGATATTTTGTTTACTTTTGTTCAGCTTGGTCCTTCTCATGTGTCAGTGCCTAATTTTTGGTTCGTAACTAGTTAGCTACAGGTTCCCAAATGGCGGAGCTCTCTTATGGTATTGCATCCCAGTGCAACTGTGCCATTGCAACAGGGATTTGTGTGCTAGGGGCATTATCTTATGCCCAGGAGTTCCGCAGAAATGTGGTGCAAATTGTCTGAGGGGGGCGAGGGACTAGTGTTAGCCACTGATGTTAGACAGTGGACAAAAGACACATTTATGCACAAATGACAAAATCCAACTTTTTTTTCACACAAATACATGTGGTTTTACGGATTATTTTGAAAGGGAGTCCATTGAACATTACTGTTTACCTTCCATTATCAACATAAGGTTAGAGGTCCTAATGGAGTTGTCAAACGGCTATAATTCACTGTAGTTCAGCTCGCTACTCTGAGGTATTCAGCGGGCTGCTAGACAGTATTTTGAGGGGTCGAGGCAATGCTGTGGGGTTTCCTCACATTTCAGAGGAAAACATTGTTCACTGTTTTTCCTCTGCTCAGTTTAAGTAAACACATGACATAGTAAAAGATCATATTTAAATGTATACAACATTTTGAAACGCCAAATGCCTCTTTTTTTGTTGTTATTGGTTGATAGATGTTTTACAGGAAATGATCATGCCCAGTTTGTTTTGTTATTTATGCTAGGTTATCTGATGGAAAAAGCTACAATAATGTTATGTTGCACATGCAGATTTTAAGACTGAGAAAAAGGATGTTAAAGCATTTTTATTTTTCAAGTTTGGACTCATTTATAGAAAGTTGCATGTTGTTGTCTTTGTTGTTTTTCTAACCGACACCAGTGTTACATTTTCCTAAGAAAGGAACGGTCTCGTTTCAGTCTTCTCCACAGCTCTCCCTCCTGTGTTTCTGGAATGTAACCTTCTTCCTGCTTTGAGCCTGTTTCTCTCCTAACTCCAGGAATACCTAGATAGCATTGCAGTAGATCAGCAATCCTGTCCCAAAAGAAATGGGTACATCTCCTAATTAATACTGTTCAGAATGTGATGATGACACAGTCTCTCTTTGTACATAGTCAAGTCAGCAAATTAAAACAAACTGTAGCTTGAAATACGTTGGAATATGAAATGGCTTGGGTCTTTCTAAAAATTATAATTTATCAATAAAATAAACAAATGTGACTCTTGCTGTTGTTTTTTGGCACTTCACAGTAATAAATATTTAAGGTACTTGATGTCAGTAAAGGTTCATGCGATTGGCCACGAAGAACAACATTCCCCAAATGGGCATGATGAATGAGTCCCAAAGGGAACCCTATTCACTTCATAAAGCACTACGTTGGACCAGAACCTATGGGATATATGGCACCATGAAAACCCAACATTAACAGTTAGTGCTTAGGGGATTATAAAAGATTAACATTGACAATGACATGTTCGGTGCCCTCCAGTCTCCAATTCACCATCAACTATTGGAATAAAATCGTGTGTGTGTATTCCAAGGTGTGTGTATGCTCTCTGTGTGTATTCCAAGGTGTGTGTATTCTCTCTGTGTGTATTCCAAGGTGTGTGTATGCTCTCTGTGTGTATTCCAAGGTGTGTGTATGCTCTCTGTGTGTATTCCAAGGTGTGTGTATGCTCTCTGTGTGTATTCCAAGGTGTGTGTATGCTCCCTGTGTGTATTCCAAGGTGTGTGTATGCTCCCTGTGTGTATTCCAAGGTGTGTGTATGCTCCCTGTGTGTATTCCAAGGTGTGTGTATGCTCCCTGTGTGTATTCCAAGGTGTGTGTATGCTCCCTGTGTGTATTCCAAGGTGTGTGTATGCTCTCTGTGTGTATTCCAAGGTGTGTGTATGCTCTGTGTAAATTGTAATCTCTCTGACATTGTTGAAGTTAATTTACAGGTCTGTCAGTTAACTGCGGACCTGATGACTGCAGAGATTGGACGCACCCCAAATGACATCGCCCCATCTATAGGGGAAGGTGGACGACGTGGTCTTGACTTGACAGGATGTTTGACTGGAAGACAGCGTAATTAAGGACGACGACAGACCACGAATGTTCCCCTTGGACCTGAGTCCTGATGCTGGACAGGTGCTGGTTCAGTCGTGCTGTCACATCTCTGCTGGCGTGTGGAGGGTGTGAGTCTGTCACTACACCGCAGATTTGTAGGGAATATTAACACGAGGAAAGCAGTCTGTTCCCAGGCTAAACCACAAGAGCACGCTGAAGGAAACGACATGCCTTTCCTTTACAGGGGCTTGTGTTTCTGGTGCCCACCAGATGGCTGTGTCGCGGGCTCTTTAAATCATTGGCTGAATGGTTTGTGTGGTTTCCAGTGTTCCTACGACTGACCTTTAGGTTAGAGTGACCAGACGTCCCGTATTTCAGTCCGTCTTTAGTTGTCCGGATTTGTCCCGTATTTTCACTTGGTCCTGTTTTTTCATCGGTCCGACATATTGCCCATTCAAATGTGACTGGTTGACAACATGGTCCGACGCTGTCAGTCTTACATTTCCTTATTTTTTACAGAATATGATCCAATCACATTTCAGTTCTCACAAAACCCAAGTACCCGTGGCGTGTGAAATCCCACCTCGCTGTGACAACCGTCCATGAAGGCACTGTCATTGGTTTGAGTAGATCTGGCACTAAAGTGCACAGCTTTCTATGACAAACGTATTAAAGACAAGAGAATGATTGGCTCATGCGAAAAGTACAACAGGCCACCAGACTCCACCCCCCCGGATCTAATTAGTAAAAGTGAGTAGGCATAATTCTGTTACGTTACTACAGTTGCTGTGTACACCTGAAACATGGACCGGTTTCATTTTTCAGAGCTTAATGTGTTCATGTTATCCAGAGTGCAAACACCTATTTTGTTGTTGTTTCAATCCAATTAATTAATTTGTCACGTATGCAATATATTTGTTATAGTACAGCTTTTAACAGTTGAAACTGTTCCATCTTTGCCAGAGTCACGCAGTGTGGTGTTCTGAGTGAAACGCTCTTTTGTTGCTTCTATCCAATTAATTCGGATTAAAAACACAATAATAGACTGTATTTGCGTATTGGATAATACAATTTGACGTGCTGTAAAATAGCAGGCCCTACTTTGCTGTGCATTGTGTGTGTGTGTGTGTGTGTGGGGGGGGGGGGGGGGGGGTAACTGTCCCATATTTCACCCTATTGAATCTGGTCACCCTTCAATAGGTGGGAGGTGATGAGAGGGTCATGTTTTAGCCTCAAATGGTGAGTGGACAGTACATGCAGACGTCTTGTTTTGAGATGTCTCCACTTAATAGACCTCAAATGTGACAGCGAGCGAACCAACGACTCTAAATGTGTGTTTGAAATGCTTCAGAGCTTCAACATTTTATTGGTTACATCAGACTTTGTCACAGTGTGGTGAAATACCTCTTTATCAGCTCCTGAACAAAGCACTATGCTAAAGAATGTAACTTTGACATGTACAAATTACAAATCTACCAATTGTACACATTTACAAATCAATAATACAAATAGGAGAGTGTGTGTATGTATATATATATATATAAAAATCAGTCAAAGGAGCATTATGCAGTTATACAATACTCTGCTTTGCCACTATTCAACTGCATCTTCTAAGTCGGCCGACACTCTTCATATCCTACTCTGGGGGTGGTACTTTTTTGATCTATGGGTGCCGTCTATTCCTCACATCGTTATTTTAGGAATTATGAGAAGAAAAAAAAAAGAGATTATGAATTTTCCGTATGAACTCATCAGTGTTTCAGATGCGGCTCCCTCATTCCACCACTAGGCTCTGTGGGTTCAGACACATGTAGGAACGCTCTCAAGCAGACGCTGACACTGCTGAATCCCAGTTTGCGTGGTTATTGCGTGCATGGTTTACACACAGGTAAGTGTGTACGTATTCTGGGGTTTAGCGTTCCTGGTGGTGTCTATCAGGAGTCCAACCCAATGAGTTGTGGCTCTAATTAGTCCCTACACCAACCTTTTGACCTCTTTGTCCCTATACTGACCTTTTGATCTCTTTCATAGCTTTGTAAAGACCATACCTGGTCAGTTTGTACTCAGCCAAGTCTTCCTTCACCTCACAGTTTGGTAATATGGTACAATGTTAGACATTTCCGTTAGCCTATGAAACCATACTGGGTTCCCCTCAATCTATCAGGTTCAAATTATGCAACTATGAAATACCATCAGATACAGGGAGAAACAACTGGGTAATTATCTTAGCACAGATAAAGCAGATCGACACATTAAAATACATGAAATATTGAGAGGCCATTTTGTTCTTGGCATGTATGTCAACCAGTTGGTCTGCTCCTCCTAGGTCCTGCTGCTACGCATGTGTACAAAGATCTCTGACGAACTCATGCACGCGTGCCCGCACACGGAAGCACGCGCACAGCTAATTTACAACCACATGCCCACATTGAGGAGTCATACACTTCCGTGGACAGCCGATGTTGTCATGTCACACGCAGTGATGATGTCACCCATCAGTGATGATGTCACCCATCAGATCCTAACACCGCTGGCTGACAACTGCTGATGTCATTGCTTTAGAAAGGTGAATATCAAAACAAGTAACATCCAGGAGTGTGGAACACAGATCATAATGAAGGGAATACTAATCCACCATGATTTCACAGTACAAGTAGACATTGGTGTGTGTGAGTGTGTGTGTGTGCATGCGTGCATGTAGTATTGTGTGTGTGTTCTTCTTCGTTACTAAAATGTTGATAATAAACTCTTCAAACTATGTTCTGCTTGGTCCTGGTCTGTAATGTCCTTAAACCAGCAATGTGGGTGGTCTGACATTTTCAGTTGTTGTTCAAGACCCACCAGGAGGCTTGGAGAGAAAAGAGGAAGAAGAAAATGAAGAGAAATTGGATGAATCGCCCTGATTCCTCTGATCTACTCTCCTCTTCTTATTTGACAGAAACAGAGGGCGTGTGTTGTATGTGCTCTTACCAGGCACCAGCATGGTAGTCATGATCTCTGGGGTCTCCAGGAAGTCCACGTTTCCTCTCTGAAATGTCTTACTGTAGTTGGTCTGCAGATGGCTGAACAAAGAAACAGTTATGAAAGCTTCACAGAGCATTCTTAAGGCTACATAGAGCATTCTTAAGGCTACATAGAGCATTCTTAATGCTTCATATACGGAATGTACGATTGAACTCATACTACAGGGATTATATCTGGTGTGTTGCCAAAAGTGGCATAACATTTTCAGCGAAACCTTGAAATCTCCTTACTAACTCAGTTAAAAAACAATAGTAATTGTTAAAGACCTTGTGGGCAGATACTCTAGGCAGAAACTCTAGCCAGGACACTTGCTGAGAGCTAGCCTGGTTTCTGATGCTGTTGTGCTGTCTTACCAACTCCCCTGTTGTCACAGAAATCAGGGACGACAGTGCAAACAGATCTGAGAGCAGGCCACATAGAAACTGGGCACGTCAAAACATGTCATGTTCATTGAATTTTTAAGTATGCAAGAGGAAAAGTGCGTACCCCAAATAGCAGTCTAGTCCTTGTGTAGTACCCTAACTTTGACCAGAACCCTATGGTCAAAAGGAGTACACTTAGTAGGGAATAGAGGGACATTGGAGACACAGACAGAACACTTACTTCTTCCAGACATTGTTTTGCTCCCAGAACTCATAGAGGATGAATCGAGATTCATTAGCGAATCGCTGAACTGCAACACTGCCGTCAACAAGACAAGGGGAAAAAACCCAAGCAGATAAGGTAGTCAGTGACTGCAGAATGTATGGTAGATGAAGATGTAGTGGAGTGTAATCTGTATTTTTACTCCTATATTCCTATACACTGTACAGTACATGAAGATGTAGTGGAGTGTGGTCTGTATTTTAACTCCTCGACACTGTACAGTAGATGAAGATGTCGTGGGATATGGTCTGTATTTGAACTCCTTGACACTGCACAGTAGATGAAGATGTAGTGGAGTGTGGTCTGTATTTTAACTCCTCGACACTGTACAGTAGATGAAGATGTCGTGGGATATGGTCTGTATTTGAACTCCTTGACACTGCACAGTAGATGAAGATGTAGTGGTGTGTGGTCTGTATTTTAACTCCTTCGACACTGTACAGTAGATTAAGATGTAGTGAAGTGTGGTCTGTATTTTAACTCCTCTACACTGTACAGTAGATGAAGATGTAGTGGAGTGTGGTCTGTATTTTAACTCCTTGACACTGTACAGTAGATGAAGATATAGTGGAGTGTGGTCTGTATTTTAACTCCTCTACAATGTACAGTACATGAAGATATAGTGGAGTGTGGTCTGTATTTTAACTCCTCGACACTGTACAGTAGATGAAGATGTAATGGAGTGTGGTCTGTATTTTAACTCCTCTACACTGTACAGTAGATGAAGATGTAGTGGAGTGTGGTCTGTATTTTAACTCCTTGACACTGTACAGTTGATGAAGATATAGTGGAGTGTGGTCTGTATTTTAACTCCTCGACACTGTACAGTAGATGAAGATGTAGTGGGGTGTGGTCTGTATTTTAACACCTTGACACTGTACAGTAGATGAAGATGTAGTGGAGTGTGGTCTGTATTTTAACTCCTCGACACTGTACAGTAGATGAAGATGTAGTGGGGTGTGGTCTGTATTTTAACTCCTTGACACTGTACAGTAGATGAAGATGTAGTGGAGTGTGGTCTGTATTTTAACTCCTTGACACTGTACAGTAGATGAAGATATAGTGGAGTGTGGTCTGTATTTTAACTCCTCTACAATGTACAGTACATGAAGATATAGTGGAGTGTGGTCTGTATTTTAACTCCTCGACACTGTACAGTAGATGAAGATGTAATGGAGTGTGGTCTGTATTTTAACTCCTCTACACTGTACAGTAGATGAAGATGTAGTGGAGTGTGGTCTGTATTTTAACTCCTTGACACTGTACAGTTGATGAAGATATAGTGGAGTGTGGTCTGTATTTTAACTCCTCGACACTGTACAGTAGATGAAGATGTAGTGGGGTGTGGTCTGTATTTTAACACCTTGACACTGTACAGTAGATGAAGATGTAGTGGAGTGTGGTCTGTATTTTAACTCCTCGACACTGTACAGTAGATGAAGATGCAGTGGGGTGTGGTCTGTATTTTAACTCCTTGACACTGTACAGTAGATGAAGATGTAGTGGAGTGTGGTCTGTATTTTAACTCCTCGACACTGTACAGTAGATGAAGATGTAGTGGAGTATGGTCTGTATTTTAACTCCTCTACACTGTACAGTAGATGAAGATGTTGTGGGGTGTGGTCTGTATTTTAACTCCTTGACACTGTACAGTAGATGAAGATGTTGTGAGGTGTGGTCTGTATTTTAACTCCTTGACACTGTACAGTAGATGAAGATGTAGTGGAGTCTGGTCTGTATTTTAACTCCTCTACACTGTACAGTAGATGAAGATGTTATGGGGTGTGGTCTGTATTTTAACTCCTCGACACTGTACAGTAGATGAAGATGTCGTGGGGTGTGGTCTGTATTTTAACTCCTCGACACTGTACAGTAGATGAAGATGTCGTGGGGTGTGGTCTGTATTTTAACTCCTCTACACTGTACAGTAGATGAAGATGTTGTGGGGTGTGGTCTGTATTTTAACTCCTTGACACTGTACAGTAGATGAAGATATAGTGGAGTGTGGTCGGTATTTTAACTCCTCTACACTGTACAGTACATGAAGATATAGTGGAGTGTGGTCTGTATTTTAACTCCTCGACACTGTACAGTAGATGAAGATGTAATGGAGTGTGGTCTGTATTTTAACTCCTCTACACTGTACAGTAGATGAAGATGTAGTGGAGTGTGGTCTGTATTTTAACTCCTTGACACTGTACAGTTGATGAAGATATAGTGGAGTGTGGTCTGTATTTTAACTCCTCGACACTGTACAGTAGATGAAGATGTAATGGAGTGTGGTCTGTATTTTAACTCCTCTACACTGTACAGTAGATGAAGATGTAGTGGAGTGTGGTCTGTATTTTAACTCCTTGACACTGTACAGTTGATGAAGATATAGTGGAGTGTGGTCTGTATTTTAACTCCTCGACACTGTACAGTAGATGAAGATGTAGTGGGGTGTGGTCTGTATTTTAACACCTTGACACTGTACAGTAGATGAAGATGTAGTGGAGTGTGGTCTGTATTTTAACTCCTCGACACTGTACAGTAGATGAAGATGCAGTGGGGTGTGGTCTGTATTTTAACTCCTTGACACTGTACAGTAGATGAAGATGTAGTGGAGTGTGGTCTGTATTTTAACTCCTCGACACTGTACAGTAGATGAAGATGTAGTGGGATATGGTCTGTATTTTAACTCCTCTACACTGTACAGTAGATGAAGATGTTGTGGGGTGTGGTCTGTATTTTAACTCCTTGACACTGTACAGTAGATGAAGATGTTGTGAGGTGTGGTCTGTATTTTAACACCTTGACACTGTACAGTAGATGAAGATGTAGTGGAGTGTGGTCTGTATTTTAACTCCTCGACACTGTACAGTAGATGAAGATGCAGTGGGGTGTGGTCTGTATTTTAACTCCTTGACACTGTACAGTAGATGAAGATGTAGTGGAGTGTGGTCTGTATTTTAACTCCTCGACACTGTACAGTAGATGAAGATGTAGTGGGATATGGTCTGTATTTTAACTCCTCTACACTGTACAGTAGATGAAGATGTTGTGGGGTGTGGTCTGTATTTTAACTCCTTGACACTGTACAGTAGATGAAGATGTTGTGAGGTGTGGTCTGTATTTTAACTCCTTGACACTGTACAGTAGATGAAGATGTAGTGGAGTCTGGTCTGTATTTTAACTCCTCTACACTGTACAGTAGATGAAGATGTTATGGGGTGTGGTCTGTATTTTAACTCCTCGACACTGTACAGTAGATGAAGATGTCGTGGGGTGTGGTCTGTATTTTAACTCCTCGACACTGTACAGTAGATGAAGATGTCGTGGGGTGTGGTCTGTATTTTAACTCCTCTACACTGTACAGTAGATGAAGATGTTGTGGGGTGTGGTCTGTATTTTAACTCCTTGACACTGTACAGTAGATGAAGATATAGTGGAGTGTGGTCGGTATTTTAACTCCTCTACACTGTACAGTACATGAAGATATAGTGGAGTGTGGTCTGTATTTTAACTCCTCGACACTGTACAGTAGATGAAGATGTAATGGAGTGTGGTCTGTATTTTAACTCCTCTACACTGTACAGTAGATGAAGATGTAGTGGGGTGTGGTCTGTATTTTAACTCCTTGACACTGTACAGTTAGATGAAGATATAGTGGAGTGTGGTCTGTATTTTAACTCCTCGACACTGTACAGTAGATGATGTAGTGGGGTGTGGTCTGTATTTTAACTCCTTGACACTGTACAGTAGATGAAGATGTAGTGGAGTGTGGTCTGTATTTTAACTCCTCGACACTGTACAGTAGATGAAGATGTAGTGGGGTGTGGTCTGTATTTTAACTCCTTGACACTGTACAGTAGATGAAGATGTAGTGGAGTGTGGTCTGTATTTTAACTCCTCGACACTGTACAGTAGATGAAGATGTAGTGGGGTGTGGTCTGTATTTTAACTCCTTGACACTGTACAGTAGATGAAGATGTAGTGGAGTGTGGTCTGTATTTTAACTCCTCGACACTGTACAGTAGATGAAGATGCAGTGGGGTGTGGTCTGTATTTTAACTCCTTGACACTGTACAGTAGATGAAGATGTAGTGGAGTGTGGTCTGTATTTTAACTCCTCGACACTGTACAGTAGATGAAGATGTAGTGGAGTATGGTCTGTATTTTAACTCCTCTACACTGTACAGTAGATGAAGATGTTGTGGGGTGTGGTCTGTATTTTAACTCCTTGACACTGTACAGTAGATGAAGATGTTGTGGGGTGTGGTCTGTATTTTAACTCCTTGACACTGTACAGTAGATGAAGATGTAGTGGAGTCTGGTCTGTATTTTAACTCCTCTACACTGTACAGTAGATGAAGATGTTATGGGGTGTGGTCTGTATTTTAACTCCTCGACACTGTACAGTAGATGAAGATGTCGTGGGGTGTGGTCTGTATTTTAACTCCTCGACACTGTACAGTAGATGAAGATGTCGTGGGGTGTGGTCTGTATTTTAACTCCTCTACACTGTACAGTAGATGAAGATGTAGTGGGTGTGGTCTGTATTTTAACTCCTTGACACTGTACAGTAGATGAAGATATAGTGGAGTGTGGTCGTATTTTAACTCCTCTACACTGTACAGTACGATGAAGATAGTAGTGGGAGTGTGGTCTGTATTTTAACATCCTCGACACTGTACAGTAGATGAAGATGTAAGTGGAGTGTGGTCTGTATTTTAACTCCTCTACACTGTACAGTAGATGAAGATGTAGTGGAGTGTGGTCTGTATTTTAACTCCTTGACACTGTACAGTTGATGAAGATATAGTGGAGTGTGGTCTGTATTTTAACTCCTCGACACTGTACAGTAGATGAAGATGTAGTGGGGTGTGGTCTGTATTTTAACTCCTTGACACTGTACAGTAGATGAAGATGTAGTGGAGTGTGGTCTGTATTTTAACTCCTCGACACTGTACAGTAGATGAAGATGTAGTGGAGTGTGGTCTGTATTTTAACTCCTTGACACTGTACAGTAGATGAAGATGTAGTGGAGTGTGGTCTGTATTTTAACTCCTCGACACTGTACAGTAGATGAAGATGTAGTGGGGTGTGGTCTGTATTTTAACTCCTTGACACTGTACAGTAGATGAAGATGTAGTGGAGTGTGGTCTGTATTTTAACTCCTCGACACTGTACAGTAGATGAAGATGTAGTGGAGTCTGGTCTGTATTTTAACTCCTCTACACTGTACAGTAGATGAAGATGTTGTGGGGTGTGGTCTGTATTTTAACTCCTTGACACTGTACAGTAGATGAAGATGTAGTGGAGTCTGGTCTGTATTTTAACTCCTCTACACTGTACAGTAGATGAAGATGTTATGGGGTGTGGTCTGTATTTTAACTCCTTGACACTGTACAGTAGATGAAGATATAGTGGAGTGTGGTCTGTATTTTAACTCCTCGACACTGTACAGTAGATGAAGATGTCGTGGGGTGTGGTCTGTATTTTAACTCCTCTACACTGTACAGTAGATGAAGATGTTGTGGGTGTGGTCTGTATTTTAACTCCTTGACACTGTACAGTAGATGAAGATGTAGTGGAGTGTGGTCTGTATTTTAACTCCTCACACTGTACAGTAGATGAAGATGTAGTGGGGTGTGGTCTGTATTTTAACTCCTTGACACTGTACAGTAGATGAAGATGTAGTGGAGTGTTGTTCGTATTTTAACTCCTCGACACTGTACAGTAGATGAAGATGTAGTGGGGTGTGGTCTGTATTTTAACTCCTTGACACTGTACAGTAGATGAAGATGGTAGTGGAGTCTGGTCTGTATTTTAACTCCTCTACCACTGTACAGTAGATGAAGATGTTATGGGGTGTGGTGGTCTGTATTTTCACTCCTTGACACTGTACAGTAGATGAAGGATATAGTGGAGTGTGGTCTGTATATTAACTCCTCGACACTGCTACAGTAGACGAAGATGTCGTGGGGTGTGGTCTGTATTTTAACTCCTCTACACTGTACAGTAGATGAAGATGTTGTGGGGTGTGGTCTGTATTTTAAACTCCTTGACACTGTACAGTAGATGAAGATGTAGTGGAGTCCTGGTCTGTATTTTAACTCCTCTACACTGTACAGTAGATGAAGATGTTATGGGGTGTGGTCTGTATTTTAACTCCTTGACACTGTACAGTAGATGAAGATATAGTAGAGTGTGGTCTGTATTTTAACTCCTTGACACTGTACAGTAGATGAAGATGTTGTGAGGTGTGGTCTGTATTTTAACTCCTTGACACTGTACAGTAGATGAAGATGTAGTGGAGTCTGGTCTGTATTTTAACTCCTCTACACTGTACAGTAGATGAAGATGTAGTGGGGTGTGGTCTGTATTTTAACTCCTTGACACTGTACAGTAGATGAAGATGTAGTGGAGTCTGGTCTGTATTTTAACTCCTCTACACTGTACAGTAGATGAAGATGTAGTGGAGTGTGGTCTGTATTTTAACTCCTTGACACTGTACAGTTGATGAAGATATAGTGGAGTGTGGTCTGTATTTTAACTCCTCGACACTGTACAGTAGATGAAGATGTTGTGGGGTGTGGTCTGTATTTTAACTCCTTGACACTGTACAGTAGATGAAGATGTTGTGAGGTGTGGTCTGTATTTTAACTCCTTGACACTGTACAGTAGATGAAGATGTAGTGGAGTCTGGTCTGTATTTTAACTCCTCTACACTGTACAGTAGATGAAGATGTTATGGGGTGTGGTCTGTATTTTAACTCCTTGACACTGTACAGTAGATGAAGATGTAGTGGAGTCTGGTCTGTATTTTAACTCCTCTACACTGTACAGTAGATGAAGATGTAGTGGAGTGTGGTCTGTATTTTAACTCCTTGACACTGTACAGTAGATGAAGATGTAGTGGAGTCTGGTCTGTATTTTAACTCCTCTACACTGTACAGTAGATGAAGATGTTATGGGGTGTGGTCTGTATTTTCACTCCTTGACACTGTACAGTAGATGAAGATATAGTGGAGTGTGGTCTGTATATTAACTCCTCGACACTGTACAGTAGACGAAGATGTCGTGGGGTGTGGTCTGTATTTTAACTCCTCTACACTGTACAGTAGATGAAGATGTTGTGGGGTGTGGTCTGTATTTTAACTCCTTGACACTGTACAGTAGATGAAGATGTAGTGGAGTCTGGTCTGTATTTTAACTCCTCTACACTGTACAGTAGATGAAGATGTTATGGGGTGTGGTCTGTATTTTAACTCCTTGACACTGTACAGTAGATGAAGATATAGTAGAGTGTGGTCTGTATTTTAACTCCTTGACACTGTACAGTAGATGAAGATGTTGTGAGGTGTGGTCTGTATTTTAACTCCTTGACACTGTACAGTAGATGAAGATGTAGTGGAGTCTGGTCTGTATTTTAACTCCTCTACACTGTACAGTAGATGAAGATGTAGTGGGGTGTGGTCTGTATTTTAACTCCTTGACACTGTACAGTAGATGAAGATGTAGTGGAGTCTGGTCTGTATTTTAACTCCTCTACACTGTACAGTAGATGAAGATGTAGTGGAGTGTGGTCTGTATTTTAACTCCTTGACACTGTACAGTTGATGAAGATATAGTGGAGTGTGGTCTGTATTTTAACTCCTCGACACTGTACAGTAGATGAAGATGTTGTGGGGTGTGGTCTGTATTTTAACTCCTTGACACTGTACAGTAGATGAAGATGTTGTGAGGTGTGGTCTGTATTTTAACTCCTTGACACTGTACAGTAGATGAAGATGTAGTGGAGTCTGGTCTGTATTTTAACTCCTCTACACTGTACAGTAGATGAAGATGTTATGGGGTGTGGTCTGTATTTTAACTCCTTGACACTGTACAGTAGATGAAGATATAGTGGAGTGTGGTCTGTATTTTAACTCCTCGACACTGTACAGTAGATGAAGATGTCGTGGGGTGTGGTCTGTATTTTAACTCCTCTACACTGTACAGTAGATGAAGATGTAGTGGAGTGTGGTCTGTATTTTAACTCCTTGACACTGTACAGTTGATGAAGATGTAGTGGGGTGTGGTCTGTATTTTAACTCCTTGACACTGTACAGTAGATGAAGATGTAGTGGAGTGTGGTCTGTATTTTAACTCCTCGACACTGTACAGTAGATGAAGATGTCGTGGGGTGTGGTCTGTATTTTAACTCCTCTACACTGTACAGTAGATGAAGATGTTGTGGGGTGTGGTCTGTATTTTAACTCCTTGACACTGTACAGTAGATGAAGATGTAGTGGAGTCTGGTCTGTATTTTAACTCCTCTACACTGTACAGTAGATGAAGATGTTGTGGGGTGTGGTCTGTATTTTAACTCCTTGACACTGTACAGTAGATGAAGATATAGTGGAGTGTGGTCTGTATTTTAACTCCTCTACACTGTACAGTACATGAAGATATAGTGGAGTGTGGTCTGTATTTTAACTCCTCGACACTGTACAGTAGATGAAGATGTAATGGAGTGTGGTCTGTATTTTAACTCCTCTACACTGTACAGTAGATGAAGATGTAGTGGAGTGTGGTCTGTATTTTAACTCCTTGATACTGTACAGTTGATGAAGATATAGTGGAGTGTGGTCTGTATTTTAACTCCTCGACACTGTACAGTAGATGAAGATGTAGTGGGGTGTGGTCTGTATTTTAACTCCTCTACACTGTACAGTAGATGAAGATGTTGTGGGGTGTGGTCTGTATTTTAACTCCTTGACACTGTACAGTAGATGAAGATGTTGTGGGGTGTGGTCTGTATTTTAACTCCTCTACACTGTACAGTTGATGAAGATATAGTGGAGTGTGGTCTGTATTTTAACTCCTCGACACTGTACAGTAGATGAAGATGTAGTGGGGTGTGGTCTGTATTTTAACTCCTCTACACTGTACAGTAGATGAAGATGTAGTGGAGTCTGGTCTGTATTTTAACTCCTTGACACTGTACAGTAGATGAAGATGTTGTGGGGTGTGGTCGGTATTTTAACTCCTCTACACTGTACAGTAGATGAAGATGTTGTGGGGTGTGGTCTGTATTTTAACTCCTTGACACTGTACAGTAGATGAAGATGTAGTGGAGTCTGGTCTGTATTTTAACTCCTCTACACTGTACAGTAGATGAAGATGTTGTGGGGTGTGGTCTGTATTTTAACTCCTTGACACTGTACAGTAGATGAAGATGTAGTGGAGTCTGGTCTGTATTTTAACTCCTCTACACTGTACAGTAGATGAAGATGTAGTGGAGTCTGGTCTGTATTTTAACTCCTTGACACTGTACAATAGATGAAGATATAGTGGAGTGTGGTCTGAATTTTAACTCCTCGACACTGTACAGTAGATGAAGATGTCGTGGGGTGTGGTCTGTATTTTAACTCCTCTACACTGTACAGTAGATGAAGATGTTGTGGGGTGTGGTCTGTATTTTAACTCCTTGACACTGTACAGTAGATGAAGATATAGTGGAGTGTGGTCTGTATTTTAACTCCTCTACACTGTACAGTAGATGAAGATGTTGTGGGGTGTGGTCTGTATTTTAACTCCTTGACACTGTACAGTAGATGAAGATATAGTGGAGTGTGGTCTGTATTTTAACTCCTCTACACTGTACAGTAGATGAAGATGTAGCGGTGTGTGATCTGTATTTTAACTCCTCTACACTGTACAGTAGATGAAGATGTAGTGGAGTGTGGTCTGTATTTTAACTCCTCTACACTGTACAGTAGATGAAGATGTAGCGGTGTGTGGTCTTACTGTAGGCAGCCTGTCTGGGCGCAGGCACACTCCATGTACTGTCTGAGAGCCAGACGAAACTCTTCCAACTCCTCCTCCAACACACTCAGCTGTCTCTGGACTACCAGAATGTGCTGTGAGGGGCAAGGACGACAGGGTCTTTACTTTTTTTATGTAGCTTATGACAGGAAAGTTGGGAGCATAGCTTCAGAGGGAAACAGTTATGTAGAGGCAGACAGGAAGGAAGGACACAAGAAGTGGGCCAGGCCAGGACTAGAGTGAATAGTGACCACAGTCAGGTTGATAGCCAAAGCTCTGAATGCCAGGGCTGATAACCTATGGCATTAATGTTTAATATTTATATATCTATTATCTTTTTTATATTATAATGTTGCATTTGTTTACAATAACAAACCATGGTATTAAAGGCCCCTATAGTTTGGGTTATCATTAAGTAGAATAGTTTGTGCTAAACTCATGAGATATAAGTTACATGAGAATGAATGTGTTTTATTATAGGTCTTCAAAACCTATAATAAAAAGAAAGCATGCAGAAACTATAAATTGTATCTTTAAATAGCTCATTAAGGAATCATTTGCAAAACAGTTTTATGAGCAATTTATTTTTATAAAACATTTATTAAAGTAAGTGTATTAAATGTGTATGAAAATGCAGTGAAGAAGGATGGACCGTGCTGCAGGTGTCTGCAAGAAGCTGGTGGGTCACTTCTCTCACAGCTGGAAGGCCAGAAGTGCTCTTGAAAGAGCCCAGAAGGAACTCAATCTACCTTCACATTCCCTCATATCAGAATGCCAAACAAGATGGCGTTCCAGACAGAAGATGATCAGCAGGATACTAGAGCAGCAGAAGGCTTTAACTCAGGTCCTGTCTGAGGACACGAAGACACGGCATCTAATTCCAACCTGGCAAGATATGGATGTCCTGGAATCTGTCAGTAAGTCACTGGGCCCACTGCTGGACGTCACAGTCTCTCAGGGGAAGACTACTTTAGTGTCTCATATGTGAAGCCAGTTTTCACCACTTCAATGCTGCAATGCTGCTAAGAGGGAGACACAGACCTGACCAAGACCTTGAAAACTGAGATGTTGCACTACATCACTGAGAAATATAAAGTTGAAGCTACTCAGGAGCTGCTAGATGCGGCTTCTTGTTTGGACCCCCGGTTCAAGATGGACTTCATCAGTGAAGACAACAAGCCCCAAGTCAAGGCCAGAGAGGCATCAGAAATGAGAGAATGCCAGGAGACATCAAGCAGCAGCACTGAAGTGGAGCCTGAAGTTGCTGATAAGTCCCAGGCAAAGAAAGACAAGAAGTCCTTGGGAAGTTTCTTTAAACAGAGTGGAGCTGCAGCAAAGGGTGATTCCTCTCTGACCCACAAGGATGCTGTGGAAGCAGAATAAAGCAACTACCTGCTAACACCTTCCATAGACAAAGAGGAAGATCCACTTGCATGGTGGAAAACACAGAGTAAGCTTTCCACATCTCGCCAAGCTTGCTTGCAAGTATCTATCCACTCCCACTACAAGTTCCCCTTCAGAGAGGCTTTTCAGTACAAGTGGTAACATTGTCACTTTTCAAAGGTCATGTCTCAAGCCTGTAATGATGAATAGATTGGTATTCTTGGCCAAAAATCTTCAAGTTTGAGTGAGCAATGTATACATGCTTACAGTTAAGTTATTATATCTGAATATTTAGATTTACTATATTATTCTACAGTTGTGAGAAATACATTTTTTTTACTAGGTACTCTGTCTAGGAAGAAAACAGATTATTTACAATTGAAAAGTTACATTTAATCAGCATTTGTCTACCCATGATGATAAACACTGTTTTCCTTTGGCACTGTTGCTAAGAAAAGTTTGTGAAATACAATGGTTCTGTGTTGATATTTGCTATTCATTTTAAGTTCATTGGTATTTATTACAAGTTAGGTTCAACATACATTATTAATATCATAACTTGTTAGATCATTGACTTTAGCCTGAATTGATAGAGGAGTATTACATGAATACAATGGAACCATGGTGAATTAAACAGTGTATTAATTGATATAATAAATTAAACTACCCAAAATATGTCAAAAGGTAAAAAGTCATTTTCGGTTTCTTTAAAAAAATAAAAAATGTCAATGAAGATGCAGTTCCCTACAAAATCACCCCAATCATTCAAGAATAATTCATAATTCTCAAATAGAGCTTTTCAAGTAATCTGGTGAAGACATCCTGTATTTTTTCATATCGCAATATATATCGCAGAAAAAAAGAATATCGCAATGTCAGTTTTTTCTAATATCGTGCAGCACTAGTCCTGGTCAGTAAAATTGAATAGTGGTCCTGGTCAGTAATATTGAATAGTGGTCCTGGTCAGTAACAGTGAATAGTGGTCCTGGTCAGTAAAAGTGAATAGTGGTACTAGTCAGTAATATTGAATAGTGGTCCTGGTCAGTAATTGTGAATAGTGGTCCTGGTCAGTAACAGTGAATAGTGGTCCTGGTCAGTAGTTGTGAATAACGGCCCTGGTCCCAGCTATTACGTAGTGGGCTGGCTGTTAGCTTGTCCAGAGACACGTTTGTTTATAGAAATAAAAGGGGCTGATGGGTACAGGAAGTGAAAGCTTTCTCCCCTGGGTCCATGGTGACATCTGAGCTGGCTTTGTACTGATCACACGTAGCGCATGCATGCACACACACACACACGCATGCACACACACACGCATGCACACACACACACATGCACACACTGAAGCAGCTCTGTGTGGACCGAGTCCAAATGACCAAGTCCAAATAAAGTCCATCTGAACTGAAGTCTAAATAGACAGAGCGAAGAACTGAGTTCAGCCCCACTGTTTCCCAGACAACCGTCTGAGGCAGATTCTCAGTGTTCCATCTCTTTCAGGTATTTTTTCCCTGTCTGCCGCGATAACACACACACACACATGCACACTCATCAACACAGCAGCAGACGTAGGAAAGGTCCGGCAATCATAGACTAATGAATGACGAGTTACCGATTTGGCTGTGCCTTCCAGGATCTCCTCTTCGACGGGTTCCAGGCGAAGTTCCTGTGAGAATAAATACATTTTAAGTCACTATACAGGTGACTATTGGTCTATTATAATTCCGATGGTTTTGTCCAGGGTTGTATACCAACCTTCTTCTCCAGGCGATCGATGAGCTTCTGGAGTCGATTGACCTGGATCAGCCACTGGTTGTCCTCCTCGTACAGACCTGACAGAGAACCCTGTAGTTAGTGTGTGAGGAAACGGTTTGGGACACGCTCAGTGACTTTGATAAAGACAGCTTTTCTTTCAGTTTCAAAATTATTTTCAAAATGATTGAACTCATAGGGTCTCAAGACAAAATTTGTGTGAGACTGTGTCCCAATTAGCACCCTGTCGGGGCCACAAGCTAGTGATATGGTCATCCTGTCAGTGAGTCTCATCAGAATGAGTCCTTTTAGAGTGGTTCTCATCAGAATGAGTCCTATTAGAGTGGTTCTCATCAGAATGAGTCCTATTAGATTGAGTCATATCAGAATGACTCCTATTAGAGTGAGTCTCATCAGAATGAGTCCTTTTAGAGTGGTTCTCATCAGAATGAGTCCTATTAGAGTGAGTCTCATCAGAATGAGTCCTATTAGAGTGATTCTCATCAGAATGAGTCCTATTAGATTGAGTCTCATCAGAATGAGTCCTATTAGAGTGGGTCTCATCAGTATGAGTCCTATTAGAGTGAGCCTCATCAGAATGAGTCCTTTTAGAGTGGTTCTCATCAGAATGAGTCCTTTTAGAGTGGTTCTCATCAGAATGAGTCCTTTTAGAGTGGTTCTCATCAGAATGAGTCCTATTAGAGTGAGTCTCATCAGAATGAGTCCTATTAGAGTGAGTCTCATCCGAATGAGTCCTATTAGAGTGAGTCTCATCCGAATGAGTCATATTAGAGTGAGTCTCATCAGAATGAGTCCTTTTAGAGTGGTTCTCATCAGAATGAGTCCTATTAGAGTGGTTCTCATCAGAATGAGTCCTATTAGATTGAGTCATATCAGAATGACTCCTATTAGAGTGAGTCTCATCAGAATGAGTCCTTTTAGAGTGGTTCTCATCAGAATGAGTCCTATTAGAGTGAGTCTCATCAGAATGAGTCCTATTAGAGTGAGTCTCATCAGAATGAGTCCTATTAGAGTGATTCTCATCAGAATGAGTCCTATTAGATTGAGTCTCATCAGAATGAGTCCTATTAGAGTGGGTCTCATCAGTATGAGTCCTATTAGAGTGAGTCTCATCAGAATGAGTCCTTTTAGAGTGGTTCTCATCAGAATGAGTCCTTTTAGAGTGGTTCTCATCAGAATGAGTCATATTAGAGTGAGTCTCATCAGAATGAGTCATATTAGAGTGATTCACATCAGAATGAGTCCTATTAGAGTGAGTCTCATCAGAATGAGTCATATTAGAGTGATTTCTATCAGAATGAGTCCTATTAGAGTGATTCTCATCAGAATGAGTCCTATTAGAGTGAGTCTCATCAGAATGAGAATGAACAGAAGAAATGTCTATTGTCTGATATTATGGTAATTATACAAGGTTCCATCTAATCAGTAATCAACACAGTGTCTCTCACGGTTCTCTGAACCGGGATCTGCATATGTAAACGGATGTGTGTGTGTGTGTGTGTGTGGTTGTGTGTCGCTACCAGAGTTGACGAGGCTGAGAAGTGGGTTATTAGGAGACAGACTGTTGTTCCTCTGAAGTCGTCTACTGGATCGCCGGCCAGCCCACTGGATCGACAGTACCTCTGGCTTCACAGGGCCCTTCCTGGAGACACACACAGGGGTCAGTCATGTATGGGAATGACCCCCAACCTTTCCCCCGATACCACATGTATGAACGGGTACACACAAACGCACAGAGACAGACACAAAACAGTTACACACAGACACACGCACCCAATCAATGGGCTGGTGTACCTAATTAACTGACCTCTGTATAATTCCCTTAAGACATACCTGGCTGTGATTGCAAGGGTTACTTTCTGACAGAAAGCTGTGATCGGAGGGCTAAATAAACCTGCAGCGGAGAGACTCTTGGAACAAATGGATGTGTCCCGAAGGGCACCCTATTCCCTCTATAGTTGAGCCTGACTACCGGACTTGCCAAGGACCCATAGATTGAAGACATGGTGCCATTTGGAACGCAGGGACGGTCTCTTGGCTTCCTACCTCAGACAATCCAGCAGTGACAACAACACCTGTCAGATCAGCCCTTCCTTAGGCAGCCATACTGCTGGGATGTAATTGCACTGCAATTGGTTTCTGCTCTGTCACAGGGTTTCAGATTCAGCCATGCCTGAGATCTCAAACCACATAGAACTGAATCCTAGTACACCATCACAGAAAAATTGCAGAAACATTACAGAGACATTATGGAAATATTCAGGAACATTAGAGAAATATTACAGAGACATTACAGAAAGAGCATTAACTGTACCTTTACACTGAAGATGCCTTATGCAGCATTTTCCATTTCAAATATCCAATAATAACTCTTACATATCATTAACGTGAAAAAACAGTTTCTGGCAAAGTGTCAGGACTGACACTACCCCACTGCCATGGTTGAGAGCAAAACATAGAAGGCCGGGACGTTCATAGGCATGTACATCCTTGAAGGTGTGTGAAGTGTAGACCAATGACAAGCTTTGTTTGGGTACGTGTAGGCCTACATCGTGCGCTCCAGAAACAAAAATATACCGAAGAAACGCGAACCTCAAAGCACAAAGTAAAACAAGTGTGAATTTGGATTTGGCATTTATTATATTACATGGCAAGAGCTGAAGTCTGTATGAACGGTGTTGCAGAGATGGCTACTTTTCTACTTGACAAGGTTACATTAGATACCTAATTTAGATTTAGTCTAGGAAAGCCATGTGCAAGTTACTAGATTAATGATGATGGAGAAACAATTTTTCGACATAGAAAATCATTCAATGTTTTATTTGTATGAGAGCAGAAATGTTTTAGGAAAGTCTTTGGTCGAGACGATAAGCTAACTTTAGCTAGCTAAGTTGTGTCTGATCAAGCAGACTCCTTGATTCCATATAGCTGCTGGAAAATAGTTACAATCTGGTGTTCTCTGCAAAAGCTAAAAAGAAAAACTAACATGCATTCTAGGTTGTTTGACCAAACCTAATACATAAGCAACTATTGCTTGGAAAAGCAATTACATTGCCTCTTAGCTAGATTTAGCCTTGTGCAAACTGGTCAAAACGCGAATATTATTGTTCCAGCTAGCGCCATCTTGCACGATTATGGTTTCATGTTTGTTAGCTAGACATCGAGTCTCTGAAATATGGCAATGCAGCTAACGCAATAGATAGCCCAACTGATTGGTTTAGCAGTTTAATTTGTTTATTGAGTGTTTCGTAGTATTGGAAAGGATCCATTAACTTTGAACCCAAAGTCAAAGATCAAAGTTCAAATTAAAGTTTATTAATCAAATGCACCGAATAACGTACAGCGTCATCCTGCACAATGAAATTCTTCTGACATGGCACACGGTACGTAGTAAGAATGAAGAAATATGTATAACAAATATGCCAAAAAATAGAGCATATATATATATATATATATATATATATATATATATATATATATATATTAAAAAATATAAACTAGCAGCAGTTTTAAAAATAGTAGGGAATATGAAAAATATGGGTAGAAGTATTGAATATTATAGGTACAATTAGTACAATATGAGTATACTATGCCTATGAATGTTACATACAAAAGAATACTCTAATGTACATTGAATGTACATGGAAAGACATCACAACATCTGCAATGTTAATGTGTGATCAGTATGATCATGGATCCGTGTTGCTGATTGAAGAGCTTTATGGGCTCAGGGTCGGTGAGTCTGGAGGCGCGTGCCCCAATGCTCCGTTAGAGTCTACCAGACGGCAGCAGTGTGAACAGACTATAGCCTGAGTGGCTGTGATCTATGATGTTGTTCCGTGCTTTCCTAAGGCATTGTGTATGGTAGATGCCTTGCACAGAGGGGGGATGGCGGCGATGACACGCTCGTTTTCACAGCCGGGTTCGCTTGCCTGGACCAAGTGAGCTCATCTTTGATGAACACACCGAGAAACGTGAAGTCGGACCCATCTAAAATGAAGGTTTGTGTTCATTGTTCCAACATCGTTGCTTTGAGTTGACACTGCTTCAGGCCAGTCAGTATGCTCATAGTCATGAGAATGTCAGATTATAACAGAGTTATACAACCCATATTCAACTGACTGCCGATAGGTGGCATAAAAACATTCATAGTGCACCTTAAAGTATTCCTACATATGTTAGCAGCCAGGTAAACAGGTACACCCTATATTGCAGCCAGCACGGATGTGTTCCTAATTAGTCTGTTTCTTTTATTAGACCGATGGAATTACAGTTATTTAATAATGGTTGCTATAATGTGTCCACTATGGCCCAGGTGATGCCGGATAATATAAACATATTAATATGGTGTTTATAGTTAGAAACACACTGCTTGTTCACATATTCAAATGGTGTTTAGTTAGAAACACACTGCTTATTCACATATTAAAATGGTGTTTATAGTTAAAAACACTGTGCTTGTTCACATATTCAAATGGTGTTTATAGTTAGAAACACTGCTTATTCACATATTCAAATGGTGTTTATAGTTAGAAACACACTGCTTGTTCACATTTTCAAATGGTGTTTATAGTTAAAAACACTGTGCTTGTTCACATATTCAAATGGTGTTTATAGTTAGAAACACACTGCTTGTTCACATATTCCAATGGTGTTTATAGTTAGAAACGCACTGCTTATTCCCATATTCAAATGGCATTTAGCGTTAAAAACGCACTGCTTATTCACATATTCAAATGGCTTTTATAGTTAGAAACGCACTGCTTGTTCACGTATTCAAATGGTGTTTATAGTTAGAAACACTGCTTATTCACATATTCAAATGGTGTTTATAGTTAGAAACGCACTGCTTTTTCCCATATTCAAATGGAATTTAGCGTTAGAAACGCACTGCTTGTTCACATATTCAAATGGTGTTTATAGTTAGAAACACTGCTTATTCACATATTCAAATGGTGTTTATAGTTAGAAACACTGCTTATTCACATATTCAAATGGTGTTTATAGTTAGAAACGCACTGCTTATTCATATATTCAAATGTTTATAGTATGGATCGCTGGGCAGGTCACATAGCAGTGAGGATGACGGTGGAGGGATATATATATAACATTCAGACAGCGCAGTGGCACCACGCAAACATCCAGGGGGTCAGATCAGTGCAGCTAGCATGACGAAATACGGTCTCGTGTTGTCCGAGGCAAGAGAGGAAGTCATCCCCCACCATCCCCCTCTGAGTCCCAAATGATACCCTTTCTTATACAGTGCACCACAGTCAGTAGCAGGAAGCCTTCCTCCATCTTAGACCAGCAAATGATTAGACTAGAAAACTAAACTAATTAGAGGTTTGAGCATTACGCAGACACAGCTATTGGACACGCTTCAGAGGCTGCCTACCCGTCCCAAATAGTGCCCATTACTCTATTTAGTGCCCTACTATTAAACTGAACCCTATGGAGCATAACCACAAGTAGTGCAATAAACAGGGAACAGGGTGCTACTTGACATAGTTGGTACATTGGGGACTACTGCATAGTGATGAATCTACTTACAGTGAAGCGAGTCCAACAACACATCAGTACTCTCTCTATCTATGGGATACGGCTGGGCAGAGACAGAGACATTGAGAGGCCACGCTGGGGTTGAGTTCATCTGAGCAATCTACATCATTTCATCCTACAGCCACTCATGCACAGCACAACACAGTGAGCCTGCCAGGAGACAGTTTGGCGGACAAAGACAGAAAGACAGACAAGCAGAAAGACAGGCAGACAAAAAGACAGAGACAGACAGACAGGCAGGCAGAAAGACAAACAAAAAGACAAACAGACATGCAGACAGACAGACAGACAGACAGACAGACAGCGATCTTTAGCTGAATGGCCTGAATACAAGTCACTCTGGATAAGAGTGTCGGCTTAATGACCAAAATGTAAACTAGTCAGCATTATTCATTGTTAACATTTTACGTGGTTTTCATCTTATGTGAGTTTATTAGGTGTGGTAAGACCCTTTTTCCAACATTAAACCCTTTGACTGGTGTGTCACATAGTTGGTACGAAAAATAGGGTTGCAAAATTCTGTGAACTTTCAAAACATTCCCTGTTTTTCCAAAATCCTGGATGGAAGATGGACAGAATCAGGACTGAATAAGCAGGACATCTGGATCCTCCAACCAGGATTTCTAGAAAACCAGAATTGTGCAACAGTAGAAAAGAATCCTTTGTTTCGACACATCCCTTATTAGCTGAGCTTTCTGCTCATTCAGACATTGATATCAGGGCAAAGGCTTTTAAATACCAGAAGAAAGCACATTTCAACAGACCTCACAGAAGCCTGACAACCGCAGAACAGACAAGATGAATCGGGTTCTTCTCCTTGTTATCTCTCTGGTAATGACGCAGCACACATCAAGCACAAACACATCAAACACCTCACTGCTCGGTTTTGTAAAGACCAGGCAGGTAAGGACTCCAGAAGATTCCAAAGTCAGCTTGGACCGTCTTGAGGAGTTAAAAAAGAGAGCTGTTTTTGTTGCCCGGAGCTGCAAGGAACTTCGGGAGAGATATCAACAGTCCGAGGACGGCCTGTACTACCTGATCACGGCCACAGGGGTGGTCTACCAGACCTTCTGTGACATGACCACGGCTGGCGGTGGCTGGACTCTGGTGGCGAGTGTGCACGAGGACAACATTTATGGTAAGTGCACGTTGGGCGACCGCTGGACGAGCCAGCAGGGCAACAACGCCAACCGGCCGCAGGGGGATGGGAACTGGGTCAACATGAAGACGTTTGGAACCGCGGAGGCCGCCACAGCTGACGACTACAAGAACCCCGGCTACTACGACATCCAAGCAGAGGACATGTCGGTGTGGCACGTGCCCAACAACAGTCCCATGAACCACTGGAACCTGGGCGCCATCATGCGCTACCACACGGAGAGACGCTTCCTGAGTCTGTATGGCGGAAACCTGTATCAGCTCTTCCAGCGCTACCCAGTGAAGTACAACGCCGGAGCTCACCTGGCCGACAACGGACCCTCCATTCCCGTGGTGTATGACCTCGGGAACAAAGAGGCCAGCAAAATGTTCTATGGCCCAGCCACTTGCGGGGAGACTGAGGGAGGCTTCCTGAGCTTCAGAGCCATAAACGCGGAACGAGCCGCCACAGCCATCTGCTCCGGAGTCAAGCCCAAAGGTGGAGAGGTAGACGCTTACTGTGTGGGGGGCGGGGGGCACTTCCCCCAGGGGGACCCTAACCAGTGTGGGGACTTTGTGTCCTTCGCCTGGAATGGTTATGGGACGCATGTCAGCTGGAGTGCAGCCAAAGAAATGCTTGAGTCGGCTGTGCTCCTCTTTTACCGCTAGAGCACTGCCCTGTAACGTTTGATTCATTGATTGGTTTATTGAAACTAAGTTTTAAACAGTTTAGTTATCAGGGCATGACACCTAATGCCAGAGTTGTAAAATGCATGCATGACTGTAAAGTGCTTTGAATAAAAGTGTCTGCTGAAGGGCATATATTATTCAGGTAAGGGAGTTTATTCATTCGATTACTATAATGTGCAGTATATATTTTAAGTGGATGTATCGATAGATACTGTATGAAACCTGTACAATGAATGCAGTCTTGGCTAACAATGGGATATTGCTTAACATTTTAATTGGGCTTCAGCATTGAAATTCTGTAATGCAGATTAAAAAGAGCTCTTATCAGGAAGCGAGACAGAGAGGACTGTCTTGACTGATGTCCAGAGGGGTCCCCTTGAAATATATCATACAGCATTGCTGTCAAAGTCAATTCCTCTGTCCCTGGGTTTTCTTACTGATCATGTTGCCTGACTCTTTTGTTGTGTCTGACCTGTTCTGTTTTGATTTATTTTACCACACTGGAATAAATCAATAAATGTCTACCTATTTTTGATTCTTATTTTATTACTCAAACCTAATGAAAGCCAGGATGAATTAGTCTATATATGTTTGACACCCCGTTTTAGAACATTGACATTCCAGTTAAAGCAACTCTACAGTCCACAGTTAGGAAATTATCAAAGAGAAACAATAAGGTCAACCACATGAAAGCAAAATAAACAATAGGATCCAAAAGTGTAGTGACCCCGACATAGTGAAACAGAGAGAGAAAGAGAGGCAGTAGAAGATGACATCTGACCTCCTTTCAGACAATGCGTCTGATGAGCCACACAGAGACAGCTTGTCAGTCTGCTTAGATACTGTACACACACACACCATGTCAGACTGCTTAAATTCTGTACACACACACCATGTCAGACTGCGTAAATACTGTACACACACACACCAAGTCAGATTGCTTAAATACTGTACACACACACACACACCATGTCGGATTGCTTAAATACTGTACACACACACACCGTTTTAGACTGTTTAGATTCTGTACACACACACCCCATCAGACTGTTTATATACCATACACACACACACATACACCTAATCAGACTGTTTAGATACTGTTCCCAAACACACCCCATCAGACTGTTTAGGTAGTACACACACACACCCACACCCACACACAGGAGCTGAGAAAAGATACCAATTGTGAGGGGCTAGTAAATAAATGGGTTAGTAGCCTGGTTGTTAATTTCCATCATAAACGTCACCATCCCCTTCAGTCCAAAGTTGGTCCACCCTTGCATTAACCAGGGCCATATGGCGCTACACAGCCCTAGGGGACACATTACACCAAGTGAATAGGATGCCATTTGGGACATGAGTGTAGCGACATGAGTGTACTTGCCTCTCTTGGCGGGTCTGCTCTGCTGTGGTCTCCATGGCACACTCCAGCGAGCTCTGCAGCGAGTGAAGCTGATTGGTTGTCTCCTTCAAAAGGAATCGTGTCACAAACTGCTCCAGGTGAGTAGCTTCCTGGTAGTCCTACAGAATAGGAATGGAACCATAGAGATGGCTAGAGGTCTGAACTAGTATAGATGTGTTGGTGTTTGTGGCAGGTGTAGATGTGTTGGTGTTTGTGGCTGGTGTAGATGTGTTGGTGTTTGTGGCGGGTGTAGATGTGTTGGTGTTTGTGGCGGGTGTAGATGTGTTGCTGTTTGTGGCGGGTGTAGATGTGTTGCTGTTTGTGGCGGGTGTAGATGTGTTGCTGTTTGTGGCGGGTGTAGATGTGTTGCTGTTTGTGGCGGGTGTAGATGTGTTGCTGTTTGTTGCGGGTGTAGATGTGTTGGTGTTTGTGGCGGGTGTAGATGTGTTGGTGTTTGTGGCGGGTGTAGATGTGTTGGTGTTTGTGGCGGGTGTAGATGTGTTGGTGTTTGTGGCGGGTGTAGATGTGTTGGTGTTTGTGGCGGGTGTAGATGTGTTGCTGTTTGTGGCGGGTGTAGATGTGTTGGTGTTTGTGGCGGGTGTAGATGTGTTGGTGTTTGTGGCGGGTGTAGATGTGTTGGTGTTTGTGGCGGGTGTAGATGTGTTGCTGTTTGTGGCGGGTGTAGATGTGTTGCTGTTTGTGGCGGGTGTAGATGTGTTGCTGTTTGTGGCGGGTGTAGATGTGTTGCTGTTTGTGGCGGGTGTAGATGTGTTGCTGTTTGTGGCGGGTGTAGATGTGTTGGTGTTTGTCACGGGTGTAGATGTGTTGCTGTTTGTGGCGGGTGTAGATGTGTTGCTGTTTGTGGCGGGTGTAGATGTGTTGGTGTTTGTCACGGGTGTAGATGTGTTGGTGTTTGTGGCGGGTGTAGATGTGTTGCTGTTTGTGGCGGGTGTAGATGTGTTGCTGTTTGTGGCGGGTGTAGATGTGTTGGTGTTTGTGGCGGGTGTAGATGTGTTGGTGTTTGTGGCGGGTGTAGATGTGTTGGTGTTTGTGGCGGGTGTAGATGTGTTGGTGTTTGTGGCGGGTGTAGATGTGTTGGTGTTTGTGGCGGGTGTAGATGTGTTGCTGTTTGTGGCGGGTGTAGATGTGTTGCTGTTTGTGGCGGGTGTAGATGTGTTGCTGTTTGTGGCGGGTGTAGATGTGTTGCTGTTTGTGGCGGGTGTAGATGTGTTGGTGTTTGTCACGGGTGTAGATGTGTTGCTGTTTGTGGCGGGTGTAGATGTGTTGCTGTTTGTGGCGGGTGTAGATGTGTTGCTGTTTGTGGCGGGTGTAGATGTGTTGCTGTTTGTGGCGGGTGTAGATGTGTTGTGGTTGCCGGGATGTCTTTTCAGTTGGTACACAGTTTGGATGCAACAATTTTTCTCTTCGGTGTCCAAAATATACCTTATTTGATGATGGTCACAATTTAACGGTTAAATATCACCTTGCTGCAGAACAGGGACTGGCTCCACCCCTTGCTTTTCTATGATTATAAAATAAATGATGTACCGATATATGCTGTAAAACAGCAAGCATATTGCAATGGGATCAGATAAGGAGAAGTATTGTTTGGGATCAAGGAAGGTGCTGTAATTTTTCTAGGAGTGGGGAAGGTCAGGTGAGGTTGAACACATCAGAAAGGCTTTTACTAAGACCTCTAGTCAGACATTCAGACGCATTAATAATGCCTCATGTATCCCCAGAGGAACAAACACATACACTTCTCTCTCCTTCACACACACACACACACACACACTGCCCAGCCGTTCAACACACCATTGGAGAAAGACAATAATCCATTTCACTCCAGGTGGTGTCATATTTTACTGGGACCCTTATTGTGGAGGCAGTCCTTTAATATGTTGTTATTTCTATCATCTGTCTCCAGGATTCTGCTGGTCGTTGAAGTGAATCTCATGGTTATAAGCGTTCATTTGGTGGCTGCATTGTATCGCACTATTAATGTTTGTGTTGAGACATTGATCCTATGTGGTTTGTGTTGAGACATTGATCCTATGTGGTTTGTGTTGAGACATTGATCCTATGTGGTTTGTGTTGAGACATTGATCCTATGTGGTTTGTGTTGAGACATTGATCCTATGTGGTTTGTGTTGAGACATTGATCCTATGTGGTTTGTGTTGAGACATTGATCCTATGTGGTTTGTGTTGAGACATTGATCCTATGTGGTTAGTGTTGAGACATGGATCCTATGTGGTTTGTGTTGAGACATTGATCCTATGTGGTTTGTGTTGAGACATTGATCCTATGTGGTTTGTGTTGAGACATTGATCCTATGTGGTTTGTGTTGAGACATTGATCCTATGTGGTTTGTGTTGAGACATTGATCCTATGTGGTTTGTGTTGAGACATTGATCCTATGTGGTTTGAATTTGTCGAGGACACCCCACACTGCATATTAAACAGGGTCTGTTCCGATTTAATTAACGTGGGTGATTGATTGAGGCAATGTCTCACAGTGTCACCAGACACCCGTTTATGTTGCTTAAAGTATTGCTTTACAGCAGAAAATAAATTATGATTTATTTCTGAATGAACGTGACAGCTGACTGACCTTTTTGGTTTTGTCCATAGCCTTCAGTATTGTCATGTTCAGGTCCTCTAAGGCTGCCAGCACATTCTCATACTGCCCAAGATGCTGGGAAAAATACTCTGAAACAAAAGATGAAACTTCTTTAACTGAAAGAAAATAATACAAACTGTTCATCAGACACTTAGTCCACCACGGCACACAAACAACAGCAACTTGCCCCAGAGAGAATGAAACCCACAGTCCTGATGTTACCAGCATCATGGTCTACCAGCTGAGTCACACACAGAACAGAGATGTATTTTTAGAAATGAACCAGAAAGAACAAGGACCCCAGGTGTTTATTGTGCTTATCCAATGTTTCACCTGGTGCGCTAAATGACTGTGACAAACCTAGTTTTTTTTAGCTCAGTTGAACAACGTCTAAATGGCAACATGCCCTTCTGGTTGTGTGTGTGTGTATGTGTGCGTGTGTATGTGTGTGTGTGTGGGGGTGGGGGCAGGGGGGGGGCATCCATGTACTCAACAGCGGAACACTGAATATTTATTCTGTTTTCTAGGTAAATTTTTACTTTTTCTTACTTACCACAGAGCTCATCTGTGTCCACATTGCTGAAAGACAAATACCATAAGAGGTGATTAGTGCCCTGGTACAGATAAAACATCTCAGGAACTCCGAATTTTAAGGGTTTGCATTGTTGACGAAACTGACATATTGAGCCGAACTGCTGTTATGAACTGGAATCCGACATCATTAGAACAGCAAACCGTATATTTTTTGTTACACCTATGGTATATGGTCTGATATACCGCAACTGTCAGCCAATCAGCATCCAGAACCCAATCCAATCTACACTGAACAAAAGTATACACGAAACACTTTTTGCCCCCATTTATCATGAGCTGAACTCTAAGATCTAAGACTTTCTCTATGTACACAAAAGGCCTATTTCTCTCAAATATTGTTCACAAATCTGTCTAAATCTGTGTTAGTGAGCACTTCTCCTTTGCCGAGATAATCCATCCACCTCACAGGTGTGGCATATCAAGATGCTGATTAGAGAGCATGATTATTGCACAGGGGTGCCTTAAGCTGGCCACAATAATAGGCCATTCTAAAATGTGTAGTTTCACTGTATTGGGGTGGTCCGGTGGGGTCCGAAAACCAGTCAGTATGACCAACATTTGCCTCACACAGTGCAATACATCTCCTTGATCAGGAGAGTTGATCAGATGGTTGATTGTGGAATGTTGGATGGTTTATCTCAGCAAAGGAGAAGTGCTCACTAACACAGATTTAGACAGATTTGTGAACAACATTTGAGAGAAATAGGCCTTTTGTGTACATAGAGAAAGTCTTAGATCTTTGAGTTCAGCTCATGATAAATGGCGGCAAAAACAAAAGTGTTGCATTTATAATTTTGTTCAGTGTAGTTTCAAATTGCACATCCCTGGCTCAGGATTGATACAACTTTAATGGTGTCATCACGGATGGTCAGTCCATTTATCAATGTCCCTCTCTATGAATACAGGTCAGCTGCACTTCTCCAGCCCCATCCCTCGCCTGTTTACCCAAAAGCTCCAATAGCCCCTTTACCATGAGAAACCAATGGTCCCCGCTTTTACAACATAGCTTTAACATGCATCGATCCTCAAATAAATGTCTCATGAGAGTAGTTTGACTGTTGTAATAATCAGAACAAAAACTGTAAAATTATTTCACTCATCTTGATGTTGGCAAATATACACAAACTATTTTGCATGTTCAGCCCTTACCTTGCATAGCACTGCCTAGAATTCTACAGCGTCATCCATCAGCTTTTTACAGAAACACGGGCTGGGATAGAATGCTGTTTTATGGTTTAACCCGCAGAGTTCGGCTTTAAGACGTGTCACAAATTGACACTGAATCTCTGGGTCAGTCTGAAATGGCTTAGGGAGTTGCTGCCATGGAAACCAGGATGACTGAAGTGACTTGGAGATGTACAGCTACGGGGATGGATGGAGCCAGACAGAGTGGCCCACACTCCTGACATCACCAGGCATGTTATAAATATCAACAGCTCTGGGAGGCAGTCTGACACCACGGGCATCATCTGTTCAGCTCATGTCAAAAACCAATATGTCTCAATATTTCTCTTGGTAATTCTCAGTAATTCGATCCATCTTTGTGCCTTTTACATTTTTGTTATTTAGCTGATGCTTTTAGCAAGAGATAATTACACATTTAGTACCAATATTAATTTCCAATAACTTTTCTTTAGTCGGGGGGTCTTCTCACTCCGGGGGGTGCATGTTTTCAGCCTCTTCAACACGACTGTCCACATGGTCCAGGATTTAAACGTGTCTCACAGGGCATGTCACCCATGGCACCCGTCTCTACAAAGACCTTGCCTCAGTCTTGTCTGGCCGAAATCCTAAACTGGTGGCCAATGTAGAATGTGGCATCTCGCTCTTCAACCCCAGCAGTCTGGTAAACCAGCTGCTCTGTGGTCTCGCCAGTACGCCGTGAACTGCGGCCAAAATGGCCAAGCAGAATTCCCAGGTGTATAGAAAGGTTCGCAGTGGATGAAAATTAGATTCCAGGTTTCACACCCTCCCCAAAAGCACAGAATATAAAATCCCCTTGGCCAAACAATTTGACCCTGTGGAGAGGAGTTTGTACACATTTTCACACATACATCAACATTACACAGATTATAATAATTTTGATCCCGCAGATTCACTTTTCACCATCCAGCCAACAATTTTACAACACTCCCCAGGGGATGATTTCCTCTCATCCCTTCATGGGAAACAGAGAAAATCAAAACATAACAGTTTAATCCGCACAGCTACCAAAATTTTAATTCCAGTTTAATCGTGATTCACACCTCCAGGGGCCCACAACATGGTACGTGGGGGTCTTGTTCCAGGGACAAGGCGTTCCTCGCGATTGGAGACAAATGTTCAAATAGTGCCCCTGGAAAGTAATTAACATGACACCGGGCCTGTTGGGGACTACCTGTCGTAACAAGTGTCTTCACACTCCGGTCTTCATCCCAGGACACCACCTTTCATCTCACTACACAGCATAGAGGGGACACACAGGAGGTACGCACCACACAGAGAACACCTTAAGCTCTTGTTTCTGACAAACACGGCAGTTAAGCTGACGCCACAGCGCTCTGTTTCCTTGTTACGTGAGCCACGAGACTAACTAGCAAGTTAAACCAAATCATGAAACACTGTGTGATTTTCAAAGAAACAACAAGGGTAAGCATCTTAATGTGACCGGTTACATTCAAATCTGTTTTATATCATAAGGTATAGCGCCGGTTGACCACAGCAATTTACTTTAATAATCATGAGGATTATTAAAAACAAGCTCTATGGAGTTTTCTATTGAACTTAATTTTTTTGTCCTTGACTAGGCTTGATCCGTGTCTGTGAAACTGGACCCATATGTCTTGATGCATTTAAAAGGTGCTACAGAACTATACTGTGCTCTGTGCTCAGATCCGAAACTCTTGGTTTACTGTGTTGGTGGATCCCCTGACTAGAAAGACATCACAGGCAAACTCAGGTTCACAGTGTCCATCAGTTCTGGAAGGAAAACTCTGGTCCACCCTGTCCATCAGTTCTGTAAGGAAAACTCTGGTTCACCCTGTCCATCAGTTCTGTAAGGAAAACTCTGGTCCACCCTGTCCATCAGTTCTGGAGGGAAAACTCTGGTTCACCCTGTCCATCAGTTCTGGACAGAACAACAGTAACCTAGACATCCGTGGCAACAGAGAAAGACCAATCCCTCAGGTAAAGGGTTCATTCCTCCTCGGTCTCCCATTAGGACCAAGGCAATGTTGTGCACTATATGGTCCCTCAGGGAAAAGGGCACCTTCTGGGAGTTGTCTCCGGGTGAGTGCCTTCTACACTGCGAGTTGGGCATCTATTCAGCAAACTAAAGAGTGCAGTAGCTAACGTCAGTCTTCGAAAATAAACCAAAGTATAGATTGCAGCGCAGACGGACAGGTTACGCCCCCGTAGCTATGCCAACGGTGATCAGGAAGAAATCCTGTTCAGCTCACTGCGGTGCAGGTTTCTATGCAGGACGTACAAACCTGAGCTACAGGTAGAGGAAGTGACATTTTATAAGACAATGTAGTAAACAGAAACACTAACATGTTTATTTTAATATTTGCTCCTTTTTTCGTTAAATATTTATTAGTAAACGCAGTGGGGAGGGGGCGGGGGGGGCTTGTTCTAGAATAATAATGGGCTGATTCAGACACTTGCTTACTCATGTAGGTGTGCATCAAAGGCAGCAGTTAAGACCATTAGATTTCCCTTAGGACACATCTACCGCTGATACAGAAATTTGTCTTGATTCCAGCCCTCCAAGACTCACTTTTTTAAGAGTGACAGTGAAAGAGAGACATGGAGAGACAGAGGGATATACATACAGAGTGACAGAGGGAGAGACATACAGAGTGACAGAGGGAGAGATCTGCGGAGTGACAGAGGGAGAGACATACAGAGAGACAGAGGGAGAGACATACAGAGTGACAGAGGGAGATACATACAGAGTGACAGAGGGAGAGACATACAGAGAGACAGAGGGAGAGACATACAGAGTGACAGAGGGAGAGATCTGCGGAGTGACAGAGGGAGAGACATACAGAGTGACAGAGGGAGAGACATACAGAGTGACAGAGGGAGAGATATAAGGAGTGACAGAGGGAGAGACATACAGAGTGACAGAGGGAGAGATATAAGGAGTGACAGAGGGAGAGACATACAGAGTGACAGAGGGAGAGACATACAGAGTGACAGAGGGAGAGACATACAGAGTGACAGAGGGAGAGATATACAGAGTGACAGAGGGAGAGACATACAGAGAGACAGAGGGAGAGACATACAGAGTGACAGAGGGAGAGATCTGCGGAGTGACAGAGGGAGAGACATACAGAGTGACAGAGGGAGAGACATACAGAGTGACAGAGGGAGAGATATAAGGAGTGACAGAGGGAGAGACATACAGAGTGACAGAGGGAGAGATATAAGGAGTGACAGAGGGAGAGACATACAGAGTGACAGAGGGAGAGACATACAGAGTGACAGAGGGAGAGACATACAGAGTGACAGAGGGAGAGATATAAGGAGTGACAGAGGGAGAGACATACAGAGTGACAGAGGGAGAGACATACAGTGACAGAGGGAGAGATCTGCGGAGTGACAGAGGGAGAGACATACAGAGAGACAGAGGGAGAGACATACAGAGTGACAGAGGGAGAGACATACAGAGTGACAGAGGGAGAGACATACAGAGTGACAGAGGGAGAGATATAAGGAGTGACAGAGGGAGAGACATACAGAGTGACAGTGATACCTACTCTGTGTTGTGAGTATCGATTGTGTGAAAGAGCTCCTTCAATTCATCTGACGTTAGAACTCCATCTTGGAAGTAGGCTCTGAACTCGTCAAATGACAGCTTCCCATCATCTGAATCAGAGAAGCACAATAGATAGATGAAATACAGTAGAATACCTCACACACACACCAACTACCTCCTCCCCACACTACTCTGTGTCTCACCCACACAACCAATCTCCCCTCAAAACATCCTAGAAGACCAATTTCACAGGTCTGGTAGAAGATATAGGGCGTTTAAAGGAAATTAAATGTTTAAATAGTCCGGGAGTCACCCTCTCTGTGCCTAAAAGCATTTCAAATATTGAGCTGTCATTTGGGAGCACGGGAACGGTCAGTCGGCCCTGGTGTTTCCATGACAACAGTAACAAGCAACAGCATCAGAGTGAAATAGAGTGTTCAACCACCACAGAGGATAGACTGAAGAAAGTCAGGAAAGGCCTTAGATACCTCTTGGGAGGAGGTTGGGAAAGATGAGATGGAAAGAGAGAGAGAGGCAGATGGTCTGTACGTGATGGAGGGAGAAGGAGAGAGACAGAGGGGAGAGTGGGGAAGTGGGTGTGTGTGGGAGAGATGGTGTGTAGGAATTCTTACCGTTTTTGTCCGCTCTTCGTAAGATCTAAAACAGGACAAAGCAGAGGGAAGAGCGGTTATGACGGCGCGTCGTTTTGTGGGGAAGGCATTTAGTAGAACGTGTTCAGAGACACTACAGCCGTGAATTATGAATGGGTCAGGTGACAGGTCCTGAACACCGCACCAGGGGCTGAGCAGAAATGTCCCAAATGCCACCCTATTCCCGACATGGCGCAGTGATATTCAACAGGGCTCGCTGTGAATCATGTAGGTGAATAGGGTGACATTTGAGACCTAAACAAGATGAAAGGTCCAGGGACGAAAGCTGGATTAGCTTTGAAGGGCTAGCTGGTCCCGGAGCCAGCCGGCCACTCAGACAGCCCCCCTTAGAGCACAACTTCCCCTCCAAACACACAGTGATTCATTTAATAGACTCTGCTTTTCAAACAGACCATGTTATTATCAAGTATTTAACTGAACATAAACTCCTTAAAGGAGGAATCCAGGACTGCGACATCCATCTTCAGACGTTTAAACCTTGCAGAGATGACAAACGAGATGTCATTAACTCCTCTGTTGCTACAACCAAGCAAATGAGGGACATTTGAGAGTTACCATAAACCACTGAACTGCTCGGCTTCAGGAGCTTAATTGTACAAGAATAAAGAGCAGCACTCAGAGCTCTCGTCATTGACAAAGAGTTTGTGTGTTTGGAATTGAACAACAAGTATTACATTAGAGAAGCTAAAACTCCACCTTTTTAAATTCTTCGGTGGAACACTGGTCCTGATGACCCAAAACACTTCTGGTTTTCATCCCTCCTGCTGATCAGGGAGCAAGCCAGATCTGAGACACCAATGACCGAGTAGGTAGAGACAAAAAAAACAGAAGTGTTTTTGGTCCCCAGGAGTTCAAACCATTGATTTGAGGTTTGAGGAAAAAGCAGCACTTCTAAAGCATCCAGCTTCAAGAGCAATACAATGCAATGAATTATTTTGGGGCCAAATTCGCGGACAGAGTTCATGCCTAGTCTGAGAGTTAAAACATCAAAGGTACATAACATCTAATCCTAAACCTATGCTTTTTACGTCATCTGTTGCAGGGAAAATGTTTACGATGTTATAACTAGGAAGAAAGCCTTGACAGCACTGATTCTCTGGCAGGCAAGTCTACTCATCTTCAGCCTTCAGTGAGACGCTCTGACTGAGGGCATATTGTCATGTACAGCAACAACCTTGGGGCAGTTAGTTATTAGATCAGGGTATAGAAAGACACATTTCTCACCTTGGGGATTTGATCAAACAACCTTTTTCTTGCTGGTCACATCATTTAACCCTTAAGCTACATGTGTCCCTTCTGGTGAAAGATGGATTGTGTTTTTATTTCAACTTAATTAGGAAAACACACACAATGGTGTTCTGTATCATTTCTACAATATTCATGGCATGAGGAAAATAATCTATAATCATGACTTGGATAAACCCATCAAACCACGTCTCCTTAGGCTCCCACAGTAAAGACCGTTCAAGGCTTTTGGAGGAACAGAGACACTTTCATTAGCAGCTCTGACATGTAGTCAACAATAATGACATAACAGTTTGATATCAGTCTTTACCAACTGCCTAGTGAGTTAACAGTCTATCAGACAGGTACGGTCTATCAGACAGGTACGGTCTATCAGACAGGTACAGTCTATCAGACACAGCTCTGTTAGAGCCCAGTTGATTATACATTCATACGGAGTGTTGATTAAAGCATCACTTTGTCTTTCATCATGAGAGGGTCGCCAAAGGGATATATTTATCAAATGTATCTATGAAAGACTATGGATCAAAGCATACGGCATTATTCAAATTATGCAAATAGCCTACAAAAATTTTAATTATACAGCAAAACAATAAATTGTGAAGATCTCAAAGGATCCCTGTGAAATCAATTAAGCTAATTGAGTAATATCTCGGGAAACAATTCGTATGGTTGGTTGGTACATGCACGAACACAATTAAATGATTCGGGGAAAGGAAAAACACTCTAAACTACGGTCGCCCAACATCCATATACACTCAGCTCAACTGCAGATAACCGGGGAAGAAAAGTAAAGGTCAACCATTTAGCATTCAAAAAGGCAGCCTTTTTCATATAGAGTGCACTACGTTTACAATGAGTTACAATGGGCCTTGGTTAAATTTAGTGCACTGAGTGGAGAATAGTACATGGCGTGTCAGCACGGACTAAAACATTGTCACGTGCATTCGTTTCTAACACCGTGGTGTGGACCGAGCGATTCTTGGAGTAGACAGGACAGCCGATTCAAAATGTTATATTTACAGACTTCCAGGACTAGAACATTAAATTAATGTATGTGATATTTAGCAGAAAAACGTGTCTCTATTATTTGCACAGGACTTACTCTATACGTGTCATAACAATGACCACGGAGGACGTATTGAAACCCTCTTAATGTCTCCACGTTAAGTAAACAGCATTTGTCAAGCATATTCAGGCAGTGCAGTAATGTGGTCAGTTTGAAATATAGAATCTATCAAATAATAGCCTACTCAAAAAGTTATTTGAACTTTCCCAAAACGGAATGGCGTTGCATGCCATCAGACTGATTAAGCCTGTTTTACAACCTAGTGAATATCAAGTCATACTTACATCCTGAAATATGGACATTCCTTTTTTTAATTCCACTGGAGTGGTGGCTTCTTCCAAAAGCGACTGCACCTCCTCGGTAGAACAATCCATTTTTAGAGGAGATCTTAGTGGTTAAATATATTAATTAATTAGTTTCTGGATTTGATGCAAAAGTCCGGAAAAAGGACCAAGAGAACAGGTGATGTGATCCAACAGAATTCACTCGATTGCTTCTCGGCTACTGCGGTGGTGCACGTCCAAACTCGCGCGCGGCGTTGTGCAGGTTGTGACTGTGACGCGCGTCTCGACGGGTAAAGGAACGCGTTTTACGGTTGGATTAAGGTTGAAAAAAATATATTATTGTGTGGCTGCAACAAAAATATATATATAAAAATATCTGTTTGCGTGCATCGAATTCACTTGGCTATGAGGCCCATGTTACGTTAAAAAAAGGGTCATTTATATAGGCTAATGAAACGGGGAGATAATGGTGGATACTTAGGTTATGTTCGCTTATTTTTTTATTCAGGATATTTATTACCTCTATTTTGGGTGTGATTTTGTATCTCAAAATTAATGAAGGAAAAAGACATTATAGGTTCATAAACAACCTGGCTGATCTGAATATTCTCAAGTTAGAAATCACCACACTAAAACCAAATAGAGATTTGCACACATGGTTTTGTCAGAACACATAATTTAGTTATTTGTTAATAACAGACATTGGTCATGGATTTTAAAACATTTTATAAATTTAACAATTGGCCTGAACGTTGTTGTAATCTAGATAATTGGACTGTATCATATGATGCGTTATTTTCTGTGCTTCGTTCATTTGTGTTGTTTTCCCCGAACGACCAGGATTAACTGATAGAGAAGGACGCCTCTCTATTTAATATTTATTACGAGTTATTTGTTATTGTGAAGTACTTGTGATTTCGCAGATGGTGCCATTACTAATGTATTTAAGTAAGTGGGATTTCCAACTTCATCCTTCCTGATGAATTGGTTTTAAACATAGATTTTTCTACTTCATTTCAACTTCATGTGATGTATTTAATAAATTGTCCATTTACATCAGCAGATTTCACAAATAACTTACGAATAACAAGCCTTAAACCCAAAGAGCAAACATCAACAACAACAGTTATGGGGCTAGGAAAATCTCCCTAGTAAGGTAATCTAGAGAGGAGCCAGACTCCGAAGGGTGGTGTGTCCTTTTCTGGCTGTGCCGGATGAAGATTTATAAGAGTACATGTCCTTTTTGGGCCTCATCAATATTTTTGCATGTACAGATGACAAGTCATTTAATAATTTATGTCAACTGAGAACCAATTACATTTGTATAGATGTCTAGGCAACAGGCATTCAAATACAAGAGGACAACACAGAACCACATAAACCTGGTTATGGATCAAGAAATCACTCAGTTGAACATGTTAAGCTACACCAAGAAATCACAGCTAACTTTGGACTGAAGATAGATGATAGGTGTATTGAATGAAACTAAGAAGGACTCTAACCTTCTCCATGGTGGGAGTAGGCGGGAACGATGCAACAGGACCCTCTAGTGGGCATAATACTTAATCCCCACCAAACGCTTCCTTGATTTGTTACCCCACATCCATTGTAAAACGGTTTAATCCAACACCTATGGTCATCGTGGGTGTAGAGTTTTCTTACTTCTTTCAACAAGGCTCTTGTCAGTTCTGAACAGGGAATATGGTGCTATTTGTGGAGGATGATGTCAGTAAAACCAACACAACCATTACGCAAGCTGTCCTTTTTAATGTGGTGTAATTTTAATTAGTTATGTTTTATATTTAGAAATCTAAACATTACATCAGTTCATTTGACTGCAGACACATCTCTCGGATGGTTTCCTACAAGCACGGTAACTATTCTGCATCCCCAGGGCATCCCATCCCCTGGAGGACCTCGGTCAAAGGGAGTACTGCTGTCAAATTACTCACTTAAGGCAATTACCGCATTTACTCAGACTCATTACGTTTGGGTTGACGGGGTAGACTAGTCAGAGCATTAGACCAGTAACCAAGAGGTTGCTAAACTGAGTCCCCGAGGTGGCAAGGTGAAAAAAATATGTCCCTGACAACAAGTGACCGTATGTGGTTCTTTAACCAGATACGCTAATCCCCATTAGGTTTCCATAAATACACGTTCCTGTTACTTTAAGAGAGGATCTACAGTACAAAACATGCCAGGGTTTACTTTACTGGGAATGAGAGAAGTGATAGTTCCGCAGATAACGACAGAACGTAGCCACTAAAATAACAAACGCAGATCTTGTTGATAACAATGCTGCAATGTCTGGTCCTGGGTGTGGTTGTGGTGTCGTATCTGAGCTTCAAAGTGCATTTGATAATGGAAAATGAACTCTGAACATATAGGATTGAGGAAAAAAAAAACGCGTATAGGGTTTTCAAAGACAGAAGAACTTTGTTGACTGCTATGTACTAGGGGCAAAAATCGACTACTCAGATAATGTTCTGTTCTCGCGATGGACGAAGGACGCTCTCATTGGGCCAAAACGGCAGGAGCAAAGAAGGTAGTCACATGGGTCAGGTACTTGGCATTCTGGGAAACAAACAGAACACTGGCTCTGGTATGAATACCGTTTAGCGTCAACAGCGTTTACTATTGTGGGCAAAGCAAGAACCGAGGCGCAGCTGCCTTTGAAAACAAGACGTCTAACAGACTCTCGTTGTCACATCGCCCGGGGAATAGAAAAACGTTAGCTTTTGTTGACCCACGCGTTTGAGCGATTTACTGGACTTTGGGCACGCATCAGCTAGCCCAAGTGGAGTAGCCACCACTGCAACGTTTTATGTTTAACTGAACCAAGGAGTCGGACTGTTTGGACCTGCAGGGATTTGACTTCTGACCGTTTCGTATCTGAACTAATCGTAGACACCAACTTAAGACTACCGATACTTTCTGGCAATTTGTTATTGCCCTTCCACCCGCCGTGACATTTTAATCGATCGACGCTTTCAACACATTGATTTTGTGATGACAATTGATGTAAGTATGGCGTTTACATCTGACTGGACGCGACGTGAAGACGCTGTTCATAAGTCATTGACCTGGCATGTTTCCCAATTGGCGTATCCAAGATAAATACCTCGCACGCTGGATACTCATTTCTATAATGACTACACAGATTGGAAGAATTTCCCTTGGAAGCCAAAGTAAGCAATTGTCTTGTGTGCTGAAACAGAACTGTGGGTCATTAGCAAAGAAGCCACCAATATCCTATCAGCACAAACTGTCAGCACGTGTGACCCTAATAATAATTTACAGTTGACATTGTTTAAGTACGAGCCTTGTCGTTTTTACAAGGGAAACGATCGTATTCGAGTAAAGACGCCTATCGTCAAGCTGACAATCAGTTCGATTGGGAACCATCCCGAGACATCATTGTAGGACAACCATGTGGAGCGCTGGGTCGCAACCGTCCCTGCAGGTGTTCATAAAAGTCCTGAAACACGCTGCGGCCAAAGGACAGATCCAGCTGAACCGCTGGCTGCAGAGATCCTCCACCGACGACTGCGATAAATTAGACCTTCTGATATGCAACGCCTTCGACGAGAGAGGGGGCGCCGTCGGCAAGTCTGACGGAGACCTGGAGAGCATCAGTGACTCCGGAGTGTCATTCACCGGCACCGCTAACGGCGACTTCCGTAACCCGTGTTGTATTACCACCTGTTGCTTTAAGAGTGCCCTTTTGGCGTGCATTCTGACGGCTGTGTGCTTCTCCTCTGTTGCCCTGGTGCGACAGTACCTCAAGGACCTTCTGCTCTGGGTGGAGAGCCTGGACGGCGTTGCTGGAGCGTTGCTGTTCATAGTGGGGCTGATAGTAGTGTCCTTTCCGTTCGGCTGGGGGTACATTGTTCTCAACGTGGCAGCGGGGTACCTCTATGGGTTTGTGCTGGGAATGGGACTAGTCATGGTGGGGGTTTTAATAGGGACCTTTGTAGCTCACCTGGTGTGTAAGAGATTGCTGACTGACTGGGTGGTCAGCAGAGTGGGGAACTCTGAACAGCTGGGTGCCGTCATACGGGTTGTGGAGGGGGGCAGCGGACTGAAAGTTGTGGCCTTGGCGAGACTCACGCCCATACCTTTTGGACTCCAGAATGCAGTTTTTTCAGTGAGTATTGTTGGATGTTTTTCAATTCTTGCATGTTACCTTTAGTTCTTGATGCTGTCATTGTAAATGTCTTTGTCTCTGAGGGCCTGGTGGATGTGCAGGGTTTTGTTCCAGGTGTGTCTGACCAGGCCTGGAACAAACCCAATTCGGACCCAATTTAAGATATCCCAACCTTATTCTTGACAAACATGGCTGATTGCTGGCTGAAGATTAAGGACAGTTCCAGAAATAACCCAGCCCTTACCAATACATCAGCCTCACTGTTACCATGGTTACTCCATGACAGGATTCTAACAAGGCCTAGCTGAGGCCTGGTCAGAACAGTTAATTAACTCTGCGAGCGGCTATCGCATGATAGGCTGAACGGAAGACATGTAGAGCTGCACCTCGTCCGTTTATCTCTGTCTTGCCAGTGCATAGTGGCTGTCCAAAGGACAGCAAGGGCAAGTCATTTTATAGTCATTCCTGTTTGCCGGTCAGATTTAAAAACTTTCCACATATCCTCATACAGGCAAGCCTTCATACCACTTCCCCAGCAGCAATATTTGTGGCTAGTGTTTACACAAACTTTAAAGAGAGTGTGTGTGTGTCTGCTGCTTGGACTGTAATCATCGCTCACTAGGACCGCCTTACTGAGAATTCTTTGTGCCAAGGACCCTTTTTCCTCTGGTGTTCACTTTGGCTGAAACGCTAGTGACCACCATCGCCTTTGAAACACATGTTTCAATGGCATTAATGACATGTACTATCCTAACACTCTAGACCTACACCACCCTAGACCGTGTCAACACTCTAGACCTACACCACCCTAGACCGTGTCAACACTCTAGACCTACACCACCCTAGACCGTGTCAACACTCTAGACCTACACCACCCTAGACCGTTTCAACACTCTAGACCTACACCACCCTAGACCGTGTCAACACTCTAGACCTACACCACCCTAGACCGTGTCAACACTCTAGACCTACACCACCCTAGACCGTGTCAACACTCTAGACCTACACCACCCTAGACCGTGTCAACACTCTAGACCTACACCACCCTAGACCGTGTCAACACTCTAGACCTACACCACCCTAGACCGTGTCAACACTCTAGACCTACACCACCCTAGACCGTGTCAACACTCTAGACCTACACCACCCTAGACCGTGTCAACACTCTAGACTTACACCACCCTAGACCGTGTCAACACTCTAGACCTACACCACCCTAGACCGTGTCAACACTCTAGACTTACACCACCCTAGACCGTGTCAACACTCTAGACCTACACCACCCTAGACCGTGTCAACACTCTAGACCTACACCACCCTAGACCGTGTCAACACTCTAGACCTACACCACCCTAGACCGTGTCAACACTCTAGACCTACACCACCCTAGACCGTGTCAACACTCTAGACCTACACCACCCTAGACCGTGTCAACACTCTAGACCTACACCACCCTAGACCGTGTCAACACTCTAGACCTACACCACCCTAGACCGTGTCAACACTCTAGACTTACACCACCCTAGACCGTGTCAACACTCTAGACCTACACCACCCTAGACCGTGTCAACACTCTAGACCTACACCACCCTAGACCGTGTCAACACTCTAGACCTACACCACCCTAGACCGTGTCAACACTCTAGACCTACACCACCCTAGACCGTGTCAACACTCTAGACCTACACCACCCTAGACCGTGTCAACACTCTAGACCTACACCACCCTAGACCGTGTCAACACTCTAGACTTACACCACCCTAGACCGTGTCAACACTCTAGACCTACACCACCCTAGACCGTGTCAACACTCTAGACCTACACCACCCTAGACCGTGTCAACACTCTAGACTTACACCACCCTAGACCGTGTCAACACTCTAGACCTACACCACCCTAGACCGTGTCAACACTCTAGACCTACACCACCCTAGACCTACACCACCCTAGACCTACACCACCCTAGACCTACACCACGTCACCCTAGGGGTTCTATGGATTGGGGTGGCATTTGGGACAGACAAGGCCTCTCTCTCCCTCCACACCACAGACGTGCAGTTCTTCCCGCAGTGGTTAACTGAACTCACCCTTGACATCCAGGCTCTGAATAATTAATCAACCATGATTACTCACATCTATCAACGGAATCCTTTCTTTTTCTCCCCAGCCCCCTGAATTATCCCAGATGGATGGACAGGGGTGCTGGTGTGCATCTGTAATTAAGTAACCGTTGACCTTTAAATTAATATGTATGCTTGAAGTTCCCAAATTTCTAGAATTCCTTAAGTGCAGGGATCTTCGAGGTATTCAGATGTTTTCACAAGAATTTGCTGTTTTGGTTGGGTCCTACTACTACATTAAAATAAAGTGACTTTGGGTGTAATTTCAAGAAAATCACATTTGGCATGAGGTTTAAATTCAAATGGGGAATATTATTTTATATTGCCTACAATATAAACCTTCCTTTTGCCATTTATCTGTGCAAGATGTCATAAAAGGATCATATCAGGAATATGCTGGTATCAGCATGACCACTGCCTTGCCACATTGATCCTGGGTTGTGCCTCAACTGTGTAAGGAGGAATCTGCTTTATGGTACCGTTTGGTGTTGGTTAGTTTTTGTAGATGAGAAGAAGTTTCGGCGCGTCTCACAGTGTGGTTTCAAACAAAGTTGCAGTACATATGCCAGTGTTGTTAGAAGGTGGGGCAAAGTTTGTTGTTTGCATCATCCAAACTTCTTAGTTACGGTAATATTCCAAACAAACATGTCCTTTTCACCATACAGATATACATCAGAACACCTGCTACTAAGTAAGTAGCCCGACAACTGCAGTTCTTGACAAACCAGATGGACTAGTTAACAGTGATGATAATCATCTAGTTCTGATCAACAGAGATGCGCATAGACACACTGATTTTCCAGACAGCCCGTGTTGTGTGGTTGTGAGCTGGCTGGTTGAAAGGGATTTGTTGTGGTGTGTGTTGTTATATTATTTACCAAGCCTTATATGGTCCAATCGCAATAGCGCCTTACATTTCTTCCCTTCACTAAATGTTTTGGTCTAAGGTGAGTGCTGACTTGGCATCGGGTTTTTCCTATAATTGTATCACTGCAGTCTAAAAGGTGAAACTGATGCCATCTGCGTTTTACCTGAAGCTATGTAAATGTCATCCACGGCTGAAATCACTACAGTGTCAGACAGTAAGATGTGCTCATAGCACTCCCTTGATTTTATTGTACACATCTTTCTTTGTTTTTCAGTTTCCGTTTATATTCAATGGGTTTATTGGATTGTGAAACTTTTTTTAAAATTCAGGTGGCAGGTGGGGCCTTTGGCAGCGATCACAGCTTGGAGTCTTCTTAGGTATGCCTCTACCATACCTAAGAAGCCTTTGCACAACAGGATCTGGGCAGTTTCTCGCCTACTAACATTTACATTTGAGTCATTTTGGCTGACGTCCTTATCCAGAGTGACTAACAGTAGTGAGTGTATATATATTCCCAACATGGTTCCCCATGGGAGTTCATACTCTCAAGCTCTGTGAGATTGGATGGGGAGTGTCGATGAACTGTAACATTCAGGTCCCCCCACATTTTCAGTGGGGTTCAAGTCCGGGCTTTGACTGAGCCACTCAAGGATATTCACAGAATTGTCCCAAAGCCACTACAGCTTTGTCTTGGCTGTGTGCTTTGGGTTGTTCTCAAGCTGAAAAAGTATTCACTCCAGTCTAAAGTCCTGTGTGCTCTGGATTGGGTTTTCTTAACAGACCTCTCTGTATTTTGCTCCGTTCATCCTTCCCTCAGTCCTGACCAGTCTCTCAGACCCAGCTGCTGAGAAGCATCCCCATAGCCTGATGCTCCAACCACCATGCTTCCCCGCAGGAATGTTATTAGCCAGGTGATGGTACCTTGTTTTCACAAGTCATAGGGGTTGGCATTCAGGCCTAATAGTTTGATTTTATTCTTATCAAACCAAGGAATCTTTTACCTCATGGTCATGTGAGTTCTTCAGGCTGAATACTTAAGTACATGAGATATTTCAGTTCTTCATTTTCAGTGTATTGAAACTGTTTTAAAATCAAGTTGTTTTTGCTTTGCCATTATGGGATATTGTGTGATTGATGGAAAACATACGTTTAATCAATTGTAGTCTGTAAGATGACAGTCTGAAGATGGTGCAGATTCTGAATACTTCCGAAGGCCCTGTGCATATGGTCTTATGCCATTTGGAACTGAAAACACTAAGTGGACTAGTCATTAGTACAATCCTTTCAAGTCAATTCCAAATACCCAGGCCAACACTAGTCGCCTTTGTGATTGATTGGCTTACGACTAAGCCAGTTGCACTGTTGCCAAATGTAGTGTACTTCATTTAGGTAGGCCTGCAAGTAGGCTAATCGTACTGTATATTCTATGATTGTCAATAGTGTTATTAGGTGAAAACGACAGTGTTTATTCAAGTTCCCCCACAACAGTGCTGTTCATTGTCACACAGGACTGTATGTTCTCAAGCCTGGCAGAAAGCAGGTTGAAGAGGTGCTGTGTAGAATCCTGCCACTAACGTTTCAGGACTGGGTCTAAATGATAACATGACATGTCATCTGCATCTTCCCTTAACGATCGAGACCACAGCAGTATTAGGTAGTCCAGAGTGCTTTAGGTTGGAGGAGACAGAATTGCTTGTGTCTAAAGCCAGTATGATGAGATTACAAGTCAATGCAAACCGATAGCCTTACTGGCAAAAAAAGTTTAAATGGTGAGTATCTCGGGCATTCAGCAATTATGGACAGAAATTGTATTTGAAACATTAACTTAAAACATTAGCTGCAGATGTCTTCTGGTCATGTGTGCTTCTATTTATGCTAGTAGTAAGGTAAACATCTAACATATGGCCCATTTAACATGCAGAAAGAATGCTTGCAGCTTGGAGCGTTATGCTGTTCTGTGGTTTCTAGGCCTGACTGAGAATGAAAATGTGTACCATTACCCATGTACTACACTATGTTTGACCAGGGCCCATATGTTGCTATTTTGAATGAATCTACATATTTTCAGATTGTTCTGGGAGTGTGTGGTATCCAGGTCTCCATTTCCTCCTCCCCAATGACTTTTACCTGTCTGACTTGGCTTGATGTTAATTCAGTGTCATTTTGTAAATCTACTCAACATTTATGTTTTAGCTTTAGGGGCCCAAAGATGATTACCTAAAATTGTATTTATTTTAATGGACAGTACGTATGAATACACATTCTTATATATGATACATAAATATATATAAAAACCTTGAAATAAAGCAACACCAAAAACATATCACAAAGAGGAACGTTTTGCTTACATTGAAGCTCTACATTAAAGGGCACAATGCATTCAAGACTGAGTTAATTTCTGGTGCCGCTCAGCCCACGTAAGCCTGTTAGATAAAAGTCTGATCCCGGGCTCTGAGCTATCTGAGACTTTCAAATGACATTCAGATTTCCCCTGTAGAAGCTGCTCCTCAGAGGTATCTGCTAATTCTGTAATTCGGTTGACTAAGCAGATGGATTCTAATAGTCTTAACACAATATAATGAAGATCCGCACTTCAAACTAAACCTCCTTGTCCATGGTGATCTCTCTGTCTGTCATAGTCTTCACCCCCCTGAGGTAATACTTGGTGGTAGCAGGAATTACAGCTGTTGGTCTGTTGGAAAAGATCCATATGAACTTTGCACACCTAGGTTTAGTAATAGTTGACCATTTTGTACAAAACTGTTTAAGCTCTGCCAAGTTCCTTGGGAAGCGTCGATGGACAGTAATCTTCTAGTTGTACCACAAATTGTTGATTGGGTTTAGTTTGAGGCTTTGACTGGCCTATTTGTGGACATTTACATTTTTATTTCTTAGCCACTCCACTGTAGTTTTGTCTGAGCAATATGGGTCGTTGACTCGTCATGCTGAAAGTTGTAATTACTTATACGTTATCTTTCTCCTGTTGTAGAGGACAGCTTTTTCTAAGGAAGTAGGTTTGAATGAAGTGCATAATGAACAGAAACAGGCATCTGTATTGTATTCAGTTTGATTAGAATCCTGCTTCACCGCTGTGCAAAATCCAGTGTAATAAATGGACTGTGTTAGATTAGGCCCAAATCTGCTTCAGACTGTTCACTGAAGCCAAGTATAGGCAAAGACCTTGGTCAGCAAGCCTTGTTCTTAGACGTGATTGTGGCCAGAACCAACTACGCCAGGCCTCAGAACATCTTATCTATGGCATAGCTACAGACCGCTTAAAGGTGAAGTTGCTTGTGTCTCTGGTTTTCCTTCCATTTGGGGCAGAACAGAAACGAATGGTAGCTCAGATCAGGAGGTCTGTTAACTTTGACCTAGAGCCATGGTTGCCATGACACTGTAGCGATCTCATTTTCATGTTTGTGTGACGACTTGTTTTCTTGCATTCATCTTGAGCAAAAGACATTATTTTGGGAACTAATATGGAGGGGTATAAAAAGGTAAAAGCAACAATGTGACTTCAGAACAACCTAAAGACCCTTTGTTTTGATTTGTCCCTCCGAGCCAACTGAATAAGACTTATTAAAATTGAAATAATTAGTGGTTATCTTGATTTGCAACGTTTCCAAATAAAGTGGACTTTTCCCACACTGCGTTGCTCCAATACTTTCCCTTTTATCATTAAGTGACTCCATTCCCTGAGCCTGCCAGACATTTCCATAACGTGATGCTTCACAGTGGGAATTATGTTCTATGGGCAATATACAGTGTTGGATTCGTGACAAATCCAGGTATATTATTATAATTTATTTTACATAGTTCATGAGGCGTGATATATATATATATATATTTTTTTTTTTTTTTTTGTGCTTTGTATATTACTATGAAATGCACTTCAACTGGTCTGTAGACAAATTATCATCTTGTTTGGGAGCTTAGAACATGCAAAAACCAAACCTAGTAAAATAATGGTAGTATCTGATCTTCCAGACAATTTTTAGTAAGAGATACAATTTGTGTAGTCTAGAACCAGAACCTGACAAAAACAGTACTTATGAAGGAAGATGAGATGGTTTGTTGGCTAGACAGAGCAAACCTTTGGTAGTTGCTAACCTTTATCAATGTGTGTAAATAGACCCAATTTATACAACAGAATCCTACACCAGGGTGTGTGCCTGCGTGTTATAAATAAAATACAAATGTTACAAATTTAATGCCTGAAAATCTAATTTACCAACAGACACCTGTTACCTGTTACCCTTAACATTTACAAACATTTTCATGACCATTGTTTTACCATATTTCTATTTGTTTTTTACTCAAGTAGGTAAAATAAATTGCCTTCAGCAATATGTTGTTATTCGGCACAGAGGTTTTGCGATGGCTGCAATGCTTGCAGATGAGTTTGGGTTGACATAAAACTTAATTCGCGACCATGGCACTTTTCAGGCTTTTAAATCCTTAGAGCCAAAGGATCAAACTAGACTGGAAATGGTCACCACAGACTTTTGGAAACGACCCCTTTATTGCTCTGGTGTGTGGTTGTTTACAAGTAAAACCAGAGAGAACCTCTTCTGTTGCTTCACCAACGTTTGTAGCCATTTGTCTCCCCACATTTCCAGTACAGCACCCCGAAAACCACGTTGACAGTGCACTCTCGCGGCATCTCTGGTCTGGTTTCGGTGTAAGAGTTAAAGTTGGACAGAACTGGTTCAGCCCATACATACCACTTGGTTGTCATTGCTGAAAGGGGGGAAAAAAAATATGTTCTTGTGGGAGCACAGCGGCCTGTTATATTTGGTTGAGAATGAATTGTCTCCTTTAGAAGAGGTTGAATCGGAAGGGCTTGAACCTTTGTATTGTGGGTTTGTCTCTTTGAATGGTGCTGGTGGGAAACTGCTTGTGAAGACACCGTGAGGCCCTGGTGCTGCCCAGCCCTTTATTATGTCCGACCCTTAACTGGAGGCCCTGTGTTAGTTCAAGGTGTGGAGATGGGTCTCATGGAAATGTCTTTGAATATGTGGCACTTTGATCTTGTTTCTGGCCTTGTGGTCATTGGACTGAGGCCTAGCCTTGGAAGAGGGATTTCTATTTTGGGCCACACTTTGGCTGGTGGGGAAGTTATGCCACATCCTGTAGTTTGTGAGGTGCCCAGTGTAGAGGAACACAATGGCTTATCATAGATAATACTGTGTTCTCTCCATGTGCTTTTACATGGGCTTGTTGAGAGGAAGTGAGAGCCTGGACCTCAAACCTATCAAATCTGTGGAGAGCCCCTCAAATTTTCATGAAGCTAAAATTCTTCTGTAGAGAAGAGTGGAATAAAATGGCAAAATCCAGGTCGGTTAGGTTGATGGAGACATATGCAAACAGACTTACTGCTGTGATCCAAACCAAAGGTGGAAAAGGAATATACTCAAAGAATACAAATAGTGAAAGTGTAGCCTTTACCACCGCTACTCAACTGTTCCCATTCCAGGTCAGGAGCATGCTGGTTTTCTGTTCCCATTCCAGGTCAGGAGCATGCTGGTTTTCTGTTCCCATGTCAGGTCAGGAGCATGCTGGTTTTCTGTTCCCATTCCAGGTCAGGAGCATGCTGGTTTTCTGTTCCCATTCCAGGTCAGGAGCATGCTGGTTTTATGTTCCCATTCCAGGTCAGGAGCATGCTGGTTTTCTGTTCTGTTTCATCAGTAATTGCGTTCACCTGGTGAGTCAAACTGGCTTCAAGGTCCAAGGTTGAGTTTGAGAAGCCTGTACAGTGTTCCCATATATTTAGTTTCATGTTTATTATTATAATAATAAAATACATCAAGAATTGAAAATTGGTGTTTTAAAGAATTGTTCTCCTTTTATTTTTTACTTTGGTTGTCCTATACCATCTTTTTAACCACTGTAGTTTCTATGAAGACTATATGCCATTTCTACCATGTGTTCCTATTGTTCCAGTTTTAGAACCGGTCCCATGTAAGATGGCTGAAAGATTTCTCCATTCTGTTGTGTAGGGGCCAGTGTCTCCAGCCTGTCTAGTATTCCATGTCTGTGATTACAGAGCTGGGAGCAGTTGCAGTGAGTGCCTGGGATATTGTTTGTGGCCGTGAGCCTGTGGCATTATTGTGTGTTAGGTCTCTGGTGTGGCCGTTTGTCCTTGACTAAGCACATGCTGTAGCCGAGGGGAGGCTTCATTTCACTGTGCCCCTGACCAGGCACTCAGCTGGGCTCTATTTTCTGCTGAAGTAGCCAGCTCTGGAGCATTGCCTTATAGGCTATAGGTAACCAAAAACGCCACAGTCTGCATGCTTAAGCAAAAAAAAAAAAAAAACGTTATTGAGGGCAAAGTACATATTCAGGATAGAACTGTATCACATTACAGTAATATGAATCGTCCCAAATGGTACCATATTCCCTATTTAGTGCATTTATTTTGACCAGGACCATAAGCTGTTACTAACACTAGAAATAACACTATATAGGAAACAGGTTGCCAATAAGAGGCAGAAACCTTTGGTTGGAATTGAACGGTAAAGCAAAGGTAAAATGAATCTTGTGACTCCAACAGGAAAGATGTTTCCTCAGTGAAGTGTCCCTGTTCAGTCACAATGGGTTTGTGGTTTCAAAATGAAACCATGCCAGACATCAGTTAACCTTCATGTGCCCATCCGCTCTCTAAAGAAAATGCAATATGTCCCAGTTTATGTGCAGTTGAATGTACTGCTTGTCTTGATCTACAAGAATAGCTGTTGTAAGAGTTATGCTTTGTAGATCCACAGAGGTCCGTTTGGTTGTGTCTTCTGACTTTGAGCCACATAGGTGAGAGAACTGGGAGAACCGATCTATCGCTGGGATTTAGCGTTTGATTGAATATTATCTATTCTGCCTGTCAATATTACAGAAGCTGTTTGGATTCTCTGTCGTCTCAAATAGCCTCTATCCAGGTCCTACGCCACCCACAGACCATGTCCCAAACCACGCCCCCTACCACGCGCAGCTCTTTTCACCACAGACCCGGACGAGTGTTCCATTTGGGACGCGGCCAAAACAGCTGCTGAGTATCCACACAAAGCGCTTTATATCTGCTGCAGTGTTTCATTCACGGCCGGCAGAGTCTCATGAAAGGGACGTCAGAGCTCTGCGTTCAGGACGGACTCGCTGTTTACGCACTGTGGGCCGGTCCCTGAGTTCAGCCCGTTCAAGGAGAAATGCCAGAAATATCTCTACAGTGGGCCTATGTAGCAGCCTGTGGACGTGTTTGTGTCCCTCTCCCAACCCCCTTCCCGTCTCTCTGCTGGTTTCTGCTCGGCCAGGGGATAACGCTGACATAACAGACTAGACAGACGTCCAAGGAGGCTACAGTCATCGTTCATGAGATGATGGAAACGTGTTTACATCCAGGGCAGTTATACGTTAAGTAATCAAGAGATCTCGAAGCACGGTGCCAAGCTAGCTGTGATTGCGTACGTTTCCATGGAATGGCAGCCAAAATATGTTTTTATCTTGGTAATGGCACCGCTAACAATTATTATTTAGAAACCAATGTATCCCCAGGCAACAGATGTCATATTTTACATTTGGGCCTAATCGATGTGACACAGTTCGTAGAACCCAGCAGATGGGCTGCTGTCCTATGGGCCATTCTGGCTAACCTTTATCTTTCATGCCATATGGGCCGTTCTGGCTAAGTTTGAGCTTCCTCGCCTCTCCCCGATTTCTCTCAGATCACGGATGTGTCGTTACCCAACTACCTGGTGGCGTCGTCCGCGGGCCTGCTACCCACACAGCTCCTCAACTCCTATCTGGGCACCACACTGAGGAGCATGGAGGACGTCATCGCGGAGCAGAGTGTCAGCGGCTACTTTGTCTTCAGTCTGCAGGTGAGACAGGGACACGCTGTCAGTGTTTAGTGGTTCAGCATGTACTGGACAGAGGCAAAGTATGGCTTTTATTAGCAGATATTTTGACTTGAGTACGACAGATTCAAATAGTTAGCGCTTGTAATAGAGAAAGAACAGTCATATTTGCTGCCGTATGTTAGGCTAGTTCAGCCTTAGTCTGGTTACAGATCTGTCTGGGTACAAACCCTCGGCTTTCTGCATTGTGAAATTGCATTTCTTTTTGTTTTAACGTTTGAAGAAAAAAATATACTTGGATATTCATTGTTCACAATCTTTTCAAGTGAACAACGCCTGTGCGTATTGCAGAGAGTGCCAAGGAAAATCAACTGGGTGGGCGTAACCCTGCCCTGTTTGAACCGTACACAGGTGTCCAACAGCGACACAATCCACTGCTACTGATGTGTGTTGCATATTTCATAATAGCAGCGATATCTTCTGACACTTAATTATAGCAACAATATCGTCTGACAAAGGCTTCACCTGTGCTTACATTTACATCTGAGTAATTTAGCAGAACTTTTATCCAGAGTTGCTTACAATGGTATGCTCATACATTTTTTGCATTTAGCAAACGGCAAGTGCTGACATTTAAGTCTTGATGTATTGTCATCTTGTCTACTTTAATTTATAATTTCTCAAGGTGCCGTCTGTTTGCCTGCCATCTGTTGGCAGACCTGGTTGCTGTTCCCTGGTTGCTATTCCTTCTCAGCCACATGGTTTTAAATTCATCAGTCCACTGGGATTTGGTCATTTTCATGTTAACAGTTGTTAGTTTAATGTGTGCATACTTACCACTGGCTGGTTGAAGCAATTTTAGAAATGCTTCAATAGAGGCATTAGGGTTTTTTCTCTCTCAAATACACATCAGAGCAACAAAATACTTTCTCATCTGGGACATGAGTTTGTAATTACAAAACCTCTTCAGTCATTGACTATTTTTGCCCCAGTCTTCTGAACCTTTTCTAGATGAGTCTGTGGACCCAATGCTGCTTAAGGTGAAGCCCTGTGGGTTTTAGGATAACCAAGTTCCCTAACCAGGCCATACCAAGGATGACCGTTGTCTTGTCCCCTCGTTGAAATCATCAGAACGTCCAGGCCTTGGAGGCCAGTCACTCCTTGGTTCCAGCCAGTTCAGTTCCATGTGATTTCATTACACAGACGTCACAGAACTAAGCCGTGTGTTTCCGCACCTCCCCTCTCAGATCGTCATCAGTATCGGCCTGATGTTCTACGTGGTCCACCGGGCCCAGATGGAGCTCAACGCCGCCATCGCTGCTTGCCAGATGGAACTGAAGACGTCACACGTGAATGGCTCCTCCACCAGTCAGAGTGGCTTCACCTACTGCAGCAAAAGGGCGTCGGCCGGCGGGGGGATCGTTAACATCGTCTGACTGTCCTGAACCCAATTGGACGTAAGCGAGTTGGATCGAACTGGAGCCCTTCGCTGATTGGCCAGCAGTTCTGATACCTGAGGTGGACGCCTTCCTCGGTATATAGTGACTGGGGAGAACCTCCTGAATGCTAAGCATGGTAATCTGTGGGGCTTTTGTCATAGCCGAGGGACGTCAGGTGTGTGGAAGACGTCCCATGGGCAGAATAGCTTGAAAACATGCATTTCTGAATGGAAGTATGTATTTTTGTGTGCATTTCTGCTGACCGGGCTGTCGTCGTCACGGACCTAGCTAGCCACAACCTACACCGCGTAGCTCACCATAAAGACTGACACGCAAGTCTGAATGATATTGGCACAAGTGGCTGTCAAGCTAAACATGTATGTTGAATTAATTTTGTAAGTGATGTCTTGTCACCTGAAAGAGATTTTGCAGTACAGTATGTTAAAATGACTTTTTTTTTTAATGCATTTGTTTTCTTGTTCTTCTACCTTTAGAGACACTACAACTTAGTGTACGATCCAGTTTAATTCAGCTCTGTTTCAGGAGTAGTCATCAAGGACATATTGTCAACGACTTCACCAGAGCCTGTGTACTTCCATATAGGCCCTGGTTAAATCTAGTGCACTATGAGGGGAATAGGATGTCATTAGGGATGCAGGAGGCTGTCAGGCACTACAGTATGTACAGAATGTACCAACTACCACTTTCTAAGGTATTTTTTTGTTCAAACCAATGCCTCCAGATACACCTCAGTGCATATTCCAATTATTTTGTTGTTGTGTGTGTATATATATATTAATACACACACACACACACACACACACTCACCTAAAGGATTATTAGGAACACCTGTTCAATTTCTCATTAATGCAATTATCTAATCAACCAATCACATGGCAGTTGCTTCAATGCATTTAGGGGTGTGGTCCTGGTCAAGACTCTCCTGAACTCCAAACTGAATGTCAGAATGGGAAAGAAAGGTGATTTAAGCAATTTTGAGTGTGGCATGGTTGTTGGTGCCAGACAGGCTGGTCTGAGTATTTCACAATCTGCTCAGTTACTGGGATTTTCACGCACAACCATTTCTAGGGTTTACAAAGAATGGTGTGAAAAGGAAAAACATCAAGGCGAAAATGCCTTGTTGATGCTAGAGGTCAGAGGAGAACGGGCCGACTGATTCAAGCTGATAGAAGAGCAACGTTGACTGAAATAACCACTCGTTACAACCGAGGTATGCAGCAAAGCATTTGTGAAGCCACAACACGCACAACCTTGAGGCGGATGGGCTACAACAGCAGAAGACCCCCCGGGTACCACTCATCTCCACTACAAATAGGAAAAAGAGGCTACAATTTGCACAAGCTCACCAAAATTGGACAGTTGAAGACTGGAAGAATGTTGCCTGGTCTGATGAGTCTCGATTTCTGTTGAGACATTCAGATGGTAGAGTCAGAATTTGGCGTAAACAGAATGAGAACATGGATCCATCATGACTTGTTACCACTGTGCAGGCTGGTGGTGGTGGTGTAATGGTGTGGGGGATGTTTTCTTGGCATACTTTAGGCCCCTTAGTGCCAATTGGGCATCGTTTAAATGCCACAGCCTACCTGAGCATTGTTTCTGACCATGTCCATCCCTTTATGACCACCATGTACCCATCCTCTGATGGCTACTTCCAGCAGGATAATGCACCATGTCACAAAGCTCAAATCATTTCAAATTGGTTTCTTGAACATGACAATGAGTTCACTGTACTGAAATGGCCCCCACAGTCACCAGATCTCAACCCAATAGAGAATCTTTGGGATGTGGTGGAACGGGAGCTTCGTGCCCTGGATGTGCATCCCACAAATCTCCATCAACTGCAAGATGCTATCCTATCAATATGGGCCAACATTTCTAAAGAATGCTTTCAGCACCTTGTTGAATCAATGCCACGTAGAATTAAGGCAGTTCTGAAGGTGAAAGGGGGTCAAACACAGTAATAATCCTTTAGGTGAGTGTATATACACACACACTTACACACACACACACGTAATGTGCAAAGGTCTTAAGCAACCTGAGAACGTGGCTAATGATTAGAACCCTAACTTCCACAACAGAAGTACAACCCTGTTTCCAAACATTTTAGGACGATGCATAAAATGCAAATAAAAACAGAATGCAATAATGTACAAATCATTCATCCCAAAGTTTACTTGAAAATAGTGCAAAGACAACAAATGTTGAAACTGAGAAATGTTATTGTTTTTGGAAAAATACATGCCCATTTTGAATTTGATGCCAGCAACACATAAAAAAAATAAAAACATTGGGACAAGGGCATATTTACCACTGTGTTGCATCACCTCTTCTTTTAACAATACTCTGTAAGCATTTGGGAACTGAGGAGACCAATTGCTGTAGTTTTGAAAGTGAAATGTATTCCCATTCTTGCTTGATATAGGATTGCAGCTGCTCAAGTGTTCCGGGTCTCATTTGTTGTATTTATAATTTCATAATGCACCAAAAGTTTTCAATGGGTGACAGGTCTGGACTGCAGGCAGGCTAGTTTAGCACCCGGACTCTTACTATTGTAAATAGTAAAATACTGTACTATAGAGCCATGCTGATGTAATATGTGCAGAATGTGGTTTGGCATTGTCTTGGTGAAATAAGCAAGGTCTTCCCTGAAAAAGACTTTCCCTGAAAAAGACAACCTGTATATATTGTTTAGCATTGTTAGAAATCGGCCGTTTCGTATAGTGGTTGTAATAATTAGCATACCCGTTTGTCAAGGGAGAGAGAAATTATATTATTTATTGCAGCATTAGAAAGTCTTGTTCATGAGGTTACGGACCTGGTCTTCCTTACACAACCTCAATCTCTTCTCACTGTAATGTTGGTTACAAGCGGATATATACATTGAAGGGTGTGTCTACCTAGCAAAGATCAGGTTTCCAAGACAGTTACCCCTATGCCAAATAGTCAATGTGAAACATTCCTGTGGTTAGTTGAATGCAACCTACAGAGAGATAATCTAAACAGAGAGGTTTCTGTTGTTCTCATTATGTAGGCACATTGACCTACAATGAAACTGACATTCACATTGTAATTGTTAATGCTCAGATTCCACAGCATTAATGGTGCCTTCACAGATGTGCAAGTCACCCATGCCATGTGCACTAATGCACCCCCATACCATCACAGATGCTGGCTTTTGAACTGTGTGCTGATAAGAAGCTGGATGGTCCTCTCCTCTTTAGTCCGGAGGACTTGATTCCCATAATTCCCAAAAATAATTTCTAATTTTGATTTCTCAGACCACAGGACAGTTTTCCACTTTGCCTCGGTCCATCTTAAATGAGCTTGAGCCCAGAGAAGACATCTGTGTTTCTGGATCTTGTTTATATATGATTTCTTCTTTACATGATACAGTTTTAACTTGCATTTGTGGATGCAGCGACGTACTGTGTTCACAGACAAAGGTTTTCTGAAGTGTTCCTGAGCCCATGTAGTGATGTTCACTACAGAATTGTCTGTTTTTAATGCGTTGCCGCCTGAGGGCCTGAAGTTCACGGCCATGCAATACTGGTTTTTGGCCTTGTCCCTTACATACAGAGATTTCTCTAGATTCTCTGAATCTTTTAATTATATTTGTCTTTTTAATCTCTTAATCATCTATTTATATAGATGATGAGATCCCCAAAACTCTTTGCAATTTCACATTGAGAAACTTTTTTCTTTGCCTGTGCAGTCTTTCACAGAGTGGTGAACCCCTCCCCATCCTCACTTCTGACAGACCCATCCTCTCTGGAATGATCTTTTAATACCCAATCATATTACTGACCTGTTGCCAGTTGACCTGATTAGCTGTGACATTCCACCAGGTTTAGTTTTTTAGCATTACACAACTTTTCCAGTCTTGTTGCCTCTGTCCCAACTTTTTTGAAACGTATTGCAGGAATCGAGTTCAAAGTGGGCATGCATTTTTCAAGAAACAATAAAACGTCTCGGTTTCAACATTTGATATGTTCACTTTGTACTACTTTCTATTGAAAATAGATTTAAAATGATTTACACATCCTTGCATTCTGTTTTTATTTCCATTTTATCCAGCATCCCAACTTATTTGAAAACAGGGTTTTAGTAGTCTGCTGCAATATCCCGTCCCTAACCCGGACCAATGACTCATTCCCAAGATGCCATTCTGTTATTTACCTGTATGCAGGCCGCTGACTGGCTTGACAGTTTTGCCATACTTCAGTCTTTTTTTTTACCCTGATTTTCCAAGTTAACTGAGAACACATTCTCCTTTACAATAAAGACCTGGGTAGCAATTAGGGTTAAATGAAAGACACTTGACAGACATTTGCTCTAACCATCAGGCTAGTTGATACTGTTGATACTTCCCCTCCACGAGCAGGACATGCCCTGACCAGGGTGGGGTGCGCCTGGCACCAAAATCCATTCCAGGCCCGAAGTTGCTTATGGCACCCGTTTTGATCATTGGAAGATTACGTCAAACCGCACCTGAATGCCTCAGCCTGGTTTATATGAGAACCCATGGTCATGTGACTGTCTGTAGGAGCGAACCATTGAGGAGCCTAATAACTGGTGTGCGTGCATGTGCGTACATTACGGTTTAAAGTGTCTTATTGTTTGGCATAGAGATGGAAGTGACCCTTGGTTAGCATATCCAGGCTTTGAGTGCTGGATCCTATTTATTCAGACAAACAGAACAAATACAGAATGTAACCCGTAGGCCTTCTAAATGAACCTGCCAATGGAAAACATGGTTTCATTCATCCATTGCAAAACATTTTGCGACGTGTTCCTTGATGAATAGCCTCCAGGTGGTGTCTGCTGGCTGTGGACTAGGAGAATGTCAGCTGCTTTGGTGTGGCTGTCCAATAAGAACCATTATGATTTGGTCTGGCGTGTCTTGTTCCGGCAAACAATTTCAGTGGCCCTACAGTCCTGCCCAGACCAGATGGAAAGGGAAGAGAAATTCTCAGCAGGAAATGTTCTAATGTTCTGCCAGGGAACACTGAGTACAGTGTGATGGGATGTCCTCCAGGGTAGCTAGTGATTCCATTCGGCTCCCAATCGGCCGCTGTCTTCTATTGGTGGGGGTGGTGGGGGGGGTGGGGCTGTAGCCTTGGCCTAATTTTGCATATAGGACTCCTGAACATTTTAACTGGAAAATTTTAAAGACGGTATAGACTGAAACTCAGGCTCCGGATGTAGATTTCTCACGTTGGAAAACTATTTTCTACTGTGAGGATAATGTTGTATGTTTCGATGGGCCCTGTTGAGGGGGCTTGTGAAAATAACTATTTATTTGTTTTAAGGAGGTTGGATTTGTCAGTGGGACACTTGTTATAGTGGTCTATTTTCGTTTTAACTATCTGATTATTATGATGGTGGATTTCTTTTTCTCTCCTGTGCAATTCAGCCACACAACCAATGGCATGATTGCCATAATTATAAGACTGCAGTTTCTGTAACCAAACTAAAACCAACTGCCCTCGCACGCACACACACACACTGTGTAAAGGAAAACACTGCAGAGCCGTGTGGTATCTGAGTTCATGCAGAGTGATCTTGACTTCTCATAATAGATGCTACTTAAGATGCCTGGCAACATCAGAGCTGTTATTTTCTATGTGCTGTGGTACAGTAAATATTCGTCAAATGGCAGCAATTTCACCCCATCCGAGTTGAGGTTAGGTGTGATTTATTGCCTGTTTAATTCTAGTATTCTATGTTTTACTTTAGATTTTTCATGACAACTGTTAGGTTTGCACAGTTTAAATATAGAGGAGACAGTATTTTCGTAATGTGAGCAACGTTGAAGCTGTACAGAGGTCTGATTCATGATGATGTCAGGGGTCATTACTGTGTCAAAGGGGTCTGTCACGACCGACAATCAAACGTAACATGGATGCAGAATGATGAATGTGATCATAATTATGTGCATACTTTAATATTAAATGTAAATCCTAGTACTTCTCAGATGGCAAAAGTCTGAGGAGATTCTGACAAGGGCTCTGAAGCATCGGTCACTGGTTTGATTTTGTCCCGGTTTCATTCACAAGCATGACCAACCCTGAGGTCGTCTTTGCTGTCCTCTTCCACCCATCAATTCTGTTTCCTCGTATAGTTGTTCTGAGATTGCAGTAGGAATACACACCAACACAGCATGTTGTCATTCTGGTTTCTCTTACCATTTGTCTTTCACCCACCCTCTATCAAAACTGTTAATTATTTTTATTTAATTTTTATTATGCTAATGTGTGTAAAAAAAAAAATTACATCTTCAGTATTTCTCAAAAAGAACGGGTCCTCTTCCTTTTAGAAGTTAGCAATAATATATTTTTTTATGTGCAGAAATGTGGACTGGACTATATTGATGTTGATTAAACCTGAATGATATTACTGATGGGCTGACTAATACAACATTCCCTGGCTTGTGCTACAACGTTATAGCCTGGATCTCAGATTGGTGTCTGCCTAGCCACCCTTGGCAGCCCGGTTACGTCAGTGTGTGGCGTCCTGTGGTTCCTATTTTGGCGAGACACAAAAGGACGAGTACCCAGGCTACGGCACCTGGTGTTCGTTGTTACGGTGACCGCTGGAGTTGACCAAAACGGCGCGACCAGATCTGAGACCCGGGCTTGTACGACCTGCCTTGTACTTCCTGTTGCCTGACCCGAACGGACGCATATTGCTGCCTGACGTTGTCGCCGAGATCTGGACGGACACTGCAGCTACCCAGCCCGCCCGCGTAAATATTCAAACTATTATTTACACAACAAGGTGGCGGTTGGGAATGTTTAATGCAAAAAAATATATATCAATACGCACGGACGATGAGAACTTGCGAACACGACAGACGTGACGTTGTATCACGTTTCATGACAGTGCTTCAGTTGGGACTTTATTCACAGAAAAACCTGAGAGAATATTATGAACTTTTTAGAAACTGGAAAGGGTTTTATCCACATCAAGAGCTTTGGTTTCCGTGGGTTTGTTAGCTCTGCTTAACATAGACCTAGTTATGCAACAATGGTTTGATATGGGAAGCCTTTCATAGTTCCACAGCGACCTTAGGAGTTGGCTGTAACAGAAAACTGATCTGTCAGGTAATCAGGCTTGTGATCATTTCCGTTCCAGTCAATTCAGAAAGTGAACCATTACCCCATTATTTTCAGGAGCTGCAGCAATCCTAAAAGGTCGCTGGTTTGTATCCCCAAGCCCTTGAGGAAGACCCCTAAATCAGTCTGTAAATTAAAGGACATGTGACAGTCTTAAATTTCTTCAGGCTGAAAACCTGTTTATTCATTATTGAGCTTTAAAACAGAAGAGTTGATCCTGAATACATAATCATGATGTTATCCTTCTATAACAGTGGTTTTGTACATTATTACAGGAACTCGTTCTCTTTCCTCATAACCCTTTGTTATCCCATTCTGGAACTGATTTGTCTGTACACAAACAAATCTGCTTATTGAAAGTTGGGATTCCTGAAAGGCCAGTCTCTTGATGGCGGTGATTAGGAATTGCATGTATTGAGATGTCTCAAGAGACTGGCCTCCTGCCTGGAAAACCTTCACTATGTTGACTACAATGTACAATGAAAGGTGTAGATCACAATTAGAATCGCATGCTTCCTGAATTGAATGGAATTGGACAATCACCCTAGACCTGTAACTGCACACTAAAACCCAGACTGGCTTCAGATCAGGTACTGTGAAATGCTTCCCCACCCCTGTCAAGTGCATTAAACATGTACTGTCTTTTTTAATACAGAGACTTTTACAGTGTATCAATTGATATGTATCGCTGTACTACGCTTGTTCAGTGTTATTTATAAAATACATTAAAAAAAAAAGATGTCTCTGTGTTTTTATTTAATAAAGATGTATGTGTGATTTATAAAGATGCCCATTCAGACATTCAGCAAAGCACCAAGGCAGTAGTGTCACAGTGACTAATAAACACAGCACCAGGTCAATGTCAAACTGACAAAGGTTACATCCCAATTGGCACACTATGCCCTAGTGTGCTAATTTTGACTAGAGCCCCAGTCATGTAGTGGACTATGGAGAATAGTGTGTAATTTGAGGTGAGAACATGGTGTCACGTTTGTTCTGAGTGCAACCTCATCTGTAACTGATTGACTGGGTAACTGATAAGAGTGATGTTGTGTAATGAAGATCCTTGCAGTATTTTCGAAGCTGATTGTCCACAGCATTGAACTCTGAGGAATATACAGACTCTGATAATGTTACACGTGTATCATTTTCACACAGAATGTCAGTGTCATAGTTGTCTTAGGTAACTTTACAGCCTGAGTTTGGACAGTACCCGTTATCGTCAAGAATCCGCAGCCTTTATAAGAGTTAAAATTAAGAGACCAAATTAGGAACAAAAGGGTTCAAATTAAGAGACCACTGCAAATTGAACACTTCTGTTCCTCACTCAAAACCTTCCTTTTCAACTTTTTTGGAAAGGAAAGAAAAAGGTGCAGTTGTCTCTTAATTCTTTCCGGAGCTGTAGATCAACACTACCTCATCAGTAAATCTTAGGGAGCACCAGTCCTTCTGTCTTCAAAAGTATTCAAGGTAGTTATTTAGGAGCAGCCAGTTGCGAAGCATACTTAACAGTGTATAGCATACTTAACACTATAGCCTGCTATTCTCTCTGAGGCAGCCATCTGATGACATGACTAGGTTGAGAAAGGGGCTTACCTGTTATTACAGTGGGTGTGGCTGGACCATGCACCTGGAAGACAGGAAACAGCCACTGCAGAATACTGGCCAACAGACACCAGACTCTGAACAGCAAATTGACTGCAAGGCCTACTGACTGACTCTACAGCGTCCTAACTGACTCTACAGAGTCCTAACTGACTATAACATCCTAACTGACTCTATAACATTCTGAATGACTGACTGATCAGCTCTACAGTAGCTCTAAATTTTAACCAGGGGCCAAATTGTTTTATACCGTCAAAAGTGTTTCTCTACATTGGGACTAGGGACACTGCCTAAATCATAAAAAGACAGACCAATACAGGCAAGCAGACAGACCAACATAATTAAAACATGCTCCTGGGCCCACTGTGTCCAAGAGATGTTGGCCTGTCCTTCTGATTGGTGAAACTCAGAGGTGATGAAGAACAGGGTTGACAGACTATCCCAAAATGGTTCACTATAACCAGTGTAGCTCAGTGCTTTTCACTAGGGAATCATAGGGCGTATAGTGAACTGAGTGGGGAATAGGACACAGCAGACTGATATTTAGGCACACCTGGGCTACAGCTTAAGGACACACATACCCAACCACAAATCTTGGCCTTTTGCCTTTAGTGACAGTACATAGCTGTACAAGGAGGGGTTGATATGAGAGTTTAGCTGTGTCTGTGTCTCTGTGCGTGTGTTGATGACAGTGACAGACACAGATCAAATTGGTCCTCAGTTGCGTGTTCATGTCTCTGTCCTCTGACCGATACAGATGTGAGGACTGGTTTAGAGCCAACTGCTATAATCGATTCTAGGATTAAAAGACACTCTGGGCTTAGCCCAGACCTGGGGATGTGAAGTGGGGCAGACAGACTGAACAGCAGCCTCTTGTTGCTTGTTTCTGAACAACATTCCAGCTGCATTAATTTCAGCTCGCAAAACATGCAGACAGCTTCATCTACATTTTTGGGTACTGGATCAAAACACCCAGGGCTATTCCACAATATAAGTACAGAGAATAAGTACAGAATACAAGAACACTACAAATTATCAATACACTATAGAAAATAAGTACACTACAGAATATACAGTGGATATAGAAAGTTTACACACCCCTGTTAAAATGCCAGTTTTGTGATGAAAAATAATAAATCAAACTTTTTCCACCTTTAATGTGACCTGTAAAGTGAACCATCCATCATCTTCTGCTTATCCGGGGCCGGGTCGCGGGGGCAGCAGTCTAAGCAGGGATGCCCAGACTTCCCTCTCCCCAGACACTTCCTCCAGCTCTTCCGGGGGGACACCGAGGCGTTCCCAGGCCAGCCGGGAGACATAGTCCCTCCAGCGTGTCCTAGGTCTTCCCCAGGGTCTCCTCCCGGTGGGACGGGACCGGAACACCTTCCCAGGAAGGCGTTCCGGAGGCATCCGAAACAGATGCCCAAGCCACCTCAGCTGACCCCTCTCGATGTGGAGGAGCAGCGGCTCTACTCTGAGCTCCTCCCGGGTGACCAAGCTTCTCACCCAATCTCTAAGGGATCGCCCAGCCACCCTGCGGAGAAAGCTCATTTCGGCCGCCTGTATCCGGGATCTTGTCCTTTCGGTCATGACCCAAAGCTGATGACCATAGGTGAGAGTAGGAACGTAGATTGACCGGTAAATCGAGAGCTTCGCCTTGCGGCTCAGCTCTTTCTTCACCACGACAGACCGATACATCGACCGCATTACTGCAGAAGCTGCACCGATCCGTCTGTCAATCTCCCGTTCCATCCTTCCCTCACTCGTGAACAAGACCCCTAGATACTTAAACTCCTCCACTTGAGGCAGGCACTCTCCACCAGCCTGAAGTGGGCAAGCCACCCTTTTCCGACTGAGGACTGAGTAAAGTGAACCATTCAATTGAAACACAAACTGACATTTTTGTGAAAAATCTTATCTGTATTATCTTCAGCTTTCTAAAGGACACCTGAAGGTTTTGTGCCAAAACTGCCAGGTATTTGGACCTGTTCATAATTCCCTCCACCCCGGTTCCAGCTGAAGAAAAACAGCCCCAAAGCATGATGCTGCCACCACCATGCTTCACTGTGGTTATGGTGTTCTTTGGGTGTTGTGCTGTATTGTTTTTGCGCCAAACATACCTTTTGGAATTATGGCCAAAAGGTTCAACCTTGGTTTCATCAGACCATAACACATTTTCTCACATGCTTTTGGGGGACTTGATGTTTGTTTTTGAAAACTTCAGCCAGGCTTGGATGTTTTTCTTTGTAAGAAAAGGCTTGCCACACTACCCCATAGTCCATTCATATGAAGAATTATGGGAGACTGTTGTCACATGTAGCACACAGCCAGTACTTCCCAGAAATTCCTGCAGTTTCTTTAATGTTGCTGTAGGCCTCTTGGAAGCCTCCCTGACCAGTTTTCTTCTAGTCTTTTCATACATTTTGGAGGGACGTCCAGTTCTTGGTAATGTCTCTGTTGTGCCATATTTTCTCTACTTGATGATGACTGTCTTCACTGTGTTCCATGGTATATCTAATGCTTTGGAAACTATTTTGTACCCTTCTCCTGACTGATATCTTTCAACAATGAGATCCCTCTGATGATTTGGAAGCTCTCTGCGGACCATGGCTTTTGCTCTGAGATGCAACTAAGAAAATGACAGGAAAATCCTACTAGAACAGCTGAACTTTGTGATTAATCAGTCACTTTAAATGACGGCAAGTGTGTAATGACTTCTATTTAACATTAGTTTGAATGTGATTGGTTAATTCTGAACACAGCCACATCCCCAGTTATAAGAGGGTGTGCACACTTATGCAACCAGTTTATTGTAAGGTTTTTATTTTTCCCCCTCAAAGATTTCTGTTTGTTTTTCTAACATGATTTATCTTTGTCTCATTCTTTAACATCACAGAAACCTGGCATTTTAACAGAGGTGTGTGGACTTTCAATATCCACTGTAAGTACACTAATACACAAAAATATATCAGAAATACCACAGTATCACCTAGAATTGTTAAATGGTTTATCTGATATGGATGAAAATACCCTCAAATTAGATTCAAGTTATAATTTCAAATATATTGCTGGAATACAGAGCTAAAACACAAATGTGTCACTGTCCGTTGGAGTTCACTGTAGGACATGAACTTGGTTTCTAAATTGTTGCCTATACAGTGTAGTGTACACTAAGTGAGAACTAGTAGTCACAAGGAGTGCCCTTAACCGGGAGAATAGGGTGTCATTTAGATCTCCTACGGTTTCCTTCAGGAACGTACAGCAGTTTTAATTGGATCCCACAGGAAACTGTTTACTATAAGGTTGGTAGAAAGCAAGGTGGTTCCTGACCAACCTGGCCAGATGTTCTCCACCACACTGCAGCAGGTCAACCAGAACCACCAGTGGAAGAGCACAGATGTTTACAGGTGTTGGCAAGACATGTCGGCTTAAACCTGTTGTTCATACAGTGGCTGTGATAAGATTGTCTTTCACTTAAGAAAGCAAATATATGTTACTGGAATGGAAACGTGCAACAATTGGAAACAATGTAAATTCTGTATAATTACTGTAATTTGTGAAACATCGCTGCCTAGTGGTCACACAGCAGAAGGCGTTAGTAAAATAAAACGTACATGTTCAAGCTTTCATAAAGTATTTTGAATGTGTTCATGAAGGTGCACAATACCATATGTTTATTTATTCAAACTGTTTTCAAGTGATTTCAAGCCACAATATTAAAACAGATTCAGCTTCTAAAACCAAACATTTTCTTATCGCACATTGAAATTAAAATGACAGCCACGGTCTCTGAAGACGAACTGAAGGGGAACAGTCGTTGAAGCTCACTGAAACCAGTGGATACCTAAGCTGTTAAATACTGGACTTATCTGGGCCAGGACAGGAGAGCTTTAACCGTCCACTATTACAGCACGCTCTACCATATACCTGTCCATTGGGAAGTTGAAACTGCTCAAAGCCCAAATTCCCTTCTAAGTCTTGCCGAGATCAATAAACCTTAAAATTCACTCTCAGTCAGTGTGCGTCCCAAAAGGCCCTGTAGGGCCGAACCCTGGGGTTGTGGCACCAGCACTGTACCACGACAGCATTGGAGAGCCTCAGGAGCCAGGGATGAAGCTACAGTAGATCCCCCAGTGATCACTGGTGTAGCGACCGCAGTCTAGCTTCTCCAGACCCAGCAGGGCCATGTGGTCCGGGGCCATCTGGGAACCCGGGCCCTCCTTGGCCGGCCGCAGGTAGATGCGGTCAAAGCGACAGCGGCTGACATACGGGACGCTCTTGTTGCTGTTGGCTCTCGTGTCCCATGTGTATCTGCAGTGTTCCTGCTTGCCCAGGCGCTCCCACACGTCACACACACCATGAGGAAGACCGCCCACCTTCACCACCTGAAGCCCGGATGGAAGGGAAGAGTCAGGCTTAGAGGGGAGAGGAACGTGTGTGTGGTAGAACCAGGGGAATGTAGGGGAGCAAAGCCTGACCTCTGTGTCTCTCAGGTTAGTGTCCCCTCCAAAAATGACAGTCACATTGGGGGGTGCCTCGTTCATCCTCTTCAACACCAGCCTGAGCTGTTTCATCCTCTCCTCTGCCTGGCCCTTACAGCTCTCAAAGTGAGATGTCATCACACACAGGTCCTGCTCCTTAAACTTCACCTGAAGCAGTACATGTACACACACACAAGCTAGCTAAATTTTAACAAGACGATTATCTTTATGAAGTATTTTGTCATAAGTGTGGAAGAACCTGAGCAACTAGCAGATTCCTCATCATCTGCGTTGATGGGAAACTGACGATCTCACTCTTCAGGAGTTTTACTCTGGACTTCTTCAGCATCAAACCAGTAAAGTAGCCCTCCTCACCTCCTTAATTGAGTCAGCAAAAGACATATTTCTGTCACAGTGTTAAAAGAAGAGGAATCACTGGTTCTTTTAGCCATATTGATACCTTAAAACTAATCCAAAATGATCTGATCCTCGTTATTAATTTACTGAGTAAGCAGTAAATGGTACAGTGGATATGAGAATGTAAACATTGTTTCCATGTTTTGTTTTGAGATTTTATTTTCTCAATTACCCTCAATAATGGTGTAGCTTACAGCCCTCTTCTTCAGGTATTGAACATATGGCTCAATGAGTTCCTGCAGCAAAACCACATCAGGGGTGTAACTGAATGGAAACAAAACAACATGTAGGGAAAAATACTCGCCAGAACAGTGGTGATTTGGCACTTCTCACCACTGGTATCCACTTCAGAATGCACAGCAAAATTCCAGTTTGAATTCTAATTTTAGCAAACAGTATTTCATATAGTCATATAATGACTGACAGCTAGCTAGCCTAGCACTGGGACTTACAGGGCAAGGTAAGAGCAGAGGCCTCTAGCGCGGTCACCCAGGTTTGCTGTGTCCAGACCGTCCACATTCCACGAAACCAGCGACAGTTTGCTGTCATCCGGGTCCTCTGAGCTGGTGCCTGAAGAGGAGGCTCTGGGTTCAACTGACTTGGAGTCAGTTACCCGTGCACTGCTGGCACATGCAGCCTCCTCATTGGTCAGGTCAATGCTACAGGATTCATAGATTGTTTTGATTAACACCACAAATGGCACATTTTTAATACAGTAAATTGAATTACAGTGCAATTAACACAAGATAAACATTTTACATTTACCTACACAGACTGATATGAAAACCATGTGCAGGTTTCATGGAAGCAGAGTAAGCACAATCCTAAACAAAAAAACGATTCTCCACTAGGGGCTTAAAATGTGTCCATGTGAAACCAACTCTTACTCAGAAATTCGTATAGTTAAAATATGTATGTTACCATTCCTCATTGGTCTGTGGTTTGTCCAACTTCTGTCTTTTAACTTTGGGTGGGCTACTGTTCTGCTCGGGTGAATCCTCCACTTCAAAAACCGCTTCCATATCTGCCTCAAAAAATGAATTCAGAGCTCTCTGAAAAGAAAAAATAAATGAATTTACAGATGTCACGTTCTCGTGTGTTTTTACATCTCAAAAGTGATCATTATCAATGCAACTAATTGTTTATTTGAGTCTGACACCATATTACCCCAGACATTAACTCCTATAGCTACAGCACATCCTTCCAACAGTTTTGGAGGCCTGAACATAGTCAGGAAAAACTTTGATGTTGACGTAAATGCTTAAGAACTTACGCTAAACCAAATACACGGACGGTAAGACACACTTAGTTTGGTACAAGTGAAAATGTCATTAACACATGTACTACTAAAGACTATACCTCCATTTCCCAGTCATTTTCAGCAAGGTAGCATTGAGCCACAGCGCTATCCGATCCTGTGAGGGACGCAAACTCCTCACAGAGACGAGTTCTCGTTTCTTCTAATGTCGTCACGGACGTAGGAATATTAGCCATGTTTCCTCTGTTTTAAAACGATGCTCAGTGTTTGTTAGCAACTTGCAAAGGCATTTCTGTTGTCGCAGATCTGACTTTCACCACTTTCTGTAAGAGGGAGCGTCTAAATATTCCGGGCTGACATGACTGTTTGTGAGGATGTTCATTAAATTGCAGGAAGGTAACACGAAATACCTAAATATATTAAACACATTAATATGCAATTTTTCACGTTCATAATGCCCTAGAAATATTTCATACGAAGAACAGAAAAACGGTATCAAAGCGGAATCTCGTTAAACTGGGAATGTATGATACCCGGATTACCTATCCGGCGGAACAATTTCCGGATTGGAGGAAAATCCACTTGTATACTGTTGACAGAATACAGCCTTAAAAATGGTTTCTATGACATTACACTCGTTAAAACAAATATTCCGGCATATGTTGGACACTCGGGGATTTGATCGAGTTTTAAGTAAGGTATGTCACAGCTATTTTTATATTTTTCGAACATCATAACATGTCAAGGTTGACATCAGTCTTCATCGACAACCTGCATATAAGTAGGAATGTGCATAAAAGAAGGTACAACAAATAAGTAAAGGTGGGTTTCCATTACTGTACATGTTTTAGCCACATTCAAATTCCACAGCCCCAAAGCAAGAATTAGAAACAGTTAACCTTTTAGTCTTGATTCAAGGTTAAGCTGCAGGTTTAGTTTGGTGTGGTGAAATTAAGTTTAAAATATCCAAACACTTAAACTTTTTTTACAAAAAGGGTGGTCTCACAACACCCCTATAATTAAAGACCCTACGTTGCCCATGTCTCCAAGAATAAATATAGTAGAATGGCCAACGTATTTCTAAGTGGCAAGAGGCCAATGATCATTGATTTTTATTCAGTCTGCCCACTGTGTACAGTTTATATTTAATCGCATGTGTATAATAATCCTATTTGAGTAGAAATCCAGGTAGATAAAAACATGTTGTTGGTAAAGTTAGCTTGATGTTTGATATGACAGATATTCGGACATTCAAAGCTCAATAACGACTTAACGGTAACGAGTTCGGATTAACCTTTTAATGAAACAAATAAGGTGTACAACACTGCACAGGTATTGTTTCCACGATTCCGACCCGAGTTTTAAAATGACAGAAGATATTTATGGCAACTTTGTAAGTAGGCCGCACATAACGAATACGTCTCAAGGGACCGCCAACGAAGTCTTCACCATTTTCATATCTCTAAAACTCTGTCACCTAACAACTTTTAACTAACTGTTCAGAAGGGGCGCGTGCTTCTAATGTTAGTGTTGTTGACATTTGTGCTGTTGACATTTTCTATAAACATTTTAAAATAGGCCTACAATACACAGATTAGAATGTCAATAACTGCCTAATCATATTACCTATAGATGCTTCAAATCAATGGTGTTCGTCAGAGGGAGGGGCCACACATTGCACAGATTTCGTTTTTACCATTGAACACACATATACAAATATTAGAAACTTTACATTTTTAAAAACTTTTCCAACATGTGACCAAGAAACAATTTTAATCTAGACTATACCCTACATAGGGGGCATGTTTGGTGACATTTTAAAACTCGGGTCGGAATAGGGAAAACAAGACTTGCCCAGTGTTGTACACTTTTTCTGTCATGACGAGACTAACCGAAGTCTGTAGCTGAAATGATTTGCGGGCTATTGAGCTTTGAATATCTGAATACCAGTCAAATAGGCTATTGAATCTCAGGCTAACATTACCACTGTATGTTCTTTTCATATTTTTTTTCAAGGGATAATGAATGGCTAGTTTCTGATCCTCAGGTGGACATCTTAACAGCCAGTCCGGGGAAAGTGGTGTGTGAGTTCAAAGTAGAGGAGGAACACACGAATCGAGGTGGCACCCTTCATGGCGGTCTGACAGCAACACTAGTCGACGTCATCTCCACCACTGCCCTCATGTACACGGAGCGAGGGGCGCCGGGTGTCAGCGTAGACATGAACATCACGTATGTTAAATGGCTTGCTAATATATGGACAGCGGTTTCTGTGTCAAACTCTGCGCCCGCCGGAGGCTGCCTGTCAACTACCTCTCATTGGTTTAGCCAGACATTGTGTAACAGTTCGATTTGGAGGTTATCGGGGAAATTACGGTACTTATGACAGTATGGTCCCAACATTCTACACATAATCCACCTGTATGGTGGATTGGAACAAGACAGAGCCATGATAGGTGGTTCTGATCAGCTATGGTAAAAGTTCATTTATAAAAATGTTGGCTCATTATAAAACATAAAGCTCAGTAAGTAAAAACTAGTTCCTCAAAAGCTGACGAGCACATATCAAGATTGTGGGAAAAAATATATAACTATTGATTTATTCCACTGTCCGTAGGATTAATCCAAAGCAGTCCAGTTTGTAGGGTTGGTCCTCATTTGGGTGACCACAACTAAATGGAGACTTTCTACTTACCAACAGCTACATGAACGCGGCCAAGGTGGGCGAGGACGTGCTGATCACAGCCCAGGTCCTGAAGCAGGGACGGTCCATGGCATTTGCTACAGTTGACCTCACAAGCAAATCCTCTGGAAAACTTATTGCTCAAGGACGACACACAAAGCACCTGGGGAACTAGAGCATCAGCTTTATAGGAATGCTGCCCCATGATTCTGATCTTGGCTCAGTTTTGCATTTTCCCCACTATTGGATTTTGAGGTGCTCCTAGACCAGTTTCCTAGGGTAGCCGTTGGTGGTCGCAATGACCCAACTGTGTGGTTGGAAGCTGGTTCTGTATTAGCCTGTCTCTGGGGGTAAATAAGTAACTGGTTGTCCACTTAAATTCTGCTGCAAATATTTGTACATATATACGCCAATAAAACACACTTTATAATTTCAGTTTGCACTGTATTAGATATGTTCTGCAGTGATGATTTTGATTCATTTCAAAATGAGGAATAAAACCCATATGAAAAATGACCCACCTTTCACCCACATTCAAATAAACATTGAATTAACAAAGAAAAACAAAATTTAATTTACTGACAGACTGTGCCCAGCAAAGCAAGCTTGCAAAAAACATCCCCTTTAAAAAAGTTAAGCACTGCACCAGGGCAAATGGATCTTAAGGATACATATGCCTGTCAAATTAAGAAATAAAATTTAAAAAAAAGAGCGATCCGTTAATTTCAACTCAACCTTTCCCACTGTTAGGTACATTAACTTTATAAACATTTGTTTTTCAAAATTCAACATCCTTGCCAACCCACACCTGGAAAATAAAATACATTTAAACATCAGATTTCAGTTGGTGAAACGCATGACTGGCTTGCTAGGTCACACCCTTCAGCATCTAACCAAAATATCACACGGTTGTGTGTGGGTCTGCACTAAGCGTTCACAACACCCTCCCATTAGTGAGAATTCACACATCAGATCTTATCAATGGCCTATTTCACAGGAAAGCAAATGACAGCCAAAAATAAAACATCCAGCAAAAAAAAAAAAAAAGGCAGATAAAAAGGAAAAACAAAGAAGCAAATACCTACACCAAATGATTGACATTCTTCCACCTTTGTCATCTTTGTTTAACAGGAGTTTACTGAACACCTTACACCCATCTCTAGTCTAATCATAAATTGTAGCTACAGTTATTCTGGAAATCCCCATGGTAGCCTTTCCTCTCATCCCCACATTTGAAATGACAGAAGCTGTTACAATCTGTTATGCATGACATGTATTGGACATTACAACGTATCTGTCCACCAGACGGAGAACCTGTGAACGTCAGGAAAACCTTTGTAGTTTGGTTCCTGCTTAGTAGCAACATGAAGAGTACCTTCTTTCAAAAACCGCCTGGTCTGTGTGTCTCAGACAGAGCAGCTCCAGGGGAACAAACAACCAACCACCCAAATCAATGTTCGTGCAGGTTCAAAATAATCAGGACAGACGGATGGGGTAAATGACAGTTGGTGTCCCGAAGGAGAGGGGAGGAAAAAGGGGTGAACCAATCCAAAACTTGTAGGAGGGTAGGCTTGGTAGGTACGGGAAAACAAAAAGATGGATTTTACAAATTGGCTTCAAGATGGATGAAAATTGAACGAGTGGTAAAATAAACGAAAGAGGCGATCCAAGCACAAGTTCAATTCTATTCAACGTAAGAAAGGATGTGTGGTGGATGAGATCAACTTGCTTCAGTGGCTTGGCGTTTAAGTAACAAGTCGTCCTGGCGGTTTGGTTGAAAGCGACGGAGGCAGGCCGACCCTAGTCAGGCATGTATGGGCGGAGATGGTCCTCGATGTCTCCCACGCCCCAGCATGTCAACTGATCCTGAGGGAGGTACAGGCAAAGGCTGCACAACTTGAAAACTGTGGCCTTGGTTTTAGGAGTCTAGGTGTGGAGGGGGGGTGGAGAGAGAGACATGAGAGCAGGGTTAAACAGGTGTGATGGTTCTAATGGTCCAAACACAGGCACATGGACCCATTCACCAGGTCCAACACCAGTATCAACGCTTTCCACTTCTACCGCCGTCAGAAATAAAGCAAAAAAGCTTCAAATTGACATTTAAAATCAAGCAATTAAAAGCAGAGGAAAGACGATTTCAAATGTGCATATCTTCACATTCATTTCCCCCCATTTCTTATGGAGAAAAAGGTTTTGTTTGAAGAGCAGTGGTTCAATTCAGACCCGTACTGCCAATGTGAACAAACCAGCAGCAGCTGTCAACACTACTGGACCACAGTACATTGTATTTCTGAGGGTAGGACAGACATAGCCCTAAAACAGAGGACGTTTTCCAGACCCCTTACATTAGTGCTACACCTTTACCTATACACTATCACAAAGACTAGCACAGTGGGTGGCAATAGACTCGCATTTGGGGGAATAAGCCTTCAAAAAATTATAATCTGACATTTACTACCACAGCCTATAACCCAGTACAAATTGTTTGTTTTCGTCAAAGTGCTGTCTGTCCATAAAGAGGAGCACTGACCTGTACGTGCTGTCAGTCCGTAAAGAGGACCACTGACCTGTACGTGCTGTCAGTCCGTAAAGAGGACCACTGACCTGTACGTGCTGTCAGTCCGTAAAGAGGACCACTGACCTGTACGTGCTGTCAGTCCGTAAAGAGGACCACTGACCTGTAAGTGCTGTCTGTCCATAAAGAGGAACACTGACTGAGCAGGGTTGTTCATCACCATTCCAGCCTTGTCTTTCCGTCCGGCAGCGTGCAGAAACTGCTTTTCATAGTCCCCATGGTGAAACTCAAACTTGGCCTGCGGTTGAGAAATCAATACAAATACATGGATATACAGAAACTAATTTAAAATTAGCTATAGAGGTTTTGTTGTAAACTATAGAACATGGAAAATCAATTAAATCACTCAGTGGGTAGAATAAAAATATTGTGGTTCAGAACTACTCCATTGCAGGTCAGAAACATTTTAAATGAAGACAAAGATGAAATAGATAATCAGCTATGACACTTGTGTCCCCTCACATGACAATAGCGTACGTTGCTAGGAAGCCTAAATAACAACGCTACTCTTTAAACAAATTCTGGCAAAAATGTCTTGCTTCAGTAACTGGAATGTGAGAAATAAAAAACTCATCATGAGTAAAACTATTGTGAGCTAAATTAACTTGTATTCTTTTTGGGAGGGTGGGGGGGGGGGGTCCTGAATAAGAACAACAACCTGACATCCTATGATGTCTTTAGGTTTTACCTGAACAGGCCTGAAGGGTTCGTCATCGCTTCCCTTCCACCTGGAGAACAGGAGACAGACTATCTTGTCTATATCGTTGCGCGGCCACAGGATGAAGTCCATTTCCTGGGTGCACCCTATGACATCCTGCAACCAGTGTATGAAAGAAATGCTAGTCACAAATCTGCATGTCCGCTCTGAGTTGTAATCAACACCATAATCCCTACATTGTGCCAATATTGTCAATCAATCACATGTATTTATAAAGCCCTTTTTACATCAGCAGTTGTCACAAAGTGCTTTTACCAAACACCCGGCCTTAAACCCCAAGGAGAAAACAACAGTAGTGTTGTCTTACATTCATATTCAGGCTCTCTCTTAATTTCCAGCATGTGCACTGACAGCCTTGTCCAATTACAGTAGATCTGTTTTCCAGAGTTAGGGCAGACTGACAACAAAAAAATTGACTAAAAAGCTGCCCAAATTTGTTGTCTAGTTCATCCAAATTTGTTTTGGACAAACTAGGCGACAATGTGTGATATTGTGGTTTGGTAACAGGAAACAGAACCCAGTCCATTGCCTACCCGGCGCATTGATTGGTAGCGTGGGGCGTGCAGCTGCACGACATCTTTTTGCAGAAGTTCTATGGAACTCTCCAGGGAGTAGCTGGAGTCCCGCACACCTTTTAGGATATTCTCTTCATAGTTGTTGGTCATCACTGGTACCACTTCAGCTACTTCAAAAAGTGCGGACTTCTTCTTCTATAGTGGAAAGGAAAAGAACAAGAGAGACTTATTCCTGGCACATACTTCAGCCGCACCAGAGAAACTGCAAGTCGCCGACAAAGAATGGATGGGACAAAGCTGATGCCTTATGGGAAATGTTTTTATAGTGTTGCATGTGAAACATAAAGTAAAGGCCTCCTTCCATTATGCTCACCTTGTCTTTAAACACAAAGGCAATGTAGATTTTGAAGTCGAACTGGTCAGCCAAAGATTCCCTTTTCTTCCGAATCTGAGCACGGAGCCGATTCCTAGTTTGGTTTCTTCTGGAGGTTGGATCCCCCATTGTTAGATTTTGATGGCAGTGTCTTTTACAGAATATTCTGACTATACTTTTGAGTTTTCTATTTACTTTGAGAGTAGTTAGCTACCCCTTACAGAAATGTGAAATCAAAAGATTCTACACTAGCTCCTAAAATACCTACTACCAACTGAAGGTGTAAACAAATTAAATGTCAAGCTATGTCATTTTTATTTTTTATTTAAAGGGGTTATGTGCAGGAAGGGGATTCTTAATGAATATGTGACTACATTTGTTTCGCTAATTACTCAAGACGCCATGTTGTGACATTCGAATTCGAGAACCTTTTAATTCAACACATCATTGGCCTACGATTAACAAATGAGTTAACTGAAAGACAAATAGAATTTAGGTTCACTTTTCCTTTGTTACTGACAACAGAAAGAGTAGCTATATCCAAAACCCATAACGACACGACTTCTTGCTAGTAAAAAAGATTACTGTACTACACAAACTAGCAAGCCGACACAATTCTATTGGTGACTGCTCAAGCTCAAGGCTTCGTCCATGACTGACGTTGTTCGTTTATTTCTCTGTAGAGATCGCGTTGTGACCGTTCTACTTAATGACTGGGGGTACAGACAAACATAATGGCAAGAAAATGTGGATGCCAGAATATGTTGGCACCGGGTTAACGTTACAACATTGAAGTTTACAGAGTAGTTTGACATCTCGGGGCTTATTGCCGTTGAACTGGCTCGCGGCCTTGTTTACTTCCATTGTCGATACTCATAGTCACGGGAGTATTTTAGCTGACTAGCTAACATGAGCTAGCTAGCTAGGCTAAGTATCATACACCTCAACACTAACTAGTTAGTGGACCAACTGGCTAGCTACATCTTATCTTTATCCTACTTGGAGTAATTGAGGCCTACTTTGCGGTTAGCTAGCTAGCTGACAGTCATGTTTGGTTTTACATTTCCGGCGAGTTCTATCTGGCTTGCTTGGTATGCAATGTCGAGCCTTCTATGGTTGGTTGGCTAACTTTTTTTGTTCGTCATTTTAAATTACATTTTTATTTGATATCATCTTGATGTTTAGGATTGCCGTTGAGAGAACCAACTTGGTTTCTACAGCCAACAAACGTCAAAATCTCTCACGCGCTCAAGTTCCGAAGTACTCGTTAGCTATCTGCGCTTTTTTTCGTGCTTTTCTTCAGTCGTCACAACCACCAACTAACTACATGTCAAGATAAATTGACAAACCAAATGAAATCCTCCGTTCTTTCAGACGACACACGACGTGGTTTGTCACCTGGCGGACCCATACTGAACGATTTTTTTGTTGTTGTTGCAAAACGGCTTTTGTTCAGTTCCTTTAAGTCTTCGGCCTGGTGTTGTTCTGTGGTAACTAACAGCCTTCCGTTGAACAACCTGCCCAAAATGGCTGAACAGCGTCAGGCAGCCACAAAGATACGACGTAAACCTGCATGTGATAGGCCCCCTCCCTCACCCACACACATAGACCACGCGATGTAACAGGATGTGACGTAAAACCATGATCGCTTCTGCCTGGCGCGAAAGTGGTACTGTGGATTCAAAGGCAAATCAAATAGTTTGTCCCAATGTTATTTTCGTAAATAACGGTTATTGAAATTGGCCGTCATGACGGTGGTTTGTTGTGCCATCGGATGTAAAAATCGCGTCGGAACGGAAGGGGTTCGCTTCCATCGTATACCGCAGGATTTAGACCGTCGACAAAAGTGGCTAGTTGCTTTGCGGAGGGGGGATTCTTGGTCTCCCACAAAGGACACAAGGCTGTGCAGTGCCCATTTCGTGTCTGGTGAGTGTGTACGATTGTATTCGAATTCCTAATTGTTTGTATCTTGTGAATTGTGTGTTCATGTTGTAATTGTATTTTTTGGGGTGTGTATTCCCCATACTGTGTCGATGCCTGGCTCATCTGCAAGATACATTTGGTCTCAGATTGACCTCCCCATCTAGAGTAAAGGTTAAATAACAATAAAACGTTTTCCTGTTACTAGAAACAAGTTGATTAGTTACTAGTACTTATTTCAAAACCACTACAATCTATTTTGTTACTATTCCGGTTTTTCTTGTCACAAATTTCCATCTTGCTATTTGAATTCTCACTAGTCGCTATTGCAACTTTACTAGTAACAAAGTTATGCTTACTAACTGGGGTTAAATTGTGATTCGGGAAGTGGTGGAGCCCTGCTTTCTACTTTTCAGTGGAATCTCAAATGTTAATCTGCTGGCCAGTGGAAGTACAGGAGCTCAGCCCCCCCCCCCCCCCATTTCAACTATGTGTGCAGGAACTCCTGCTTGCTCATGCCCAATTTAACCCCTGCCTACTACTGCTTATAATAAACTTGCAAACATTTCTAAAAATGACAGTTTTCCCTTGATCAATTTAATCAATTTTATAATGAGGCTGTAGCATAGCAAAATGTGGAAAAAGATACCGGGACTGAAGTTTTTCCGAATGCACAGAAGTTACTATATTGATGGAAAATCACAGTGCCTTAAAAATAAAAGAGACTAACAAAATGTAGCTACATGCTCTTTGCATTTTATCATGGTATTCATAAAGTTGAGAGGAGGCCAGCTAGCACCACTCCCCAAAGTGACTTGCGCTGCAGAGTGCAGGAATGCCATTTGTTACATCTGATACGTCGTACCCAGGCTTTTGTGCATGTGAGCCTGGTACACCCACCATTTCAAGTCTTTGTTGTTCTGCGGGGGGGTCAACTGTTCAGACGGCAGGATTCTCTGGTCATGATTGACCTGCACTGCCAGAGGATCATTTCAGGAATAGTGGGTAACCTGAGTAGGTGAGGTCAGCTATGGTCTTGCCTGCAAGCTTCCTTGCCCTAAACTGATGAAGTGTCTCAATGGAGGACCAGTGGAAGCCAGTGACCGGTCCTGTGGGACAGGCATTGCTTAAACCAGATGGCGGAGGTGAGGTTGATGATGCATGATGGGTAGGAATTGACCAGCACAGTGGTATGTCTTTTAGGAGATGATGATCCCTAAAAAAAAAAAAAAGATTAAACCAAACCCATCACTCTCAACCAGGGAAGGTGAGGGATGCATTTTTACACTTCTGCCTGTGTTAGTTATTTGGACCGAAGTTAGGTAGTGTAGGCAGACTAATGACAATGAAAATAACTGACTCAGGAATCTTTCAACAGGGAAAAGTGATAATCCCCTGAGTCCAGACTATGTGCCATCTCTCTTTGCCCACCTCACACCCAATCAGACGAACAAATGTCTCTACAACTTGGAGAAGTTTGAAATCAGACAGCTGATGAAGAGGAAAAGGACGAAGGCCCAGGACCTGGCAGGGGCAAAGGGCGGTGTCACGCAGACGCCGATGAGCAAGGCATCAGAGACGAGCCCCTGCCCACAGCAGGCAGGGGACAAACAGCTGGAATTGTTCAACACATATCTGACTGAACGGTTAATGGCAGCGGCGGTTGAGATCACCTCTGCAGTAGAGAGAACAGTAACCAACTACCAGGAGGAAATCTCCCGTATCAAAGAGGAGAACGAACGGCTGCGGCGGCTGCTGGAGTTCAAACCATATGAACAGTTACATGAAACAGGTGTGTGTGTCGACACTAAACAGTCTGTGAAGGATCATTCATCCTTTGTATTTTGCACAACCAATTTAGAATCATATTAACAACCTAATCTGTCCTTTCTTGGCAAACTGGCTTGGTTATTAGTTATCTAACTATTAATAAGCAAAATGTAATATTAACTAACTAGCACAAATATATGTATGTAAAGGTTAAGTTATTTAATATGCTTCTGAGAATGTGGGCTACAATTTTATATCCCAAACGCCTAACTTTAGCATTCCATTAATTATTTTTCTGTTTCCCTCTTTTTGTTTTAATCTAGACCACCAACAGCTCCCTCTCCTGGCGGATAAAGGAGCTCCTCCAGAGAAGCGTCACTGCCAGCAGGAGTGGCGCCCCAGTCTGGAGCCGGAGCCCAAACAGATTAAAGAGGAACCAGAGGAGATATGTGGGACAATTCTGGAGGGCAACCTGGTGTCTGATAACAAAGACATCCTAACTGTGTGTGTGTCGAGTGACTGTGAGGGTTTGGAAACACCTCAGTCCCCACAGCATGAAACACAAACTGTAGAGAGTAGAGATTTACTATTCAGTAACATACCTGGAGATATTCAGCCAGAGCCTAAGGTTGGGGAAGATTACATAGTCTACATAATATCAGAACCAAGCAGTCCTGCAGCTCAGAGTGAATGCAGTGACATCAGTGTGGAGATACCGGTTTCAACAGGGTCAAACCCACGGAAATCTCAAGGAAAACAAAGGGAGAAACCACTAACTGTTGAAGATAGTCATCCTTATTGCTGCAACTTGTGTGAGAGGACATTTATAGACCTGCTTCTTTTAGTTAACCACCAGAAAACAATACATGCTAAAGAAAGCTCTTCTGGTGTGTGTGAAGAAGTGTTGGACTCCAAATATAAGCTGCCAGTCCATTTGGAAACTCACACTACAGTGAAAGCTAGTACCCAATGGCAAGTCCACACTGTACCAAAACCTAGTCCTTACCAGCAAACGCTCAGCACAGAAAGGCCTGTTTCTCGACTACAATCTGCAGCCAAACATACTTGTCAAGTTTGTGGCATGTCTTTCCCTTACAATCATAATCTGAAACTTCACATGCGCACTCACACAGGTGAGAAACCTTTCAAATGCAAGGTGTGTGGGAAATGCTACCCATACAAAGGGTATATGAATGTACACATGAGGCTTCACACTGGAGAGAAGCCATTTCAGTGCATAGAATGTGGGAAGGGCTTCCCGTCTAAGCAATATCTGTCCAATCATATGATGTTCCACACAGGGGAGAAATCCTATCGCTGTAAGGACTGTGGGAAAGGCTTTTGCCAGAAAGAAGATCTGGATAAGCACCTGCCAACGCACCTACAGGAGAAACCATATGGTTGCTTAGACTGTGGGAAATGCTTCAAAGACGTTCATCATCTGTCTAGACATAAATTAGTTCACACAGGTGAGAGACCTTTCACATGCACTGTGTGTGGACGAGGCTTCAGCATCCAAAGTAACCTGAAAGTACACCAACGTATTCATACTGGAGAGAAACCATATCGGTGCAAACTGTGTGACAGACGTTTTACTAGTGATAAAGGTCGTAAATATCACTTAAACGCTCGCCACAAACATGACTTTGCCCTTTGATTTTTATATCTGTCAGAAGATTACAAAACAACTTTGTGACCTCATTTTATGTAGACTGTTTATTTTTTGCTGATGGTGCAGTAGGACACATCTATAAGATGTGGTATGCACGGAAATCTGTTTACATTCCAAAAACAAACGTTAATTCTAAAGGCTCCTCAATTCATTAGTTGGTTAGTTGATGTTTCTTCTAGTTTCCAATGGCAGATTTGAGATGAGAATACATGTTTTTAGCGGGAGCCACAGGTTATTTACTAATCCCACTTTGAGTTGAGTTCTGGTGATCAGGGAGTCTGATGAATTTGCTGTCACAGATAGGCCAGAACTCCAAAAAGGTTATCTAATGCATTTTTAATATTAAGTCTCTTTAAAACTCCTTTTGTTTATTATACCGATCTAAGAGTTGTTTCACTGCCCAAAAGAAAGGTCATAGTAAACAAACTGCTCATTCCTCTACAAAACTAGCCACATTATTATAACAAAATGCACTCAAAACTTTTTCCTCAAAAATAAATTTCATTCTAAAAAGCCTTTGTAGATTCATTTTTTTGATACCATTACAAAACACTTTGTACAATGTAAGAGTCTATCAATTGGATTGTGTTTCCAAATGGAAGACAACTGCATTGATAGGAAAACAACTGATTGGGATTGTGATTACTGTCATGACATTCGAACACAGTTGAGATTTTGAGATCTGAGAGATAATGGACTAGTTGCTATTCAACTGAAGGAATAAATGTATTTATGAGCCAAATGAAATTAAATTGTTGAGAAAATCCTAATGACACTTTTGATTGTATACCCATATAGACAATACTTATCTCTGGTGTACCACTCCAATCCAGTAGGTGGCGATAATTCACCAATGTCCGCACTGCAACCAATGTAAAAGAATGTTATAGGCTACTGTCGGTCGATGTAGCGTGTGGAAATTAGAGTCGACGTGCACAGAAGAAAACAAGAGTTTATAGAATTAATTATCGCTTCAAACGTTAATATGGCGAAACTGGAGTTGTTTAACACATATCTGACTGAACGGTTAATGGCAGCGGCTGTTGAGATCACCTCTGCAGTAGAGAGAACAGTAACCAACTACCAGGAGGAAATCTCCCGTATCAAGGAGGAGAACGAACGGCTGCGACGGCTGCTGGAGTTCAAACCATACGAACCGTTACCTGAAACAGGTGTGTGGACGCCTATCTGATATTTTAGGGAGGTAGCTAGGTGGGTAATTTATCTTCAAACTACCTACTAGTTGCTACTGACGTGTTAACTGCCTAGTGTAACAAGCTAACGGTAATATAATCATTCATCGCACTGCAAACAAGCAAAATTGGTAGGTTGTTAAGTCTTTGTAAATAGGCTGTAATGTGTTTTTGAGAACTGTCATTTTAAATTCTAAATGCTTAACTGTTCAGCTTATAATTCATTATTTTATCTTTTTGTTTTAATTTAGACCACCAACATCTCCCTCTCCTGGCGGATAAAGGAGCTCGTCCAGAGAAGCGTTACTGCCAGCAGGAGTGGCGCCCCAGTCTGGAGCCGGAGAAGCCAGTGCCCAAACTGACTAAAGAGGAACCAGAGGAGATATGTGGGACAATTCTGGAGGGCAACCTGGTGTCTGATAACAAAGACATCCTAACTGTGTGTGTGTCGAGTGACTGTGAGGGTTTGGAACCACCTCAGTCCCCACAGCATGAAACACAAACTGTAGAGAGTAGAGATTTACTATTCAGTAACATACCTGGAGATATTCAGCCAGAGCCTAAGGTTGAGGAAGATTACATAGACTACATAATATCAGAACCAAGCAGTCCTGCAGCTCAGAGTGAATGCAGTGCCATCAGTGTGGAGATACCTGTTTCAACAGGGTCAAACCCACGGAAATCTCAAGGAAAACAAAGGGAGAAACCACTAACTGTTGAAGATAGTCATCCTTATTGCTGCAACTTGTGTGAGAGGACATTTATAGACCTGTTTCTTTTAGTTAACCACCAGAAAACTATACACACTAAGCATGCTAAAGAAAGCTCTTCTGGTGTGTGTGAAGAAGTGTTGGACTCCAAAGATAACCTGCCAGTCCATTTGGAAACTCACACTACAGTGAAAGCTAGTACCCAATGGCAAGTCCACACTGTACCAAAACCTAGTCCTTACCAGCAAACGCTCAGCACAGAAAGGCCTGTTTCTCGACTACAATCTGCAGCCAAACATACTTGTCAAGTTTGTGGCATGTCTTTCCCTTACAATCATAATCTGAAACTTCACATGCGCACTCACACAGGTGAGAAACCTTTCAAATGCAAGGTGTGTGGGAAATGCTACCCATACAAAGGGTATATGAATGTACACATGAGGCTTCACACTGGAGAGAAGCCATTTCAGTGCATAGAATGTGGGAAGGGCTTCCCGACTAAGCAATATCTGTCCAATCATATGATGTTCCACACAGGAGAGAAATCCTATCGCTGTAAGGACTGTGGGAAAGGCTTTTATCAGAAAGAAGATCTAGATAAGCACCTGCCAACACACCTACAGGAGAAACCATATGGTTGCTTAGACTGTGGCAAATGCTTCAAAGACGTTCATCATCTGACTAGACATAAATTAGTTCACACAGGTGAGAGACCTTTCACATGCACTGTGTGTGGACGAGGCTTCAGCATCCAAAGTAACCTGAAAGTACACCAACGTATTCATACTGGAGAGAAACCATATCGGTGCAAACTGTGTGACAGAGGTTTTACTAGTGATAGTGGTCGGAAGTATCATTTGAAAGCTCTTCACAAACTCTAATGTTCCCTTTGAATTGCATTTATGTCAGAATATAACAATGAAACGTCATGGGTGTAATTATTTGTTTTGGGTGCTGTGGAATAACATTTATTCAAATGTGTATTCAAAAGTCCTCCTCAGTTCATTTGTAGGTTTGTGTAAGTTCCCACCACTTTCCAATAGCGGACTTGAAATTAGAATACGTGTATTTTATTAGCAGGAGCTACAAGATATTTACTAATCTCACCTGAGTTGGGTTCTGGTCTCTTATGAATTTGCTGTCGTAGAGGGGTGACAGCAATTATATCGCCCCTTTGCTGTCGCGGAGGGGCGATATTCAGAAAGGACTGAATATGAAAAAAAAATTCCCTACAGAACACAAAATGCTGATGACATTACACTTTTTTGTACTTACACTGTCCCCTACTGAAAATAATTTGCATTACACTAAAATTCTAGTTTAACTTCCGCTTTTTCTCAGGAGATGGCGACAAAGACAGTAATCCTGTTTTGAGTCTTTCTTTTTTTTCTTCAGATGCCTAATAAATAGACATTTGATGTAGGTGTTGGGCATTTAAAAATGTCTGGTAAATAAATTGGGTTCCATTAATAATCTCCTTAAATCAATTATTTCTTGATTGACATTTTCATTTAACCTTATAACAGCTTTTTCCAATAAAATGTTCAGGTCAGATAGCCAGGATATTTTTGTAAGACAGCCTTGTATCCAAATATCAGACAGTGAGGAGACAATGAAAGGAGAGATGTGGAATATATAGAAACATTATTTTTTTTCTTCTTCAAGGAACTGAAAACCAAATGTTCTAGTTATGTGGATTTGCTAGATAATTGGGCTGAGAAATGTGTGCTCTTTGATGGCGATTGAGTTTCCGTTAGATGAGTGGAGGGCTGCAGTGAGGGGGCTCTGTCATCGTGGGCATTGGGTTCTTTGTCACCTGACATAGGCCCTTCTTGCCTTATTACTCACATTGGGCATATGGCCTCCTGTTGGAAGACTGTTGGTGGTTCCAGATTTCCACTCAAGACATTATGCCAATGTGTTCCCGGGGACCTGCAATGCTGCAGTTCCCTTCTCCAGATCTGTGCCTCGACACGTAAACATTCACTGAGTTTTTGATAAAAAAAAAACAACTGACTCAATTCAGTTCTATATTTCATTTGAACAACAGTTTTGTTCATTCTAATGGCTTTTTAAAAAGAGCAATTCTATGCAATGTTTTGGGCCTGGTCATCTATGTTTAATATTCATCTTCAGTAATATACCATGACATACATGCTAGTGGATCCCTATGCAGTTCAGAGCCTTCAGTCTCTGAGAATCTCAGTATTTTTTGAAATGTAATTATCATTATATCTATATTAAATAAAAACGTCCAGCCCTATTATACCCGCCCTATTATACCAGCCCTATTATACCCGGCCCTATTATACCAGCCCTATTATACCCGGCCCTATTATACCCGCCATATTATACCCGGCCCTATTACACCCGCCTTATTATAATCGGCCCTGTTATTTCCGGCCCTTTTATACCCGGCCCTATTACACCCGGCCCTATTACACCCGGCCCTATTACACCCGGCCCTATTACACCCAGCCCTATTACACCCACCCTATTATACTCGGCCCTATTATACCCGCCCTATTATACCCGACCCTATTACACCCGGCCCTATTATAATCGGCCCTGTTATTTCCGGCCCTTTTATACCCGCCCTATTATACCCGCCCTATTATACCCGGCCCTATTATACCCGGCCCTATTATACCCGCCCTATTACAACCGGCCATATTATACCCGGCCCTATTATACTAGCCATATTATACCCGCCCTATTATACCCGGCCCTGTTATACCCAGCCCTGTTATACCCGGCCCTATTATTTCCGGCCCTTTTATACCCGGCCCTATTATACCCGGCCCTATTATACCCGGCCCTATTATACCCGGCCCTATTATACCCGGCCCTATTATACCCGCCCTATTATACCAGCCCTATTATACCAGCCCTATTATACCCGGCCCTATTATACCCGCCCTATTACAACCGGCCCTATTATACCCGGCCCTATTATACTAGCCATATTATACCCGCCCTATTATACCCGGCCCTGTTATACCCAGCCCTGTTTTACCTTGTCAGATCAGGGATTCACCCCCCCACCCCCCCACACACACACGTTAATGTTTATCAGAGCTTAATTTAATTTGTATGAGTGCCTTGAGTGATTTGGGTTGGGCACTGGTATGCTTCTTTCCCGTGGATTTTCCTGAGAACTCATTCTCACACTGTCTGTGTTGTGCCTCTTGTGTAGTGACGAATCATGCAGCAGTAGTGTTCCTGTGCATTCCAGTGACCCCTCACCCCTTACCTAGTACCCCTGTCAGACTATCACGTGTGTGGGTTGTTTGATTGCTTACAACCTGGATGGTAACAGTGTTTACTCGACCCTATTTGAACCGATCCGGTCCTACGCATCCATATGATATACGGAGGACGAGACTGGAGCCGTAGCCCTGGATGGCCCCTGAGCCACACTGCTAGCAGAGGAACCTCAGAACGCTGCTGATGTGCTGCAGGAGACAGTCTTCTGAAAGAGGGCCTGTGGCTTTGCGATGGTGTTTATTAAAAGCCCCAGTTAGCAAAAGACGCTGGTCAGGCGTGGGTGAAATCCTGCTTGGCATTAAGCGGAACAGATAATGTGAGAACAGTTGGAGGTCGGTGCGCAGCCCAGAACACCAACAACAGCCCCATTAAAGGGAGGAAAGAGGGTTTACAGATGCCCCCCCTCACCATGGCTGCCTACTCCCTACGTAGTGTACGACTGTGGTGGCTAGGGCCGGGTTAGAGTCACTAGGGTGTCATTTGGGATGCCAGTGGCCTATGAGCAGACAGTTCTATTTTAAATTGGTTTTCATTGGACACTTCCACCAGGGAGATGTTCGTACATGATGATGTAAGCAGTTCTTCACAATTGGAGGAAGATGGATGTTTTCTGGTCTCCTCAACATTGGGTAGAACTCGGATCTCATTTTACATTTGCTTGACCTTATAAGGTCTGTTTTTATATCATGTAACTGAAAGTCCATAATGTATCTGTGGTAATAATAGATTGGTAGTGTTTCAAAACATCTATGCAACAGTACTTGGATGCACGGAAAAGCACAACCTAAAATGTAAAATGTATATTGTTGTGCACAGTTAACTCTGCATTTCTGTGGAAGTGAGACAACAATAACTGAATGCTGAGCAGGGGAGCATTGATTTGAATCTATAATGAGGAGGGGAGCGTTGGTTTGAATGTATATTAAAGAAGGGAGCGTTGGTTTAAATGTATATTAAAGAGGGGAGTGTTGGTTTAAATGTATATTAAAGAGGGGAGCGTTGGTTTGAATGTATATTGAAGAGGGGAGTGTTGGTTTAAATGTATATTAAAGAGGGGAGCGTTGGTTTGAATGTATATTGAAGAGGGGAGCATTGGTTTGAATGTATATTGAAGAAGGTAGCGTTGGTTTGAATGTATATTGAAGAGGGGAGCGTTTGTTTGAATGTATATTAAAAAGGGGAGCGTTGGTTTGAATGTATATTGAAGAGGGGAGCATTGGTTTGAATGTATATTAAAGAGGGGAGCGTTGGTTTGCATGTATATTAAAAAGGGGAGCGTTGGTTTGAATGTATATTGAAGAAAGGAGCGTTGGTTTGAATGTATATTAAAAAGGGGAGTGTTGGTTTGAATGTATATTGAAGAGGGGAGCGTTGGTTTGAATGTATATTGAAGTGGGGAGTGTTGGTTTGAATGTATATTGAAGAAGGGAGCGTTGGTTTGAATGTATATTGAAGAAGGGAGTGTTGGTTTGAATGTATATTAAAAAGGGGAGTGTTGGTTTGAATGTATATTGAAGAGGGGAGCGTTGGTTTGAATGTATATTGAAGTGGGGAGTGTTGGTTTGAATGTATATTAAAAAGGGGAGCGTTGGTTTGAATGTATATTGAAGAGGGGAGTGTTGGTTTGAATGTATATTGAAGAGGGGAGTGTTGGTTTGAATGTATATTGAAGAGGGGAGCGTTGGTTTGAATGTATATTAAAAAGGAGAGCGTTGGTTTGAATGTATATTGAAGAGGGGAGTGTTGGTTTGAATGCACTGTTACTGTAATTCTGTAATTCAGCTAACGTCCACAAATAGTCAGCAAATTTGGGATAACCCATTTAAATGTTCTTTAATTTATGTTTCTGTGAAAGAGGTCTGTGCATGAATATGACAGGATTTATAACAGGTAATTGTTGCATCTGTGTGTGTGTGTCTACCCATCTTTTGGTCTGTACGCACTGCTTTTCATTTCATTCAGCTCATTCCTTACACAGTAACAGATGTTTCAGTGCTTGATAACATCTGCCTGCCAGTCTTGACAATTGTATTTCTCTACAGGCTTGGGTTTTGGCTCTGGGTGTGATTGTGAAATATAGGCCTGGATGTGTCTGGAGAGACCGCATGGTTCCTGTCGGGGGGGTGGGGGGTTAACTTTGGGGAGGTTTTTGGGGAAAAGTCCGACCAGGGATGATGTGACAAACTGGATCACTCCACTGGATCACTCCCCTGGATCACCCCACTGGATCACTCCCCTGGATCACTCCACTGGATCACTCCACTGGATCACTCCACTGGATCACTCCCCTGGATCACTCCACTGGATCACTCCACTGGATCACTCCCCTGGATCACTCCCCTGGATCACTCCCCTGGATCACTCCACTGGATCACTCCACTGGATCACTCCCCTGGATCACTCCCCTGGATCAGATGAGCTGACGCATGGAATTTTCATTTTAGTGATTGATGCTGTTTTTGAGAGAATCTGCTCAGAGGGCCCAAGCCAGATCAGATCAGACCCGGACCGGATCAGAGAAGCACAGATCCAAGAAGATTGTCCTGGACTGGATCAGAGCAGAACAGATCTAATAACATTGTCCTGGACTGGATAAGAGCAGAACAGATCAAATAACATTGCCCTGGACTGGATCAGAGCAGAACAGATCTAATAACATTGTCCTGGACTGGATCAGAGCAGAACAGATCTAATAACATTGTCCTGGACTGGATCAAAGCAGAACAGATCTAATAATATTGTCCTGGACCGGATCAGAGCAGAACTGATCTGTTTACATGGAATGGGACCTGTCTGAAATCCTCCCTCAATTCATCATTAGTTACTCTGAAGCAGAGGGAGAGAGTCAGTGCCATTTCCAGTAACTGTGCGTGCGTGCATGTAACCTCATTCAGGACTGTACATAAACATTCTCATAGCTGGAAGCCCAAAACAAATGGCCCCGTCCCAAACAGACGCCATATTACCTGTACGGAGACCATAGCTCCTGGTGCACATAATAGCCCAAGCAGCTGTTTGGGATGCAGCCTAGATCACAAAGTGTCTGGCTTGGATGTGATGTCTGTGTTTGAAACACATCAGTGTTGAGTTACAGACGCAGCACAGACACAGTTCTCTTAACGGCGCATTCTGTCATTTGGATTAAAGCTGTAACCTATTTAGTTTTGCCCTTTCTGTTGTTTGTAATCTCAGCACACAGTTCTTGCGGCGTATATAGAATATGCTGGTTTCTAAACAACTGAAGAACTTTTAGAACAGTCCTCTAGTTTCTTCCTCTTTTATTTTGAATGTGCCCCTCCAGTTTTCATTGGAGAATTGGAATGCAACTGATTGAAAACAGGTTTAAGGATAAACCGGAAAGTATTTGGAAAGTATTCAGACCCTTTCTTTTTTTGTTGTTTTACAGCTGTATTGTAAAATGGATTTTGAATTTTCCTTCATCAGTCTACACACATAACCCATAATGAAATGTATTCAGACCCCTTCACTCAGTACGTGGTTGAAGAATCTTTGGCAGTGTTTACATGCTCCCGTCTTCTTGGATATTATGCTACAAACCTGGCACCAAGCTAAGCCCCTGGTTGGTGGTTCCAAACATCTTCCATTTAAGAGTGATGGAGGCCGCTGGATTCTTGGGGACCTTCAATGCTGCAGATATAATTGGTACCTTTCCCCAGATCTGTGCCTTTGACCTCATGTCTTGGTTTTTGCTCTAACATGCACTGTCAACTGTGGGACCTTATACAGACTGGTGTGTGCCTTTCCAAATCATGTCTGATCAATTGATTTTGCCACAGGTGGGCTCCAATCAAGTTCAAGAAATATCTCATGAATGATCAATGGAAACAGGATGAACCTGAACTCAGTTTTGAGTGTCACAGCAAAGGGTCTTTTAAAAAAAAGATTTCTATAAACCTGTTTTGCTTGGTAAATATGTGGTAAGAAAATAGGGTTCAATTTGGGATGGATGTTTTTTGTGGCTTTTGAGTACACATCAGGTTGAAGCCAGCTGGTCTTGTGACTGTTCCCACCACTGAGGAATGCGGTTGTTCCCAGGCAACACGCGGGGGTTTGTCAATGCTTACTTACTGTTAACCCCAAACAACAGAAGAAAATAATACATTTTTGCATCCCAAATGAAACCCCATTATTTAAGGACCCTTGTCAAAAGTAGTGCACTTTATAGAGGACATATAGAAGTGGACAAAGTCAACGCGTGGGTTTGGGGTGAAGAGGTCACTATTTGAGGACATGTTTGGACACCTGGATGAGAGACCAAGGAGCCCGAGGCCTTTTCCAGATGAGAGGCTGACTTCACAGACACAGTTCATGTGAACGTTCATCTCCAAACAGAATTGAAACCGTTGCCTGAGTCATCTAGCATGACGTCATCCGCTAATTCACTGTTCTGGCAAAGCATGAAACAAATACACACACACACACACACAGTGTGCAGTCTCACGGATGAAGACACAAATGTCACATGGATCCTAACATACAAAAACCTCTACACACCTGAAAGGGTCTTTCCAATCCTTGTGTTGCTGTAAGGTTCCGCCAACAGAGACCAAGGTCGTGAGATGCCGACTCATTACAGGTTTTATAGAGATGCCGACTCATTACATGTTATATAGAGATGCTGACTCATTACAGGTTTTATAGAGATGCCGACTCATTACAGGTTTTATAGAGATGCCGACCCATTACAGGTTATATAGAGATGCTGACTCATTACATGTTATATAGAGATGCTGACTCATTACAGGTTTTATAGAGATGCCGACTCATTACAGGTTATATAGAGATGCCGACTCATTACAGGTTATATAGAGATGCCGACTCATTACAGGTTATATAGAGATGCCGACTCATTACATGTTATATAGAGATGCTGACTCATTACAGGTTTTATAGAGATGCCGACTCATTACAGGTTTTATAGAGATGCCGACCCATTACAGGTTATATAGAGATGCTGACTCATTACATGTTATATAGAGATGCTGACTCATTACAGGTTTTATAGAGATGCCGACTCATTACAGGTTATATAGAGATGCCGACTCATTACAGGTTATATAGAGATGCCGACTCATTACAGGTTATATAGAAATGCTGATTCATTACATGTTATATAGAGATGCTGACTTATTACAGGTTATATAGAGATGCCGACTCATTACAGGTTTTATAGAGATGCTGACTCATTACAGGTTATATAGAGATGCCGACTCATTACAGGTTATATAGAGATGCCGACTCATTGTAGGTTATATAGAGATGCCGACTCATTGTAGGTTATATAGAAATGCTGACTCATTACATGTTATATAGAGATGCTGACTCATTACAGGTTATATAGAGATGCCGACTCATTACAGGTTTTATAGAGATGCCGACTCATTACAGGTTATATAGAGATGCCGACTCATTACAGGTTTTATAGAGATGCCGACTCATTACAGGTTATATAGAGATGCCGACTCATTACAGGTTATATAGAGATGCCGACTCATTACAGGTTATATAGAGATGCTGACTCATTACAGGTTATATAGAGATGCCGACTCATTACATGTTATATAGAGATGCCGACTCATTACAGGTTTTATAGAGATGCTGACTCATTACAGGTTACATAGAGATGCTGACTCATTACAGGTTTTATAGAGATGCCGACTCATTACAGGTTATATAGAGATGCCGACTCATTACAGGTTTTATAGAGATGCCGACTCATTACAGGTTATATAGAGATGCCGACTCATTACAGGTTATATAGAGATGCTGACTCATTACAGGTTATATAGAGATGCTGACTCATTACAGGTTATATAGAGATGCCGACTCATTACATGTTATATAGAGATGTCGACTCATTACAGGTTTTATAGAGATGCTGACTCATTACAGGTTACATAGAGATGCTGACTCATTACAGGTTTTATAGAGATGCCGACTCATTACAGGTTATATAGAGATGCCGACTCATTACAGGTTATATAGAGATGCCGACTCATTACAGGTTATATAGAGATGCCGACTCATTACAGGTTATATAGAGATGCCGACTCATTACAGGTTATATAGAGATGCTGACTCATTACAGGTTATATAGAGATGCCGACTCATTACATGTTATATAAAGATGCCGACTCATTACAGGTTTTATAGAGATGCTGACTCATTACAGGTTACATAGAGATGCTGACTCATTACAGGTTTTATAGAGATGCCGACTCATTACAGGTTATATAGAGATGCCGACTCATTACAGGTTTTATAGAGATGCCGACTCATTACAGGTTATATAGAGATGCCGACTCATTACAGGTTATATAGAGATGCTGACTCATTACAGGTTATATAGAGATGCTGACTCATTACAGGTTATATAGAGATGCCGACTCATTACATGTTATATAGAGATGTCGACTCATTACAGGTTTTATAGAGATGCTGACTCATTACAGGTTACATAGAGATGCCGACTCATTACAGGTTTTATAGAGATGCCGACCCATTACAGGTTATATAGAGATGCTGACTCATTACATGTTATATAGAGATGCTGACTCATTACAGGTTTTATAGAGATGCCGACTCATTACAGGTTATATAGAGATGCCGACTCATTACAGGTTATATAGAGATGCCGACTCATTACAGGTTATATAGAAATGCTGACTCATTACATGTTATATAGAGATGCTGACTTATTACAGGTTATATAGAGATGCCGACTCATTACAGGTTTTATAGAGATGCTGACTCATTGCAGGTTATATAGAGATGCCGACTCATTACAGGTTATATAGAGATGCCGACTCATTACATGTTATATAGAGATGCCGACTCATTACAGGTTTTATAGAGATGCTGACTCATTACAGGTTACATAGAGATGCTGACTCATTACAGGTTTTATAGAGATGCCGACTCATTACAGGTTATATAGAGATGCCGACTCATTACAGGTTTTATAGAGATGCCGACTCATTACAGGTTATATAGAGATGCCGACTCATTACAGGTTATATAGAGATGCTGACTCATTACAGGTTATATAGAGATGCTGACTCATTACAGGTTATATAGAGATGCCGACTCATTACATGTTATATAGAGATGTCGACTCATTACAGGTTTTATAGAGATGCTGACTCATTACAGGTTACATAGAGATGCTGACTCATTACAGGTTTTATAGAGATGCCGACTCATTACAGGTTATATAGAGATGCCGACTCATTACAGGTTATATAGAGATGCTGACTCATTACAGGTTATATAGAGATGCTGACTCATTACAGGTTACATAGAGATGCTGACTCATTACAGGTTTTATAGAGATGCCGACTCATTACAGGTTATATAGAGATGCCGACTCATTACAGGTTTTATAGAGATGCCGACTCATTACAGGTTATATAGAGATGCCGACTCATTACAGGTTATATAGAAATGCCGACTCATTACAGGTTTTATAGAGATGCCGACTCATTACAGGTTATATAGAGATGCCGACTCATTACAGGTTTTATAGAGATGCCGACTCATTACAGGTTATATAGAGATGCCGACTCATTACAGGTTTTATAGAGATGCCGACTCATTACAGGTTATATAGAGATGCCGACTCATTACAGGTTATATAGAAATGCTGACTCATTACAGGTTTTATAGAGATGCCGACTCATTACAGGTTATATAGAGATGCCGACTCATTACAGGTTTTATAGAGATGCCGACTCATTACAGGTTACATAGAGATGCCGACTCATTACAGGTTATATAGAAATGCCGACTCATTACAGGTTATATAGAGATGCCGACTCATTACAGGTTTTATAGAGATGCCGACTCATTACAGGTTATATAGAGATGCCGACTCATTACAGGTTATATAGAGATGCCGACTCATTACAGGTTTTATAGAGATGCTGACTCATTACAGGTTACATAGAGATGCTGACTCATTACAGGTTTTATAGAGATGCCGACTCCTTACAGGTTTTATAGAGATGCCGACTCATTACAGGCTATATAGAGATGCCGACTCATTACAGGTTTTATAGAGATGCCGACTCCTTACAGGTTTTATAGAGATGCCGACTCATTACAGGTTATATAGAGATGCCGACTCATTACAGGTTATATAGAGATGCTGACTCATTGCAGGTTATATAGAGATGCTGACTCATTGCAGGTTTTATAGAGATACCGACTCATTACAGGTTATATAGAGATGCCGACTCATTACAGGTTACATAGAGATGCCAACTCATTACAGGTTATATAGAGATGCCGACTCATTGCAGGTTTTATAGAGATGCTGACTCATTGCAGGTTTTATAGAGATGCTGACTCATTGCAGGTTTTATAGAGATGCCGACTCATTACAGGTTACATAGAGATGCTGACTCATTGCAGGTTTTATAGAGATGCCGACTCATTACAGGTTACATAGAGATGCTGACTCATTACAGGTTTTATAGAGATGCCGACTCATTACAGGTTACATAGAGATGCTGACTCATTACAGGTTTTATAGAGATGCTGACTCATTACAGGTTACATAGAGATGCTGACTCATTACAGGTTATATAGAGATGCTGACTCATTACAGGTTATATAGAGATGCTGACTCATTACAGGTTATATAGAGATGCTGACTCATTACAGGTTATATAGAGATGCTGACTCATTACAGGTTATATAGAGATGCTGACTCAATACAGGTTATATAGAGATGCTGACTCATTACAGGTTATATAGAGATGCTGACTCATTACAGGTTTTATAGAGATGCCGACTCATTACAGGTTTTATAGAGATGCCGACTCATTACAGGTTATATAGAGATGCCGACTCATTACAGGTTATATAGATCGACAGCAGGATTGAGCGTTCATCCATTACAACACACAGACACACACACATACACAGACAGACAAACACACTCACAAACATGCAAACACATACACACACACATACATACACATTAACATGCACATTTACTCACACAGACACAGTGTGTTTTAGAATCGTTCAATGCTAAATCATTTTTCCTCTATCCTTCTACACCTACACAACTAAACCTCCATAACCAATTTGTATGCCGGAAACTAAACTGTGACTATTATCCTAAACCTAATTATTTTAAATTTAAGATGAAATCTCCATGCACACACACAGGGTTTGTGTTATACGACTGGGACACTAACGTTGATTTGAATAATGTTGCTATTGTTGGTCCATATGTGTTTCTATGGTTATAATGTACAGTTAGTTATTTATTACTGTCTACTCCCTCATGTCTCCTTGATCGCCCTTTCCTGCCGGGAATGTCTCTGTAACACTGCAGTTAGGACAGGCTTTTTTCTCCGTTCTCCACACGTTTCAATCAGAGGACATTAGGGGCAGCTCACACTGTTTTCCTGTTGCACTCTGCACACTACCATTCCATTCTTATTAGAGTGTAATTGAAACCCTCTGTGCCAGAGGCTGATCTCATATTGTCGGGTTTCATCTGACTGCCGTTGTTTTCACACCAACATTTAAGCCAATTAAAATCATAATGAGATATATCCCCTTCAGCAGTTGGATCATACAGACCACTCGGCTGGGGAGCATCTCAAATCATCTCTGGTCAGAAGTAGCTTCCTCTCCTGGCTTCCTAGGTCTGGGTCATATCCTGTGCTTGTTTCCTTTCCTCCATGGCCTCAGGGGAATAGAGAGTTAAGCTTGTTTACATTAATATGCTTCTTACCGCGAATGCTACGAGTCAGAGTACCACTCATAGAATATATAATCTGGAACAATATCACAGCATCACAAAACCTTGATGAACACCAGCTAACGGATAATATAACATGTATAATATAACACGTATAATATAACACTTTGTGTGCTGATGTTGGTAATGTGCTGTGCTGTGTGTGTGTGTGTCTGTGTCTGTTCATGTCTAACTGAAATTCCCCACATGGTCAATTGGCTTAAAAATGTTATGGTAAAGGTTACAAATACAAAAGCTGGGTAAACTATGAATTTCTCAGGAAAATTGTAATACGACAAAATCATTCATCGATATAATCGAACACGTCTTACATTTTTAAGCAAGCTTATTTAAATAGCACAATCCATACATAGAAGCAAGTCAGTTTGCTTTACAAAGAAAAATAATGAATGGATGTCTCAAAAAGTTTTGTTATCTCCGTCTGAGTGAGACCAAATGTTGCCGGCAGCGATTGCTGGTTCTATGCCGAGGTTTGGTATTTCTACATCGTCTGTGCACGGCGTGCACGCGGATGAGCAGAGTTTTCTGTTGGATAGATGAATCAGTGCCCACATGCAAGGCAAATCGAGCACGCACCGGCAAACGCGGTAATAAGTAGGTAAACGATTAATTGATTAGATGACAATGTGGGTAAACTCTATTTCACAAATAAAAAGGTGCATTTACATGCGTTTACCCTCCACTACAACCCTAGAGATTCCCAAAACATGGTTGTTAGTGTGTTTACATGTGTGACCACATTTTACGAACCTGGTATGGTCCCAGAATATTGGACATTTAGTTGGTTTTCGCAACGAAACAGGCTATTTCTGCCTTATGGGTTAACTTTGTAAAGGTTAGAAGTAAGACTTAGGTCAAAGAATGTCTTTATCTCTGTCTGTGACCGCTGGATCTTTTTGAAAAAAAGAGAGAACAACACACACACATATTGAATAGTTATAATTGACTATAACTCTGTCATTACCATTCACCTGTGTAGACGGGTTCTCCCTCATCTTTCTTCACCTCTTTCTCTTCCCTTTATCACCCTCCTTTCTCATTCACTGTTCTACCTGTTTTTTTCTTTCTCCCCTTTCCATGATTCTCTTTGTCTCACCCCCACGTCCCCCCACTATACTAACACACATATCATTATCCCACTCTGTCTCACTCACAGCTCTCGCTCTTACCATCCCCCATACCGTACCCCTACGCCCCCTCCAGCAGTCTCCCTCCTCTTCATCACTCTTCGTCAAGTCCTCCCTCCCACCTCCTTCTCTTCCTCCCTTCTCCCTTGATGAAGAGAGTGGCTAGGAGAGGTTGTGACGGATAGCCTGATGGAAAAGAACAGACCATTAAAACTATCATTCACAGAGACCTGCTGTAATGTGTCTGTCTCTCTTAATGTACTTGTGTATTTAATCAGAGATCCCAGACCAGGTCAGATCAGGTCAGGCCAGATCAGACCAGATTAAAACAAGACAGACCAGTCTAAAACGCCAGACTCACACAATGTCACCACCCCTTGGAAAGAAAACACGACACACACACACAAACACACACACATTATAATTAGCGTACTTGAGGGTTTTGAAAGTGGGTGTCCATCATAGCAGTCATCTTGTGGACATCTTGAGGCCCTATTATGGCCTGTCAGATCCCATTTAGTTCTGCTTTAAAGCCAATCCTTGATTAGGTTCCTTTTTGTTTGAAGGACAATATTTTTTGTGGTATTTCTTTGAGAACTTAACAGTGAGGAGCAGCAAAATAATTCCTTAACCCTAAAACACCCCATTACCCTAAACTTAATGCTAAACTTAACCCCAAAATCTGCAAAAAACAACCGTCAAACTATATCTGAACATAAACGAAAACTCTATATATCCTAAACCATATCCTGCTTTTGTTATAATTTAACGACCACACACACTCACACACTATGTTTCTGTGACCTTTCATGACATTGTCTTATATGCCCAAACCTAACAATAACCGCAACTCCTAATGCTAATGTGAACATGTAATGTCAGGACATTATGTTGAATTCTGGTCATAAAAACACAAGGAAACAAGTACATGCGTGCACACACACACACAACCACACACACACACAACCACACACACATGCACTCTCTGCAAGGATCTTTTGAGCAGGCATGCATACGTGCAATCAGTGTTTGTCAGGTGGTCTTTGAGAGTGGTGTTGTTTGAGGATGGTGTTGTTTGAGAGTGGTGGTGTTTGAGGATGGTGTTGTTTGAGAGTGGTGGTGTTTGAGGATGGTGTTGTTTGAGGGTGGTGGTGTTTGAGGATGGTGTTGTTTGAGAGTGGTGGTGTTTGAGGATGGTGTTGTTTGAGGGTGGTGGTGTTTGAGGATGGTGTTGTTTGAGGATGGTGTTGTTTGAGGGTGGTGTTGTTTGAAAGTGGCAGTGTTTGAGGATGGTGTTGTTTGAAAGTGGTGTTGTTTGAGGATGGTGTTGTTTGAAAGTGGTGTTGTTTGAGGATGGTGTTGTTTGAAAGTGGTGTTGTTTGAGGATGGTGTTGTTTGAAAGACGGTGTTGTTTGAGGATGGTGTTGTTTGAAAGTGGTGTTGTTTGAGTGTGGTGGTGTTTGAGTGTGGTGGTGTTTGAGAGTGGTGGTGTTTAGGAGTGGTGGTGTTGTTTGAGGGAGGTGGTGTTTGAGGGTGGTGTTGTTTGATGGTGGTGTTGTTTGATGGTGTTGGTGTTGTTTGAGGGTGGTGTTGTTTGAGGGTGGTGTTGTTTGATGGTGTTGGTGTTGTTTGAGGGTGGTGGTGTTTGAGGGTGATGTTGTTTGATGGTGGTGGTGTTGTTTGATGGTGGTGGTGTTGTTTGAGGATGGTGGTGTTGTTTGAGGGTGGTGGTGTTGTTTGATGATGGTGGTGTTTGAGGGTGGTGTTGTTTGATGGTGTTGGTGTTGTTTGAGGGTGGTGGTGTTTGAGGGTGATGTTGTTTGATGGTGGTGGTGTTGTTTGAGGATGGTGGTGTTGTTTGATGAGGGTGGTGTTGTTTGAGGGTGGTGGTGTTGTTTGAGGATGGTGGTGTTGTTTGATGAGGGTGGTGTTGTTTGAGGGTGGTGTTGTTTGATGGTGGTGGTAAACAGGGCTGGTGATTTTATGGTTTCCTGTGGGAGGCGACTGTACTGATGTATTTCTTGCTCTGAGGGAACACAACATATTAACGGAAGAGAAGCTGTACACAATATGTGACAGAACCATAAAAATCTGACATTACCTAACCACCGTCTAAAGCCATGCCCGGCACACCACAACACACCCACATGCACACACATCGACTGCATTCATTCTGTGCACGTGAAACACATTTATACCCTCACATTGGTGAGAGATGAAAGAAGAAATGGAAGCCTGAGGAAAGAGGAAACGGGTGGCTTTACTCCCCACGGTTAAGCGTCATTACACCATTACAACGAGTAGCGGTCTTCGTCTTCTTCCTCGTCATCCTTCTCTTCTTCCTCCTCCTCCATGTCATCTGTTCTTACTGTGTCAATCTGGCAAACAGCTACTGGTGGTGGAAACCCAAAGCTGTTCTGTAGAGCCCTTATCGTAGTAATTGGTTGCAAATGGCGCAATTCTAGAAAGGTTTTACTACAGCAAGCTTGATGTGAATAATGGACATTTGTGTGGTTTATGGAGCGAAGTGGCCATTGACAGTCATATAGAAAGAAGCTGAACGGAGAAATGCTGTCCCATCTTACTGTTATGAGGAGAAAGAGACACAGAGAGTGGGAAGAGGGAGAAAGTTTACGAGGGTTGTTAAAATGTCTATTTTACAGCTCTGCCACAAGCACTTTACTCAAGTATGTATTACATTCTTCATTACCCAATGCATTTCTTCATTCCAAACTCAAGAATATTATCAAATTATTTCTGAATGTGTATCTACGGGCGACCGGGAGCTTACGTGTCCATCTCCTACATACTTTATCAGCTAGATATGCTGTAAAGTAATGATCTTTATTTATTGCCGTGAGGCGATGTTTAATGCTCAGTAGTAAACAAGTCTTTGATCAGGAGATTATTCCCCTCTGGGAGGGGCCTGTGGTTGCCAGGGGTGAAACTACCCTAGATCAGGAACAACAAGGGCTTTTTTGACACTTTTCGCACTAATCCATTTATAGTGTGAATTCATAGTGGGCCCAGGTCAAAGGTCATCCAATAACTAGAACACGCATGCTCTTTACTATTCTATGTTTGGTAAGAGATGGCCTGGGACTTGCCACACGTCATTTTGGATGATGTCATTCTCTCATTCGTTCTCCGGTGCCTGCTGTATGTCTCTCAGGTCCCGGTCCTCGGAGTTCCCTAGAGGGATTGGTTCTCCATCAAAACACTCTCTTTGTCATTGTCTGGGAGGTCTATACCCCCATTTAAAAACAGGGCTTTGTATTGCTCTGATCCAGCTTGATTCAAGTTGATTTTAATCCTCTCAAAGGCCAGTAGTTTGTTTTACTATATAAACTGATTTAAAAAGCTGGTCATAGCCCATCTACAGTATTAGTTTTTAACAGATTGCTGTCCAAGCTCCAACTAGCCCTGTGAGAGGCGCGGCTGTCACTTCCCAATCCAGCAGCTGGTGTGTGTCTGGGCCAACAGGGAGCCAGGGAAATAGCAGGCTCTGACAAGAGGCACTAAACCAGACAACATATAGTAGGCTAAACAAGAGGTCAGAGAGAGAGGGAGGGAGAGTCAGAGATAGAGGAAGAGGGAAAGAGAGTCAGAGAGTGGGAGAAAGTAAGAGTCAGAGAGATAGGGAGAGGAGAAAAGAGAGTCAGAGGTAGAGAGAGAGTCAGAGAGATAGAGGGACAGTCAGAGAGATAGAGAGGGAAACAGAAAGAGTCAGAGTGAGGGAAAGGGAGAGAGAAAAAAGAGAATGAGAGAGACAGAGACCCTTTTAATGGCCCTTTTACAGGATAAGACATATTTCAAATGCCTTTCAGGATGTACAGTCTTTATGCTCTTGCTAGTTTCCTACAGTGTCTTGTTTGAGGCACCAGAGAATATATATGTTATATGTATCCATTTACAGAATGTTTGATATGGTTACTGTATGTTATATGTATCCCTTTACAGAATGTTTGATATGGTTACTATATGTTATATGCATCCATTTACAGAATGTTTGATATGGTTACTATATGTTATATGTATCCCTTTACAGAATGTTTGATATGGTTACTGTATGTTATATGTATCCCTTTACATAATGTTTGATATGGTTACTATATGTTATATGTATCCATTTACAGAATGTTTGATATGGTTACTATATGTTATATGTATCCCTTTACAGAATGTTTGATATGGTTGCTATATGTTATATGTATCCCTTTACATAATGTTTGATATGGTTACTATATGTTATATGTATCCATTTACAGAATGTTTGATATGGTTACTATATGTTATATGTATCCCTTTACAGAATGTTTGATATGGTTACTATATGTTATATGTATCCCTTTACAGAATGTTTGATATAGTTACTATATGTTATATGTATCCATTTACAGAATGTTTGATATAGTTACTATATGTTATATGTATCCCTTTACAGAATGTTTGATATGGTTATTATATGTTATATGTATCCCTTTACAGAATGTTTGATATGGTTACTAAATGTTATATGTATCCCTTTACAGAATGTTTGATATAGTTACTATATGTTATATGTATCCCTTTACAGAATGTTTGATATGGTTACTATATGTTATATGTATCCCTTTACAGAATGTTTGATATGGTTACTATATGTTATATGTATCCCTTTACAGAATGTTTGATATGGTTACTATATGTTATATGTATCCCTTTACAGAATGTTTGATATAGTTACTATATGTTATATGTATCAATTTACAGAATGTTTAGTGCTCTTTATTATGTTATATGTAATCATTTACAGAATGTTTTGTGATATACTATATATAGTTTGTATCCCTAAATTTGTAGAATTTAAAGTCCCATATTCTGAAATATTGAGACCAAAAAATGTATAAATGTAACACTGTCCAAATGTTTTTGGTATGAACTGTATAGGTCTTTCGAATGACAGTTTTTGCAGATGGATCAAGGTTCATCAAGGTACATTTTACTGGTTTCATGAGAATACACGGTTCATTTCACCTGACGAGACATTAGGCAATAACAGAAGTTTTCACATTTTATTCCTACAAGGTCGTTTCTGCTACCCGTTCCAGAAACACTAAACCTCTGGTCCTGTGTAGTTCTGTGTTCTTCAGTTTAGTACACTTCTTCAGATGGCACCGTATTCCCTTCGTAGTACACTTCTTCAGATGGCACCGTATTCCCTTCGTAGTACACTTCTTCAGATGGCACCGTGTTCCCTTCGTAGTACACTTCTTCAGATGGCACCTTATTCCCTTTTATAGTGCACTACAATGCCAGAGATGACTTTGTGAGTGAGCTTGCATTAATTATTTAATACAGATTTAAGAGGGATATTATACAATTGTAAGTCTTATGTATTTAATTTGACCTTTATTCAAGTGTGCCTAGTTAGACAGAGAATGTGCTTATCTTAGTAAAACATTCAAGTGATGTGTATCCTGAAAACTCTCTTGATGCTCATAAGACGTAAAAAAAAATTCTCACAACTTGTCAAACATGTCAGGATATGATAATTTTCCTTCTAGATTCAGGATAGGATAACTTCTGGATTCACAAGCCCCTTTGATATGATCATGTACATCTTCCTGAGACTGCATGTGAAATAAACTGCAGCGTTTGCGATTGTTTCTGGCAGTGTAAGTATATGCACACTGTGAGTGTTTGCTCATGTATTTCATGAAGAACACTGCATAGGAAGAGAGTATTAGCATTTTGGGAATGGCTAACGGAGTTTGCCTTGTAGGAATAATCCATCTGAAAACTGTTAGTTTTTAATCAGGAAAAACGTCTGGGTGGTTTTCACAAAACCAGGTTTCATAATGTACTTAACGGTTCCCAAACCCAGGCCTAAACTATCATTCTGAAAATGCAGATTCTTTAGTATTGGGCCCTGTGTGTTCTTTGGCCTTTTCATGTCTGAATTGGATTGAGAATCATCTGCCAATTAATGTGAGAGACACAGACTCAGCTAAACCATTAAGTATCTACTAAAGACTCCTCTCTTCAGCAGGTTTAGTCTGGCCCAAGGGGTGTGAAAGTGAATGACAAGGCACTGGGATTACAAGCCAACACTGCTGTCTTTGCCTGGTGGCCTCCGCCCTCTCCACTAGGATATTCTCTTTCCACTGTCATTTGGGGCCTGAGTCACTGGCTTACTCGTGTTCCCACATGCCATCACTAACGTTCATGCTATGGAAGTGAACTCTGTGGGCTGTGCTCGGCCTTGTCTCAGGGTAGTTTGCAGTTTGTACGTGTTCTTTTGGTAGTCTGCCGCTTGGGTGGGTGGTGCTGTTTCCTGCCGGCTACAGTGTCTCCGGACCCCCCGTCTCAATCCCTAGTTTTTACTTACCAGCACACCTGGACATCCCTGTCCTTGCCCACCTGGTTATGCAGCTGATCCGAATTCTACTTAAATCCAGACACTGCCCACCTGTATTTATTCACCTGCTTGATGAGGCCCAAAAAGGTAATGTACCCTCATAATCTTCACCAGAAGAGGAACGGCCACCACTCAGAGTCCAGCTCTTCTCTGTCTTCCTTTTTTTGGGGGATTTCAGGTTGACTTTTGACAACTGCTTTATGCAATAAATGTGACTGACTGAAGGTAGAGATGAGTGAGGAAAAGTGGAAACAGAGACAAGTGGGTAAGGGGAGGTGTGGAACATTAGAAGAAAGAAAAGTGTGTGCGGAGAGAGATGGAGGGATGGAGAAAGAATGGACGGAGAGATAGAGAGATAAAGAGATTGAACTCTCAGTTTGCATGATAGATCGCCAGGCTGTGTGTGAGATGGTGTGGGTGTGATAGTGCCAGTTTAGTGACTTAAAAGATAGAAACATGAGAACCAGACTCTACAGTGTCCAAACCTGATGCGTGTGATGGGAAATACAGATTTTGCTGCCCCAAACAGAACACTATTTAGTACACAATTTTAGCTAAGACCCTCTAGGGCTACAGTAGCACACTATAGAAGGAGGAAATAGTGATTAGGGAGCCAAAACATTCCTCCATGCTAGTGTTGCTGGTGTTGGCTGTTTGATCCTAAGTGTCTCCTGACTCCTCTCCACTTATAATAACAACCTTTAAAATATCGTCTTGCTTCATGTGGGAAAGTACTAAAGCAGAGTCTGGAGTAAATGATTTGTAGGACATTATACTTTTGAGAGTTTGAAAGGGTAATTTGACATCTCAATGGTGTGTGAGAGAGAGAGAGTGGAAATGTGCAAGCAAACAACAGTAACAAAAAGAACAAATGAAAAAAAGTTGTTGGAATGAATCATGTTTTTTCAGATTTATTAATCTAACAACATCTTCTCCACTTTCAGAAGTAAATGGTTCTTAATCCCTGACATCGGTGACATGAGAGAGGAAGCAAGGGTTTTCGTTCTGGTTTAAACCCTCTGTTCAGGAGTTGGTACAGGCCACGCAGACACACCTGGAGGAATGGAACAAACCACTGACAGACACAGGGGTGACGTGTGAGAGTGGGTGATGGAGGTTGGGAAATAGGAGCATATATGTTGGGGTGATAGAGGGATATAGATGGGGTCA